>NC_084801.1:37260625-37906250 GCF_963169125.1 Humulus lupulus | reverse complement strand
GTGAACTGAAAATTTGACCCGCTACCCGAGTCCTTTGTTTAAAAACGTGCTTCTAAGTGTTATTAACAGGCTAAGGTTGAAAACCAATCAACAGGAAAGGATATATTTTATTTAATACATAAAACTGTTCATGGCCCCATAAAATCTTTTTCAAATTATTTACAACTCAAAGTGGTCCTTACTGTTTCAAATTTACAAACCCGCCCACCTAAGCGGCAAAAATAGGGTAAACCCCTAGTTCCGCTGAGAACTCCTTGGCCGTGGTGGTCAAACGGCCGCATATGTACACATCACCACCTAAGCTCTCCACTCAAGCCTGGATGAGCTTTTCTTTCCCTTTACCTGCACCACATAGCACCCATGAGCCAAGGCCCAACAAGAAAACACAATATTGCATGATATAATATCAACAATGATCATAATAATCATTCAGGACTTTCAGTCCAAAACAGATAAGTGACAATCGCAAAAGTCACCAAGACGAGAACAACTTCCTTTAGCCATGTGACGATAGGGTCACCAAGGCTTAACAGATAAGTGAACCTTCCACTAGCTTAAACATGATAGGTGCATGGTGACTAGTCACCAACATAACCTTCCTCATGAACATAGAGTCATAACCCTGGAAAATCGTTCCCTAGCCATGTGACAAACGGTCACCTAGGCCTTAGGCCCTGGCACTGAGTAACTAGCTTAGACTAGTCAAGCGCTTAGAAGTTTCATCGACGATAGGGTCGGTCCAGAATTAATGCCTTAGAGTCATTCAATGATGATATCGATTAGATCTAATCTTCATTCAGCCCTGTATTCAGGACGCTTATACCGTTTCTGACTCTTAGGTCAGTTATACGCGACCAGTGCCATCCCTGACTAATCAGTACCATTCACAAGTAAACAACATCCGCTAGCATTTAATATGCAATCCATGTCCACATTTATCAACCAACATGCCTCAACAACAATCATGCATGTCATATACACAAGGTGTAGTTTTCTTACCTCGGGTTCGAGCGAGAAATATAATAAGAACGACTCCTGAGAACGATCAACCTTTTGGTTCCTTAGCGGGTACCTAATCACAACCAATCATAACCTCCATTAATGAAAATCAACATGAAAGGGTCTTAACCTAAACCCCACTCTCGGGACCTCGAAACATGCCCACACGGTGAGTAGATTTGATCCTGGGCCTTAAGGATTGAAACCCCGAGCCAAAAACACTTGAAAACACTCAAAACAGGATTCTGAAGGAACAGAGTAGCACTATAGCGCTGCTCCCTAGCGCCCCAGCGCTATTCTCAGAACCCCCAAAAAGCCCAAAAGAATCCTGTGTAGCGTTGTAGCGCTACCCCCAGACCAGCACTCCCCTGAAACCTCCTTCTTCGACTCCTTCGATTCCAACCTGTTTCCAATGCTTCCAAATCCCATTTTTGGTGCCAAATGAACCCAAAAACCACCCTAACATACCCCAAACATCACAACCATAAGAACCCTAGCCAAATCTCCCAACAAAACCAAGTATTCAACCTAGAAATCACAACAGAAAACTAGAACAAAAACAGGGCAAACTAGAGAATTCAATGGCTAGAAACTTACCCCAAGCTCAGCTTATGATGCTCTTCAAGGGTGGAACACACTCCCAAACTCCCAAGGCTTACTTCCCAAGCTTGAATCCTCAAAAATAATTCAAAAAATCACAAAGAAAACTGAAGGAAAGAAGGTACGGGAGAAGCTTCAAGTATACTCTATTTTTCTCTTCTTTCACAGCCTAAAATGGCTTATATCTATCCTAGGGGTAAAAAGACCATTATACCCCTAGGTCTATTAAGGGTTTCTAAAGGCTCCCAAGGGAAAAATTGGTATTTCCCACCTATCTCGTTAATCATAATTAACGCTGTCCAATTCCCGCTATTCTCAAACACTAATAATTTATATCTCGTTACCCTTTAATTCTCGGTAATGCTCTAATCATTAAAATCACCCTGAGACTCATCCCGAGCCCCGAACTTAAACTTGTTATGACTAGACCGCTAACTAATATTCCATGATCGTCTCATGCCGAATAGCTCGAACAACCCCACATTATAATGTGGTCTCAACAATATGTCACCGACATGCATACAAATATACAATTATGCCCTCAACAGGCAAAATTACCAAGATATCATAATAATCAAATGTGGACCCACATGCATGCATATAACATCGTATTATAATATAATTCTCATAAACATGCATATTATCATTTAATGGCATAATTAAACAGTTATGGCCCTCCCAGCCTACTAATCCAGCCATTAAACTACATTAGGGATTTTAGGGCATTACACTTATCACTATCAGTCATGCTCAACACCGAGCAGTAGACTATAAGGAATTGGTCAAAGTCTTGAATGATCAGTTGATGGAATCCCAAGCGAAGACAGAGCACTTGACCAAATCTGAGAAAGACCTTCAAGAAAAAACCGAGCAAGCATAAAAAATAGTTGCTGACCGAGAAAGAACATTGAAGGAGTTCACGGATGAGAACAACAAACTCATCCAAACCAACAAGAAATTAACCAATCACCAGGAGAAACATGTTCGAGAGATTGAGGAGTTGAAACAGGATAAGGAAGCTGATCTCACTCGCTACAAAGAAATCTGCTTCAACTGCTTCTACCAGATTTGGAAACTGAACAAACCTCTCAACCTTGACTTTCTTTCTGAAGAAGCAAAAGCCGAGGAGCTCGCCAAATGTGAAGCCAAGGCTACCGAGGAGGCATCTCTTCTAGCTGGCACTGTGCCTGCCTCTCCTGCTCTATCTTTTCGACTTGAGGAAGCCCCTGATGATGACAGTGCTGACCAACTAGGAAACAATCTTCTTGACCAGTGAGCATCTTGGACCGACCAGAGAACACATTTGGTCGATCAGAGGCCATGCTCAACTAGACCAGTGAAAACTTTGTTCCCAGCTAGTAGTTTACTTCTTTTTCTCGCACTTTTTGTGAAGACAATTATTGCCTAGTAGCTTTGATATTCTTCTAGTACAGCTGAGCTGTTGACATTTATACTTTACTTTTCTTCGCTAACTTGAAATATTCTAAGTCTTTTTAGACTTTAAACATTATAAGTTTTTTGTGAATAGTAAAGTCACTCTGATGTATGCGTTATATTTTCGCATGAGTACTTAGTTTTTTAACTTAGAAATTCTAGACATTTCATAAGTCCCTACTAAGTATACTTTCTCACACTCTTATTGCTCTAACATTTTATGAGAATAATGTTTGTTGTCACACGAATATCTACTTCTAACTTGAAATTTAAAAAAATTCCAAGTTACTTAAGCTTTGTCATACAAATTAGCTTAATGGCCTTTTTTTACTTCGAAAATTTACAAGTCAGCCTAAAAACATATATCTTAACTCGTGCTCTTATTGTCGCATTAAATTATATACCAGTATACCCCATGTGCTCCCTAAGTGATCGAGGGTTGAAAGATCCTTCGTCACTTGCTACTTGACTGAATCTGTTCGAGCAGTTAATTACTCATGAAACACATAAAATATATTGAAAATATTCGAGCAGTTGAACACTGCTTGAACATACCTACCAGTTGGACACTTTCGGATAATTAACTCATGCACATTTGTAGCAAGAATTGACCACGCTGCACGTAGTCTCTTTTATTACTCGTAAATTAAAAAGGACAAAATGTGTCTAATAATGAATCTTAAACAACAAAAATTGTTCAAACATAAATAAATGTCTGGTTAGCAAATAACTAGCTAATAAACCAAACTCAAATAAAAAGTTAAACAACTTGAAATTAAGCTACCACTCTGAAAGCGGTATTTTAGTGATAATATAACCTCAGATGCTTGCCATTCCAGTGGTTCTTGATCAGGCTCCGTCCACCAAATCTGATCCTAGCACTCCTGCTCACGCCAAAGTGCTTGGGCATACCTCTCCTTTGCTTTGTTACTATCCTCAACCATGTGTGGACCTCCACATAAAGTGTCTAACGTAAAGTCCACAGGCCCGGGTTGCAAGGGTGGAGATCTCTGTCGTTTGAACCCAGGATTGCTGCTGCCTCCTCCTTGGGGTGTCTCTGCTTGATACTTTTTCAACTTGCCCGACCAGAGAAGGAATTCTATCACATATTTGAGGTGATTGCATTCATTTTTGTTGTGGCCATAATCTCTGTTGACCATGATTTAGGCCAACGACGAATAGACGTTAAAACTACAGTAAACCTTCAAGAGAAAATACAACACTGATAATTTTATAGTGGTTCAGCCCCAATTTATTGGTAACAGCCTAATCCACTTGGAGTTGTGATATATAGATCTACACTAAAGATCAGATGAACCTGTGTCAACTGAGTTTCTCAAGTGTAAGTAGAAAAATACAGAGTTTCTCTCTCTAAAGAATACAAGCTCTCTATCTCTAAGCTCTCTTAGAAAATGCCCCAAGAATGCCCCAAGTAACAATCCCAAAGTCTCAAAAGATCAGATCCCCCTAAATGATGCCATGAGCCATTTATTTATAGGATCATGGATTATACATCAGATATATCCCTTTGACCGGGTCCTTAGTTCTTCCAACAGACTTTAATTAATAAAATATAAATGAATTTAAATTACAATAATATAGCTATTATTCCAGGATATCTGAGAGATTCCCGCGACAGTTGAGAATGATTCGGGGTGAAGCTGTTACTGAGGCTTTTCTGAAGAGTCACTAGACGGTAACTTCTAAGATTCTGATCCGTTGACCAACCAAATCCATCCCCGAAGTGACTGATCGGCCAAGACAACTCACCGGTCGACATAGGCAAGCACCTCTCGTTGGCATAGGCAAAGCACACCTCTAGTACACCTCTGGTCGGTATAGTCAAAGCATTCCTCTAGCACAGCTCTGGTCTAGCATGACATATCTCTGGTCTAGCATGACACATCTGTGGTCTAGCATGACACATCTCTGGTCTAGCATAACACATTTCTAGTCTAGCAAATCACTTTACTAGTCGGGCAAAATAAATGACTTGTTGGCCGCCAGAACATTTTACTGGTCAGTCAAAAATCTTTACCAACCGGAAAAAAATTCTACCTGGTCGGTTAAATCACTTCCAAACTAGATAAATAATTTTCATGACCGATAATATCAAACCTCCCAAGAACCAATACATTTATTGATTATTAATGTGCCATTTACTGACCATGAATTGCTACTTGTCACTTTTGATTGCCACGTCATCGAACTGAAATTTTGGGGGTAACAATCTCCATGGAACCGAAAAAATTTGTTCATGTCCCTCTTAGATATCTCTTTCCTCATGGGTGGAGGTTTCTTGTAGGGAACTTCCTAATGACTGGCGAGATAGATTTCTGTCTAGCTAGCTGAAAAAGTTGTGTAGTTTGTGAATTGGGGCTCATACTTGGTCGGCTTATCATTCAGACCCGACTAAGCCTTCTTTTCATCATGGCGGTCAGACCCCTTATTCCCACGTTTCTTTCCACCATTTTGACCATTCCCTCCATTCTTAGGAGGATCAGTTGATCAGCCCGGATTGTTTATACCTTTCTCCTCTTTCTCAATCGCATCATCCAATTTCATGTACTTGTCCGCTCGGTCAAGAAATTGTAGGATTGTTGAGATTGGATTGCGATGTATACTATCCCACAAAGGCCTCCGATAAGTTATCCCAGAGGATATTGAAACCATCTTCCCCTCATCTCCGACAGCAGTTGCTCGATTGGCCTCTCTCATGAATCTCTGTATATAATTCTTTAGAGATTCATCCTTTCCTTGTTTGATGTCAGCCAAGTGATTGGCATAAACTGGAGGGGTCCAAGCAGCACTGAATTGCTTACAAAATTCCTTCCTAAAAGATTCCCAAGAGGTAATGGATTTTGGTTTGAATTTCCAATACTATTCTTGGGCAGTATCGGATAATGTGGTTGGAAAGACTCTACACCGGTATTCATCACTTACACTGAGCAGCTCCATTTGGTCCTCAAATTTCCCAACGTGCCTAATGGGATCTGCGTTTGCTGTATATACTGGCAGTACTGGTGCTTTATAGTTTGCTGGTGGCTGCGCTGCTCTGATCCTAACACAAAAGAAACTGCAATTTCTATGGTCTACTGCATCCATTTTGGATGGTCGCTTTGACAAACCTTGCATCGCGGCCGTTAGCGCATTAAGCTGGGCTTGGATGGCTGGCGCAACTGACGGGGTTCTAAGGTCATGACTGCCCAGTCGGGCATTTCCACCTGGTACACTGTCGTCAAGTAATTCTACTTGGCTGGCAGGGTGGTTCAGATTTTACCCTTCAATCGGGACGGTCCTTCCCTTGTCTTTGACAATGTCTCTTAGATCTTTTCGGGAAGCATGTTCTCCTAGACAGTCAAACACTGTGCTCCAAGTTTTTTCAGAAGGCTTACCGCGCGAGACCTGCTCTCTCCCACTGCGTTGCTGGTCGGGATGTAGTAGTGGCCTTCCTGTACGTGTCGGGTAGTCTTTTCCTCCTTGTCGGTGGTTGCCCTGTTTTTCCTTTGACCAGTCGGTGTGATGACTATCAGCCTCATCACGACCATGTCCATCTTTGAACTGTGAAGTTCCTTTATCTCGATGGAGCTCTGGTCTGATCCTGCCTGGGAGGAATCTTTTTACTGCCCGACCGGTGACTTCTTGTTCTAGAAGTTTCTGACCAGTGGCTCTTGGAGGGAGTTCTAGAGTTCTCCCTTTGTGTCGAAGCAGTTCTAGAGTAGTTCCCATCATCCTCCCAACCAGGAGAATCGACTCTGCTAGCAGTTCTCCGACCGACATCATTATTCTTTGCTCCATGTGTGGCTGCTCCTCCTGCTTCGGTCTAGGCATTGGCCTGGGTCAACTGCGTTGCCGCTTCCAGAGCAAGTGCAGCCTCGCAGTGTCGCCGATCGACCTCCTTCTACCGTCGCCTGATCTCTTCGCTTCTGTCATCCATCTCCCGTCTTTGGTGCTCAAATGCAGCCTTTTGCCTGGCCATCACTTCAGCAAATGACTCCTGTCGAGCGTTGAATTGCATCATCTCTTCTTGGAAGGCCCCCATGGCTTCCTGGAGTTGTTCAACCTCTGCAGTCGTTTCCTCAAGGAAGACCCTGGGCTCAGTCTCAGGGTTCTGAGGTCCAGGACCTTCTCATCTAGCAGGCTCTTTCGACATGCCTGATTTCTTGGATGCCACATTGGTGTTCTTGGGCGCCATATGATATGATAGTAGTGTGTTTCGTCTCTTCAGGCTCTCAATAAAAGCACAAAAAATGTTGACCACAATTTTGGCCAACGACGAAGAGACGTCAAAACTATAGTAAACCTTCAAGAGAAAATATGACACCGATAATTTTATAGTGGTTCAGCCCCAATTTATTGGTAATAGCCTAATCACTTAGAGTTGTGATATATAGATCTACACTTAAGATCAGATGAACCTGTGTCAACTTAATTTCTTAAGTGTAAATGAAAAAGTACAAGAATTCTCTCTCAAGAATACAAACTTTCTCTCAAAAAAATAACTCAAAATACCCGAGTTCCCAAAAGCTTAGACAGAAAAATCCGAATCAAAATCCCTTCAATGATGCCATGAGCTCTTTATCTATAGGCTTATGGATTGTACAAAACAAAGTCCCTCCAGAATGAGGATAATTCAGTTGTTCTAACCAATATTTAATTAATAATCAAATTTAAAATACAACAGTATGCGATTTCTTTGGGATAATTTGATAGATTCCCGTTGTGGCTACGAAAAATTCTAATTGAAGTCGTTACTAAAATTTTTCTTAAGAGTCATAGGCTGAGCTTCTAATCTATCTGGTCGGCTAACTGTGCTTTCTGGAGTGATACTGGTCGCCCAAAACACTCTTCGGGTTAGGCAAAACATTTGACTGGTCGGCAAAAATACTTTACTGGTTAGCCAAAACTAATGACTGGTCGGCCAAAAATTTCACCGGTCGGGCAAAACATTTTTCTGGTCAGTCAAAAATCTTTACCGGTCGGACATAAATTCTACTGGGTCGGTCAAATCACTTCCGAACCAAATAAATAATTTTCATGTCCAGTAATATCACAACTCCGAAGATTAATCTCAAACATTTGCCTTGCCATTCATTGCCATTGTCACTTTTGATTGCCACATCATCATATTCAAATTTTGGGGATAACAATAAACATAAAAATAAATAACACATACCTAGAGGGATCCAAAAGAAAGAGCTACAAAAAAAAATATAACACATAAATATATATATATATATGGAAGACTTGTCAATGGTTATTACCCATGGATGGTTACCATAAATCACTAAACAAGTTTTTGATGATGAATGATTATAATGATGATGAAAATAAATAAATAAATAAAATATATAAAATCAATAATTTCGAATATTTTAGATTATTTAAGCAATAAACATTAGTTTGGAAAGATAATTGTCACACTAATTATTCCCATTAATTCCAAAATAATTTTTTCTTCTCATTGAATGGATAAAAGTAATGTATCAAGAATGAAGAATTAATATTAAATAAGATTCTTTTTTTATTATTTAATTAGTAAATATGTGACTACCATATCATCAGCTAACCATTCCAAAAGTTTGAAAGGTCAAAATTTATTTTTAGAAATATTAATTTACAATTATAAACATAGACCATTGATCTTAATCCAATGGTTAATATTAAAGTAACCATCTATAGGTAGTAACTATTAAGAGTTCCCCCACATTACACAGATATACATGGCACATACATATATATACTTAACAAATACAAAGAGAAAAAAAACCAAAAATAAATAAAAACAAAAAAGAAAGAAAATAAAACTAGAATAAAATCAGGAAAAAAATGAATTAAGAAAAAAAACAAAACAAATAAAAATATACACACAAACTCACACATATATATACACACACATCGACACACTCACATATATACATATATATAAATACAAAAATAATATAAAGAAAAACATATATACAATATAAATAAATATATATTAAATAAAAACTAAAAAAAATATATAAACTGAATATATATATATACCTCTACATATGGTGGTGGGGGTGTTGTCTAGAGGCAGCGGTGGCAGTGGTGGGGGTGTTGTCTAGAGGCAGCGGTGGAGAGAGAGGCGACGACTGGCGGGGCAGGTGGAGAGAGGAGAGAGGGCGACAGAGTGGGAGAGAGAGGAGAGACAAAGGGTTAGAGGGAAAGAGAGAGGCGATGGAGAGAGAGAGAGAGAGAAAAAGAAAGAGAAAGAGAGAGGAGAGGGCGTTTGGGGGGGGGGGGGGTTTAGTAGTAGAAGCAAATGAAGGAGAAAAGGTCGAGGTTGGGGTTATCAGGTACATTATTAGTAGAGACACGGGTCGCCTCTAATAATGTAAAAAGTCACCCCTTAAATTTTTTTGACGTCGAAATTATTAGCGAAGACATGTGTCGCCACTAATAATATTCAAACAAAAATATTTGGTGGGAAAATTCCCACGTTTTTTTTCCTGAAAATTTCAAATTATTAGGGGAGGAAAAGTCGTCCCTAATAATTATCGTTATTAAAAATATATATGAGGTGATATTAACGGCGTTGACACGTTGTCCCCGCTAATGATGACATTAGTAAGGGTGATTTTGTGTCTCCCCTAAAAACTATTTTTCTTGTAGTGATTTGGGATTGAGGAATGAGATTGGAAATTTCATGAAATTGGGGGATTGTCATTCCCATTCCTTCTTAAATTATAAAATATCATTTTTTCCCTTGTTTAATTAAAAAAAAAAAAAATTGAATAAATTTTTTAAAAATAAAATATATATACAAATAATATTTTAAAATATTTATAATATACATTTTAAGATAATATATCATTTTTTTGAATAAAAGAGTACATATAATCTATTAACTTAATAATTTAAATATTTATTATTTTTATTTGATTCAATAAAAAATAATATAAATACATTAATTAAATATTTGTGAACTTTCAATCGTGTTTTATTTAAAATTACTAATATATTTTATTTATAATATATTTTTTATTATATACTATATTTAGAAATTAATAAATTAATATCATAAGTTAAAAATATACTTAATTATAATATTTATTGTTGACGCCATTTTTCGTCAACGTAAATAGTAGAGCAATTAAGCAAATGGAAAATTGAGCAAATGAATTTAAAGAGGAAGATAAGAAGATTTTTACGTGGTTCAGCAGTTAATTCTGCCTAGTCCACGAGTCTATGTTATTAAGACTTGGAGTTTTCTGTAAATTCTTCAAAGATGAATTACCCAGAGATTTCTCTCAAGACTTCAGAAATAAGAATTCGATCCTCTACAAGTGGTGAATCCTTCTCTATTTATAGGGAAGTTTACAGAGTTCATTCCCACATATTTCGGGAAGATATTTTGTATATCAATTGAAATAATGATATTAAATGCAATATCTCCTATATACATGGAAACGTCCCATAGAAATCGGGAACAGATAACAAATTAAATAATATCCCTTAAATTAAGGGATTCAATAACAATAAACATGTTCACACGGTTATTTCAGATGAATTATCAAATCTTCGAGATCGACCATTAGCATTGACTCTGTCGAGACCAAGAGTCATTCATGAGCTTGCCACCCCAACTTCGTGTTCTGCTCGGGACATGTGGATGTCGACGAAGCTGCTACATCTACGCTTGTACTTCCCAAGTTCGAGCTATCTCGCCTGAAGGCAATTGGTGAAAATTATGTTTAAGTGTCATGCCGTGCGAGATCAGAACATATTCGAGGCTACACATCTTTGATCTTTCGAGGTCGAAAATTATAGTAGAGCGGTCTGACTGAAGGATCAAATGACGATCATGCATACTTCGAGCTCACACCTGACGAGCCCAACTTTCGGGATCATGACTCCTTATCTTGAAATGTGAGTACAACATTTCTATACAAAATTTAGCTTATAAAAGTTCTACTTTAATCATTGACAGTTTTGTAACTTATGAATAATTTATTCTGATTCCAATGTAAAATAAACACATCAATGGTAATACTGTTGATTCTGTTCCTGATTCCTACCAATTTAGTAAACAACTTATTCTGACTCCGATTCAGTGATCATATTAAAGGTCAATCTGATTGCTAGTGATTCCAATTATGTGCAAGTAAATGCACCATAAAAATATGTTTAAGTGTCATGCCATGCTAGCTCAGAACATATTTGAGGCTACACATCTTTGATCTTTCGAGGTCAGAAATTAAAACAGAGCGGTCTGACAGAAGGATCAAATGACGACCATGCATACTTCGAGCTCACACCTGACGAACCCAGCTTTTGGGATCATGACTCCTTATCTCGAAATGTATGTGTAACATTTTGCCCCCTCAAAAGTATTAATTCGAATCCCATTAGAAGGATACTTTTGAACTGCCCCTTTGGGAAACTATGCCATCCTTTTTACTCAAGTGTGGACACGCGTCAGGTGGATATTGGAAAATCAGAATACTTGAGTGTGTTTTCACCACACCACGTCCTTTCAGTTTTCAGCTTTTGCCGCCATTGTGACATTCGCACCTGACCATTGGATCTAATACCAAATACAACCAAAGGCCCAGATTAGCTCGACCTTTGACCTTCTCTTAGGACACATATATATACCAGTGTCATCCCCTTCCTCCTCATTCTTCAAGTTTCAGAAAAAGAAAATACCAGAGCCGAGAACCTTCTCCTTTTTTTTTCTTTGCATGTTCTCTAAACCAAGAAGACAAAACAAGCATGGCCTTTTCGACTCCGTGGGATCATTCTTGCAGCCACTTCTCCAGTTGTCCATTTCTCTGTTTCCAGCATCTTCACTGTGTAAGTATTTAGTTTTGGTGTCAGATGTTCGTGTATACATTTTGTCTTTCCATGCATGTTTATTGTTGCAGTAGCATTTAGGTACGTTTTACCAGTTTTATGCTAGGCTGCTTCAATCAATGCCGTGTAGTTTTTAGGCTCTTCTGTTAGGATTTTTCAAACCCAAATTTTTGCCTTTCAATGGGTTATCTTGATTTCCAACTATCGTATCGTGTAGACCAAGAAAGTGGTACAAGATTAGGGTTTTCAAATTGCACGTTTCCCAAAAAATTCACTTTTTGGGTAACTGCCAACTTCTTTTCCCTGAAAATCAGGGATTCTCAAAAAATAATTCCAATTTTTCCCTTTTCCCTTTACATGGAATACACGCTCCAAGCCTAATCTCGCTTCTTATGATTGAGCTTGTTCCATAGTCTCGAGCATTCGAGCTCAGACTATTTTGATTTTTGCTATTATTTTTGTGCGTCTGGCCCTCAACCTTTTTCTCTCTTGGTAGATGTCACAGAATTTGGGAAAGCGGTGAGGGTCAAAACTTGCAGTTCCCTACTCACCGGTAACTCCGAGCCTGGAGTCACCTTGTACTTGGAATCAGCACTTGATTCAGGAGCACGAACTAAGGTGTGAGCAAGAAGACACCCGAGCCCACTTTCGACGTCAGATCGACGATGTCGAAGAAGGAAAAAGGAAGAGACTTAGGGTCGCCATCTACCTAGATCCGGACCCCGAGCCCAGACTGATCCCTCTCGACCATACTCTTAAGGTTATAGTCGCATTCAAACCAGGCGAGCTCAAATTTTCACTGATGGAAGGTCCATCGAATCCCCCTTCTACCTCACAGCCAACCTCCATTCCCACCTCGAAGAGAGAATTTTTCAAGGCCGAGCATTACGGGAGTTTTAATTCTTCATTGGGGAAGATCTCTGACATCTTGGCCCTCAACAACATTGGACTGTCAGACTCGTTGAGGTGTCGAGCTCCGACCTGCCACGAGCGAAGTTGCCGCGCTCCGGGAGTGTAACGACCCCAAATTCAGTATTAAGGCTTAAGGGCCTGGAGTAGTGTGCCTGGAGGGCATGATGGGATTTGGTGTGTGTTTTTATTGAGTTTTATGCATGATTATCATTTAATGCACGTTATATGACTAATTGATTATTTGAGATGCATGACTATGTGAATTAGTATGCATATAGACCTGATTGTCTTAGAATGAGCATGATTGTAATCTGGCCATGATAGGGCATAACTGTGATAATTGTACTATGTGAATTGTGCCATGTGAGGTGGTGTTTTTATCAGGATGCACGCATCGAGACGGTCCTAGTGAGCCATTTAGTCTAAAAGTCACAACGGGATGTTGTACCCGGCTCGGGAGGAGCCTAAGGGTACTTCGGGAATCTTATAAGTTGAGTTGAGAATGAGTGGTTAGTTATTGGTAATTGGATAACCTGGGTAACCGTTTGTAACTGCTGTGGGTAACAAGTTTTAAGATAGAAAGTGGTAGAATTGAAATGAAAGTGTAAAGACTTAAGTGCCCTTGAAGGTTTAGCTAAGAAGGATTAGTAGGAAGGGGTAATTTGGTCTTTTGGCAAGGGAAATAGGCAAGTTTCAGTTACCTTTTTTTGCCTATTTAACCCCTCCTTCTACATTTTCATTTATTCACATCTTCAAGAAACCTACGCATGTTTCCTTCCAAAAATGAAAAACCAGACCTCTCTCAATTTCCATTTACTCCCCATTCTATAATGAGTTCCCAGTAATCTCCCTATATACAAGACTTTACAATCCTCATTGTGATTTAATTATCAGCTGCCCTCGTGTAAGTTTCTTCATTACTCTCTAGTTTTCGGTCAAAAAATATTACACTTGCATGCACCACTCTTTTTTTCTGCAATCTGTTCTTGGGATGTTGTTGAGATTTAAAAAAAAAAAGGGTGTTTTGATCTGTGTTGAGTGAGGGATTTTGAATAAAAGTGGTTTATTTTGGTTAATTGGGCATCTGCTATAGGTTCCTTGTGGTACAAGAAATAAGGTTTTTGAAGTAGGGCTTCCTTTCACACAAACCAATGAGAACCCCTTTTTTGGACAGCTGTCCATTTTCCCTGGGAAATTGGGACAACCCAAATGGAAATTAACCACCCCCCACAAGTGGGCTTACCTTGATGCTTTGAGCCTATAATGGTCGGAATTATTCGAGATAAACACCTTTTTATTTCGAGCCCATCTTGGCTCGATTTTTTGAGATAAATTTTTCCAATTACTTTTCTCTTCTTGTTTAAGTAATGGGCCTCACCTTTTTCTTTATTGTTAGATGATCTAGTCTTCTGAGAAGAATTTGTAACGTCTCAAATTTGCTAATAGGGCATAGTGCCTTGATTAGCATGCTGGGAGGGAATAATTGGATTTATATGTGAATTATGTGATTTTAATTGAATATATATGTGTGATTGTGTGGAATATATGAGTTATATTATGATATGATTGCTTATGCATGCTTATGTGTATTAAAGGTGCTTAAGGCCAGTTTTCGTTAAAAATGGCATTTTCGTAATTTTGATTTATTGAAGGTATAATTGGAATTTTGTATGTGAGTGAGACCATATTATTATGTGGATATATTTGCGATACTCGGCTCAAGCCAACCCTTTAGAGTGATTTGGGGGAAAATTCATTACATGGATTTACACCCGGCTCGAGGTGAGCCAAGGGGTATTTTGGTAATTTTGCGTGTGATGGGAATTATTGGAAAATTATTGTGGGAAATCTTAGTGTTTGGAAGGTTAGAAAATTAATTGGGAATTTAGGGTGTTAATTAAGGTTTAGTGGAGTTTTGGTCAAATTGACCAATTTGCCGTTGGGGATGCCTTGAAGAGAGATTTTGCGGTAAGGGTAGAATGGTCTTTTGACCTATTTGGGTGAGGTGTTAGCTGGGTTAGGCAGCTCACATTTGTGGCATTGTCAGTTTGGTTTTAGGGTTGTGTTTTTAAGCATTTTCTAAAAGAGCAACATTCAAGCAAGGCTAAGTTGAATTTTGAGGATTTCCAAGGTAAGTTGGGAATTTTGAGGGAGTTAGCAGTTGTGGGACAGCTTCCGCCAAGCAAAGATTTTGAACTTTGGTAGGTAAGTCTCTTCTTATTCATGTTTTAAGTTCAAAGCTTTGATGTTCTTGGTTGAGTTGAGATTAAGATCAAGTTGTATTGATTTGAGGTTTCTAGGAGGTCTTAGTGCTGATTTTTTTGAAGGAAATATGTTGGGAGGCTGTATCAAGCTTGGAATTCCATTTCAAATTCATAATTTAGAATGTCTTTTCGAATTTGGGGTATGTTCCTAAACTTAAGCTCTAAAATATTGAATCCTTGAATCTTGACGTGTGTTTTTGGGGTACTTTGTTGTTGGTTGTTGTTTGTCCAAGCTATTAGAGGTGTTTTGTTGTTGTAATTTTGCTGGAAAGTCTGTTTAGGTCGAGTTTTGGGAGACATGTGATTTCTGAAAATCACAAATTTTTTGGGTTCGCAGGTTGCGCCGTGACGCTGAGCATCGTGGCCCACATAAACACAGACGAGGCTAAGGGGAATCTCAAACTGCCTTAGCATCGCGACGCTTGGCGGGCTACGCCGCGGCGTGTATTCAGGGAATTTTTTGGCATGACCTTTCTGCCTAGTTGAGTGCCGCAACTCTCTTAGAGTCATATCGCGGCTCAAATGGGGAAAAGTGGGAACATCATGTTTTGGGAATTGTTCAACTACACGATTTATTAGGATTCCAGGTCCCGAAGGCTAGGACGTGGTCTGGAAGCCTTTACTGGTTCATTTCTTTATTGCTATTTCTTGTTATGGTTGTGACTAGGTTATACCGTTAGGCTCGGGAGGAAGGGATTGCACTCAGGGTCGCCATATGCTATCCGTTCGAGACTTGAAGTAAGAAAACTGGACCCGGGTTGTGATTAAGGCTTGAGCCTCAGTTATTAAACATGACTACAATCTTGCCTTCGAATATCTGTTTAAATGTGAATGAATGTGTTATGTATGAACTGTATACTTGATTGATTCTCATTGAAAAGCTCAGCTTATAAACCGTGGTTGGCATATGCATGTGGAATGCACTCATAAACTGTGGCTGTTATGGTTAGGCCACTTTGGAAGTGTTGTATGCACTCATATGACCATATAGTCGCGTAATTGAGTTGAATGTCTGCTTTAGTATGGTTATTACTCCTAAGCATGCTATTTGTAATATGTTGATTTTCTTAGGTATATGTTAATTTAAGATTTCTTGCTGAGCCTTGGCTCAGGGGTGCTATATATGCAGGTAAGGGTAAAGGGGAGTTGGACCAGCTATGAGTTGGAGAGCTTCAGGGGTGGTGTGTAGATGTGCAGCCTACTCGACTGCCACTTCCGAGATCTCTGTAAAGGAATTGGGGTTGAACCCTAATTTTTGTGGCTTAGGCCGACCCCTCTCTTGTATTCTTTTGAGTTGTAACTGACTTTTAAACTTTTTTGGGATCCCATGTACAGACTTAAACTTTTAATTGGAAATGATTACTGTTTGAACATATTTTTCAGTACCTGCTCCATTAGTTAACTTTAATTACACGTTCAAGTCCAAATGATTGAGTTAGTGAGTTAAGCACTATTTTAAACACACATAGTGTAACGGTCCTTGTTTTGTAGGACGTTATGAATTTGTGGGGGGTCTTATTATGCCATTCCTTATCAAAATCCATCTCCCAAACTAAATCTCTGTTTTTGCAAAACCAAAGACTCATTCATAAGCACAACGATCGAGAAGAGCGCGAAGATATAAATGATCATTTTCAACGTCAAATTATTTATGTCCAAGAGGGGAAAAGAAGATGGCTCAGATTGGGTGTTCATCCCGAGATTGATTCCTTCATTCGTCCTAGACAATTAAAACATGCCCTTACTGTGACCATTTCATTTCACCCAAATAGGCTCTCATTTGAAGTCATGGCGAGCTCTTCGAGCCATCCCTCTCAATCTTCCTCTACCCCATCCCCACCCCAAGTATCTTTTCCCCCCTCCTCCAGCTGTGAAGTTTTCGAGGACAATTTCTTTGAAAGCTCGATAAAAACCACCAGACAGGTTTAGATATCCTGTCTGCCCACGACCTCAAACTCTCAACCAAGCTGGTGTGTCGAGCTCAAGTACCTGAAGATAGGATCAGTTATGCCTTGGGCAAGGATAAGCCCGACTGAATATATAAGCTTGTGGCTTGGAGTCAGGAGCATATGTGGGCTAGGCCACTATTTCCCTTAAACGATTACTTCAAGAAATTTACTGTCTTGGTTGGTATCGCCCCATTCCACTTACAATCTAACTCATACAGAGTTCTAGCAGCACTGAAGTCGTTATACCATGAGATGAAATGGGAAGTGTTGGATTAGCTTATACATGATCTTTATTTATTTTCATGTATATCTAATATTAAACAAATTAATATGAGATAGCCTAAAACATGTTTCTAAAAGTGAATTCAAAGAGAAACAAAGAATAGAATACTTACAGTATATGCAGCGGAATTAAAGAGTCCTTCCTTCAGTTTCTCTAACTCTTGTATCCTCTCTGTCGCAGAGTATTATCAAGAAACTGAACCGATCTTCTATTTTCTTCACAATCTTCCAATGTACCCTTAGAACCACCTAGACTAGTGTGGGCAATTCTCAACACATGAGATAGATATAGAGAGAAGAAGAGAAAATAACAAAGAGGCTTAGAAAAGGACTTGTGTTTAGAGAGAATCTAAAACTATCAGAAAATCTGACTTGTGACTTATCAAACTTATGTTTTGACTTCTGTCTAAGCACTTCTTTTATAGACTCAATTAGGCCATTTAATTTAATTAAAAAATCAATAAAATAATAGTCATTTTGAAGCCCTAGGTCGAAATTATCATGGGCTATAGGCCCGTGAAATTTCCCATTTGATTATAAGCTCATTGGACTTAAAATCAAGGCTTGTGTTATTTTCTATTGATTTAATTAATTAAATAATTATTTAAATCCTTTATCAAATTAATTATTTATAATTTGAACCTTGATTTAAATTTATTTATTAATTTAGATACCAATTTATCTTAATTAATAAATCTGCCATAATTTCTCTTTTCTTCTCAAAATTACACAACTCTGTGAAACTATCCAAAATTGACCTGGTCAACTTTGATAATTCTAATTGATGATTAAATCAATTAATTTAGACTATCTAGATGATTTTATCCAAGGTACAATGGAGACCATGAGCCTATGAAATCAAGCTCCAATAAGTTATCATAAATCTAACAAATAAATTTACTAACTTATTAATTCCTCGTGACTCCACTATAGACTTGGAATTGCACTCTTGAATTCATAGAACGCTCTATAACAAATATAGATATGCTATTAATTATCCATTGTTACAACCATAATTGTCACTCAATCCTCTATAGACGGTCTACAATGAGATAGGACTAAAATACCGTTTTACCCCTCATTGTATTTTATCCTTAAAACACTTAGTTCCTTGTAAATGATGTTTCAGTAAACTAATTTAATTACTGAAATGAGATCTCTATCATTTAACACCTTGAACCAAACTAAAAGGAAACAATCGTTTCACTTCTTCATCAGAAGCTATAGATGTCATATCTATGATTAACACTCCCACTCAATTATACTACCGAGTTCCCAAGATGTAAGTATGGGCTAGTCCGTAGGGTAAGCTGGTAACGAACAAGTCAAAGAACTCAAATAATACAATCAGTTAGAATACTAACCACTCAGAATTGAGATTGAATTGACCTATTGTCAACTACATGATATGACTAGAATAGATAATAACGATATGTTTACTTATCTTATCAACTGTCAATATCGGTCCAGTCTGATGTAACAAATACATCCGATCTTATCTACTTTGCTAATGTTCTGGAAAGAACATAACACTGTAATGTTTAAGTTGATCATATCGTAGATTGGCAAGTCAGTGTAAATCTTATGCACTGACTAATCTTAGGACTAACTTATTTTGAACATATAATCATATTTATATTCCACTGTGATTACGTCACTATAAATAAGATTAGCTATATTCTCAGGACTTAATAGAAGTTTATATTAAACAAATAATCATGAAAATAAAACATGTGAGCAAAGTGATTGACCAAGTCAAAAAATGATTTCTATTCTTTTATTGATAATAAAATGAGATTATGAAGAATTTGGGTTTTAATTAAGGCATAAAACCCCAAGAGGAAGGGCCTTCGGCATATGAGATTATCTATCTCTTCTGCCTAAAAAGCAACCTAACTCAAGTTCAAGGCGGAGATGGATTTTACTATTTATTCAGTTGGCCCAAAGAGAGGATGCTCTTTGAGGACATACCCAACCATCCCCCCAACTTCAAAAATAAAAAAAAAAAATTGTGGACCACAAGCCTCGATCCATCAAAATTATACTCCTTTCAACGGATCCATATGTATTTGTCTTAGTATTCTAAGACTAGTTTTAATCCTTTAGTTCAAAAACTTATCAATTTGTTTCTCTTTAGAAAACTTCTACCATCTTGAGCCTTCCGAGGAGATGGTCAACAATCAAGAAGAAATGTCTAAACTCCCATATGGTAGGCGATCATTTAATTACTTGTTGCATGGGGAAAAACCCTGGGTCTGCTCGGTGAAGGACCATAGATGATGATTGCATCCGTAAATACGCCTCATGGGAAGATGTCCCAATTACCACTCCCTTTAATACTCCTCATGGGTTTGAGCTCAACGCTTGCCATCACCTTCTCCCTTGCCAAGAAATCTGGCTCAGGGAGCGAAGCTCAAGACGAGGCATCTTTGAGCTCAACTGAAGGAGGTAATGTAATCCTCGACCAATCGGGTTGGTGTCCCACACTCTTAACACGTGAGCTAAATGTTTTAGTTTCTTTTAAAATCCCCAAAAATAAGTTTATGACTTGGTCGAGGGTAGATTTCATAGTGCATAGGGATGATAGCTTTCTGTCAGAGTCCCAAACCATGTATAGTATAAATAAAGTATGGGAAGGTCTAAGGACTCAGTACGACTTGAATGACTAGTGAGATTTTTCTGAGTAGTCTTCCACATTTCGGGATGTTAGCTTTTTGTCAGAGTCCCAAACCATGTATAGTAATCCTCGACCAATCAGGAATGACTAAAGAACCTTCTAAAGGCATCCACATATCCTCGGATGATGTTTCATTAAATTCTTTTTCCTTCAGTAATGTTTCCCTCTTCGTATTATAAAACTCTATTACAAGTATTTGTTGTACCCAAATTTTAGCCTGAGTGCATTCACTCAGCTCGGGTATAGCTGGCAAATAAATATACGGAGAAATAACCAAGGGAATTATATCTGCTTATCATCCATGTGGACAACTGTAGTTTCATGTGGTCACGCGTGGTGTTAGGTGTCCTAGGTTTAACCAGAGCTAGGGATACGAAGGATGTGAAGCCCGAAGTGGGTAGAAGCTGAACCTAATAGGATCCCTACCTATGTGAAAGGGAGGAGTGTGTTACGCAGTGGTGGTAATCGACTATTTCACGAAGTGGGTAGAAGCTGAACCTCTGGCAACCATCACTTCAAAAAGAGTCCTACACTTCATGGTGAAGAGTATTAAATGTCAATTTTGGCTTCCTAAAAGGATCATGTCAAACAATGGGACACAATTTGATAGTGGTCTCTTTACTGATTTCTATGCAAAATATGACATTACGAAGAGTTTCTCCTCAGTAGCATATCCGCAGGCCAATGGGCAGGTCGAGGCTGTGAACAAAACCTTAAAGGCAAGCCTGAAGAAGAGGTTAGACGAAGCCAAAGGACTATGGCTTGAATAGCTCCTACAAGTATTGTGGGCCTACCGAACTTCTCACAGAACATCTATGGGGCATACTGCTTTTTCCATAACTTTTGGAAGTGAGGTCGTGCTTCTAGTCGAATCCATGGTATGCGCTCACAGGCAAAGGACATTCGACCAAGAATAGAATGATGGATTACTTAACACATCTCTCGATCTGATTGAAGAAAATCGAGAAGAGTCGCAGTTACAACTCGCCCATTATCAACAAAAAATCACTCGTTATTTTAATTCTAACGTTAAGACGCGTAGATTTGAATTTGGCGATCTGGTTCTCCGAAGGGTATCTCTAGCAAATAAGGATCCCTAGGACGGTGTTTTAGGCCCAAATTAGGTGGGACCATATCAGGTCATTGAGGTTTTGCATGAAGGAATTTTCAAGATAGCTCGGCTGAATGGGGAAGTAGTCCCGCAGACCTGGAACGCCCTACATTTGAAAAAAATATAATTATTAGCACCACCTTCAATGTAAGGCTTATTTATAAAATCCATTTAATTATATAAAAGATGGATTATTAAATAATTTCCCTTTTAGATTGTATTAGTTTATGTTCTAATGTTTGTAAAAGGAACCAAGAATGTTTCTACATTCTGGTTACTTGGGGGGGGGGGGGGGGGGGCACATAACCCGAGGTTGGAAAATGAAGCCCACTCGCTGAGATTAAGAAACTTAGAGCTAGGAAAATATGATCATTCAATGGCTTTTTAAGAGCTCGAGTTTTCAGTAAACCTAGCGCAAACTAAATATAAATCATTTAAAATCCTGGATGTTACCAGGTTTGAAATTTAGAAGCTTGAAAATATTGATTATTCAATGGCTTTTTAAAGTTCGAATTTTCAATAAACCTAGCGTGAACTAAATTTAAAAACATTTAAAATCCTGGGCGTAACCAAGTCTGAAATTTAGAAGCTTGGACATATTGATTATTAAATGGCCTTTTAAAGTTCGAATTTTTAATAAACCTAGCGTGAGCTAAATTTAAAATCGTTTAAAATCCTGGACGTAACTAGGTCCTAAACTTAGAAGTTTGGAAAAATTGATTATTCAACGGCTTCTTAAAGCTTGAGTTTCAATCAACCTAACGCGAACTATGTTTAAAACATTAAAAACCCTGGATATGACTAGGTTTGAGGCCTGATTCTTTACAGGCAGGGTACAAATAACCAAACAAAAACTTGGATATAACCAAGCTCGATAAAATCTATCTTGATCTAAAAATCAATTCCTAAAATCTCGAATGTACAAGTCTAAGGATTCACAAGCATGAGAGATAATAAAGGAAAGATAAGTGGATCAAAAGATGGATATATATCAAAATAAAGCTAATAAATTACACGAGGAGAAAACACCTTGAACTGGGCCCGAAGGAAATTGTTTAATATATAAAAAAGTTGTTAAATAATTACAAAAAAAACAAATACAAAGGAGATCACTGGGTTCCATCATCTTGCCTCGAAGATGTGACCTCCTCGCCATCTCCCTCTGCCATTCCAGATACATCGCTAGTCTCCGATGGTTCTTGCAAGAGCCGAGCCTTAAATTTTGCAAGGTATGGATTCCACAGCATGAGTCCCATGAAAGAGAAGTTCCCATCCAGATTGAAGGCCCAGGAGTGGTACAACATCTCTTCCATGGTCGATGATGAGGCCGCCTTTTCTTCGTTGACTACGGCCTCGGCCTTGAGAAGATTTTCTTTGGCTTCATCAACCTCGGCCTGAAGTTGTGCAGTTTGAGCCTGGGAGGCAGACAATGTAGTCTTTGCAGCCTATTCGCTCTCTTTGGACAAGGTGAAAGCCGCCTTGGCATCAAGCTCATTCTTCTGAGCAGCCGCCGAGGCAGCTTTGGCAGTCTGCTCACCTTCTTGAGTCGTAGTTATTTCGGTTTGGGCAGTGCTCAATTCAGCCCATAGCTCATCATTTCTTGCTCTAGCACGGGCTATACTGCTATAATGGGCCAGAGCAGACTGTAAAATAACAAAAGTTAGAGATATACACCAAGTCAAAAAAAAAATTCACTGACTAAGGAAAGAGAACTTACAGTGAGGTTCATCCCTATAGATGATTCCATAATGTTATTCGGGCTACTCTCCTCGATGGTCCTCAGATACCTGGAGCTGGCCTTATAGGCGTGCCCCACCATATGTCTCGCAGTATCATAAACGATACCTCAAAAGGCTTCAGGGTTCTTCACCAGGTCCTAAGGATCTATTGGTATTCGGACGGTGGGGGTTGGGGCCTCGGTCTATATAACTTGAGGGGCCATGAAGCAAGGCAGGGGAGGAGGAAGTTGCTCAGTAGTGACCGTAGCCACCGGAGCTGAATCCCGAGTCGAGCTTGTCTCCTTATTTTTGGCAAGGGATTTTGAGGTGTTTCCCGCTGTAGGGGGGGCTTCTTTGTAAACCTGGGCCTCTTCACAATGGAGCCTGAGCTAGCCTTCTTAGCTTGGAAAGCAGTTCGGAGGTCAAGAGCTCTGGGTTGTTCCATCTCTTCGCCTAAAAAGCAGAAAGGGAGTTAGTTCACAAAATAATGTTGTCAAAAACATATAAAAAGAAAGAAAATAAAGATCCTACCCTCCAGGCTGGGGGAGGAGTCTATTATCACCAGCTCGGGTATTTTGACCGAGATACGCACGACCTCCGGCCTTGGAACTAATGGAAGAGAAAGGGAGTCTACAGTTAATATTTGTTGGATCCTAAGGGGTTCAGGTTCAGGTCCTTCCTCAGGGATGGATTCCTCTATGTACTGTCTAAATCTAGGGGAAAATGCACCCTGGGGTAGAGAAGCCCAGGTTCTATGGTTGGTCCCATATTTCTAAAAAATGGCGGATCTAAAGTTTAAGGTGTTATCAACTACGACAGTGCCCTTAGGTTAACTACTATCATGGCATACCACTAAGTGCTATCAACTACGACAGTTCCCTTAGGTTAACTACTGTCATGGCATATGCACTCTATGCCCCTTGGGGGAGACCAAAATAAGTCTCGCCCTTGCACCATTCTCATTTGTCTGACCACCGGGGTGTACTCGGTTCTCTCCTGATTCCTGGTGCACTCGGTGATGAAATTGGAGAGTGCTTGTCCTTTTATGGCAGTTCTCTAGAGGTAGGTAATGTCAAACTGACTTAATTCCATCGACCATTTCAAGAGCCTCCCGGATGACTCAGGCTTATGAAGGACTTGTCTGAGCTGATGGTTGGTTAAGACCTTAATTGGGTGTGCTTGGAAGTAAGGTCTTAGCTTTCGAGAGGCCACCATCAAACAGAAGGTTAGCTTCTCCATCAGCGGGTACCTAGACTCTACTCCGAGGAGCCTCTTGCTGATGTAATAGACGGGGTGCTGAACACGCCCTTCCTCCCTAACTAGCGCGACACTAACGGCGTCTTCTGACACAACCATGTAGAGTTTGAGGGGTTTTCCATCTACTGGCTTGGAACGTATTAGAGGGTTTTCCATGTGTGCCTTGAGCTTTTGGAAGGCCCGTTCGCACTCTTCTGTCCATGCAAATCTCTGACCCCCTCAAAGAATATTGAAGAAAGGGACGCACTTATCTGTTGCCTTGGAGACGGAACAAATCAAGACTGTGATCCTCCCTGTTAGGCTCTGAACCTCTTTATGCTTCCGGGGAGAAGGAATTTTGATTAAAGCCTTGATTTTTTCGGGATCTGCCTCAATCTCCCGAGCTCTTACGAGGAAGCCCAAAAATTTTCCAGAAGCTACCTCAAATGTGCACTTTTTAGGGTTGAGCTTCATTCTGAATCGATGGAGCATTGCGAAGACCTCAGCTAGGTCGCTTACATGAACTAGGGAGGTCGGGGACTTAACCAACATATCATCGACATAGACCTCCATGTTCCGTCCCAATTGGTTCTTGAACATTATAATGACCAGCCTTTGGTAAGTGGCACCGACGTTCTTTAAACCAAAAGGCATCGCAATGTAACAATATACACCCTTGTCGGTTGGAAAGCTAGTGTGCTCTTGATCAGCGACATGCATGGATATTTGGCTATATCCTGAGTATGCATCCATAAATGACAGCAAATCGTAACCTGAGGTGGCATCGAACATCTGATCTATCCTGGGGAGTGGAAAATAATCCTTCGGACAGGCTTTGATAAGGTCCGAAAAATCTATGCATGTACTCCAAGTGCCATTCGGCTTTGGCACAAGGACAGGATTGGACAGCCACCTGGGGTACTGGGGTTCTCGGATAAATCCATTGGAGATGAGTTTGTCTTCCTCAGCCTTGAGGGCTTCTTTTCGGGTTTTATCAAACCTCTGTTGCTTCTGCTGGATGGGAACTAAGCTAGGGTCGACATTCAAGGCATGGAGTATGATGTTTGGATCAATGGCAGTTATGTCAGAATGTGACCATGCGAAGACATCTTGGTTTTCTCAGAGGAAGACTACTAATGCTTCTTGAACCTTCGTTTTCAAGTCTCCCCCGACTTTTACCTTCCTATCGAGGGTGGAGGTATCTAGAACCACTTCCTCTATTTCCTCTATTGGTTCGATGGACCTCTCCTCTTGAACCCTTGGCTCTAACTCATCAGACTTCGAGTCCTATGTAGCCTGTACCTCCGGGGTCTTGAAGATCTCAGGGCGTTCCTCCCTTACCATCATTATGGGACCCTTGAGGGAGACATTATAGCATTGTCTCACCTCCTTTTGGTCACCGTGGACTGTGCCTATTCCCGCATCCGTGGGGAATTTCATGCATAGATGGCAGATGGAAGTGACTGCTCCGAATTCCACTAGTGTTGGCCATCCCAATATGGCATTGTATGCTGAGAAGCAATCCACCACCACGAAGGTGCAGTATTTAAAGGCCTAGCGAGGTACCTCTCCGAGTGTTACTAGGAGCTTTATTTGCCCCATCGAGATAAGGGCCTCTCCCGAGAGCCCATAAACTGCCGAGGCGCATGGGGACAGGTCTGTCTTAGTCAGTCCTATCTTCTCGAAGGCTGATTTAAACAGGATATTCACCGAACTCTCATTGTCTACCAGAATCCTAGCCACCATTTCTTTTGGAGATTTGTCTTTCAATCACCAATAGATCGTGATGCAGGAAATGCACTCTCCAAGCATCATCTTCAGAGAACATCATAACTTGGTTAGTCATTCGTGAAATTTGGGCAGATAACTGGGTCATAGCCACTATCTGATCGTCGTGGTTCAAAGCTTATCTATTATGCGAGCTTCGTGAGGTACCCCCCAGGTGAGGCCCTCCTGATATGGTTCCGACCCGCCAATTTATTGGGGGATCTACAGGAATCGTTATCGGGAAGAGGTGCGGC
The DNA here is from genome assembly GCF_963169125.1 of Humulus lupulus. Classification (NCBI taxonomy): domain Eukaryota; kingdom Viridiplantae; phylum Streptophyta; class Magnoliopsida; order Rosales; family Cannabaceae; genus Humulus; species Humulus lupulus. The sequence continues at coordinate 37,880,224 of NC_084801.1, read as the reverse complement.
AGGTGGGACCGTCGATCCAGGATGACTGGTTGTGTTGGACGCAACCCTCCCTTTGCATACTGATGGAGGTGTCCCAGCTTGATGAGATTCTAAATCTCATCCTTGAGCTGGTGACACTAGTTAGTGAGATTCTCTATGTCGTTGTGGAAACGACAAAATTTGCCAGGGTCCCGCCTATTCCTGTATCTTCGGATGGGTTGCGACAACCTGTAGTGCACGTGCTATTTCGTGGCCATGAAGATGTTCTCTTGGGAGTCTACAAAGTCAGTATATTTAGAATATTGTGAGACACACTTCTCGCCTGATGCGACTCCCTTCTCAGGTTGCACGATCCCATTTCCCATGGGTCTGTGACCCTTGCCCTTCCCTCTGCACCTTGTGCCATTGGGAGCTCGACTAGATTCAGCCAGCTGGGATGGGGCACCAACTCCAGCACTGAATGTAGGTTGAAAAGCATTTTATCCAGTGGGCACTGCCCCAAACCCTGCTGGAGACGTACCAAATCCAGGAGCAGACATGGCGCTACAACCCGAAGGGGTTGTGCTCTGGCCAGCCTGGGCTCCCAATGACACTTGCTAAAGGTGAATGTTGGGGGAGTACTGGATCCCCAAGGCCACGGGATCAGAAGCTTATGCTGATGCAGGAAAAAGGGCGGACGCCCCGAACGCTTCGATTTGGGCGTCTTCCCAACTAATGTATTCTTGACCCCGACGAATGAAGTCGTCGAGATGCTGACATCCCCTTCGTTGGAGATCATCCCAGAGTGGGGATTCTGTGCGGATGCCAGCCTTCAACGCCATCAACTACTGGCCATCATCGACCCTCTTAGTCCTTGCCGCTTCTTCTTTGAAGCATTTGATGAAGGCGTTGAGGGTTTCAAATGGTCCTTGCTTGATATTAGCTAACGAGTTGACCTCAAATCTCACCTTCTGGACCCCTATGAACTGTCTTCAGAAGGTGGATGGTAATTCTTGCCATGTATGAATGGACCCTGGTCGGAGCATCTTAAACCATTCATCTATCGGCCCTGTCAGGGTAAGGGGGAACACGTGAAATTTTGTGTCGTCAGTGACACGATGCACCGACATTAACCTGTTGAACTTGGACAAATGGTTCGTGGGATCCCAGCCGCCATCATAAGCTAGTATGGATGACATCTTGAATCCCAGAGGTAGCAAGGCCTCAACGAGGTGAGGAGCACATGGCTCTACCTCTTCATCTTCCAAGTTAGACTCGTGGCCCTGTCGCCTGGCCATTTTAAACATTATTCGCTTCAAGCATTCAAATTCTTCTCGGAGTGAGTCACAGTCCCTGTTAATGCTCTGCACCGAGCACTCACGTCTTTGAGTGTTGAGATTGTCTCGGAGATCTGATAGGCCTCTACCAGTGGGCTCACGTACCCTGAATTTATTACACCTCTGAGCATTGAGGTTCTCTCGCAGGTGGGCCTGTCCTCGGAACGCACCGTTATCTTCCGGGCGGGCCACCTTAGTTTCTCCACTTGACTCGTTTTCGTTCACCTAAATGCTGATGCCCCATTTCTGATTCTGTGGGGCATTCTTCGGGCGATTATCTATGTGGGGTTGGTGAGATCATAAAGGGATACCAGCTCGGGCATCGCATTCTCCGTCTGAGCGTGTCGTGGCGGATGGCCTCGAGCTTCATGGGCGCTGTCTGCCTGGCGGCGTCCTCAGGCCCTTGTCTCATTACCCTTAATAGTATGTTGCGGAGATGGGTGGGCCTCGGGCTCTTGACAGGCCCTCTTATTCTTGGGGGCAGGGTCATCATTGGCCTTCCTTTTACCATGGTCCTACGGTGGCGCTCAGGCTTCGACTCCTGCTGGGTACCTATCTGGCACCTCAGCTGGCAGATCATGCACCACGGCAGCCGGGTGTTCCGGGGGCACCTTAGCTGTGTCGACAGGTGGCACTCCAACAGGGTGCACAGGTGGCACACCTGTTGGGTGCCCAGCTGGTACGTTGCCATGGGGGTCCACTCGCAACCCTTGGGCTGCAACAGTGGCTTCCATGGCAAGTACCATCTCTTAAAGAGCAACGATGTTACCCTCTTGAACGTCAAGCTTTTGTTGTTGGTTAGCCACCTGCTCACAGAGAACCACCACTTTTGGCGTCACTTCTACCTCCATGGGCTGAGGATATTCATCATCATAATAATCCTGGTCGATGTCATTATCCTCATCATCAAACTTAGCATACTCATCGTAGTCCTTTGCCATCTCATGTACATCCTAAGGTGGTTGCATACTGGGCTCTCCCCCGTCGACTCCGGTGGGAGGGGGCACTTCATCTGTAATGTTTCTTCGTGTAGTCACCATGATCGTGGGTGTTTCAAATGCTTTCTTCAAGCTCTCAATGAAAGTACTAAAATGTTGACTGCCTTTTTCACTATCAACATTTATAAAAGAGGTTAAATAAATAGCTTTATGAACACAGGTTTTTACGTGGTTCAGGTTATAAAAGAACCCTAGTCCATGAGTCTTTTGTATTAGGGAGATTGCAAGCTTGTGGTTGCAATCTTCTACATTATCTTCTCACGCAGCCTTTAGATTGCTCTAAGTACAAGTATTTCTCTCAAAAAATCTGAACCCTTTACAATAAGGTTCCCAACCATCATTATAGGGGCTAGGGACATTAATATCAATCATAAATCATTAATACACATTCTTGCCCTAAATGGGGAATTAATACACTTCAATGCATTGGGCCGCATCGAATAAAGGCCACAGCCTAAGCAAGATTTGAGGGGCCCACTATAGAAAGGTAATCTCTTTATGGGGAACATGCCCCTGGGACTATCAAGGCATGTTGTACGTACTTCCATGTCAAGAGGCATAGTGGGAGTGCGAATTGTTGAGTCGAACCGTCGGCAGCGCAGCAAGCGGATCACCCAAAAAGGTTGCCAGGTCTTCCTAAGGCAGCCAATCTATATTGGCTGACATCTGGCCTATCCCAAAGATTCTGAGGACTAGATCCTCGGCCTGGAATATAGCTGGAGGCAAGGAATAGATATAAACTATCAAGCATCCTTCAAATGGTAACCTTACGAAGACATTTATGTCTCTCGGAACATGGCCAAGGAAAGAGGTCGACGCCTTCTTACTACCCGAGGAGGGTGACTTCCAACCGTTGGATCGATCCCCGGAGGACATATCTCTTTGGGCATTGAATCACAGAGAAAAGGCATGTGTCCTTGGGTGAAAACACAGACAACAAGTCTAATTAGGTTAATGACTTTTGTTTTTGAGATTGAATATCATGAATGGCTGGGAACATGAATTACAATAATGGAATCTATACTTTCCTAACAGATCGAATATTGGTTCTCTAAAGGTTTAATTCTTAAACTGGATAGTTATTTGGCACCCCCAGGCCAATGGGCAAGTGGATGCCATAAACAGGGTCCTTAAGAAGAACCTAAAGACAAAGCTAGATTAGATGAAGGGAGCCTGGGTAGATGAGCTACCAAATGTGCTGTGGGCTTACAGAACCACCCCACGCACGACTACTGGGGAGTCCCCATTCTCCTTTGCCTATGGGTGCGAGGCCGTGCTCCCAGTCGAGATGCGACTCGAGTCCCACAGGGTACAGGCATATGGATACGAAGCCAACCGCGTAGCCCTGGCCGAAAGCTTAGACATGCTTGAGGAGAAGAGAGAAAAAGCACAAATGAGGGTGGCAGTATACCAGCAGCGCGCCACAAGGTACTACAATTCGAGGGTGCGAGAGAGAACTTTCAGAGTTGGCGACCTGGTGCTAAGGAAGGTACTCCCTAACACACGAGACCCAGGCGCAGGAGAGCTGGGGGCGAATTGGGAGGGGCCCTACCAGGTTGCTCAGTGCGTACCCCCGAACACTTACAAGCTGGCGCACATGGACGACACCATCATACCCCGAGCATGGAACGCGGAGCACCTGAGGAAGTACTACTAGTAAGGCGCCCATGTCAGATGGTAAAAGGACAAGTGTTGCACGCTGTCTTAATATGATAGGGAGAAATCAAAGAGGTTACTTAGATAGCCTCCTGAGTGGGTGTGAGTCTTTTTATTTTTGTTTTCGATGAAAACCTTATATGTACCGTTGCAACTATTTGTATGAGACTGTTTATTATGAATGTGATGAATGGAACTGCATGTTATGGGTGAAACTGTTCGCAACCTCATGTATTATTTTCCTTCGCTACGTGGGCATCAGCCAATGTGCCTGCTGAAATAAATTTTACCAGACACTTGGGGGGCAGGAAAGGAGGCGACAGCAGGCGGCTAGCAAAGGGAACCTACAAAGGGCCCTATAACGAGGCCCCTAAAAGGGACCCTCTACCAAGAGGGCCCCTAGCCCTCCTAAAAATGAGGCCCCTAAAAAGGACCCTCTACCAAGAGCATCCTAAAAAGGGCCCTCTATCAAGAGGAAGTGACCCAAAACCGAAGGGACCCCCTATACTAGGGCCTTAAACGAAGTCCTTACAAGGCATCCCTTAGGATTGCAAGGATTAGCTACCCTTATGAACACCAAGGGAGGCCATAGGGACTTACAAAAAAATGTATGGTGATGACAATAATAATAAGTCTAGAGTGGCCACCAAGCCGTCTAGCCAAAAAGGGTCCCAAAGGAGACCCTTGAAAAAATAGTACTATGAATAACGACGAGAAGGACGCTTCTCGCAAAGAAATAATAAGCGCGCGCAAGAAAAACATAAAAGGATAACTAAGACCCTAGGGGTCAAAATATCCTTATAGAAGCAACCAAGAGGCACCAAAAGAGGTCCCAGTGAACCCTCTCGCATGGGCTCCAAAGGACCTTCAGCCTGATAGATAAAAAAAGGGGAACCAACCAAACCCCATCATACAGGCTTAAAAGGGCCTCAAATGCAATAGAACAAGAAATAAACAGCAACATATGTATTTATACATTAAAAAAAAAAGAGTTCTTGAAATAGTACAAGAGTTACCAAAAGAAAAGTAGCACTGACAATGATATTACAAAGTTAAAAGAAAAAAAAAAGGAGCAAGACTATTTCAAGGCCTCCCAAAGTGGACGTTCCACCAGGCCGCTCGGGAACGGCCTGTTCACCAAAAGAGGAGAAGTCGATGTTGGGATCCTGCCTCCACACATTGTAAAGAGCACGATCTATAGACCTGCGCTCGGTGGTGATCCTCTCCGCCTCCAAAGAAGCCCTCGCCGCCTCCAAGGAAGCCCTCTCCGCCTCCAAGGACGCGTTCTTCTCCTGAGCCGACTGTAGTTCGGCCCTAAGGGCCTCAACTTCGGTCTCCAGTTGAGTAACCCTCTCCTGCGACGCAGCCGCAGTGGCCTTGGCCCCCTGGAGCTCGCGCTCCAAGCGTCTAGCCTGGCCCTTTAGCTCCTTGATCTTGGCCTTCGCCTTCTCCCTCTTCGAGAACAAGTTCGCAGACTTAGTCTGGGCCTTTGACAACTGGACCTTGGTTTCGCTAAGCTCATTTTCAAGCTCTTGGACCCGGGCCATGAGGCAGTCCCTCTCAGCAGTAGATGCGGAGAGGACGCCGGACGTGTCAGCATGTTGAAGAGACACGATGTAGATCTGCACAAGAAAGTCAATGGCGTCAGCGATAAGTAACAAAAAGAAAAACACATGTACATCTATACATAATACTAATCGACGCAAGGTACAAGACCTCACCTAGGCCGCGGCACGCCTTAGGGTTTCCCCAAGGTCTGGTTGAGTCACATTCCCTAGACCCCTCCAGTCGGAGACAGGGAGGCCCGAGGCAATTTGAATGAAACGCTGCACATAAGATGAGGCCATCCTAGTCACCCAAGGCTCCGCCTCCGCACTAGGAGCATCTTGTTGGACAGGAACGGATGACCCGCTCGCCGAAGCAGGAGGAGGCGCAGGGAAGGAGAAAAACGGAGACCCTGGTACATTAGAAGGGGGCTCCGCGAGGTCGATGAAATCAGCATCCGGTAAGCCAATATCATGAGGGACCTAAGGGAAGGCATCACAGCCATCAAGGCCAGGGGGAGCGTAACATCCCGCTGCGGCCTGCGGGTCCAGAGATTGAAAGGCCATGTCCTGGTCATGGGAGCCATACAGAGGGCATCCCCCGGGGGACAGAGGGTGCTGATGAGATCCCCCACATTCGAGGGGGGCATCCTCCATCTCCTCCTCGGCCACACCGTCATGTAGGGACGGCCCAGCCGGCATAGCCATAGCCTTCTTAGACCCAGTAACTGACCATAGGAGCTTGGGATCAGAGACCGGGGACAGCTGGTGGCGGTTGAGGTTCGCCATAGTAAATAGGACTGCCGCCTTCTTCAGGGAGGAGTCTGCATTAATGAGGTTGTTTATGGCTTCCGCCTCCGGCCCAATGACTGAGGGATCAGCAAATTGCCCTGCAAAATCCACGCCAATGTCAGTACAAGCAAGAGTACAAAACAGTAAGTTCTAATAAGAAGAAGAGAAAGACCAGGATACTTACTAGGGCCGGCGCGAAAGCCTTCACGAACCGAGAGAGGCCCCTCTACCCAGAAAAAGTCTTGTTTCCAAGGCCCTGTGTTGGACACTAAGCCCTCTATTAAGGGGAGCTCGTTATTGGCCTTCTGCAGGTAGTAGAAGCCCTTGGACTTGTGCACTCCCATGAGGTTATCCAGGGAATGCACCTCCTGCGCCGTCGGGGCGCGTTTGACGTTTCCCTTGAACCAAATGAAAAGGCAACTTAAAGTCAACCAACTGTTGGGCGACAGTTGAAGAGGGGCCAAATCGAAGTAGTTGAGAGTCGCCACGAAAAACGGGTGCAAAGGAATGGTGCCACCCGCCTTCAAAATCTGCTCACTCAAAGCCACAAAACCCTTCTCAGGGCGGTCGGCCCGGCATGCCTTCTGGGGAGAATATAGGGCATATTCTGGAGCAATACGGTAGTGCTTCACGATCTCCTTCAATTCGTTCGGAGACACATGGGACACTAGGTTGGATGCAAGTAGAGGGGCGTCATCCTCTTCCTGGACGGACACCTGTCTGCGTGGTTTCGACATATCTGTAAAATCAAAAGAAATATGTGAGGAAGAGGCAGAACACTTAACCCTCCATTTTTTCTTCCTAGCAAGAGTTTTCCATCGATGGAGCGATGGAGGAAGCACTAAGCTAGGATAAATTGAGACTAGGGGCTGGGGAGAGGAGCTAGCAGCCCCATGACCGTCATCAGGCGAGGAGGGAATGGGAGGTTCTGGCGGAATGTGTCCCTCCATAAATTCTAACTCCCACTACAATTCAAAAAGGGTCGTCCTAAGATGCGCTATGTGGTCACTAAGGCCCAGGGGTGAAGGTCCTCCATCTCCTCTCGACACCGAGTCAATTTTGCTCTCCACCACCCAAATTTTACGCCTATGTTCGGCCATGCACTCAAGGTGGCGGATGCGGGCTTGTCTTAAGGAGTCATAGTCCTTGTGAGGGTTGCCCTCAGGGGACTCTGAGTCTGAGGACAGGTCAATAAACTTAGCCCTTGGGGGTATGTCGGACGGGCTGTCACTGGCCATGAAACCACGTCCCAACAGCAAAAAGGGGCTCACGTATAAACGAGGGGAAGGCTACAAAACACAAAGGAATAGGCTTAATACCTCTAGATGAAAACGCCCTAAATGGCCTACTATAGGGTATAAAAAAAAAAAAAAAAGAGGAGGGGCGTGCATATGGTCAAACTCACTACAAGCTCAGACTAATGTACCCCATCCCAAGTACTGCTAGTTTGGACCCAAAAAAAAATAAAAAAATAAAATAAAAGGGAGAAGGAAAGAAAATATACCTCAAGCGATTAAGAGAGCGAAGTTGGGGTCCAGAGGAGGTCGGGAGCGAAAAGCACCAAAGAGTCGAAAATGCGCGTCTGCAAGAATGAACCAGAAAGGTGTGTTAGTCAGAAAATAGACACACCAAGAAATTAGCTCATATGTAAAATATATATATATATGATGATGAAATGAAGTGAAAAAAATATATAAAACAAATAAAAAGAACTATGGTGAAAATGAGGTTGTGAGGGATTGAACCCCTCACCTCTTGAAAAAAGAAGGGCTCTCCAAACCAATAAACCAAAGGAGTAAGGTGAAAATATTAGGCCAAGCATGAGGGCCTATTTATAGGAATCAAGGTGAATAGTCTACAAGAGCACCTAAAGGTACTCTCCTAGACTGGGGGGCAAGTGTTGATGCTCAAAATCTCAGGCATGTAAGAGATCTAAAGCACGCGCTTGGGCCCCAATGCGCCAACGCCTTTGTTCGATTCTATGCCCGTCACTCGCTCATAGAGGTCGTGAGGCATGCCCATACACGAGACCATCAGGTGCTTGCGTCCCCGCAAGGCTCTCGGACCTCCTACATCTCGCGAGGCCACCAGCGGCGCCCATGCGCGAGGCCCTCGGACCGCATACATCTCGCGAGGCCACCAGCGGCGCCCATGCGCGAGGCCCTTGGGCGCCTACGTCTCGCGAGGCCACCAGCGACGCCCGTGCGCGAGGCCATGCTAGGCCGACGGAGGCTGGCATCACGCGAGGCCCTCGGACCGCCTGCGTCTCGCGAGGCCACCAACGGCGCCCATGCGTGAGACCACGCGCGCACTCCCAAGAGGCCCGATGGGCCATCATCTCCTCAGGAGGCCGTTGCCCCGTCGCACCATGCATCTGGGTTCAAGCCACACCGTCAGGGGGCCACGTAAGGGAGACCACGCGAGGGAGGCCCCGCGTGGGAGGCTTGCGGGGGAGGCATCTAGCCTCACACACTTAGACATCTGGCGAGGCCACGTGCTTATCACCCATGTTGTTGAGTGGCTTCGGGGTGCTTCAGGAATCTCGTGCCGAGGACCCGAAAGCCCCTCACTTCGCACCATGATCATTATGTGCACCAAGTGCCCCCTTCCTCGTACTCTGAGACACCAATGCTTAGAGGCTCCAGTATGAGTCGAATGGGACATACTCGTACGACCTAGTATGTAGTACGGGTACCAGTGCCAGTGAGGCTGCTGGGGTAAGAGTCATGGTCCGTACATCTACGGCCAAAGGTCAGAGCCGACACCACTACCTCCTGCGCCTCTACGCCTGCCACCACCCATCAGGCATGGGTACAGACAAGTAGTGGAGATATCCTCCTGACACCTGCTCCTGTACGGGAAGTACGACCACAACCTCTAAAGCCACTCTCCTAACATAGTACTTATGTACCCTATGGTCTCCTGGACCACGAAGTACCTAAGGCCATTAGAGCCTACTATAAAATGAACTCTAAGACCACCTGAAAGGGGGTTGGAAATTTTACTGTAGCAGAGGCTTAAGTGTGAATGAAAGACTGAATTCTCCATTATTGTTCTATCATTGTTCTTGAGTTATTGTTCAAATTTTTACAGCTTTCCGATTAGTGATCTTGATTTGATAATTTTTCCAACTCAACTTAGTTGACGAGTTCTCACCATCAACACTTACTCTATTTATCCTACCACTTCCCAACACAATTAAATTAATCAAATTATTTATTTTAATTTGATTAATTTAATCTCCATATTTTGCCTATAAATAGAGTCTTGTAAGACCATTTGGGCAGCTCTTCTTCTTCATCTTTTCAACCTCTTCCACACTTCATATTTTTCTCTCTTCTTTCACTATTTTCTCTACCATTTTCATCTTTTGAAGAGCATGTCAAGTATGTTATTTTGTAATTTTTATTTCAATCTAGTTATGAGCTTCTAATCTTTTTCAAAGGTTATTAAGATGATGATGAAGCAAAATGTAACTGGATAGTATTTTTTGTTGTATGTTGATTTCCCATTTGTACAACATTGTTTATGGATTTTTCTATCAAAGATATGTCTTTTTCATCTAGTGTTGATTGTTAAAGCATATTACACTTAGTTCTTCATTATGCAAAAATATGATATTCTTTGATTAAATGTTTTTCATTAAATTGTTCACATCTAATTCTTAGAGCATAAGTATCATATTTTGCCTAAACATAATCTCTTTGATTTTTTGTAGTTTCATTAGGTTGTAACACAACTAATGCTTAGAAATTATATCTTATATAAGTGAAGAAAAATCCTACCTTTTTTAAAGTAACTTGTGCTTGAATAGAAAATGTATTTTGAAAAAAATATAGTGTGATTTATTTCAACTATATCTAAACTTGGGAATCAATATACTTATAAATACTATTGAACTTGCATTTTGTGGATTCTAATATCTTAATAATCTTATTTTACATATCTCATTTGAAAACTATTTCTCTATTTAATCTTAAATCTTTTTATTACTTGTCCTTTATTTTTCTAAAACAAAATCTCATCAAATATTTGGAACTAGGTTAGAATATTCTTGCTTTGTTTGAAATAGTTTCTTTTGATGTTAGTCAACTCCCATGGGTTCAACCTCGTACTTACATGAACATTATATTCCGAAACGATTCGTGCACTTGCGAGTTTAAATATTAAAACACCCTCTTTTGGGATCAACAATTTGGTTTGTGTTGAACACATAACCATGAAAGATCAAATAAAATTCTATTTAGATATGTTCTACATGAATATGGATATGGATTCAAAGTCTTCATCAAAAAAGGATGAGACAACACAATGAGAAGGAGATTGGTATCATCAAATTCCTTATTTCTAAATGTGTAGATTTCAATAATTTGAATGAAATGTGTCTGCTGCCATATTTTTGTGAGTTTTAGATTATTGTCTATGTTAAGAGCACAATGGTGAATGTTAATAAACAATTCAAGGGTTATTGTTTACTTGTTATATTTCATTACGTGAGATACGGTAATTGTAAAATTAACCATAATAAGATTAGGGTTAAGGCAATTGATGTTGAGATCTTTTTACTTTTAAATGAATTTAATTTGGTCAATCTAATTGATGATGAGATCTTTGTGACTTTGTTTAAATTTAATGCATTTGATGAGGAATGCATTGTAACCCTAATTGAGAATAATACATAACAATGAGGAATGTATGATAACCCTAAATAGAATTGATATAGTTCATGCATGTAGTGATGAGACTAATGCAACCATAAGAGAAGGTAAACATGTAAATGCAATTCATGATGAGATCATTGCAAAAGAAAGTGAATATATTAATGTCAATGAATTTGATGTTGAGATCATTGCAAACCTATGTAAAGATACCAATTCCAATGCATTTGATATTGAAATCATTGCAACCTTTGTTGGTTTTTATTGATCAAATCAGAGATTATACGCAGCGGAACAACAATCAAATTGTTAATTTAATCCCATAAGATTTCTAGATCTACTTCTTCACATGCATATATATATATATTGAATCAAAGACATGAATAGAAAAAATACCTCAGGTCCTTCCTTACTGCTATCTTTTTGTATGGTAAAATCCTTGAGATCTCACACCAAGATGTTCCAAAATGTTCTCAGCACACAAAGAACGAGTGTGGGCTCGTTATACAAAATAATAGGCAAAATCTATTTATCAGATGTTCTCAACACATGAGATCTGATAATGTTTGGACCTAGGTTTTGTGAAGAACAGTGACTTTTGTATGTATCACTGTTCTCTTTCTCTGAGAGAGATTTCTAGATATTTTTCTATCCCTGAAAAGTTACGTTCTGAAAAACTGATATCCTATATTTAATATATCCAATATATTAAAATAAAATCTTAGTTATTTTAAACAATTTGAAAATAACTAATCAGTTATCAGATTTTTGTTTAAATAATAATATTTTAATCATATTACAATATCTCATTATTTATGTAATATTTAAATAACTAAAGTTGTGAAACCAAGAAACTTTCTCAGTCTCTTATGCGTGTAGCACGGTGATTGTGCACTGTGCTACACGTGTACCACATGCCAGTGATGACATGTGATTTTTCTCAATTTTTTATTATTATGTAAATACCAAAAATAAATTAATTCAAAAGTAATTATATTTTTGTTAAATCAAATAATTAATTAATTACACATAATTATACAATAATTATTTTGATACATAGAAAAATATATTACTTATCAAATAAGTCCTTTTTGCCCATTTTTGTATTTACCTTTGTTAGTGTTTGTTTGAGCCATTTCGGGGACCATGGACCTATAACATTAAGCTCCAATAAATTGAAACTAAATAATTAAACTCTTTAATTATAATAGTTAATTTATTAATTCTAATATTTCTCCACTATAAATTCAGAATTGCACTCTTTATGTTATAGATATACTTTTACAGAAATCTTGTCTTAAGTCGTCCATTGATATAACCATCTTACAATAGTTCAACCATCTAATTAATTAGTTCATAAATTAGAATGGAAGAATTACCATTTTACCTTTCTAATTTACTTCTTATTCCTTAAGTACCATTAATTCACTAGTGAATAATTAATCTATAATCTAATTATAGATTTGAGCTTAAAATCATTCAGTTCCAGAATTAACCCTTAAGGGAACTAATATACGATCTGTTACGCAAGATTAGATTCCGTATTGTTGATACATGTTCCCATCCATCCATGATATTAAATCTCCAAAACAAAAGTCATTAGCCTCATTCTTTGAAGAGACCTTAACGAATGAATCAAAATATTTAATAAACATGAACAAGAGTTCATGAACACTCAGGATTCAGGTTGATCTATAAATGATCATCAGTCATGATATGAATTACAAGTCTTTGTTGTTAAATGGTATTTGGATAAAGACTTTAATTCATATCGGTCCTTGTCATATATAATCATATTATATAAAGCACCTTTACCGAGATGTCTTACCACATCAATAATCCGAATCTAGATTATTTGTATCATTATGATACTCAGTAAACCGTACTTACAACTCCAATTAAAGAATTCCATAACTTTAATTTGTTGTTGTTGACTATTTTTATTCATTCATGTGATCTTAATTCTCTCGTACTAATACAAGATCACATCCTCAATAATGAATATGGAATTTTTCTGATATTTACATAATTATTCAAACAATAATTTAACAATCTAAATATAACAATAATAATAAACCATTGTATTTATTTATTCACAGAAAAAAGAAATGTCTTTTACATGCTTTTAGGACACACTCCTAACAACCTTGACTGAAGTTAATGCAACCCAAAGAAAGGTGCAAGGATGGTGGTTTGATACTTATGCCACCAGTCATGAAACCTATGATAAAAAAAATTCAAAACCTTTGAAAGTGCAAAGGTGGGACTTGAAGTCCAGGTGGAAAATGAATAGAGATTCAAGGTACTTGGAAAGGGTTGCATTGATTTGTTCTTCACTGATGGAAAGAAAGTGACCCTAATTAATGTTTTCTATGTTCCCAAAATGAATTAAAACATTGTGAGGGGAAGTCAATTGACTAAATCCGGTATCAAAATGGAGGTTGAATCCGGTAAACTCATTTTGACTAAATTGGATACTTTTGTGGGAAAGGATTATTCATGTGATGGAATGATCAAACTTTGTACTCCTGATAATAACAATAATGATATGACATCTAAATCTTGCAATGTGTTTAATTGAAATTCTATTACTTTATGGCATAATAGACTTGCTCATATAGTTTATAGCACAATTAAAAGACTTGTTAAATGTGAATTATGTGTTAAATATAAAATGGTAAAGAAACATTTTCCAAGTGTTGATAGATGTTGAAACTTGCTATATTTAATACGTAGTGATTTATGTTAATTGAATGACATGTTGACTAGAGGAGGAAATAGATATTTCAAGACTTTTATAGATGATTGCTCTAAGTATAGTTATGTATATTTACGTAAGAGTAAGGATGATTCATTTAATGCATTTAGAATCTATAAAGCTGAAGTAGAAAATCAATTGGAAAGGAAAATAAAGACTCTAAGAAGTGATAGAGGTGGTGAATAGTTTTCAAATGATTTCAATGTGTTTTGTGAACAACATGGCATTATACATGAATGCGCTGTACCATACACTACACAAAAAAATGGAATACTTGAAAGAAAGAATGGGACTTATCTTGAGATGATTAAGTCTATGCTTTGACATGCTAAATTGTGTTATAATTTTTGGGGTGAAACTTTTCTTGTTGTGTGTCATATATTGAATCGTATTCCTATGAAAAGAACAATGTATCTCCATATAAGTTATGGAGAGGAAAGAAGCCTAACCTAGGCTATCTTAAAGTGTGTGGGTTCCTTGATTATTGTAATATCACAGAGCCTAAATGTGTTGGAGTTGGGTCCAAGGCTCGTAAAATGTGCATTTGTTAGCTATGCCTCAAATAGCAAGGCCTAAGGCTATTAGACTTGGAGTCTAATGTGATAATTGAATCAAGAGAAGTGGAGTTCTTTCAGAATATGTTATATTGAGATAGTAACTCTCAAGAACCCACATGTGTTGGAGAATATCTTTAAAGAGAAAGATCTAAAGGTTGATGAGCAACCTATATTGCCTCGGAGAAACCAAAGGCTTAAATAATTGGAATCAAATGAGAAATGTTCTCAAGTAGAGATACTCTACTGTAAACTTAAAGAAGTCACATAGAAATTTCCTAGGATTTTTCAAGTTGACGATGATCCCAAAACCTACCAAGAAGCAATGTCTTTGAGAGATTACATATTTTTTTTGAAGGAGGCAACAAATGATGAGAAAGATTCAATTCTGTCAAACCACACAGGGGAATTGGTAGAACTTCCACAAGGTTCAACAAAAATTGGGTGCAAGTGAATATTTCAAAGGAAATATCACACCGATGACACATAAAAATCTTCAAAGCTAGATGAGTAGCTAAAGGGTTTAAACAAAAAGAATGAATCATTTATTTTGACACGTATGCACCGGTTGCTAGGATAACCACAAAAAGAGTTTTTTTTCCTTATCATCAATATATAACCTTTATGTTCATCAAATGGATGTCCAAATGACATTCCTAAATGGAGATATATATGGAACAACCACAGGGTTTTGTTCTATGGAGAAATGAGCATAAAGTATGTAGGCTTGTTAAATCATTATATTGTTTAAAACAAGCACTGAAACATTGGCATGAGAAGATTGATAAAGCTATTTATTCAGATGGGTTTAGACACAATAATGTGGATAAGTGCTTATACTCTAAGACTTGTGATGGTTAAGTCATCTAGGTGTGTCTATATATTGATGATTGTTTATTTTGAGTAATGAGATGAGAGGCATAATAGAAACGAAGAGGTTTCTTTCTTCCACTTTTTAGATGAAGGACCTCTGAGAGGTCAATACCTTCTTTGGTATAAAAGTGAGAAGAAATAATGGGGGTTATGCCTTAAATTCCTCTCACTTTTGTGGAGAAAAGTGCTTGACAAGTTTAGTAATCTCAAAATTAAAGAGGCAAATGCACCATTTAATTCAAGCATAAAAGCTTGAAAAGAATAATGGTAGAGTGGTGGCTCAACTTTAGTATGCCAGTGCATTAGGGAGTCTAATGTACGCCCCTCATTGTACAAGAGCAGGTATTACATATGCAATTAGTAAACTAAGTAGATTTACTAGAAATCCAAGTATGGAACATTGGAAAGCAATTAAGAGAGTTCTACGACATCTTAAAAGGACCACTCAGCTAGGCCTCCAATATTCAAGGTTCCCAAAGATACTTGAAAAATATTTCGATGCAAAATGGATATCGAGTGTGGGAGATATTCTCTCCACAAGTGGTTGGGAGTTTATGCTAAAAAGAGGAGCAATTTCTTGCAGCCCAAAGAAACAAACATATATTTCACTCAACCAAAGAGAATTAGTTTATAGCTCTAGTGGAAAATGGCAAAGAGGCCAAGTGGCATAGGGATTTCATGAGGAATATCCAAATGGTGATAAACAAGCCACATTAGCTAGAGCCTATAATGACATATATATAATGGGAAGTCTAGACATATAAGTCTAAGACATAAGTATGTGAAACAATTAATTCGAGGATGAATCATATCGATCTCATATATAAAGACAAGTGAGAACATAACGAATCCATTTAGAAAAACCTCTTGCGAAGAGGTTAGTATGCTACATTTCAAAAGGAATGGGATAGAAACTCCTACAATAATAGATTCACCAATGATGGCAACCCAACTCCCAACTTGTACAAATCAAGGGAAAAAGTTCAATTGGTAAGAACAAGTCATTGATAAGTGAATTTTTTCAACACTAAAACCTATGTTGAGGTCCATCCGAGATGGATAGTGTTGGTTGCTACTGAGTTAGGGATAAGCCTAGGCATTTTAATGAAGTTCAGCTGAGTGCAACAAGCATTTATAAAGGTAGCAAAGATGTTCTAAGAACTTCACCTATGTGGACTTAGAGGTGGTGCTGCCTATCATGGGAGTTGGAGTTTCTCCACAGAAAGTTCATGAAGAGATGAGCACATGGCCATGATAGTTCTAAGCAAGAAAGTGAGAAAACAAAAGATGTGGTGGGAGTGTCACTTGTTTTATCATATGGTATACTTGGTTCAAGCTTTTAAGCAACTAATGATTTTGGTTGGACTTTGTGGTATTTTCACTAAGGTAGAGTTCAAATCGAATGATACTTTATTTTATGCACCAAAACTGTTTGAGCTAGAGAATGAGGCTTGAACTTAACCATGTGGGGGCTTGTTAAGCTAGGTATAATTACTTAGTGAATTTCACATAGTGAAGATGTGAAATTTGAGTTTCAATTGTAGGAAATTTAAAAATGTATTTTGGGTCCAAAGTGATGCATGAAGGTATCTAAGGGTCCCTAAAAAGTTTGGTAGAATTTGGAGCAATTTTAGAACCTTTGGAGGGGTCCAAAAACAGAGAGGGTGGCAATGCCTCGCCACCCAAGTGGCGTAGCATCACCTGATGCTTAGTGTTTCAAAAACTCTAGTAGGCAATGCATCGCCTACTTATATGCGACGTATCACTGCAGGCGATGCGTCACCTATTGTAGTCCATACAAGTAATGTAAATTACTATAAATGGCGTGTTTTACAAGTCTAATCCTATTGGTTAGAGCTAATGACAGTGCCTACTCTATATAAGGGTCAAAATAGAGTTTTGGAAGATATGTTCCCCCTCTCCAATCTCTTTCTACCCTCTCTTACTCTCTCTTGCTCCAAAATATCAAGTTTTCTCCAATAACTCATAAAGAGAGTGCTTGACTTTGTGAGTTTAATGCTTGTTCAATTTCAAACCTCATTTCCTCCTAGAAAAGGCCTCAAGCATCAATGGTGGCTAGGAAATAGAGTATTATGATAGCATTAAGAAACGTATATAAGCCTTGGTTTTGTGGTCTTGCATTGTTCTAAGGATTCTCTCAAAGTGGTGGTTCTACAAGGGTTTTGAAGGTTCATCAAGGGTGAAGAAGATCATTCACCAACATGAGTTTGCGTAACCTTTCTCAATCTTTATTCAGTCTCTGTTAATCCAATTTTTGTGTAGATTCTAAAAATTGAGGTGGTGTTATCTCACTCTCCCCAAACACAAAATTCGTAGTAGTGTTTAAAATTTACTCTGTTATTTAACTTTGTTTAAAATGAAAAAAAAGCCCACTTGGGTAATGCCTAATGAAAATCTAAGGTTAAAATTAATAATTCAAAATTTTCAAGTGAACTCATTTAACCCATTTTCTCAAGTTAATCCCCACTCAAATTTCGTTAGTTGGCTATTCTAAGCTCGTAGGGGCATGCTTGGTTGTTTTTCGAGATTATGGTATGATTATATATACCATATATGCCCCCCATTACACTCCCAAGATCTAAGAACTTGGGTTGTTTTGTTATTAAGTTGCAAATAAAACATTAACAAGAGCAAAATAAAATGGGAATGAAGATTGTTTTATTGATAATACTGAAATAAATACAAACTAGGTTACATTAATAAACATCTTCCCAAATTACTGATAATATGTTCATAGATGTTTACTATTCCAAGCTCGAGGGACCAATTCTTCATTCAATCGAGCCAGCTTATAGATGCTTGGTCGGATAATTGATTCAATAAGATAAGGTCCTTCCCAATTTGGCCAGAGCTCACCCACTGTCCGGTCTCTTGGGGCTAGAAATACTCCTTTGAGTACTAGGTATCCCACTCCAAAATGCCTATCTCAATCTCTTTCATTAAAGTACCTTGTGGCACATTGTTGGTACGAACCATTTTTAAGCTGAGTGTTATCTCACTTTTCTTCGAGGAGGTTAATGACTCTTCGAGCTGTAACTGGTTTGAGTTTTGTGCATATGCCTTGCATTGCAACGTTGTCACTTCAACCTCGATTGGCAATATTGCTTAACAACCATAGGCTAGACTATTGAGGTTCAAGTTATGGCCCTATAAGCCTATAATACTTATGGTAGTTCATCGGGCCATTTTCCTTTCACCTCTTCAAGCCATTTTTTGATTGAATTATTCAAAGTTTTATTCACGACCTCGACATGCCCATTTTCCTGAGGATGTGCCACAGACAAAAACCTTTTTATAATCCCATTCTATCATAAGACTAAGAAAACAATTCACAATCGAATTGAGTTTTGTTGTAAGAAATGATCTTCCTCAGGAACTTTTATCGGCACACAATATTTTTTACCACAAAATCTAGGACCTTCTTCGAGGTGATTGTAGCTAGTGGCTCGGCTACTGAACAGTTTGTGAAGTAATCGACTGTGACCATGACATACTTAACTCTATCTCACCCTATTGGCAATGACCCTATGAGGTCTATTCCCCGTACTGCAAACGGCCATGGGGAATTTAACATAGTGAGCTCCATTGGTGGAGCACGAGGTATCAACACAAACTACTAGCACTTATCACAATGTTTAACATATGCGAAAGCATCAACTTTCAATGTGGGCCAAAAGTATCCTTGTCTTATTACTTTCCTCAAGAGGCTATGCCTTCTTGCGTGATGTCTGCAAAATCCCTTCATGTATTTCTTCAAGTATTGTTGCTTCAGGCGAGGTTACACATCGTAACAATGACATGGAATAACCTCTTTGATAAAACTTTCCCTCCAAGATCGTATATCTCAGAATCTTCTATAGCAACTTTCGATGATCATTCTGATCTTTGGGTAGACTTTCGGTTTTGTGGTATTCAAATATAGGTGTCATCCATGTTGGTTATGACTCAATCATTTATACTTCTCATGTTTCTAGCTCGGATATACTAGGATGTGGCAAGAATTTGACTGGAACCACATTGAGTGTGTTAACTTCCCTAGTTGTTGCAAGTCGAGCCAACGCATCAGCATTTGAGTTATATTCTCTTGATACTTGTTCAATTGTGTAGTATTCGAACTGCTCGAACGCGGTTTTGACTTTTTCTAGGTATGTTGTCATATTTGTCACTCGAGCTTGATATTCACTCCAAACTTGGTTGACCACGAGCTGGGAGTCACTATAGCAGTGTATGACCTTGGGTATAATTCTCCAGCCACACGTAGTCCTGCAAGTAAAGCATCATACTCTGCCTCGTTATTGGATGCATCAAACCCATTTCTCAACGCATAATGAAATCAATGTCCTTCGGGGTTTTGAGTATGATTCCTATCTCTGATCCATATTCATTTGATGACCCACTAACGTACAGTTTCCACTACTCTCAAGCTAGGGTTATTACCTCCTCATTGGATATGTCGATGCATTCAGCAATAAAGTCGACTAATTCTTGGTCATTAATTGTCATTCTCGGGTGATGGGTAATCTCGAATTACCTGAGTTCGACTGTCCATTTTAATAGTCAACTCGATGCTTCTTGTTTTTCCAATATTTGCCTCAACGGTTCGTTAGTAAGCACACATATGGGGTGCTCTTGGAAGTAAGGTCATAACTTCCATGAAGCATGTACAAAACATAGTACGATCCTTTGCATTGGAGGATATTAGAATTCGGATCCTAACAACCTTTTACTGACATGATACACCGACCTTTGTACTTTTTTGGCCTCCCAAACTAATGTGACACTTATTGCATACTCGGTTGTGGTGAGCTATATGTAAAATACTTCTCCCAAAACAGGCTTAGACAAAATTTGAGGTTCTACGAGGTGTTTCTTGAGAGCAAGAGATGTTAGCTTGCACTCTTTTGTCCAGTCGAATTTCTTGACCCCTCTCAAAATATTAAAGAATGGCAGACATTTATCAATTGATTCCAAGATGAACCTGTTTAATGCTACACTACATCTAGTTAAAATTTGGACATCCTTGTATTAGGATTAGTGCCATAAAAGCATGTAAAGAAATTTTATTGAATTAAATAAAAATAATAATTTTATTATATTTGAATGTTATAATTATTGTTTGAATTAATTATATGATAATGTTGATGGTGAGAACTCGTCAACCAAGTTAAGTTAGAAAAACAGAAATGTAGAGATTATCAAAAGAAAAACTTTGAAGATCAAATTGGAAACTTAAAGAACACTTGCAGAAGAAAATGATGAACTGAACTTGTATTTCTTATGGTGTAGTGCTATAGTGATCTTTCCAACCCCCCTCCATGTGGAAGCGGGGTTCATTTTATAGTGGGCTCTAATGGCCCTGGATACATTGTGGTCCCAGGGACCAGGTGGTACACAAGTACACTGTCAGGAGAGTGGTATCAGGGGTAGTGGTGTTGGTTCTGGTACATGATCAGGGTTGGTGGGAGCACTTCCACTTTGGTACTTGATTGTGCCTCCACTACTCGCCCGGTACGGGTGTCAGAAAAAGTGGCACCAAACGTAGTGGTGCAGGTGGCTGTGTTGTTGACCCTGACACGTGGTCACCAACGTACAGACAGTGCCTTTGCCATTGGTACTAACTTTTACCACCAATACCTGTCTAGTACGGACCCCAGAATCACGTCCTTGTGCTCCCCCTGGTCGTACAACCTGCTCCCATACACGTGCTTCGTATTTGGAGGTTTCTCTCGTGTGTTCAAGATATGCCCTTGTTCCAACCCCTTTTCATTTTGTGAAATATAAGCGCACTTGCAGCTTTGAGTATGCTAAGCAGAGGAGTGTTGTACCCAACTGGTGACACCTTCCTAAGAAAGTAAAGAAAGGCCTCATCAGCGGGGCCTATGCTTATCCTGGAGCAGGGGCGCACAGAGGCGAGGCGAGGCCTCACGGACGGCCTCGCGAGATGGGCCTCGCGAGATGGCCTCGCGGAGGGGCCTTGCGGATGGGCCCGCAGACGCTGGGTGCGCCAAGGTGTGGCGAGACATTGGTCTCACGAGACGACTGCGGGATGTCAACGGGGGTCCGAGGCGAAGTGGTCATTTGGAGCACTAATTTGAGGGTTCAAATGGGCTTCGAACATGGTTGTTTAGGACCTTCCGAGGAGCTGAGGCATGAGAGGTGGACTCTTTACCAGTGTTGAATTTTGAGCATCCACAGATAATATCAAGAAAATTCCTTATTCATTCATGAGAATATGATCTTGTATTAGTATGAGAGGATTAAGATCATATATAATGTATAAAAAAGTCAGGAACATATTAAAGTAAGGAAACTTTAATGAATGGTTACTTGCGCAATTTACTAAGCATAAGAAATGCAAGTGTTTTAGATTCAGATTAATGATGTGGATAGACATATTAGTAAAGGTGTTGCATATAATAGATATTATATATGACATGACCGATACAAATATATTATCTTTATAAACTTGTCGTTTGTCATAAATATTTGATTCTTATAATAATAGAAGAGCATTTGTAGATCAGTCTAAATCATGAGTATTCATGAACTCCTGTTTGTGTTTATTAGATCTTTTGATTCATTCGTTAAGGTTTCTTAGTATAATGAGGCTAATGACTTTTATTTTGGAGATTCAATATCATGAATGGCTGGGAACATGATTACAATAATGGAATCCATACTTTCCTAACGAATCAAATATTGGTTACCTTAAGGGTTAATTCTATAACTTAATAGTTATTGAGCTCAAATGTATAATTTGATTATAGATTAATTATTCACTAGTGAATTAATGGTACTTAAGGATCAAGAGGTAATAAGAAGGGTAAAACGGTAATCTTGACTAGCTCTAATTAATGAACCAATAAATCGAGGACACAACTACATTTATTGATTATATCAATGAACTCTGTAAATATAATTATATAAATACTTAGAGTGTTATTCCATATTTATAATGGAGTAATCGTGAAATTAATAAATAATATTATTAGATTAAAGAGTTTAATTAATAATTTTTTTATTGGAGATTTGTATTATAGGTCCATGGTCCCAGGTCACCTCTGTCCTATACTGTCATGGGTAAGGATGTCAAAATAAAGATTTGTAGAGAGAATGACTTAATTGAAAATGAATTAATTTTCAAGGGCAATGAAATAACTACGTGATAGTTATGGAAATTGATTAATTATTTAACTATATATTTTTTCAAAACTATAGGTTAAAGTAAATATTAATCTTGTTTGGATTAATATATAAAGAGAGATTAATAATTATCTTAATTAGAATAAGATATTTTTTTATTCATTTAAAACTAATATTGTAAGATAAAGTTAATTTTGAATTAACTGATATTTATTTTGTGATAAATATATTATCTTAAAAATTAATTAAATAAACAAATGAGAAAATTAGGGAAAACCCTAATCTGGCTCCCACCACTCACTGTACTGTACTGCACTGTGAGTCGCGCCACACAAGGATATTTGTTATTCCTATTATTTGAATTTTGAATTTAAAATAATTTGTTTATTTAATTATTCTTTTTTAAATATGATTTAAATTAAATAATTAAATAGGTTATGACCGATCAGATGTATTTTAATAAAAATAAAGATTAATTAAATTAGTTAATTATCTTTATAAACCTAAGATGAAATTATTGTTGGAGATAGACTCTCTCTCAGAAATTGAAGCGATAGTTTTTCCTAAACCTGAAAACTATTCAATTCCTTTTCTCTCTATGAAACCTCTCTAGATCTCATGTGTTGAGTACATCTAGAGAGTCAAAAATCAACCTTTTAAATCCTACGTGCCCACACAAGTCCTTGTGTATCTCTAGGTCTGGAAGATCAAGGTGTGAATCTTTAGAACTTGGATAGGAAGATCGTTGATTTTATACAAAAAGATTCAAGAATACTTGATAGGCTACAAGAAGTAATCTCTAATCTGATTGTATGTCATTTAATATATGTATATGTATATATATAAGTGTGTATGATCTTGGCTGGTATTAATAAGTATTATAATGGACCCATTCCCCGCTGCGTATCTCTGATTTGCTTATTTAATACAAACAATTGGTACCAGAGCAGTCTACATATATATATATATATTAATTGATGTGTGGATTACTTGCATTTTTTATATGTATGTTGATATGTATCTTGAATGGATGGATATGCTTTCTGAATGTATGATTGAATGATGGATCGTTAATTATATTGTGCTATTGGGTTAGGAATTTGAGTTTCTAGATCTTGGGTAAGCCATAAAAGGCATAGAATTTTTTGTAAATTTTATTTTTGAAATATGTAATTTTAAAATATCTACACAGAAGAGAAAAGGAGGACACGAGCCACCAGCCAAGCCAGTTGCCCGAGCCATCCCCAGTCAGCTGTGCGCATCGCCTAGCGCGCCCATGCACCCGCGCACCATCCTGCACTCCTGCGCCTGTGCACTTGCGCGCGGTCCTGCGAGCCTAGGCAGCCACCAGTTGCATGCACCCCTGCATGCCCAAGCCCCTGGCTTGTGCCCAAATTCAGATATTATTTTTGTGTTATTAATCTTTTATTTAAATAATTTTAAATTGTTTGAATTTGAAATTTTAATTATCTTATTTTATTTATATTAGAAAAAAATTATCTTTTAGTTTGTATAGATTTTGTCTTATGTTTAAATAATTATTTGAATTTGTTTCTTCAATTATTTAAATTCAACTAAATTAAAAAGATGACAAAAATAATTATTTAATTAAAAGTTCATTTTAATTAAATGAATTAATTGGAAAGTTAGTTTCTAATTAATTAGTTGTGCTTAACAAATTCCTAAAGATTTGCAAGACAGCCTAAAAGAGAGAAGAAGCATTCTTGGAGTCTTGAAAACAAGTCATAGGCTACTTTTAAAATTTTTTTCTATTTTTTCAAAGGTTGTAAATTTAGATATACCCAATAGTACTCGGTTCATCATTTATTGTTTATTTATTTATTGTATTTATTTAAATAAATATTAATTAATGTTTGATTGATAACATGATCATGCACTAATCAAATACATGCCATTCATGAAACTCCACATAGTTTTTATTAATCATGTTTCTTTTAGTAACATGATTATTTAGGATTGTTCTAATTGATTTCAAGAAATCAATTGCACGTAAACTACTAAGCATTAAATTAATTAAAACTTAGTAACTCACACCATAATAAAGACAATAGTTTTTATAGGCCTTTAAAATAACCAACTTTATTATCTATATCTCATTAATTGTAGAAAAAGACTCTTTTATAATTTAATGTATTTTGTAATTAATTACATTCATAGGTTATTAATAAGCTACTAAATAATTTAAAATTAATTGATTAGTTTGATAAAACACATATTTTCTAAAATTATAAGTGGCAGAAGGTGAACATCTCAATGTGACATATGGTCTCGATTATTAGTACAACTGTAGTGCACCAAATTATTTTTTTTTTAGATTATTTAAATTTTGTGATTTATTTTATTTAAATGTTAAGTGTGATGAATTGTTTTATTTAAGTGTTGTTATTTTAATTGGATGATTATTTGTTTTATTTGATTGTTTATTATTTTATTTAATTGTTAGAATTGTTTGGTTAATTAATTTAATAAGTGAATAATTGTGTAACATGTTTATTTTACCATTAGTGTTACATTCTAAATAAGTGTGATAATTGAGGTAATTATGTGAGATTTGGTTGAATGCACTAAGGTGCATGGTAGATAGTGATGCACCCTAGTGATTTAGTGTGTGCTAGTGCATGGTAGCATGGTACACATGTGTAGATTTTCTACACACTTTATATTTCCTTATTTTAGATTTTATTTGAATTGATTAATAAAAAAAAAAGAAAAGAAAAAGGGAAATAGAGAGGTTGGACGTGTGAACCTAATGGGAAAGGAAGATTGAGTTTTTTTTGTATTTATTTGAGTCAATTATAGTTATCATCTTTATTTTCCATCTATTGGGATATAATTAAATAAATATGAATTAAGAGAAAATATGAAGAGAATAGGAAAGTTACCTTTTTCTTTTATTGTGTCATTATGGGAAAATTAGGATAAAGAGAGAATGGGGAAAAATGGAAGAGCATTATGCTCTTGGGCTGCCGAAATATAGAGAGAAGAGAGAGAGAGAGAGGGCGTGACCTAGAGAGAGAAGGAGGAGAAGAAAGAAAGGAAGAAGAAGAAGAAAAAGGGGTTCAAGCTAGGGTAAGGTTTTTGCTTATTTTTCCTTATGATTAATCTAGTATTATTATTGGGTTGTCTCTAACCTTGTTCATCTTCTTCTTCATCTTGATCATTCAAATATACAACCCCTAGGGTTTGAGCAAGGAGGATTATTGGACTCTTGGTTGGTTTTGATTCTTGATTTTCTATCAAGAAGAGGTATTGAAATCCTTTCTAAATTTTATGATGGTTTTGATGAATAGATTATTTGAGGGATTATGGTTAAAAAGGGGATTCATGTTTTGGGTAGAAAAATGGGTACTTTGTGTTCTTGATATCTTGTTGATTATGAGTTGTTTGATCTTGCATGAAGGATATTATGGTTTAGTGTATAAAAGGGTTTTGGTGTTGATCTTTCTATGAATAATGATTAGTGATAATTTATGAATGCATATGTGGAGATTTCGGCCTAGGCATACCCAAGGATGTTCTTGATATTTTTGTTTGATGTTGTGTGATTTTCAATATATTAGATCCATGTTTTAGGACCTATGTAATATGGGTAAGTTGATAATTGGCAATCTTGATATTTGGATCCATGAAATTTTGATGGGATGCATGTTATATTGTGAATGAATAAATTATGAGATGCATGAAATAACGATAGAAACATGTTAGGTTAATATAAGGCATATGTGAATATGGTGCTTATGAATTAATATATGTTATTGTTATTGTTAGTGTTTTGTTGGATTTCATGTGTAGATTCAATGGAATAGAAAAAAAATAGTTTTAAAAGATTTCATGTGAATATGTTAGTGATATTAGAATCATGCATATAATAAGAGTATGATGAGATTTTGGACATGTATGATTTTATGTAATTTTTGGGATAAAAGTTGAGTTTCATGAGGAATTAAGCTTGCTGTTTTTTTGTAAATAATTGGGAAAAAAGTTGATAAAAAGATGAATTGCATGCATAAGTAATGTTCTTGATGTTATGTTAATTTATGAGATTAAAAATGGGATTTTAAGTCCCATTAAAATGATATTTTACTCAATTATTTACCTACATAATTTTTTATTGAATTTTTAGAAAATATGAGCTTTTAAATTGATTATGGTGATTTTTAATGATAAAAATAGTTGCTGGAATTTTTGTAAGAAAATATAAAGTAAATTTCACTAAAATGAATTTGATGAGCTTTTGGAATAAATTATTTTTCCTAAGTTATGGTAATATTGAAAAATGGTATTTTTAATGGTATGAATGCATATTTTGATAAGTAATGATTTTTCCTTTATTTTGATTGAGAAAAATGTTTAGATTCTATTTATTTGTTATTTTTGAAGAAAATAAATAGTGGCTGAAAGTTTGTTTTAAAAAGGTTAAAAATTGTTATTAAATTGTCACATAGGGATTTTTGCTACATAAAAACTAAGTCTTAAATAATTTAAATCAAAATGTATTTTTTTCCACACTTAAAATATATTTTTCACATCATTTATGTAACACAATGATAAAAATATATTTTTTTAAAGAAACATATTAAAAATAAGTATTTTAATTAAATCCAAGATTTTTGGTTAATTCTTTGTAATTTGAGATTTATTAATGAAGATGTCACATATTTTATTTTTGAGCTAAAATAAAATAATTTTATAAAATAAAATAAAGTTTTGAGAAATTTAATCAACTTAGAAATTTTTAAGAAAAATAAAGCATGTAATATGTCTATTGATTTTAAAACAATAAAAGTAAGAAATGTAGAATTATCGTTTTTGAAAACGTCTTTATTACGCAATGCTCCCACGTATGCATGTTACATGCAAATCCACTTTTACGTCCAAAATTATGTTTAATATCCAACTATGTGGTTTTTATAAAACGATCATGCTAGTAAAATGGGTAAAACGAGCATTATTCTTTTATGGCGATAATTGCATGTTTTGTGTAACTGATATTATGTGTGCATGGCCCATGCACACATGAGTTGTGTGGAAGGGCAAAATAGTAATTTTATGAACATAAGAAATGTTATTTTGATTATGATATAGGCTCGTTGAAAGATTGAGAAAATTCTTAGCTTGGACCTGAGGTAAGGAAGTTAGATAGATTCTATGATTTTTATGCTATGAATGGTAAGACTGTTGTATGAATGAATTGTTATGAATTATGAATGCCATAACGTGATGATATGTTAAATGTGATATGTGTATGGATGTTAGATACATCAAACCAGTTACGATGTCAGATACATCAAACAGATTACGATGTTAGATACATCAAACAGATTACGATGTTAGATACATCAAACAGATTACGATGTCAGATACATCGAACGAGTTACTAAGGACATTGAGACATAACTCCTAGGGCGGATGCGCCGAGGTTATTCAAGGACCAGTGATCTCCTGTTTACCTCATAGGGTGACATGGACAACTAGCGATCCATGCTCATCATGTATGATGTATGTTTGTGATATGATGATATGTCACGTTTATGTTATGATATGATGATATGTTACGATTATGTTATGATATGATGATATGTTATGATTATGTTATGATATGATGATATGTTACGATTACGTTATGACGTACCATGATGTTTTAGATGAACGTTAGTGTTTGCTTTTGTTGTATTCTTACTTGCTTATTTGTTTGTACTTCCTTACTGGGCTTTTTAGCTCACCCCCTTACTTTCCTTCCAAGTAGCAAATAGGATTTCTCTATGGCACGCGTGGTGACGTGAGGAGTTCTTTCATCATGGGGTGTATGGCGTGGGGTAATCCTATGGACTGAAAAACGATCAACGTAGAACGCCATTTAAATTATGTTTTGTTTTTAAGAGACTTTCCTAAATTATCAGTGGGACTCGGTTATTTAATTTTTGGTTTCTTTGAACTTTGCATAAAAACCTATGTTTTATTTTAAAACTTGTGGCGCCAACTTGCATTGTTTTAAACAAGTCCCCCTGAGACTTTGATAATGAATGTTATTCTTTTATAAACTATGTTATGCGAATGTTTTGTAAGTATTAGTCTAGGACGTTCTTTACAACAACACCCTGAGAAATGAATAGGGCTTCGACGCGGCTTTGTTTTCGTCCCCCTAAGGAAGATTTCTAGAAACATTAATATCATGGTTGGCTTCTTACGAAGATAGGAATGAGAGATGTATTTTAGCTTTGACTAATCCTAAGGCGATAGTCTCTATGTTAAGTCATGAATTTCTTAATAATGGGTTACTCTTAATTAAGCCTTTTGCAGTGGATAATTGCATCTTGACCAAACCAACGATACTTTATTTTTAAAAGAGAAAATAAAGAGTTATTTTGAATTTTAAAATATCAATATAAGATTGTCTTATAATCTATCTGAATTCAACTTGACCGACCCTAAGGCGACACTTTATTTGTTGGGTAGTTTTATCGTGGAAAAATAATTGTTTATTTATGTGTTTTAATTGTTGCATTCACGCATCATATTTACTTTCCAAATAATTTTTATATATATTTTTTCAAATAGTAATATTGTTGTATTTTATTTCTTTCAAATAAAATGTCTGAAATCGACTACAATATAGTGATTGAACTGAATGATGAAAATATAGTATTTTGGAGACATGATATCGATATATTATTTCTAAGAGAGAACTTGATGGAAGTTGTTAAAATACCACCCATTCAAGAACCACCAATAGAAGTTTCAGTGAATGATCAGTTTAAGTATGCCAAGTGGTCGAGGATAAATCATATGGCAAGTTATTGTTTGCTTCAATGAAAAATATAGAGAACAAAAATACTCTA
Source organism: Humulus lupulus (assembly GCF_963169125.1). Taxonomy (NCBI): domain Eukaryota; kingdom Viridiplantae; phylum Streptophyta; class Magnoliopsida; order Rosales; family Cannabaceae; genus Humulus; species Humulus lupulus. The sequence goes on along the minus strand of NC_084801.1, from coordinate 37,851,072 downwards.
CAAAACCTTAAATTTGCATATGATATATGGGAGGCCATCTATGCTAAATATGGACACATATATGATAAGTGGTTTTATGAGAATGTCATCCTGAATTTTACACTCAGGGTCCACTAACAATGTTTATTCTTCTATGTAGATATTTGAATCTTGTGATTCAAAGAAGGCTATTGATGATGTTCATGAAGTCAAAGAGAGAGAAAGCATCTAGTTAAAGAAAATGTTAAAGAAAGTCCTTCTATTTTAAAATGTTTAGTTATTATTAAAAGAAACTTTATTGTTGTTTGAACAATGTCTTAGTTTGTTTCATTTATCATTTTGACTTTATTGCATGTATTAACTTTAGAATATTTTATTTATAATTTCATTATTCTTAATTTTTTATTTACACATGCAATTGAATATTCAAACTTTAAAAACGCTTTCATGAAATTTGAACAAACGCTTAATAACTCAGAATTATTCAAAGTAGCAAAACCGCAAGGAAACAAAAGACAAAAAGTTTCAAAGGAGGATGACACATATCTTTGGCATCTTACACTTTGTCATGTAGGTCTAGACATGATAAACTGGTTAACAAAAGATGGACCTTTGAGAGAACTAAGAGTTGGAACTCTTCTGGTTTGTGAACATTGTCTAGAAGGCAAAATGACCAAACGTCATTTCTCAGTGAAAGGAAATAGAGCTAAAGAACCTTTGTAGCTTGTACACAACGATGTCTGTGGTCCAATCAATGTACAATAAAGAGATGGGTATGAGTACTTCGTCACTTTTATTGACGATTACTCAAGATATGGTCATACTTACTTAATGCTTAGGAAATCTGAAACCTTTGGTAAATTTCAAGAATTAAAAGCTGGGGTTGAGAAGAAATTAGGTAAAACTCTTAAGCCACTTCAATCTGATCGAGGTGTAGAATATTTGGATTTAGAATTCAAAGATTTCTTGTTGGAGCATGGTATTCTATCCCAACTCACAACACCAAGAACGCCACTTCAAAATTGTGTTTTTGAAAGAAGAAAAAGGACCTTGTTAGACATGGTCAGGTCTATGTTAAGCTACTCTTCACTTCCTCTCTCATTATGGGGATATGCTCTTCAAATAGCGACTTACTTTTGGAATGTAGTCCTGTTGAAGACCATAAGCAAAATGCCACTGGAACTATGGAATGGGAACAAATCTAGTTTTCACCATTTCTGCATTTGGGGCTGTCTTGCTCATGTTCTTAGACCTAAATTAGATAAACTTGATTCAAGGTTTGAAATGTGCATTTTTGTGGCATACGCTCTAAAAAGAAGAGTCAATTACTTCTATAGTCCCAATGATCAAAAGGTATTTGTTTCAACAAATGTGACCTTCCTTGAACACGTCTACATGAATAACTATAAACCTCGGAGCAAAGTATTTTTGGAAGAACTCACATCTGATAAGATTCCATCACCTTCATTTTAATCATTAAATGATAAACGACAAACCAAAGAAACCATTATTCCTGGAAAAGAAACGCCGGTGAAACGTCTTAGTGGGAGGATTGTGATACAACTTGTTCATTACAAACATGAGGCACATGTCCTTATTTTTTATACAAACAAGGATGATCCATTAACCCTTAAAGAGGAAATGGATGATCCTAAAAAGAAGAAATGGCAAGAATTCATGAACCAATAAATGGAATCTATGTATTCCAATTCTTTATGGGAACTTACAGATCCACCTGAAGATGTCAGACCCATTGAGTGCAAATGGATATACAAAAGCAAAAAAAGGTGTAGATGGGAAAGTGAAGAATTTCAAAGCATGGCTAGTAGCCAAAGGCTACACTAAGAGAGAAGGTGTTGACAATGAAGAAATATTTTCTCCTGTGGTCATGCTTAAATCCACTCGCATCATCTTATCCATAGCTGCCACCTATGACTATGAGATATGGCAAATGGATGTCAAGAAATCTTTTCTGAATGGTTATCTTGATGAAAGTATCTATATGGTACAACCAGAAGGGTTCATCAAGAATGGGGAAGATCAATGTAACGCCCTGCTAACTATGGTCTGTTACCACGTGTGTGTAAAATTAGTGTTGGACTCGTTAAACGAGTCATTTGGACTAGAACATGTGATTAAGCCACTAAGGGTCCATGTATTAAAAATCTTGGTCAACGAATAGACATTTCCATTAAAAGAAAACTTTAGTCTTTACATGGGATCCCAAAATACAAGTTTAAAATTTTGTTAACATCTCAGGGATTACAAAATAAGTCGACCTAAGCAGCAAAACAGACTCTAACCCTAGTTCCCTTACGATACCTCGGCCGTGGTGGTCAAGCATACTACATATGTACACATCACCTCTGTAACATCCTGAATTTGATATTAAGGTTGAGTGCCTTGACTACAATGCTTGGAGGGCCTAGTTGGGATTATTGAGCGAGTAATGGATTGTATGCGTGATGATGTGTTATAGATGAATTATGTGGTAATGTGATTAGACATGCATGCTTGTGTGTATTAAATATGTATGTGGGCCCGTTTCTGTAAATAGGGGTGTGTTTGTAATTTTGGCCCATTGAGGGCATTAACATAATTATGCATGTGTTGTGAGTGAGACCCCAGTGTTACAGATATATATTTGAGATGTGTGGTCTAAGATGATCCTAGGGAGCAGATTAGCGGAATAGTCAAAACAAGGTCAGATACCCGGCTCGGGGTGAGCCTAGGGGTATTTTGAGAACTTGGGATGTGCCTGGGGTTTATTGGGTATCAGGCAATTATTAGTAATGATTTGGGTATGTCGGGATGAAATGGGGATTTGTAGGAACACTCGAGGAATCAACGGCAAATGACGAGATTTCCCTTGGTGGCATTAAAGGATTAATGTTTGACCTTAGGGGAAATGGGTCATTTTGTACTAAGGGATAGCTTAGAGCATGCTGGGAAGCTATGGAAACCATTAGAACTAAGGAAACAACAAAAAACAGAAATTCCTAGCCCTTATCTCCCTCTCCCTCACGTCTCTCTCTCTTTCTCAAGGCCATGGAGGGAGTTTGCTGGATTTATGGGGATGAGGCTTAGAATTTAAAGGGATTGGAGCTGGAAGTGATTGAAGTTAGCTTATGGTTGGAAACAACATTGAGGTAAGGATTGGAGCAAGCTTTTTGTTGAATTTCTTTGTCTTTTTAGTGTTCTAGAGGTTTTTTAACTCAAGAGATTAAGTTGAATTATGATGAAGTTTTGGTTAAGTTCCTTTGGATTTATGTACTATTCTGAGTATAGTGAAAGTACTTTAGGACTCAATGCTGGTGAGAAGCCTCTGGTTTGCCCAAGCGCCGCGGCCCTAAGGGGGCATGCTGCAGCCCATATCCTTCTGCATTTTATTGATTATATCAAGAGGTAATTAGAAGGGTAAAACGGTAATCTTGGCCATCTCTAATTAATGAACCAATAAATGGAGGACAAAACTACATTTATTGATTATATCAATGGACTACAAGAGAAAACTCTGTAAATATAATTCTATAAATACTTAGAGTGTAATTCCATATTTATAGTAGAGTAATCATTGAATTAATAAATAAGATTATTGGATTAAAGAGTTTAATTAATTATCTGGTTTATTGGAGCTTCGTATTATAAATTCATGGTCCCCATATCACCTCTGTCCTACACTCTCAAGGGTAAGGATGTTAAAAGAAAGATTTGTAGAGAGAAGGACTTAGTTGCAAAGGAATTAATTTTCAAGGGCAATGAAATAATTATGTGATAGTTATGAGCAATTGATTAATTATAAATCAATTAATTATTTAACTATATAGTTTTTATTTTGAAAAATAATAGGTTAAAATAAATATTAATCTTTTTTGGATTAATATATAAAGAGAGATTAGTAATTATCTTATTTAAAATAAGATATTTATTTATTTATTTAAAATTGATATTTTAAGATAAAGTTAATTTTCAATTACCTTATATTTATTTAAGGATAAATATATTGTCTTAAATATTAATTAAGTAAACAAATGAGAAAATTAGGAAAAACACTAATATGGCTCAGGCCAGTCACTATAATGCACAGTGAGTGGTGCTAGACATGGACATTTCCTTTCCCTGGATTTGAATTTGGAATTTCAAATAATTTGTTTATTTAATTATATATAATTTATTATTCATTTGTTTAAATATGATTTAATTTAAACAATTAAATAGCTTATGACTGATCAATTTTATTTTAATAAAAATAAATATTAATTAAATTAGTTAATTATCTTTATAAATCTAAAAAGAAATTATTGTTATAGATAGACTCTCTCTCAGAAACAGAAGCGATAGTTTTTCCTAAACTTGAAAACTATTCAACTTATCTTCTCTCTATCAGACCTCTCTAGATCTCATGTCTTGAGTACATCTAGATAGTCAAAAATCCACATTTTGAATCCGACGTACCCACACACATCCTTGTGTACTTGAGGATTGGTCTGGAAGATCAAGGTGTGAGTCTTCAGAACTTGGATAGGAAAATCGTTGATTTTATACAAAAATATTTGAGGACACTTGATAGGCTACAAGAGGTAATCTCTAATCTGATTGTATGTGATTTAATATATATTTGTATGATCTTGGCTACTATTAATAATTATTGTAATGGGCCCATTCCCCGCTGGGTATCTCTGACTTTCTCATTTAATACCAACACACTGTGCTTTATAGGTGAAGGAATCTCTATTAAGGCCTTGATCTTGTCTGGGTTTGCCTCGATTCCTTGAGCATTCACTATAAAACTGAGGAGTTTTCTTGAAGATATTTCGAAGGAGCACTTTTGCGAGTTTGAAATGATATTGTATTTTCTGAGTATAGTGAAACATTCTGTAAGGTCAACAACATGGTTATTGGTTTGTTTGGATTTAACTAGCATATCATCCCCATACACCTTTATGTTATTTCTAAGTTGCTCAGTGAACATACTCCAACTTTTTTTTAGCGAAAAAGGCATCACGTTGTAGCAATATAGTCCTTTGTTTGTTACAAAGCTCGTGTATTCCTGGTCAGGAGCATGCATAACTATCTGGTTATATCCAAAATAGGCATCCATAAATGACATGACATTATATCTTGAGATTGAATCAACGATCTGATCAATTCGAGGCAGTGGGAAACTGTAACGCTCTGGATAGCCAAGACCGTTACACTGTGTGTTTATAAAGGTGTTGGACTTGCTAATCAAGTCATTTAAGTAAAAACATGTTACTGGAACTATAATGGAACTAGGGTTAAAAGATTTTGGTCTCAAAAGCCCTATTTCTTATAAATAAACGTTTTCTGTTTACATAGGATCCCAAAAATAATAAGATTAAAACCATTTGCAAGGATTCAAGATTTAAATACTAGCCACTCTATGGCAAAACGGACTGTTAAGCATTCATTGTCCTAGTCCACTCCTCGGCCATGGCGGCCGAATAGCTGGCTATGTACATTCAGCCCCGCAACTCTCCGTCTCAAGGTTGGTCCAACTTGCCTTTGCCTTTACCTGCACCATGTAGCACCCGTGAGCCAAGGCCCAGCAAGAAAACACAATAACAGAGCATAATCAATCAACAGACAGTCAAATAACTCATATCGCATAAGCATGTACTTAATCAGTTTAAGCATTCATGACAATCAAGTGTTTATCATACCAAGTATATCAATTCATATCAATAATCAATCCACATATGATAACTATGGTTAGCGCCCTTAGGCCGCACCCTCTGTTTATCCCACTGACTCCGGCCCGCTTAAACCGAGCTCAGTGAATATTAAGCTGTCCTTAGCTACCAGTGGCCAAGCTGCGCCTTGTGCGCAAATATTATACATGGCACCCTTAGGCTGTTTATCACATGTCCCATGGCATAGTACCATCTTTGACACAGATATCGGGAGCGCTTAGTCCCATCACAAGCACATAACTGGGTGCAGTTTTCTTACCTTTAGATTTTTTAGCATTGTTCACTTTGATCCTTGATCACGATCCCTCTTGAGCCCTAGCGCACAACTAGTCATGACCATAGATCAGAATCATCACCAAACCTCAAGTCCAAAACCTAACCTCGGAACCAATCTCGAGCCCTCATGAAGCCCCAATTCCACCAAACGGGGTGGTGGAATCGAACCCCGAACCCCCGGGCAAAAACCCTTGAAAATAACTCGAAAACCACTTTCTGAAAACAGAGTAGCGCTACAACGCTCTAAGGAGGGCACTACAGTGCTACAAACAGAACCCAAAAGCCCCCAGACAACATGGTCTAGCGCTACAGTGCCCAAAGGCTAGCGCTAGTCACAGAATCAGCAACCCTGCATTTTTCCTCCTTGGGATTTTTCCGAGCCAAACCTTACCAAAACTTTTCCAAACTTCAACCAAACTTAAAAACAAGCTTACTAACATGTCTAACTCATCCTAAGCATCCCAACCACATAAAACTTTAACACATGCACTCTCAATCTCAAAATTCACCATGGTTGAACCTCAAACTCAGAAACTTCAGCAAAATAACCAAAACCTTAGAATTTAGAGTTTAGAATTTCATACATTCAATGGGGATTCGACCTTAAGTTAGCCTCTACACCTCCTTGGCTTACTCCTCCTCAAACCCTTAGCTTGAATTCCCTAGAATTCCCATCAAATTCAGCTTAGACACCTTAGTTCAACATGAAAACCAGAAACTGAAGAAAACCTCAAAGTCTTACCTCAACTGAAGAATAACCTCAGCTAGACTTCCTCAATCTGATCAAGACCTCAAGCTTACAACCTCAGCCTTAAGCTCCTTTGACTCTAGCCTCAAACCCCCAGATGAAAATGATGAAGAGGTCCCAAACCGACCTTGGAAATGCCCTGCTTTTCCTTCCCCTTTCTTTCCCTTCTTTTTCTTTCTTTCAGACTTCTATTTCTTTCTACAAGTTCCACTAAGTGTAAAGCCTCAGTTATACCTATCCTTTATAAGCCAAATGACCACAATACCCTGCCCTTTAATTCTAACTCTTTTAATCCACCTAGGGGTATTTTGGTCATTTCACCCAATTCTCGCTAATTCCCAGAAATACCCCCAGGCTCACCCCGAGCTGGGTATAAATCCCCGCCGTGACTTTTTCGCTAACCTGCTCACTAGGATCGTCTCGAATCACAAATCACAAGTATATCCACATAATAATGTGGTCTCAACAATTATCACATATATATACAGTTATGCCCTCAACAGGCCAAAATTACAATGATGCCATTCCTAACCTAATCAGGGCCTACATGCATACTAATACACGAAGTCATACATCTCAGATATTCAAATAGTCATATAGCATACTTTTAATCATTAAATCACATATATTCCAATTATGCCCTCCCGGCACACTAATCAAGGCCCTTAAGCCTTATTAGTAAATTTGGGTCGTTACAGAAACAATCCTTTGGACACGTCTTATTTAAATCTAAATAGTCAATCTTGTGTCTCCATTTCCCATTTGGCTTGCAAACTAATAGTGGATTAGCTATCGAATATGGAAAGTAAGCTTCTCTTATGAAACTATTGACCTTTAGCCTACCCACTTCGTTCTTTAGGTTCTGCTTCCTTTCATCATCAAGGAAGCTCCTTTTTTTCTACTTTGCAGGGAAGCTTTTTTTATATTTAGAGCGTGACGTATAATGTTGGGATTAATCCCAATCATGTCCACATTGGACAAAGCAAAAACATCTTCGAGCTCCTCAATTAGTCTGAGTTCGATTCGGTCCTCACCCAATTTGAGGTCGATTTCATTTTCATCCTCGAAAATTATTTCCTCTATTTCTTCTATCACAACCAGTGCTTGAGTGCTGGATTGGCCCTTTCCCCTCATAGAGATGCTATATGATTCTTGAGCTACCAGCTGGCCTTCTTCCAATGTCCCAATTCAACTTGGTGTTGGAAAATTGAGCGTGAGGTGTTGTACAGATGTTGCTGCCCCCAGCCCAATCAGGGATGGTCTCCCGAGCAAAACATTGTAGGCAGATTTTGTATCTACCATTATGAACTTCAACATCGTGGTTACCGAGACTGGACACCCTCCTAGTGTTACAGGGAATTTGATGGCTCCTGTGCTTGTTATCCATTCTCCTGAAAATCCAAACAGGGTAGTTGCAGATGCTTTTAAGTGTTGAACTCAAAAGCCAATTTTTTCCAACATTGTTTTATACAACATATCCATAGAGCTCCCATTATCAATTAGTACTTGGTGAACCCTTTTATTAGCAAGCTGGATGGTAATGACCAAAGGATCATTGTGTGGGAACTGTAGACGAGAGGAATCTTCTTCTGATGAAGTTATTGGTTGGGTTTCGACCCGTTGTTGTTTTGTAGCTCAGGGTTCTGGAACATAAAGCTAACATCCTTGATTTTGCAGTTCTTGTACATATCTTTTATGGGCATTCCTACTCGTTCAAGCTATATGGGGTCCTCCAAAGATTGTTATTACATCCTCTCCATCAATCGGGGTTGGCCTATTATCATCTCGAGCAAGGGATGCTGCCAGCTGAGGTGGCGGTGTAGGTTGGGCTAGTGCCACTATTTGGTTTTGTGGGGCCTTCCCTTGATTATTACCCCTATTTCTGACACACGGTCCTAGGTAACCTCTCGAGATTAAACCCTCAATCTTGTCCTTTAATTGCCTGCATTCCTCAATTATGTGGTCGATGTTCCTATGAAATAGACAATACTTATTCTGATCTCGCTTGGCGCACTGATTGCGCATTGGTTCAGGTCGTCAAAACGGTACCTAATTCTCATTGGCAACATAGATATTCTCCCAACTCTCTGTTAGCTCATTATAGACAGTATAAATGGAAATGTATTTATCTCATTTTTTCTTCTTACTACCTTCTGCCTCAGGAGTATTTCCCCGTTCTTTTTCGTTTTGGGAGAGCATTCACTAGAGGTGCCAAAATTAATGCTAATCTGGCCTCTTCTACTGGGTTCTTTTTCGTGTAGTAGTTGGGGTCACCGAGCATTCAACTGGGTTTGTATTAATCGTTGTAGTTTTTGGGACAGGAGGGGCCAAAATTAATGCTAATCTAGCCTCTTGTACAATGATAAATCTCTGGGATCATAATTTGAATTCCATTATGGTATGAACTGGTTTTCGCCGCAGGTCGTCCCAAAAGGAACTTTCTAGAGGGATTCTAGCTCGAATTGCCATCAAGTGGGTACTATGAACTATATCACGAGCTCGAGCAGCTTCGATATTGAATCTCCCAATATATTTTTTGAGTGATTCGCCCTATTGTTGTTTAATATTTGCCAAGGATGAAGCCTCAGACTTAATACTATTTGCAGCTTGAAACTGCTTTTTAAAATCCCTTTTCAGATTTGTTCTTCCTCGATGGGAAACAAAATGAAATTTTTTGATGGAATCATTTGGTGATGAGGAAGATGTTGTACAAATTATTGATAATGATGATTATTTGCTTTTGTTGAAATCAATTTCACATGCTTCAGTTAGTTGCTTCATAGAAAAAATTGCATAAATGCTTGCTTCAACATATTTGTCTTATAATGCATGTGTTTGTAGAGGTTAGCATTTGTCATTGGTATTGCATATACCCATTTTGTTTGGTTAATATGTTGTGTTGGATGTCTTGCTTTATCTCCAAACATTTTGTATATATGCTTGTAGTACGTGGCTGCAACTCATCTTCATGAACTTCATGAAAATTTGAAGAGGACAGGTAGAAGCATATCTTCAGTAGAACTTGAAGATTTATCTCTCGCAGATATAGGCGAAGAAAACTTCCCACATATGATGAGTTGAGAAGAGGTATGAGCACCAATAACATTTCCAAAAAAAAAAAAAAACTCTTTAGTATGATGGCAGCAAAATTACCTATATGAGATGACTGTCTCGTTTTCAAATTTTAGATACTAGGTGCGAGACAAAGCGAACTATACAACATTCATTTTCAAAGAAGACGAAAAATAAAGACTCTTTCTATCTATGCCATTGAAAACCATTTTATTGTCAAGACTAATTACTCGATCTTGGTTATTAAACGCATATATCATTTTATTTCCTTTCTTTTTTTTAAAAGAAATCTCAATGAATGAATCGGCCATCAAACAAAGTGGAGAGCACCTCATGAAATTAACAAATCAAAAAACAAAAATACAAAAAAAAAAAAAAGATTTTGTTGCCTAGCACATCACATAACACAAACAAGCCTAGATTGAAAATTAGTAAAAGCAACAACAACTTCCCCTGCACCATGGAATATCGAAAAACGACACTAAAAAAACACCCAATAAGGCCTAAGGAAAAAAGAAAAAAAAATACTTTTCTAGTAGTGTATAAAATCACAGTCAAATTCAGACCAAATATTGAAGACATATTACACATGTTTCTTTTATCAATTGGAAGGAAAGCAATAATCCATTTTGGTGGAACTTCTTGTTGTTCTAGTTGAGGAGTTACAAAACTCACCATATCATTAACTAATTCCTTGCTAACATCGTCACAATCATTAGAAATTGAAGAACTACAACCTATAATGATTATAAAAGAGTGATACTCCTTAGCCTAAAAGTGCAGTACAAAAGCTATCTTCAAATTCAATGCCCTAATTGCTGTCAAGACAATGTTATTAGTTATTAGTGTGGTTTTTGCTAATATATCAAGCCTGGTGATAATAATAGATAGCTAAAAAGAAGGTACCAAGTTCTTTTCTAGGGTAGATGTTGAAAGTAAAAAAAATTATGGAATTATTTAGTTTCAATCACTTGAATAATAGTTTTATAATCAAAACATCCTTTAGAGCATTAAACTAAAATTTTCACAACATAACTACATGTCGTAAGTTTTAGACATGTAACAAAAAAAGATATCAATTAATCGTTTCTAAAAATGTTTTGCCTTGACGAAAGTTGAGGAGTCTAGTAGTTAGAAGAGTTAGAAAGACATTTTTTAACAATTGTCATAGCCAAAGAGTAGAGCAAATGATGAAATCCCTAAGTAATTCAGAAAACTCAAATTGATATATATATATATATGTATATATATATCACTAAATCAACATATGAAGACACCACGACCATCGACAAATTAAGAGGTTGCAAACAAAGCTTTGCCCCACTTGCAGGACCATTCCGGTCTGATGTGGGCATATTGGTCTTCCCCTGAATTTCTCTATCCAATTTCTTGATCTTCATGCCTATTTTCATCGCCAAGTATTAAAATGTCTTCCCTGAACAATGTCTCCTCACTATTGCTCCATCCTTTGCTTCCATGATCGAAAACACTCCACAGCCTCGACGCCGCATTCTACAACAGAAGGAAGGCTTTCGCGCTTCAACATTAACAACAATCAGCTGAAATTTTTACGGAACCATCCTCATCTACTTTTTTAGCGACCATCTGAGTCATTTAATTTAAAATTAAAGTTTTGATTAAAAAAAATTCCAAATTAGACACTCCACCATTATAACTGATGGTTTGTGAATTTGGGATAAAGAAAATTGCGATGATTTGTTGTAGTTTAGAATATTTGATGAGTAGTAGTAGTGGATAGAGTAATGATGGGTTAGGATATTAGAGTTGATGTTGTTGAGTGGACAAGTGAAGAAATTTAGGTGTGGAGGAGTAAGGTTTATGTTTTAGAGAGTAAATGATTGTAATGACCCACTAATCTAGACTCTTGGACCATTATCGAACTATACATGCAAATTCTTACTAAAACATACATTTGCGAAAATACCATAATTTATTATAAACTTGTAGAAACAAAGGTTACTTTCATAAAAATAAGTAGGATATGGGTACCCATTGTCTTTAAAACAAAAATAACTTAAAGTAAAAAGAGTTACATAGAAAATGCGGAAAATACATCTAAAACCATAAAAACATAAACAAGACTACATCCTCGAATCGAATAACGCTCGGCCCCCTTGACTCCATTCACCATCGATACACATCCTCTAAGCGTCACGAATCTTACCGCCTCTAAAGCTTATTTTCCTGCACATAAAACAGAAAGGAATGAGCCTAATGCCCAGCAAGGAAAATCTAACACATAGTCATATAAATTTCATAATAAACGTAAAGACATATCATAACACTTAATACACTTATTATAATGGCCATTATTACTTGGGGTCCCATAGACTAAACAAGCTTATGCCCATGAGATTAGTGGGGTCCTACCAGCTAAATAGGCATATGCCCACAATCTTTTTGGGGTCTTGTTAGTCAAATAGGGCATAAGCCCAAGCCTACAAACATACACATTCATAACATATTCATGACATATCATAACATAACACATAAGATAACATAAACATAAACATATAGATTCTAGCCTATTTTCCTTACCAAAGTTACCGGGATATGTGGACTGAGTTGGGACTTTTTGGAACACTCCTAATAACCATTAAAAAGGGTGAGTCTAAAGAAGAAAAGAGATGAAATGAAAGGGATGGAAAGACTAAACCATTGAATGTTATACTTACCAAAACTTATGTGCTCAAGAGCTTAGATTTCCTAACCAAAAATAAAATGGGGTTAGGAGACTGAGTAGACGATTAAGAGAAGGGAAAAAATAACTTAAAACAAATGAACTAGAGTTTTGGTTTACCTCAAAGACTTGAAAGACCAATCTATACCACAACCGAAACACTATAGAACCTCACTTCCCAAAGTGTTTGATAAGCTTATGATGTTTAAGCTTATGATTTCCCAAACCAAGTGTTTACACTCTCACACTCACTTAGCACTAGCAGCTTCTGAACTTAGAGAAAAAGGTGAATAATGGCTGGGTACTAGGTCCTATTTATAGAGTTTGGGAATGAAAGTATCTTGATTTTACTTGAATAAAAATAATGGCTTTTTAGGTGAAAATCATTTGAATAATCGTTCAGCAGAGGCTGAAGACTCGTTCACAAGATGCTGGACTGTTGAAGGAGTTTGAATGGCTGAAAGGAAATGAATTCAAAAGAGTTTGAATTTATACTAGAGGAGGCGATATATCGCCTGGGCCAGTATGCCCGAGGCGACCGTGCATCGTTTCGTGTTTTCCGTATCTACGTGCTGCGATATATCGCCCCCTATAGCTGCGATATATCGACACACGCTGAATATTTAAACACGAAATTACACATTTTTAGCTAAGTTTGAATGGAGTAAACAGCCTTGACTAAGCCCTCAACGTACTCAAAGCTGCTGACTGACCCTATAACATTCAAACTTTACTCCTTATTAAATTAAATCCTAAAAAATCTTTAATCCTTAATCACCATTCATAACATGTGCTTAAAATTCTATTGGTTGATATCTAAACCTTATAGTATAATAAATATCATCCTTAATTATCAGTCATATAATCAAACCTTAGGTTATACTTAATATTCTTAAATTATAGGTTAAACTTAGAAAATCTATAAGTACTACTATGAGTGTCCAAATAATTCCCGGTCTGAACCAAAAATCCACAGTAACAAAGATAATGCTATAAATACTATCATACTATTATCTATCTTAGCTAAGTAAAGTTCTTGGACTCTACAATGATAGTAGAAAATAGTAGAATTTTATTGATGGTTTATAGTTTCCAGTTACATCATTTTGCTACTCATGTTGGGGTATTTATAGTGACTAGAATTACTTTTTCTAGATCCTTCTTTTACTAGAAGGAATATTAACCACATAAATTTACTTATTTGTCAAGCATAACTAGAAAATTCTATATTTAATTTTTCTAGAAATGCTTATAAGAAATTCTAGAGTAATCATGTTCTACAAATATCTAGAAAATTCTAGAGTAATCATGTTCTACAAATATCTAGAAAATTCTAGAGTATTTAAAATGTGTAGCAACTTCTAATACTCCTCGTTGGTACACATTTCAGTAACTCCAATCATGTCTCGTAGTAGCTGGAACTTTCCTCTTGGTAATGCCTTTGTGAATATATCTACTAACTGTTCTTCAGTCCTGCAGTGCTTGAGTTCTATTTCTTTGTTTGTTTAAACTTCTATGATGAAATGATACTTGATGCTTATATCCTTCGTTCTGCTGTGAAATACAGGATTTTTGGCCATTGCAATAGCTGATTTTCTATCGTAGTAGATCTTTGTAGTTTCATCTTGTGATTCTCCCATGTCCTCAAATATTCTTTTCAACCATATAGTTTGGCTTGTAGTCATTGTTGCAACAATATACTCTGCTTCAGCTAATGATTGCGCAACTGTCGCTTTACTACAAGAAAAAATGCTTTTAATAACACCGAAAATGTGTTATCAAAACATACCATAACACTTTCTGATGTGTTAAGACCGACTATGTTATCGTAGGTCAAGGTACTTTACATAACACTTTATCATTGTTATACAGATGTGTTATTATACTGTCAACGACAACACATTTTCTGTGTTATTTTAATATATAGATAAGTGTTTAATTATGTTATTTATAGTCGATTATATAACACATTTCAATACTTATAAATTTGTGTTATACTACACTTTAGTATAACACTTTTTTTGTGTTATACTATACTTTAGTATAACACATTTTTTCTGTTATACTACACTTTATTATAACACATTATTTGTGTTATATAATGAAGTTTGAATAACACAATTCTTTGCATAAAAAGTGTTATTGTAATAGATATTATAACACAATTTTTGTATTATTTTAATATTTAGATAAGTTTAAATTCTCATTATATGTTTTATTTATATAACACTAATTTATTCTATTATATTTTAAATTTTTTTATATAATTAAAATTATCTTTCTAATATATACTAGCACCATCAAATGAACTTGATTTTCAAATAACAAAAAGTAAGAATATTCAACATTCTATTAACAATCCACAAATTAGTTTAAAACATTCAACACTGTCATCAACAACAAAATGTTCTTTAAGTATTCAAGGAGTCTTAAATATTCAACATAGTTAAAAGTTACTACTTTCAACACAAAGAAATAAACAACAGTTGCAATGACTGTACAATTGTAGGGAGACGGTCCAGTGGTCAGCAATGTCTGTACAGTTGCAAAGAATGGGTAGTAATCCCAGACACATTAGAAATATTAGCCACGTCCTCAACAGATTCCATGTCTATCATGCCACCAAAACGAGAACTGAGACAACAAAACTCCACTGTCGAGAAAAGCAACACAAGTAAAAGCTTTATTGTTATGTTAACCTCTGTAGTTGATGGCCTGAAGTTACACAGTACCCGAAGGCCAAAACCTGATGTTTTCAACAAATGTATGCAAACAGATAAGTTGAGGCTTTTACATGCAGATCTCAAAAGAATCAGAAAGTAACATGTCCCAAATGACCCCAAACATAACAAAGTACACAGGAAAAGAACAGTATTTACCACACTCGACTCTCCAATTACCCACTCACAGGAGTTTCTTGAGCATGAAATGAGTTGCCAATGCCCATTAAAGCAAAACACACTGCCAAGAGCATAAAGAAAAAAATATCAATAGAAAGAACAAGGTAAACCAAAAAATTTATAGAAAAATCAAACAAGCCTATCAAGAAAAGAAACTCTTGGCAAATTTTTAAATAATCAAAACACAACAAATTGAAGATTCCCATCTGTGCCAATTCCAAAGTGCAAAAAATAGTTAACAGACCTTAAAGCCAATGTACAGTAAAACATATTTCAACAGAAAAATGCATGGGGACCATATGGTCAAATATCCATTCAGCATTCATAAAGGACTAGTCCATATCATGCCTGAACTAGAGAAAATGGTTCAGTAAGACTAAAAATGTGACCAAACCAAGTTCAATACTATAAATTGCATAGAAATATTAGGATTTTGAAAGATTAGTACTGCACTTGACACTTAAAAACAAAGGAATCATTGTTTTCCCCCTTGGAATAGGAACCATCCAATTTTTATTCCCTCTAAAGAACCATTTGAATAGCAAGAATCAAAAGCTATTATACTGTTGTTTTCAGGTTTTAGCATTATACCTGAATCAACTACCTCTAATTCCAAGATAGATAAATCTTACCAGGAACAGATGGCCCAAATTTGACTGTATCCTAGGATAATTTGTATGCTTGATGCTACTATCAAAGCACCTTGGACTGCTCTCATGGTGTTGAGAAATCTCTAGAAATATGTACAAGAAAAGTAAGCTTCCTTACAACACACAGATAGCAAAGAAGTCATACCATAAAAGAATGCTTTAGTGATATCAAGGAAAAGGAAATGCCTTATTCAAGAATAGAAGGGTTGCACTTACGATATCAGGGTCCTCAATACTAGCCAGTGATGAATCATGAATGATAGATATAATAGGGACCATGAATGCATAAGACCCTCCAATAACAGTAGGCAGTCTGGTTCCAAAGAGAGTTTGAAGAAGTGTGTTAATTCCTTCAACAAACAGTAGAGTCTGTATTACTCTGACTTTATCACCCTGATGAAATTTTATTTTTCAAAGATGGTCATAAATTCATTAACAAAGTTTCAACTTTGATACATAAACAACTCCAAAAACTTTACTTTATCACTTTAGTAAAGAAAAGAGGATGAGCAAAATTAGTATGAGGAAACATTAAAGGATCCGCTCACAAACTATATTAATTTCTTTCTTAAAAAGAAATATTGGTCTTTTATGAAAAATGAGCTCACATCAGTACCACCCATGTAAGGAACAAGGAAAGAAGGGATCATCACTGTAGTTCCAAGGGCCAAAATGTAGTGTTGAAAACCCAGAAATACTGCCACCCCTGTTTTTCCAAATGAAACAAATAACACTTTAAAATAAGAAATAGAAGAAAAATAACATAAAGAATCAATAAATGAAGAAATGAACATACCCCAAGGGCAGTACTCAAAAGCAGTCCCTCATTGTCTACTCAAGTGATTGTGGTGAGAAAACTAAACCAGAACCAATACACAAACACTTGGCAAACATACCAGCGAGCAATAGATGTATAGCTTGATCAAGTGCCAAGTCTTTCGGATTATTTTGTCTAACAGCCACTTCTATATTTTTAACCATCACTAGAGTTTTTCCCTCTGTTCAATTGACTATTTATTTATTTATATATTTATTTTGGTCCTAAAATGTGATTGATCTGAATGGTTGTTGATACATAGAACTGACTGAAACATTATAATAAAATTAACTATAAAACAGTGCAGTAAAGGTTTCAACCGTCTAAATTATATGTTTAAGAATAAAAAAATTCAATAAATGTTCTTGAGTAGCCATCTTGGTTCTTGCATAAAAGCACAAACAAGAGAGGGACTACATAGAGGTTAAACAAAGATTAGAAACATACACGTTCAATGGTTGCCCGCTCCTCAGGAGTTACAGTCATAGCCTGTGGCATGGCTGAAGCCATCAGGCTTAGAATGTTCCTGATTGTATAATAAAAATGAAAAATTAGCATGTGTCAAGTAGATAACAAAAACTGATAAATAATAAAAAAAAAACTGCATTCATCTCGTCCTTCTCCTCCCTCGATAGGTTCATTTATCAGGCGCAAAAAGTCAGCCTGAGGCTCTTGTATGAGATGCACAAGATGTGGATTTTGTTTCCCTAGCTCTTAAAGCATAGGCTACAAAACAATAAGTGTAGCATGAGTACTATTTAGTGTCCGTCTGCCACCAAAATGACTAAGCTATCAACAGGCATTTTGTTTCTTTATGAGAAGCCTATTCTGCTGAATTTGAGGGTTTGCTTGCACCATAGCTCGCAATGCTTGGAACTACAATGAAAGTTAGAGAAAAAAAATTCAACCATGACTATAGCAATAAAAAAGAGTAAAGCTCCATATGGATCAAAGAAAAAAGGAAAGGAAAAAAAAATCAAGTACCTGTTGACTGTTTTGAAGAAAATCCAAATTGCCAGCACCAGCATTTACACCCACATTTGGTAGGCCCTGTTTCAAGAATAGTAATATATTTTATTAATTAGCTGATCATAAAATACAATTCAAACTTCAAAGGAGCATCTATCTGAGGGAAGAATTCAAAAGTTAAGAGGTAGAACAATAGCTACCTGTGAGAAGAGATCCAGTGGATTTGCATTAGGGACAACAGCAGGTGCATCAGCAGGTTAGATGCTTGCACTGGAGGAATGATTGCTGGGGAGTTTGTTGCTGCCTGAGCAGGAACTTGGGCGACTGGTGGAACATCTGCCTGTTCAGGAATTCCCTGATGCATAACATCTATGTCAACTTCACAGTGTCATCAACAAAGAATGTCTCTTACAACAAACCTTTGGAGAATATTAACCTTTCAAAAATATTATTTTTCATGTAATAAAAACCACATATAGAAGAAAAATAGTACACGGTTTGAGTAAACTCGTACAAAATGTAAATGTGGAATTTTTTCCTTGTGAATTCTATTCACGAGTGAAGCTCTATGCTACGAGACATCCTGAAAGGGCATCACATGATGGTGAGGGAGTTGGGGTAAGAGAGTCACCCTCACTAGGCGAGGGACTTCGGCCACTTGCCCATCCAAACTTCACCCTCGCTATGCGAGGGTCCCCAGCTGGCCATCCGCGTGCGCCCCATTCCAGCAGGCATCAAGCCTCGTCTACACTCGGGAGAAGAAGGTCAGCCTCGCTACACGAGGCACCCTCGTTATGCGAGGGTGAGGCTTCGTGGTGGCATCCATGCCCCTAGCCTTGCGACGCTGCACCCAGGGGAAGGCAAGGCAGCCTCGCTATGCGAGGGTGCTGCCTTGTTATGACGCCCGTGTCCTGAGCCATGCCTACGCCTAAGGAAAAAGGGCCAACCTCGCTACGCGAGGTACCCTCGCTATGCGAGGGTGTGGCCTTGCCACGGCGTCCATACTACGAGTCTCGTGTCCATGTGACCCGCATAAGCCGGCCCTGGCCCCTGGCGCCTTGACTTCTCAGGACATGCATGGGTTGAAGCCTCCTTGGCATAGGCACGAGATCACTTGGGAGAACCTTGCTTATATGCCAAACGAACATGGAGCATTGAACGGGAATTGATGAGGGCAACCGAGTACGGAACACGTGCGCTGACACGGGGTGTACGGTTGTGGAGAGAACAGAGGCACGACCCTATGATCTGCGTCTCAGGAGTAGTGGCAGTACGGACCTGTACGAAGAGTAGTGGTACCACTTGGACACCCCCGACCATACGCCAGAGCCGAAAGTACTTTGTCCTGGGCCACGACTCTGACACCATCAGGGTAGACACCACTACGCCCTGGGCCACTACTTTATCAGAGTACCTATGTACGTCCCAGTGGTCTGGGACTTGTTTGTATCCTGGGCTAATAGAGCCTCCCCTATAAATAGGCTCCAACCCCTCAGGCTAAGGGGTTGAAAAACTGAATGTAGAAATGAGACTTATGAAATATATGCTTCTGGTTCTCATGCTTGCCCGAGTTTTCTCCTGTTGTTTAGAGTTCTTTCTATCTAATTCATAGCTTCTTATAGTATAGAGATTGAAGTTTTCTAACCATCAATCGTTGACGAGTTCTTACCGTCAACAGTTTGGCGCCGTCTGTGGGAACGTAAGCACCAAGCTACTGTTCTTCCATTACTTCCGGCAAGGAGAAATGCCAAGACGTTCGAAGCGAATTAGGGAGCCTCAAGAGGTGGAGGTCCACCTTACCGGAGTCCAGCTGAAGGCCTCCATGAAGGATCCACCTCCACCCCGGGACGTAGAGCCCCCAAGGGACCCTGAGGTTCACGAGAATGACAAGGAGGCCTCGTCACCGGCCATCCCACACGGTGAAAGTCCTCCAAGGACAACTGCTGCACAACCCGGGAATGCCAACGAGTTCCCTCCTCCCAAACCACCACAAGTACCGGACTCCGGCCGGCAAGACCCGGGCCCCTCGACGCGTAGACACGATAAGCAACCCCGGGTCCATTCCGTGAGCTCGAGTTCCAAATCTCGTTTCTATGAAGAGGAGATTCGTGAACTGCACCGTAAAAACAAAGACTAGAGACTACCCTAGAGAACATGCAGGAGGTGCTGAATGGCTTGTTGCAAGGTAAGTCGAACATGACCCTGCCCAGGAGGAAAGAGAAGGGTCGGGAAACCACTGTCCCAGCAGACGACGGGAGGACCAGACACTCCATCAGCAACACCCCTAGGGAGAAGCCGCAGGAGCATCCCGGACCATCGAGGCCACCTCAGGGGCCAAGGCAAGGGATCAATGTTGGCTCTCACAACGACATCGAGGTCACCTCAAAGAGGACGCCCTTAGATCTACGAGGAGAGCTCAACAAAGGAGGGGCAGACAAGAGAACTACACCTCCTACTGTCCCCCGAGACGATAAAGGAAAGGAAGATGTCAACCCCTCCATGTTGAGAGACTCCCTGAAGGAGAGGAGGCAAGGCCTCGATACAGAGACTAGGAGCCTGCAGAGCAAGATTGTCATCGTACCCGGAGGACAAACCATCGAGGATGAGTTCGATCATGAATCGCCATTCACTAAAGAGGTCCAAGTCATCCGACTCCCAGCCAACTTCAAGGAGCCAAATCTGACCCCATATGAGGGGAGCACAGACCCCAAGTACCATCTGGACGCATTCAATGATTTGATGAAGTTAAGAGGGATCAGCAGCGGGGCTAGATGCCACTGTTTCGTGCTCACCTTGAAAGGACTTGTGTATAAGTGGTTCAGAAAACTTCGCCCAGGATCCATCAGGTCTTGGCAGCAGTTTTCGGATGAGTTTCTCCAACAGCATCACGCCATGCGTGATTATACAATGCCAGGAACCAACCTCGCCAATGTAAAACAAGGAGAAAATGAGAGTCTGAAGGGTTACATCCACAGGTTTAGCATGGAGGTAGCCAAAGTGGGGAGCTTGACCCACAGGGAATTAAAAATGGCCATCACAGCCGGAGTGCTTCCGGGAAGCAAGTTGTGGGATAATATGCTCAAGGGGGAAGTCACAGATCTAGATGACTTCTACGAGAGAGCGCAGAAGTATATTCGTGTAGAGGATGGTCACGCGAACTTAAAGGCGGGAATGGGCGAGTCCCCTGCACAGCCCCCAACCAATGAAGGGTCAAATGGCGCGGAACACCTGAGGAAATACTACTCGTAAGACTTCCACTCCCAACACAGGCAGTAGCTGTGTTTAGTTTGTCGCAGGATAGGCTATCTCAGTAGACGAGAATGAAAGAGGTTACCTACATAACCCCCAAGTAAATCGAGCATCAACCGAACTGCCTGCTGAATTAAATCTCACCAAGCACTTGGGGGGTAGGACAGGAGGCATGAGAAAAAAAAAAAAATCTCTCTTATATTCAAAAGGATTAGCTACCCTTATGAATATCAAAGGAACGGTCTAAAAGGATGACCTCTAACTAAAGGCCGACACCCCAAGAGGTGAGGCCGTAAGGAGGGAATCGCTCAATAAGTCTAGATCGGCCATTAAGCCGGCTAGCCAAAAAGGGTCTTACAAGTGACCCTTGGAAAAAATAGTACTATGTATAAGGACGAGAAGGACGCTTCTCGCAAAAAAATAACAAGCGCGCGCAATGAATATAAAAGGACCCCAACAGCCCAACGGGTTAATGTGTCCTTACAAGTATAATCAAGGTGCACCGGAAAGATTATCGCCATCAGATCAAAGAAAAATATGTGATCCACGAACAACAGCAATAAGAGGGATCTACTAGAGCACCTCAAGAGCTTTGGAGGAGGATAGAACCCTTGAACTCGTGAAAATAAGTTGGAGAGCATGCCACTAGGCTACGCAGATCTTGGTGTGGACAAGTGGCTTCGAAACTTGGGTTCTGCGATTGAGGATGATTAGTCCTTACGCAACCTTAGGAACTTACGTGGAGCCCCCAAGTATTAGGTGGCTATTGTGTTTCTTCAAACACTAAGAAGAAACACAACTCCAAGCCACACTTCGGGCTTCTTCGAGCGACGTTGGAAAAATTTCCAAGGCTAAGTCCCCCAAGGCTGGCCGTGCGTGTCATGCAAGAAAAATAGAGAGAGTCTACAAACACACTTAAAAGTGTACTTATAGACTCGGGGGGAAGTGTAAATGTGGAATTTTTTCCTTGTGAATTCTATTCACGAGTGAAGCTCTATGCTACGAGACATCCTGAAAGGGCATCACATGACGGTGAGGGAGTTGGGGGTAAGAGAGTCACCCTCACTAGGCGAGGGACTTCGGCCACTTGCCCATCCAAACTTCACCCTCGCTATGCGAGGGTCCCCAGCTGGCCATCCGCGTGCGCCCCATTCCAGCAGGCATCAAGCCTCGTCTACACTCGGGAGAAGAAGGTCAGCCTCGCTACACGAGGCACCCTCGTTATGCGAGGGTGAGGCTTCGTGGTGGCATCCATGCCCCTAGCCTTGCGACGCTGCACCCGGGGGAAGGCAAGGCAGCCTCGCTATGCGAGGGTGCTGCCTTGTTATGACGCCCGTTTCCTGAGCCATGCCTACGCCTGAGGAAAAAGGGCCAACCTCGCTACGCGAGGTACCCTCGCTATGCGAGGGTGTGGCCTTGCCACGGCGTCCATACTACGAGTCTCGTGTCCATGTGACCCGCATAAGCCGGCCCTGGCCCCTGGCGCCTTGACTTCTCAGGACATGCATGGGTTGAAGCCTCCTTGGCATAGGCACGAGATCACTTGGGAGAACCTTGCTTATATGCCAAACGAACATGGAGCATTGAACGGGAATTGATGAGGACAACCGAGTACGGAACACGTGCGCTGACACGGGGTGTACGGTTGTGGAGAGAACAGAGGCACGACCCTATGATCTGCGTCTGAGGAGTAGTGGTAGTACGGACCTGTACGAAGAGTAGTGGTACCACTTGGACACCCCCGACCATACGCCAGAGCCGACAGTACTTTGTCCTGGGCCACGACTCTGACACCATCAGGGTAGACACCACTATGCCCTGGGCCACTACTTTATCAGAGTACCTATGTACGTCCCAGTGGTCTGGGACTTGTTTGTATCCTGGGCCAATAGAGCCTCCCCTATAAATAGGCTCCAACCCCTCAGGCTAAGGGGTTGAAAAACTGAATGTAGAAATGAGACTTATGAAATATATGCTTCTGGTTCTCATGCTTGCCCGAGTTTTCTCCTGTTGTTTAGAGTTTTTTCTATCTAATTCATAGCTTCTTATAGTATAGAGATTGAAGTTTTCTAACCATCAATCGTTGACGAATTCTTACCGTCAACACAAAATAATAAATTTAAATTGATATAATAATGTAATTATAATAAAGCAGTTCCATAGATATTGGAGTACAGAGGAACCTGAACACTAGTATATATATATATGTATGTGTGTGTGTTGTATTCAATCATGGAAGAGTGTAGAGATTTAGGAAATAGGTAAAAGTTTGTAGAGTAACCACGTACACCTAATATCAGACCTATCAAGAAAGAAAAAAAAGACCATGGATTCCTCACCTCTTGAACTAATCCTTGAGCTTTCATCAAATTTCCAAGATTATTGTGTGCATCAACCTGTAACATTAAGAAGAAATGTTATGTTCTATTCAAAGATTTTGTTAAATCATTGAATTTCCAAGTGTCAAGAGTCAGAAAGAAATTCTACCAAATGTGGATTCAGTGCAAGAGCCTGGCGACAACATTGAGCTGCCTCATTAAACTGCCCTTTACGCATATATGCACTTGCTAAATTTGACCATGCATCAGCAAAATTTGGTCGGAGCTGCAAAATAAAACAATCAGTGTAATATGGAAAAAAGAATTCAAAGAAAGAATATATATTTTTGCTCTTGATGATCATGCCCCCACGAAAAAAAAAATTTGGCTCCGCCACTGGGTGTAAGATTCCTAGTACTAGGAGTGATATTAGCTAATATAACAACCAAAACCTTCCCATCAAATTGACTCTACCCAATACTTCAAAACAACCTAGTTGGAGTGTTTTCTCTAGCCAGGTTGGTTAAGTTTCACTGGAATTTATCAACACTAAAGTAATAATTTAAGCATGCATCAACTTACATCAGCTAAAGAATTGATTATTAACACTTTTAATTAACATAAACACCCCCACCAGTGGAAAGAATATATCAGGAGTTAACTAATAACTGTAAGCCAAAAACATAAAATATAATTTGAACTCAAAAAGTATATATTGCAAACACATCACAAAAAAAACCCCACTTATGGACTAGATTGATGGCTATAACAAACCTCGATAGCAATTAAACAGTAGCGGATTGCAACATCAATGTTGCCCTTCTCCTGCAGCAGAAACATAATAACTGTCTATTAGATGCTTGCAGGCTAAATACTTGATAGTGGAACCATAAAAGATACTAAAGATTACCTTCCAAGCATTTGCCATGTTTCCATAACACGCAGCAAAGTGAGGATCAATTTGAATAGCTTCTTCATTTTTTGCAATGCACGTATCAAAATCATGTAGCTAAAACAGAATAAAATAAAATTTAAGAATCAGGTGCAAGTAAATTCACTTACAAGCCAGAAACACTGAAGAGCGTACATATATTGAAAAAATACATGAATGCTAATAAGCTTCATTGAGAACCTGAAATGTAAAATATGGCAAGATAAAACTACTTTCTTGGCTCCACCCTACAAAGACAGAAAAGTTCAATGTTGTCAACTTACCCCATCCAAGCATCTTATCTTCCACCTTCTTATGTTTCTTTTTCTTCTTGTTGTCAACTTTCTTGGAAATAAATGTATTCCCTGTGTTAAGAAAAAAATGAGATTACATTGATGACTCACTGTAAGCCCCATAAGGACAACAAAACTAGTCATTTAAAGACATCTTAAGCAACAAAGTTCCTTTCTAAAACACTATGTTTGGTGTACAATGATGCATTATCATCGAATATAAAAGATGGAAAATGAAGAATCTTCAAAGATTAACGAAAGAACTAGTCCTTGGTCCCAAAAATCTATCAGCAACTATAAATTCCATCAGAAAATAAAGCCAAGCAAAATCTGATAGTTACACAATGCACCCATCAGAAACTGATCACAAATTTTAAAGTTAAAGCAAAATAAATAAATAAATAAAAAATAAGGTGAAACCAAATGATCCTTCACTGAATACCATGGAGTAATAATGACTCCTTTTCTTTTCAATAAAAAGAAAAGCATGCAAGTGTAAAACTGTGTTTTTTTTTTAAATAAAGTAAAAAAATAAGCAGCTGAATTCAACTGGGTCAGAAACTCTGAATTTGGTAGATTAATTAGAGACCAAAATAAAACAAAACTCAACAACTAATATATTTTTTTAAAAAAAAACAAGATATGGAATCATGCATTACCTCTCAAGAATAAGGCAAAAGACATAACATTTATGGGCTAACCAGTTTAACAATGAACTAAACTACTCATGAAAATCTATATATTAAAAATAGCAGAGCAACGAGACCACAGCAGGGTAAAACTAATGAAATAATATTTAATCAATTAAAAATAGAATCTAAAGTCATTCTTCCAAGAACTAGCAATCAAAATAATATATCAATACTAACAGTATCATTTTAAAGCCAACTAATATTTTTTGGATAAAACTAATAAGTAACTAAATGAAATAATAGAACAAAAATAAAAAATCAAGTAAAAGAATAAATAAAACAAAGTGGTATGTTACAAAGAGTGCCAAAGTACATACCTGATTAGTAGTTGAAGCAAAGACAACAAAAACATGACTTGCAGTATCTATATATAGCTCCTTTCCAAGACACAAAATACTCAGTACAATATTTTGATTCAATCTGCAATCATTTTTCAATATAAGAAATTAAAAGTAATTCAGATATAGAAACCATAGTTTATGCATGAATGTATATCTTTAATTGGGACATTGTTACAGACAATAAAAAAAAATGCAGAAACAAAGACATGACTTAATAACTTATAGTTTAGATCATAATGCACAGACCATAACATGACTCAATCTCTCTGCTTCTTGTCATTGTTCTTTTCTCAAAAAACCATAACCTTCCAATCATCAGTCTGAAAAAAGAAAAGTGATATACTCTCTAGAAGAACAAAAATAACTTTAAAGCAAGGTAAAAAAATGGAGCTGAAATGAAATGACTAAAAATCAATCAAAAGAAAACAGAGTTATACACAGTTACCCATGTATATTATATATACTAGAAACCTAAGAACTGGGCAACATGGTAGTGCTTTAATATTAACTAAAAGAGAGAAGTATTAATTGGTAAATTATTTAAAAATAATAATAACAAAATATCTAAATAACAGCAAATTAAATTTAATTACTTTCTGTGTAAGTTAATCGTCTAGAATATAGATAGATATAGATGATTAGCACATACTCACATACTATCACTTCGATAAAGCATTCTATACTTTCAAGGCAGCATATAAGATTCTCACTCAAAAATAGGGGACCATGCTGTAAAATGTAAGATGGCCTCTAAGCTCTTGATGTAATTAATTCTAAACCACATATGACCTACGATTCCAATGGCTCAGAACCATTATTTCTGATACAGAAGTTTGTGCCTAAAGCTAGTCTAGATGGCTTCTGTTGCCAGCCTAAAGTAATAATAATAATTGTAAGATATACTTTATAAATTTAACCTAAAAGCATCTTCCCTTAGGTACATTTTGAAGGGGCTCCCAATGACCATGATATAAAAAGAGTACCAAAAAATAAAATTGAAAATCAAAGATGCACAAGTTTATCCACCATCCAGTAATAAATAATCTTGATATATTACTCTTATCACAAACAAAAGTCAACTCATCTAATCCCACTATGAAGCTAATTCCATTAGCAAGCAAATACAAGAGTGTGTAAAAAACATTCACAACAAGTGAGCTGGAGTATGTTATCATTTATTTATTAAATTTATTTCAAATCAACACTTATAAAGCAGAATAGTTTAAACAAAAATAAAAACATAACAAGTAAAAAATTTGCCACATTTTACTCACAAGTTTATATAGTGATAACCCTCAGAAATTATATCTAAAATCTTTATTTTGTAAGAAAATAACCATCATGCAATGAACCAACCATTGAATGGGAGAGCTAAATCCAACCAAAATATTGGAAATACTAAAGAAGTTACCTTCCCTTCTTCACTTGGTCAGATACAGCTCTATAAGCATACTTCCACCAAGAATGAGGATCAAATTTCACGAAAACATGTGGACGAAAATGCGCATATTTTAAGCGTTGATTAAAGGCAGAAAAGTGATCAGCTAGTTTTAACATATCCTTGTATCCATCCTGCAACAACAAGATACTAAAAATTTTCATGGCCAATCAAAACATGCCTCCAAGTATCCAATCATAGTTGAATTATGAAATTAAACCTTTGATAAACAGAGAATGACATAATCCAAATTCACTGTTGCATTCTGCAAAGGTTGATCACTCTTAGCCAATTCATTTTCCCTTAACTTTGTATACTTTGCATTTCCTGTAATTGGTTCCAGAATATAAATGTGCAGTTTGACAATTCTATCAGGAGGTTTGCCTTCTTCAGTGCCATATTCAAAAACCTGAAGCAAATAAATGATCAAAGTTTCATAGTTTGAACATGCCCTCAACATATGTAACTGAAAGAATAAACTAAATATTGGTTCTACCTGGACCCACTCAGAAGGAAGCAAATCCTCCCATGGCTTGTCAATATGCCATGGGATTATATCAGAATCCAGATAAAGTGCAAGTCGGTCAAGTTCAACAAACTGTAAAAATTAAAAAAAATCTTATTATAAACAAGACTGTAATAAGGATTAAATTAGTTATAATCATATTATAATTTACTGGCTATGTAACAAATTGCTACTTGTTATCATGTCAGAACTTTGGTGTACCGTGTATTGTGGGTGAAACTTCAAATATATGCAGGATTGCAACATACTTTAAATTTAAAATATGATAAATGAATACACATCTCGGCCAAGCATTCAATAAATTTTTCTTCCCCTTAAAAAAGAAACAAAGATCTTTTATAACAAGAAAATGAAAATTACAATTGAAGGCTTTTATTTAGTAGTTTTGTCAAAAAGTTGCAAGTGTGTGTTTCCTCGCTAACTCGCAACTGTGCATTTCAAATTATATATATGAGACCTTCTTAAAGAGAATAAAACATAAACTTGATTGCATTCATATCAATCGACACCCTATAAGGAACAAAATTAGGAACCTTTTGTATACGATCTAGTGAACCACCAGTAATAAAAGTCTCATTCCGATTGTCATCAACTGTCATAGCTAAGAGTTTTTCCAAGGTCACACCTGCTGCAAATGGGTGACCAGGATTGCTAGAGAATAGGAAATTAAAATTCAGACAAAAAATAGGAATGCAAAGATTCCAAAATATAAAATTTAACTTGCTATTACACACCTTTCACTGTTCTCGTATCTGATATAAATATTTGAAATTGAGAGTTTCAAATTTCCAACTATAGTGTTGAGAAGGGAACCCAACCATGATTGATTCTTCAATTAAAAATATATACATATTAATACAGTTATAATCATAATTGACAACCAAATATATGTATAAACATATGTATGGTTCAAAAAGATTAAAAGGTAAATCCTAAAAAAGAATAACATCACAGCATTTGAATACTACAACCAAAACTTGATACAATATGTGTTATCAAAGATTCAAAAATAGCACATAAGACGCTTAAGAACAAAATATAAAGTTCATATACACGTACAAACACATAATAATATGGGCATCACATAATATTTCCTTATACATAAAAAAATTATTACCTATCAATTATGTTAGTCACCCTTTGCTTTGTAAAGATTCAAGTCAAGTAAATATATCAGATGTATGGATGCTAAGGCATGCCATTGTCTGTATCAGCAGTCAGCACAAATAGTTTCCATGAACCATCTAGTCAAATATTCACCCTATTATAATTTAAGTTACACTGATAAAAGAATTGTGTAATCTTACCACTTCAGACTTTAATTGTTGAGCCTTCTCTACCAGCTTCATTTCCATTTCCTATTTCCAGACATAACAATTATTCAGAGGATCATTCAAAGGTATATCGGTAGGCACATCATTACTGTCTTACCCGCACTCGGCTTTTCTTAGCTTCTTGAATGGCATCTTCAGTGGACCCTTGAACATGCGTTGCAGGTTCAACTAACAAAAAAATACGATCCAGATGAACTACAACTGGGTCCTGACCAAGCCTACTCCAAGGTACCTTAATTTGGGAATATCACAAAAAACATCATTAGTTAAATGTAAACAGCATCCAGAATCACAAAAGATGTCATTCAAATTGCTTCCAGCAAGAAAATTATATAGGTGATCTCTCAATTTTGTGAAATTTCTAATATTTTTATTCTTCACTACAAAGAAACTAATTTTATCTTATTTTTTTTATTTCTTTTTAAAAGAAACGTAACAAATATATGCAAAAGAGGGGGGGGGGGGGGGGGAGGGTGGGAATAGATACAAAAGAGGGACCTAGAAAATAAATAAACATTCATAGCAAAAAGAATAAAATATCTTATAAAAAATCAGAGAAAGAAGAAAGTGATGAACTCACAGAGAAGACGAAAGGAAATGAAACGCAGAGAGAAAAGAATTTGTGGAAAAATCAGATTGTATTTGATAATAATATGCCTCTGACTACAACTTTAAGGTCTATTTATACATTTTATTCAAGACTAGCTAATGACTAATAACAACTAAGGAACAATTAAAGTTAAATACAACTAGTAGCTAATAACTAAATTACAGACTAATTAACTAATTGACTAATTGATTACATCAGAAAGGATGAATACTTTATAGATTGGAAAAGAATAAGTTATATACAAGAGGAAAAGGTATCATCATACATGAAAACATAATTATAGCCACAAATCTAAATCTTCTTTCAAACCCCGCTTAAAAAATCACAATGCTATTGAAATTCTTATAGCATAAAGTAAGTTTCCATAAACTAAGATCAGTAGCCCGAACAACCACACCAGTTTCCCAACCATTATTGTTGAAACTCACAAATTTACGCTTAATGATGTTGTGTCACAAAGAATATGGCTCAGTCAGGAATCTCTACAACCATTTTCAAAACAAGAGACTTATTCTTCTAAAAAATTTCGAATTGTGTGGATTATTTGGCTGAAAGAAGAATAAAAAAAATAAAAAAAACTGGGTGTGGCTTCTCTAAGGGAAAAGGTTCAAATTTTAGCATCTTTTTGGGCTTATGTGACAAAGTAATTCATGGATTTCCCTCTTTCTTTGATCATTCTTGAATGGAAAATTGTGTGATTTCGCTAGTTTCTTTTTGGTTTTGCTCTTATTAATGCTAGATGTTTTCTTTATGTCTACTTTATGGAGATAACTTATCATCTTTTTGTAATACCTTTTTCCAATTAATAAAGGTTTTGTTTCCTATCAAAAAAACAAAAATCATCTAAAAAATTTCAAAATACTTAGCTTTTTGTCTTTAAATACATATATAACATCAATACATACATCATCGAACTTCATTCATCCTGCGACAGACTAAAGCAAGTTATAATTTATATATATATATAAAACACCATAAAGAACTTGTAGAATATAAGAGATTGTTAGAAATGTCACAAGAAAATATATAAAGTCAAGTTTCTTAATCATTAATCCCCAAAGCCAATTCAAATAAATCCGCAAACATCTTTACTAAACAAAAATTATAGAAACGCACATACCTTAAGTTTCACAGAGCCAAGAAATCCAGCCTTATTCTTCACAGGCAATTTCAATGCATTAAGTGCCTCTGGTTTCAACTGCATATTAGTTAGCTCCACATCTCCTGCAATATAGATTTAGGAGTAAACCATCAACCAGAAACAAAGCATTTACACTTTACTCTCACTACTAAGTTAACTACAATCCAATCAACCGTAAAATCTGATAAGTGTAGAATTTGAAGCAATAAGACAAAATGAAACCAAAAACTAAATCCATCAACTTATTAAATTTTCCAAAATTCCAATGTCAATAAACTCATTCACTCCCTCTCTTTGAATTAATCACAGAAAATTCATCCGTTCTGAAGACATTTCAATAATTATTTAAAAAACTCCAATTACACAACCAAAACAAAAAAAATTGATTTCAAAGTCTAAAATCCAGGAAAATAAGAGTAATTATAAGAAAACGAACCTTGCCAAACACTGATCTTGAGCGCTTCCTTGTTGAGTCCCCTGACGTAGTTGCCAAGGTACCTTTGCAAGAGGTAAGCCACCTGATCCTCCAACATCCTTCTTTCTTCAAAGGATCACCAAATCATTCCCCCTCAATTCATCCCAAAAATTCCGATTTCAATTTGAGAGAGAAAAGAAAGAAGAAGAAGAAAACGGGATATTTTTCATAGATTTTAGGCCACGTCTATTATTCAGTTCCAGAAGACGCTACTAGTTAACTCCTTTCTTTCTTTCCCTTTTTCTGTGGACAACCTCAGATATTTCCAATGAGGGAATGTGAGGTAGAGAGTCATTCCCCACAAACAAACACATCAAAACAAAATCATCAATTAGGCGCTCCAAATCTCCTTTAACATCTGGGATACCCATAGCATATGCTAAATACTCCCTAAGGATCCAAATATGGAGAAACTGTATAGAAGATGGAAATATATATTAGAAATAATACGAAATTCTTATGGCCAAAACACACAAATCTAAGCATGTAAACCCAAATATGAAGTATCAGATTACAAGAATGCTTTAGACTAACACTAGAAGTTTCAAAGTGGTAATCAAATTATCTAAAAAAATTAAGATGTGAAATTTGGGAGTATCAAATCAGAAATATTGGCAGGGGGCAGAAAATTTACCTGAAATCTCTGGTTCAAGATATGGTCATTTAGATTCTCTTTTGAAAAGCCCTTCATGTTTTTCCCATTCCTCTCCAAGTCCCTGCTTTAAAAAAGTTTAAAGCAAATAGATAATGATTTTTAGCTTGCCCATATTCAAACTTTGAGCACATTATATAACTGGCACTGGGTTTTTGAAGGTTACTGGTGCAAACAAGACTCCTCTGAATAGCTTTCCATTAACAGTCGCAGTCATTAAATAACCCAAGTCGAATGCTCCATCAATTTTCCCTCGGACCTCCGCACCAATCTATGGACAAAGGGAGTATATCAGAAGCAGAACTACTCTAGAAGAATAAGTTAGAAGTAGACACAAGAAAATATATAACATAGCTATGAGAGCGCAATAACACTAAATGCCTAGTGAAATTTACCGGGCTCTGATTTGACCCTACATCCAAGAGCTTCTGTTCTATAGTTGAGAAGTGCGTGTTATTTCTACCCATGTGACCATTTGTCTGGGATTGACATTCCCTCAAAAGGTGATCTATTGGAGTCCTTTGGACAGCGTTAATCAACTCTTTCTGTCTACTTGAAGCATTACGAGATTTACCATTGCTTGGAGTCTCATTTAGTTGCTTGAACAAATGAAATCCTTGAGAACCAGTAACTGAATCAGCAGCTCTTTGAGTCGTGGTCTGTTCTTGATCAGAGAGTGATGGAGAGGAACTATGAGAAAGAGAAAGAGAAAGAGAGTGCTCCTCTTGATCTGATTCGACATCCCATACTTTTGCAGGTCACTCTCATCGATCGCAACTTGGGGAAGAAAGAGCCTGCAATTCCAGTGGAGAGAGTGCTCCTCTGCCGTGGCGTGCTCCAACAGCTCGTGCGATGGAGAGGGTAGAAAGAACGATGAGACTCTGGGAGATAGAGAGAGCGAGAGAAAGAACGCTGGGAGAAAGAGAGAGCTGAGAGAAAGAACACATCATTAGGGATTGGGTTTTGAGATAATAGGGCTAGGCTGAAACTGTGGGTTTCCCTCCATTTTAACATTACTCAGCAATTTTTTTTTGTTTCCCTCCCTTTTTAGTTTACCTCCTTTTAAGTTTACCGCTTTACCTAGTATAATACTTTTCCAATTAGCTTATAGCTATGTGTTATAGGAAATGGTATTTGGTGTAGTGCTTGTTTCTTTGATGCCTAGGAAAATATCCCTAATCCAATTGTGAAGGCATATCCTGTCGTGCTTTTCATATTGTCCAGAGATCATGCCCAGTCATTGTCTGTGTAGCCAATTAGTTTTGAGTCATGGGTGACTCCATACCATATTCCATAGTTCTTTGTTCTTTGGGAAATATCTAAGAACTCTCTTGGTTGTTCCGTAGTGAACTTTACTTGGATTGTCAATGAATCTTGATAGGAAACTGACTGCATACATAATGTCTGGTCTTCTACCTGTCAGATAGAGTAAGCTGCCAATTAAACTTTGAAACATTGATTCATCTACTTTTGGTGAGCCATCCTCTTTCTTGAGTGCTTTGTTGTTGTCTAGTGGAGTTGATAGTGTCTTACATCCCTCCATTTTGAACTTCTTCAATAGTGTCTCTGTATACTTCTTTTGTAAAATGAAGATCCCGTCTTCTTTTTGAGTTATTTCAACCCCGAGAAAGTATTGCATTAAGCCCAAATCAATCATCTCGAAACTTTTCATCATGTCTTCTTTAAATTTCTTGACCATTTTCTCATTATTGCTTGGTAAATGAGATCATCATCATATGACAATAAGTGTGTCATTCGCTCCTTGAGTTTTGACGTAGAGTGTTGGCTCACTTTTGCTCCATCTGAATCCTTGTTTGGTGAAGTAGTTGTCGATCCTGATCTACCAGGCTCTTGGAGCTTGCTTTAGGCCATATAAAGCCTTTTTAACTTGAGAACTTTATCTTCTTGTCCTTGCAGCACAAACCCTTGAGGTTGCTCCACATAGATTTCTTCTTCGAGATAGTCACTGAGAAATACTGACTTCAACTCTAGTTGGAAAATATTCCATTTCATCTGTGTAGCTAGAGCAATCAAAGCCCTGATTGTGTTGAGGCGTGCAACCGGAGCAAATGTTTCATTGTAGTCAACTCCATGTTGTTGTGAGTATCCCTTGGCAACTAACCTTGCTTTATGTTTTTGAATTGAGCCATCTGAATTAAGTTTTATCTTGTAATCCTATTTGACTTCTATAGTGTCTTTGTCTTGTGGATGATCTACAAGCTCCCAAGTCTCATTCTTCTCGATCATCTTTATCTTTTCTTCCATTTCTTTTCTCCATACTTCTTGCTTTTAAGCAGCTTCAAAGCTTTCACTCTAAATCAGCATTAAGTTGCAAGTCTCGTAGATATCTGCTAAGGGTCTCATTCGCCTTGGTGGTGATTCTGGAGGAGATTTCATGTCTTGTACTGGTTCTTGCGTAGTTGGTTGAGTTAAAGACCTAATTTGATCATGGTCTTTGTTAATTTCTTGTTTTGGTGATAGAGGAATGTTGATAGTCTTCCTTTCTATTTCTTTTGTCTCCCAATTTTATGCAGCATCTTTGTCGAATATTACGTCTCGGCTAATTATGAGTTTCTTCGTTCCTAAGCTATAGACTCGATAACCTTTTGATTGAGTGCTATAGTCTAAGAAAATTCCTTTCTCATTCTTCTCATCTAGCTTGCCTCTTTTCTCTTTTGGAATATGTGAGTAGAATAAGCAGTCGAATACTTTCAGATGCTTTGCTAATGGCTTTCGTCCACTCCAAGCTTCAATAGGTGTCTTATCTTACACAACTTTGGTTGGACATTTGTTGAGCAAGTAGACTATAGTGCTTACTGCCTCTGCCCAAAATCTTTTTGGAAGAGCATTCTCCATGAGCATAGCTCTTGCTATCTCGATAACAGCTCTGTGTTTTCTCTCAGACACACCATTTTTTTCTGGTGCATATCCAACTGTGAGTTGATGCTCCATGCCTTCATCTTCGCAGAGCTTATTGAACTCATTAGAAGTGTATTCTTTGCCTCTGTCACTTCTTATTGTCTTGATATTGCGACCACTTTTCTTTTCGACACAGGTTTGAATTTATTGAAAATATCGAAAACTTTGTCATTCAAGTAAGGTCGTCAATAAAGAGAATGAAGTACCTATTTTTATCATTTGACAGAGTACGCATAGGCCCGCAAAATTTGTGGATTAACTCTAATGGTGCTTTGGCTCTCCTAGCTTTATCGGATGGAAAAGGTTGTTGTACGCCATAAATATCCACGGGTCATTAGCGAGCTGGGAAAGGGCATAATGCTCTTTAGCTCAAGGTAGCCAAAGGTTTAGTGAGATTACTAAGGCATCGAGTCAGCAGTGTGGACACCACGGGCTGAGACTATATCAAGCTCGGGATATGAGCTGGAGATGACACCTCCGACCTTTTATAGAGTCAACCACGCAATGTAAACGTGCATATATCAGACATCACAATCACGTGTCTACTCCATTCCTAAATTCTCGGACACGCAGCATAAACATGCGTGTTCAGGCACCCCACGACTGGGTTGGGCCATGCGGCCCATTATCCCCCTTACCTATTGATTAGACCACACTTCATTGTCAGGTTTTAGGAATTAACAGAAGTGAGATGATGGGTAAGAAGGTCACGGGATGACCTCCTTTGCCAACACCCAGGTGCCCTCTCCCTATAAATATGGAGACCCTGGAGTTGCAAAGGGTTGGCTTCTAATTTGTAAAGAAATACCCTGTAAAGAATATCATAGATAAATCGATAATATTTCCTGGTGGACTAGAAGGATTTTAACCTTTGAACCACCTAAAAAAGTATTCGAGTTATAATTTTTCTTTGAGATCATTCATCTATTACGGTTCATCATTTAGCACTAATCCCTCTCCTTATTCATATAATTATCTGTTGCCAAAGAACCGCGTCAACAGTTTGGTGCTTTCATTGAGAGCTTTTAGATTGGTGCTATCGCAAATACTCAACCATGGTAGTTACTCGCTCAAGACATGGTAACGAGGCGGACCAACGTGACGGGCAGGAGGCCCACCATGCTGCCATGTCCGATGACCAGAACCTTGAGGTTCAGCAGCGACCGGTGAAGCAGCCAATGGGCCAAGATGACACTGGAAGTTCGGCTCCCCGGCCGCCCAATCCGAACCCAGATTTCTACACGGCGGTAGAAATGGAAAATGCACAGTTGAGGAGTCAGCTGGAAAAAGCTAACCAGCTGATTCAAGAGGTTTTGGTCCGACTACCCCCTCTTAACACTGATGCTAACATCAGAAAGAGGCATGGCGAGACTCATAAGTCTTGCTGGGGTAACCGGTCCAGGCCCAGTCGGTCGGTCAGACCCCCAGCTTCAAATTCTACTCCCACGTAGCATCGGCGGGAAACCACATTTGAGGTACTTCCTAGGGCCGAGAAGCAATTCAGCCGATCGGTCTAGACCTCAACTCCTAGCTCACATCCGCCCTCGAGTGCACCCAGGAGGGCTCGAGGAAGCTCGCGATAGAGATCCGGGGAGGGCTCGTGACGACAGCCCACCCCGGCCAGCCGTCCTGTACCCTGCTCAGACCGCTGAGCACAGGACGCACAGGATGGTAGAGCGGAGCGGCCGCGACCTGGCTTAATCCGCCCTGACAGGACTAGGATCGCGTCCCCGGTCAGACATCCTCCTTCACTAATAAGGTACCCGTCTCCTCCCCGTCCAATCCAAGACATTTTGGCTCACGGGAGCAGCAGGAGAAACCCTTCTTCCATCGGACCTTCCCATCGCAGTCGGGCGCCTAGGGAAGTCCCGGATCCTCACCCCCAGCGGCAAGCTCCGAGCTTTTTGAATGGAAGTTACTGGACCGGGAGTCGTCGAAGTGACATCTCCGGCAGAGACCTGTGCCATCATTTGAGCTCGGCGCAAAGCCCTTAGGCCGTCCCGAGGGGCAACCTCCGAAAGAGGAGACCCAGTTGGAAATGGCAGTCATGCTTGCCAGGGGGAAGGCCTGTCTGAAGTACGTGACAGCGGGAATGTCCCATATAACCTATCTCAAGATAGGAGGGACAATAACCCGCCTAACGCGTACCATGGAACCAGAGCTGTTGAACAGCCCCGGAACAACCAAGGTAGTCATGACCAAACCCTTGAGCGTCTAGCCCAGATGGAGGAGCTGATGAGGAGGCTCTTGTCAGAAAAAGAAAAGGATGAGTATGACTCGGGGGACGAACTCGAGCTCTTCTCCCCCAGCATATCAGCCACGGCATATCCACCTGGTTTCCATATGCCTCACTTGTCCAAGTTCAATGGAGACGGGGACCCGTCAGATCATCTGGGTAAGTTCAACACCCTGATGATTGCCCACAACATCGGTCCCGAGCTGAGATGTTTGATATTTCCTTCCACCTTGACTGGGCCGGCCAGGCAATGGTTCAAGCAGAGTAAAAAGCAATCCATCAGCTCGTGGAAAACCTTCTCTGCTGACTTCAAGAGAGCATTCCGAGCTTCTCAAGCTGCCCGCGTCAAAGCCGACACCCTGGCAAATGTAAGGCAGCAGCCCAAAGAACCTTTGAAAGCTTACCTGAGCAGATTCGCAAACGTCGCTACTCGAGGCAGAGCAGCAGATGATAGCTCCAAGATCATGGCCTTAAGGACTGGTATCCTCATCGGAGGCGGACTCTGGGAGGAGATACAGAGGAAGGGTGTCAGCATCGTGAACGAATTCCTAAATAGGGCCCAAGGAAGGATAAACCTGGAGGAGGCGCGAGCATCAGCTGCAGGGACCAGCCAGGCCCATGAACAGCCCGTTGGAGTGGGAACGAATGTCGTGACAGCGACACAAACCATTACACAGAATAACCAATTTGGTGGAGGCAAGAGAAAAGGGAGCAGCGAGGTCGCCCAGCACGGCCCAAAGAAGAACAAGTCCGTGGAAAAGATTAAGCCAGTCTACGTGACTTGCACCGAGCTCACACACACTAGGGAGAACATTTTCCTAGCAAACTCTGCTCGCCTCCGCTGGAAGAAGCCGGAACCGTTGAAGCACCAGAAGTGGAAGAGAGACCCCTCCAAGTTTTGTCGGTTTCACAACGACATTGGCCACAACACTGATGATTGTAGGCACCCAAAGGATGAGATCGAGCCTCTCATTAGAGCCGGGCCGTTGGCTCAGTATGCGCGGAATAGAGTTCCCGCCGGCCAACCAGCTCCGGAAGTCCTGATAAGTCAGCCGGGGTCTCAGGTAGATCAAGACGTCCCCCCTCCTATGATAGGGGGAGAGATCTCCACGATCTCCGGAGGCCCCCATCTAGCCGGCACGAGCAGAGGGGCCCAGAAGAGATATGTCAATGAATTGAAAGCTCATAACGGAGTGGAGTTCGTTCCAGAGCAACATCTACCCAAACAGCAACGATTGGAGAGGCAACCAATCATATTCACCGAGGAAGATGCCAGTCACGTCCAGTTCCCTTATAACGACCCTCTGGTCATAGCCGCTCAGCTTGCTAACTGGAGAGTTAGGAGAATACTGGTCGATAATGGGAGCTCGGTGAATCTGCTGTTCTGGTCTTTGCTGGAAAAGATGGGATTATCCGTCACCGAGTTGAAAGCCACCTCCATGATGCTATACGAATTCTCTGGAGAAGGATCGGCGGCAATAGGAACAATCGAGCTGGTGATCACCCTGGGAGAGGGACCCTGGATTGTCTCGAAACTCCTCGAGTTTTAGGTCATCGATTGTCCCACCGCATACAATGCTATTTTGGGCCGACCTACATTGATAGCGTTTGAAGCCATAACCTCCATCCGCCACCTCGCGCTAAAATTCCCTTCTTCCTCGGGGATATGCACGGTCTGAGGGGATCAGCTCACTGCCAAGGAATGCTATAGCATTTCTATGAAGGGAAAGTCAAAACCCGGGCAGTTAACAATGACCATCCAGGGCGGGAATGAGGAATCTCAAGAACTTGTGCCTAGTCCTGAGATTGAAAAACCTAAGAGTGCCAAAGGGGAGAATATCATCTTAAATAATGAAATTGACCCCATAATAGGCGAGGATAGATCCGAGCTCCAGGCCATCGAAGAGCTCGAGGAAGTAGGCATCGATCCACAAGATCCCTCGAAGGTGGTAAAGCTTGGGAAAAATCTATGTAGCAAAAGGAAGGCAGAGATGATTAAGTTTCTGCAGGAAAATATAGATGTGTTCGCATGGTCCCATGAAGACATGGTAGGGATCAGTCCGAGTGTCATCATGCACACCCTCCACTTGGATAAAAGCGTCCCTGCAAAATCCCAGAAACAAAGGCGTCTAGGAACAACCCGAGCTGAGGCCCTAGAAGAGGAAGTAGCCCGTCTCTTAAAGTACGGCTTTATCCGTGAGGCGAAGTTCCCGATCTGGGTCGCGAATCCTGTGTTGGTCCCGAAGCCCAACGAGAAGTGGCGGACCTGCATCGACTTCTCCGATCTAAACAAAGCCTGCCCCAAAGACTGCTTCCCCTTGCCAAGGATCGATCAATTGGTAGACGCCACGGCGAGGCACGAGCTCATGTCTTTTATGGATGCGTATTCGGGCTATAATCAGATCGCCATGAATCCAGCAGACCAGGAACACACTAGCTTCATGACCCCAACTAATGTTTACTGTTACAAGGTCATGCCCTTCGGGCTGAAGAACGCTGGAGCTACATACCAAAGGTTGGTGAATAGGATGTTTACCAACCAGATCAGGAAGAATATGGAGGTGTATGTTGACGACATGCTGGTCAAGTCAAAAACTGCCAATAACCACGCTTCCGACCTGGAGGAATGCTTTAAGATATTGAGAGAATACGGTATGAGGCTTAACCCCCAAAAGTGCACTTTCGGGGTCGCGTCAGGAAAATTCCTGGGTTTCATTGTTAATACCAGGGGAATCGAAGCAAACCTCGATAAGATCAGGTCGCTACTCAAGATGCCATCACCCCGGTCGCGAAAGGACGTTCAAAGTCTGACAGGAAGGGTGGCGGCCCTTAATCGGTTTATTTCTAAATCTACCGACAAGTGTCTGCCATTCTACAACCTGCTCCGGGGGAATAAGAAATTCGAGTGGACCGAGGAATGCAAACGTGCCTTCCTTGACCTAAAAGAACATTTAGCCGAGCCGCCCGTATTATCCAAGCCAACGGCAGGAGAACCTCTTTTCCTTTACCTAGCTATCACGGAAGAAGCAGCTAGCGCCGTATTAGTCCGAGAAGAAGACCGATCTCAAAAGCCAGTCTATTACATCAGCAAGAGGCTTCTCGGAGCTGAGTCCCAGTATTCGTTGATGGAGAAGATGGATTTCTATCTCATTACGACCTCCCGAAAACTCAGGTCGTATTTCCAGTCCCACTCAATACACGTCATAACCGATCAACCTTTAAGGTAGGTTTTGCAAAAACCTGAAGCATCGGGATGTATGTTGAAGTGGGCTATCGAACTCAACCAATTTGAGATATTGTACGTACCGCAAACTGCAATAAAAAGTCAGGCCCTGGCTGATTTTGTGGCAGAGTGCACATGATTCCAAGAAGATCATGTAGATGAGTCAGTCTAGGCCTCCTTAGCCCAGGCCTCCTAGAAGGTCTTCATAGATGGCTCGTCTAACGAGAGCGGCTCTGGGGCTGGAATCATATTGATATCCCCATACGGACATCGATTCCACTCGGCGTTGCGATTTGGATTCAAAGCGTCCAACAACGAGGCTGAATACGAAGCTTTGCTGGCTGAGCTAAGGGTCGCCCAGGAGCTAAAGGCCAGCTCCGTCCAATGTTACAGCGAGTCCCAACTCGTGCTAAACCAAGTGTTAGGATAATACCAAGTACGGGGAACAAAGATGGCTGCTTACCTGGGCAAGGTGAAGAGTGAGCTATCTGCATTGGAGCATGGCTCAATCGAGAAGATACCTCGGGAGCAGAATTCCAACACGGACGCTGTCGCGAAGCTCACCACCTCCAGGGAGGCGAAAAATTTGGGGCTGGTGCCGGTGGAGTTCTTGGAAAAACCAAGCATAGAGGAAGTCAGGGCGGAGGTCGAGATGATCGATGCAAAACCGACCTGGATGACCCCCATCCTCGAATATCTCACAGCAAGAAAGTTACCTGAAGAGCGAAATGATGCAAGGCGAGTACTTTACCACGCTCCAAGGTATACGGTGATAGATGGGACATTATATTGGTGTGGACACTCTCTACCTCTCCTACGCTGTGTTCTGCCAAGCGAAGCGAAAACCATTTTGCAGGAAGTGCACGAGGGTTTTTGCGTAGATCACACTGGGGGGCAAAATCTGGCCCTGAAGATATTAAGGCAAGGATATTACTGGCCCACTCTGTCAAAGGACTCGATCTCCTACGTCAAAAAATGTGACAAGTGCCAGTGATTTGCAACAGTTACCCGAGCTCCCCCGGTCGAGCTGAAGATGATCTTGTCCCCATGGCCATTCGCGATCTGGGGGATTGACTTGGTTGGTGCCCTCCCTACTGGAAAGGGAGGAGTTCGTTACGCGGTGGTGGCTATCGACTACTTCACCAAGTGGGCAGAAGTAGAGCCCCTGGCAACGATCACTTCAAAAAGAGTCCTCGATTTCATGGTCAAGAGTATTATCTGCCGATTCGGGCTGCCAAAGAAGATCGTGTCAGATAATGGAATGCAGTTCGATAGCAACCTCTTCACCGAATTCTGTGAAAGGCACGGCATTGTTATAAGCTTCTCCTCCGTGGCCTATTCCCAGGCTAATGGGCAGGTCGAGGCTGTCAATAAGACGCTAAAGGCAAGCCTTAAGAAAAGACTGGACGAAGCCAAGGGAGTCTGGCTAGAACAGCTCCCCCAGGTACTGTGGGCATACCGAACCTCGCATCGTACACCGATGGGTCATACTCCTTTCTCCCTGGCTTTCGGGAGTGAGGCAGTCCTTCCTGTCGAAGTAAAGGTAGCCTCGTAAAGAGTCTAGGCATTTGACCAAGACCGCAATGACGAATTTCTCTACGCTTCCCTCAACCTGATTGATGAAAAATGAGAAGATTCGCAGCTACAGCTCACGCATTATCAACAAAAGATCACTCGTTATTTCAACTCAAAGGTCAAGAAACGCACCTTCAGCGTTGGCGACCTGGTACTCAGGAGGGTCTTCCTAGCCAGTAAAGATCCCAAGGATGGAGTGTTGGGACCAAACTGGGAAGGGCCCTATCAAATAACTGAGGTCATAAAAGAAGGAACCTACAAGCTAGTTCGGCTTAATGGAACGCTATCCATTTGAAGAAATATTATCAATGATATCTTTGTAAGGCTTAATCAGAAAAGCCATCTGTTGTTTATTAAGTAATGAGAATTAAATATTTTTACATTATTGTATATATTTGTGGATGTAACGTCAAGTAACCACGAAAGACCCTTTCCTAAGTACTTGGGGGGCATATGTCCTGGATATAACCAGGTCATCCTAAAAACTTAAAAGTTAGTCCAAATTGGTTTATCGATGTTTTTCTTAAAAAGCACGAGATATCGATAAAGGATTAACGCGAACTAAGTTGTATCCTGGATATAACCACGTCGTCTTAAAAACTTAGAAGTTAGTCCAAATTGGTTGATCGATGTTTTTCTTAAAAAGCACAAGATATTGATAAAGGATTAACACGAACTAAGTTTTCAAATTAATGTCCTGGATACAACCAGGTCCTAAAACTTAGAAGTTATTTCAAAATTGGTTGATCGATGTTTTTCTTAAAAAGCACGAGATATCAATAAAGGATTAACACGAACTAGGTTTTCAAATTAATGTCTTGGATACAACCAGGTCCTAAAACTTAAAAGTTATTTCAAATTGGTTGATCGATGTTTTTCTTAAAAGCACGAGATATTGATTAAGGATTAACACGAACTAAGTTTTCAATTAAATGCCTTGGATACAACCAGGACTTAAGTCTTAGAAGTTGGTTCAAGTTGATTAACATATTTTTTTTCCTAGAAAGCATGAGATGTCAATCTCTACACCAACAGAAACTAAGTTCTCACCAAGTGCAATTGAAGAAAAATAATAGTAAGGTCAAGCCAAAAATATATAAAAAGATTAAATAAATCTAAGGAAATCAAGTGTCTCGAGGATAAAAAACCTCATAATATAAAGTTACAAATAAAAATAAAAAAGGAAGGAGGAAAAATCCTAAGCCCCGCCAGGCTGCTCCGATGAAGTCACCCCCTCAGCAACCTGCTCGATTGCGGTGGAAGCCTCTCCGGTCTCGGAGGGCGCCTCTTGTTGAAGGCGAGCTTTGAACTTCTCCAAGAAGGACTCCCACACATCCGGCCCCAGGAAGGAGAGTCACCATCCAGGTTGAATACCCAGCAATGGTACAATGTGGCCTCCATGGAGGAGCTGGAGGATGCCCTCTTCGCCACTAGGGCAAACTTGGCTTCTTCAAGTTCCACCTTCGTAGCGTCCAGGGCGACCTTGGTAGCCTCGGCCTCCAGCAGCTTGGTCCGAGATGCCTCCAACTCGGCCTGCACAGTAGCCAGGGCAACTTTAGCATCCTACTCCTGTTGCTAAGCGGACGCGAGGGCAGCCTGGTGCTCGCCCTTGATCTCGTCGATCCTGGACCTGGACCGAGATATGCTCCGGTGGAGAGCCAAAGCCGCCTGCAAGACCAAAAGATAATAAGGCAAGTGCCTTAGAAAAAAAAACAAACAGAAAGAACCAATGAAAAAGCGAACTTACCGTGAGGGTCATCCCCAGTGAAGACTCCATCATGTTCTCGGGGCTCCTCGTCTCGATCTCCCGCAAGTCCCTTTGTGTGGAATTGTAGTAATGATCCACCGTATAGCTCGCGATCTCATAAACTGTCCCTCGAAAGACGTCGGGGATTTTCTCCAGAGCCTGAGTGTTGACCGGGATGCGCATAGTGGGAGCCGGAGCCGCCAAGGTCCCAGTTGGCACCTCCTTTTCCCGGGCAGGGACAGGAGGTCGCGAGGGAGGTGGAGCCATCTTCTCCACTGCAGGAGGGGGTAGAGGCACTTTCTCTATGGCAGCAGGGCCTTGGTTTTTCCCCTTGGTAGGAGACTTGGAGGTAGTCCCGACGGCTTTCTTCGCCAACCGGA
Organism: Humulus lupulus; assembly: GCF_963169125.1. Classification (NCBI taxonomy): domain Eukaryota; kingdom Viridiplantae; phylum Streptophyta; class Magnoliopsida; order Rosales; family Cannabaceae; genus Humulus; species Humulus lupulus. The sequence continues at coordinate 37,807,166 of NC_084801.1, read as the reverse complement.
GCCTCTTCACCATGGGCTCGGAAGACCCGGAGGAAGGGTATCCTCCATGGAACATGGCTCGAAGATCATTGCCCCCGAGCTGCGACATCTCCTTGTCTGAAACAAAGGCAGCAAAGCATTAATATGCATGTAAAAACATTTATGTGCAAAACAAAAAAAAGAGGCAAAGCCTAAGTATGTATTGAAAAGGGCCCTACCCTACGAGCTGGAGGAGGAATCTATTGTCACAACCTCCGGCCCCAGAGCTTCTATAGGGGAGTCTAAGATAATGTCTTCACGAGCTAGAGGAGGCTCTAGGTCTAGATCTGCCTCAAGACTGGACTCTTCTATGTACTGCCTAAGACCCAGAGCCACTACACCCTCCAGGAGGGAGGGCCACGACCTAAGATTGATCCTATACTCCTCAAAAAAGGCCGACCTAAAGGCCAGGGTGTTATCTACTACTACAGTAACCCTAGGGCGGCCCATGTCGTAACGCAACACGAGCTGGTCAACACACTGGAGTAGAGTGATGTTGCGATCTAGGTCGTTTTGGTGGTGGTGGACGAGTTGGCTGGGGTTAAACCTAGCAAGCCGTAGGTTCACGGTGGCCCTTTCTAAGTCCCTAAATAAGTAAGGGTTACCTTGGCCAGAGGGCCGGCTGCTGCCCCGGAGTGGGTCCTCTCTGCATTGACTTCCTGGGCGACCTTCAGAGCCCGCTTCCGGCGCACGAGGGGCACCTCGTCCTCGTCCGCAGCCTCCTCTTCGAGATGGGTGCCATCTCGCGAGTAACGGGGATGGTCCGCGCCCTCCTCAAGGCCAGGGTCTGGCCCAGGGAAATTAACTTACACGCTAGCATCGTCTCATCAGACACGAGCTGGCGGTAACCTTTTTCACTTGGGGGGAGCCCTGCCAAGGTTTCGTATTGACCCCCAAGGGTCACTGACTTAGCCGTCCTCGCGAAAATAGTTGCACGATAGTTTTTAAGTCAGCAATGAATGGAAAGAGACTAATCAACGACAAGCTAGCGAGCTAAAGTTAGAAGGAATTTACGAGGACGGTTGAAGTAATGGTATTCGCAGTTGTGAAACTCCTTTGACATGAAGAACTGATCCTTGAAGTCATTAGGGTGGCTGGGCAACTCGATGACCACAGCCGAATTGGGAAAACAGGTCAGATAGTAGAACTCATCACCTCGAGCCCGTTGTTCCGGGCTGGCTTTGAGGCAAAAGAAATAAAGGATGTCCGCCGGCGTGGGGACCTCCCATTTCTGCTTCGGGAACAAATACTTCAACCTCGCTAACAGACGGTAGAAGTTAGGGGGGAGGTGGAAGGGGGCCAGTTTCACGTAATTTAAAAAATCCGCGAAGTACTGGTCCAGTGGGAGGAAGGCCCCAGCCTTGAGATGCTCATCGCTCCAGGCAGCGTACTCCTCGTCGAGCGGCGCGCAGCGACGCTCACCTTTAAGGGGAGGTCGGGCGCCCAGAGCGCCCCTCCCTATCTCTATATTGTGGGAAAGCATTATCTTGTTAACTTTCCCCTGGGTGGTGACCTTTGAGACAATCCTCTCGGCCTCGAAAAAGGCGTCGGGCCCCACCTCGACCTCCTTCTCCACGGTGGGACCAAAGTTGGGGATCGGGGAGTCTGTTTCTACCTCTTTCCCTTTGCTGGCTTGCTGGGAAGACGAGCTGCCAACACTCTTCTTGGGTGCGCTCTTCTTGGGTGCCATCTGGTCGCCTAACGAACAAAGAAGAAAGTTTAGAAAAGGTGACCTAAGCATAAGAAAGAAGCTAGGGCGAAGGGTTTCCTTTACACGGGCTGAGGTAATCCCAGCCCGCGGCAAGTGAGACCACACGGTTCTATGAACACGCGCCTGTGCTCCCAACGGGTCCTTGATTGCTCGGGATCCGTGTATTAGGAGGGTCAGGATAATTTTTCCTTGGAAGGAAAGTTTTGAAAGGTAAAACCGCCTGTGAAGCGTGTCCCCTAAGCTACACGGTTTTTGCACCCTAGAAACTTGTTGTTCAAAACAGGCATAAAAAAGTTTACCCAGAAAATCACCCTAGAGTTCTATCCTATGAGTCATGCTCCTATGCACTTTTTCCTACGGTCGATACCCCTAGGATAAAAACCTACGCATAAAATACCAGCAAAGAAAAACAAAAGACAAACAACCTACTGCATGCGACTAAGGAGAAAGTTCACCTAAGCAAGAGAAAGGGAAAACATTTAAAGCATGCAACAAACGGAGGACTTACAGAAATTTTTTGCTGTGTAAGGACTGAAAGGGGCGTCTAGGTTGAAATCCTGTTGGAATCGCTGGTACCGGAGTCGCAAAAGAGCCCTCGTGTCTGAACCTCAAGAACGTTGGGAATAGTGACCAGAAGAAAGAAAGGGTTTTGAGACTGAGAAGAAAGAAGAAGAGGAGAAAATTTTCAAATAAAAGGGTGGCTCATGCGAAAGGTGGCCAGCCTTATATATACGTAAAAGGCCAAAGGATGAGGGCCATGCAATTGTCTTGATGTGGGATACGAGGATCACAACTCAAAACACGAAACGACGGTCGAAGATAGGCTAGGCCATTTAATGCGGTTCTCGGAAGACGGACCGTCACCAACCACGATGCTCCACGTATCCGATACCAGCGTAATGGGCGGGATATGAAGAGTCCACAAAGAAGCCTAAAAGCCCCCATTGTGGCCACAGGTGACATCATATGCCACGAGCAGGGGCTTGGGGGGCAAGTGTACGCCCTAAATATCCACGGGTCATTAGCGAGCTAGGAAAGGGCATAATGCTATCAGCCACGTGGAAGCCACCTACCTGGAGCTGCTGTTACAAGTCTCTACCTCTTTAGCTTGAGGTAGCCAAAGGTTTAGTGAGATTACTAAGGCATCAAGTCAGCAGTGTGGACATCACGGGCTGAGACTATATCAAGATCAGGATACGAGCTGGAGATGACACCTCCGACCTTTTATAGAGTCAACCACGCAATGTAAATGTGCATATATCAGACATCACGTGTCTACTCCATTCCTGAATTCTCGGACACGCAGCATAAACGTGCGTGTTCAGGCACCCCACGAATGGGTTGGGCCATGCAGCCCATTATCCCCCTTACCTAATTATTAGACCACACTTCATTGTCAGGTTTTAGGAATTAATCATGAATGTCACAGAAGTGACATGAAGGGTAAGAAGGTCACGAGATGACCTCCTTTGCCAACACCCAGGTGCCCTCTCCCTATAAATATGGAGACCCTGGAGTTGCAAAGGGTTGGCTTCTAATTTGTAAAGAAATACCCTGTAAAGAATATCAGAGATATATCAATAATATTGGTTGGTGGACTAGAAGGATTTTAACCTTTGAACCACCTAAAAAAGTATTCGAGTTATAATTTTCCTTTGAGATCATTCATCTATTATGATTCATCATTTAGCACTAATCCCTCTCTTTATTCATATAATTATCTGTTGCCGAATAACCGCGTCAACAGTTGTCGATGTTGATTTCCGAGCATACACCCTTCGCAGACAATGTTGAGCTCCTTAATTGCTGAGAGGTCTTGCATCATATTCTTTTGCTGGAGGATCTTTAGCCCATGGAAACTGAAATGTCCGAACCTTCTATGCCATAGCCACGATTCATCTGCTTGCGCTTGCATTGCGACATTTCCTGCGTGTCTCCATTGTAAAGAAAAGCATTTGTTTTCTTTCATTTTTATTTTTGCAATTTCAAAGGATTTGTCTTGCTTGTGATAGATTGTGCAAGAATCTCCTTCAAAATGCAAAGAGTACCCTTTTTCAATCATTTTTCCTACACTGAGTAGGTTTTGATCGATGTTGGATACCAAGAGTACATCATGGATGTATCGCTTGCCTTTTTTTAGTGTCAATGACAATGGTGCCTTTGTCAATGACAATGAAGTCATCATTACCAATTTTGACTTTGGTCTTGGATTTATGAAGACTACAAAATATGCTTTCATTTTTTGTCATGTTGTTACTACAACCACTGTCTAGATACCAAGTATCTTTTTCTTCCGATGCAGCTTGGTAGACATAGAAGAGATTATTTTAATCATTTTTCTCTTCTAAAAAATTAGATTGATGAGATTTCTTAAAACAATATTTTTTATAGTGTGGCCAATTTTTTTACAATTTTTGCACTAAGGTTTTCCTTTAAACTAACAGTCTTTCTCCAAGTGAAATTTTCTTTTACAAATGCCACATGGAGAATACTTGTCGTTATTTTCCTTTTGTTTTTATTGATAACTGTTTAAATTCTCTAGTGATTTTCTCCCAGCACATTTAGATTTTTGAGACCGCAACTTTTTTTAGGCTAAAAGTCATTTTTAGTCGAATATCCACTATGCCTTTCTCTCCTACTTTGATATGCTTCAAGAGAGCCCATTAATTCAATTGGTGAAAGAGTATCTAAATCTTTTGTTTCTTCTATCACAGAGATTATTGCATCATATTTTTCTGTACAAGAAATTAGTATGTTTTTCTACTATTTTCTTATCATAAATTATTTCTCCATAGGCTCCCATTTTATTTACAATTTCTCTAATTCTAGATTAGTAATCGTTTACGGTCTCATTATCCTTCTTTTTAAGATTTTCAAAATATCTTTCGAGCTTATGTAGTTTAATAGTGCGTACCTTGACTGTTCCTTGGAACTCCTCGTGCAATGTGTCCCATGCTTCTTTCGCAGTTGATGCACCCATAATCCATGGAAATATATCATCTGCCATAGCTTGCTGCAAGAAAAATAACGCTTGAAATCTTTTTGTTGATTCTCCTCCAAGGCCTTCTTCTAAGTCTTCGTAAGGGAAGACTTGTCTTCCAGAAAACTAAACTCATCTTCAACAATTTTCCATAGATTTTCTTAACGAAAATAGGTCCTCATTTTGATGGACAAAAAATCATAATTTTCTCCATGGAAAATTGGAAGAGATAGAGATGAACGACTATAATTGGAACTCATGGTGAGTTTGAAAAACTATGCCCGGTGTTGATCAAACGAGGCTCTGATACCACTAATGGTTTGTGAATTTGGGATAAAGAAAATTGTGATGATTTGTTGTAGTTTATAATATTTGATGAGTAGTAGTAGTAGTGGATAGAGTAATGATGTGTTAGGATATTATAGTTGATGTTGTTGAGCGGACAAGTGAAGAAATTTGGTTTTGGAGGAGTAAGGTTTATGTTTTAGAGAGTAAATTATAGTGAAAAGTAGTAGAATTGTATTAATGGTTTGTAGTTTCTAGTTACATCATTTTCCTACTCATGATGCGGTATTAATAATGGCTAGCCCACTTTACATTTGTGGCTAGAATTATTTGTTCTAGATCCTTCTTTTACTAGAAAGAATATTAACCATACAAATTTACATGTTTCTCAAGCATAACTAGAAAGTTCTAGACTTAAGTTTTCTAGATATGCTTATAAAATATTATAGAGTAATCTTGTTCTACAATTATCTAGAAAATTCTAGAGTAAAGTATTCTACAAATGTCTAACATATTCTAGAGTTTCTGAACCGTGTAACAACCAAAAATACATATATGTTAAGCCAAAATATATATCCAACAAAAAAAAAAGCCATTTTACACTTTTACTCCTTAATGCACTCGTGAAATTCTTTGTTCATTTTAAAAAGGAAAAAAAAAACTATTAGCAGTAATTTTTTGTAGCATTGAAATGCGATCCTTCCGGTTAACGAACCAACAAATATATGTAATTGCATAAAAAACAAAAGGCAGCAAAAAGAATTTTTTTTGTCATTCGTGAGGGATCAAAAACCTCAAAATGATGTGAGGGAGTCCACAATAATAAAATTGCATACATTATTTATATAAGAGTTTGAATCTAAAACTAAAAAAATAGAATTTTTTTTACATGATCCTTCAACTATATTTTCATAAAATCATATAATCATATATATATATATATATATACTAGGTAAAAAAAAAATGCACAATATACATTTGTTTAGTTTTATTTTAAAATTTTATTCAATTTTATTGTCCTATAAATTTTAAATAAAAAATGTATATATATATATATATATATATAAGAATGACATTAACATATTAAAATAAAAATTAAGCATTATTTTCAAAAGAAAATATATGACAATATTTTAGATTATAAACTATACTATTTCATTTATAAAACTTTCATGATGTTATTCAAATCACACATTTATAATTAGAGAAGAAGCTTGTTTATTCTAATATTATTCTATTTTCTTAAGCAGTTACATGTTTTCTTTATAAATATAAATAATAAAAATTAAGATTATGTATTATATATTATGATATTAATGATATTTTATAATGTTTGAATTTATATTAATATAATTAATAAATATCTATTTTAAATAATTTTTAAATGTATATTTTATTAAATTTAAAAAAATAACTGTTGAAATTAAAAATTTCCGTTATGTAGACACTTTTTATATAAAAGAGATTTATATGCAAAATACTAAAAAAAATGTAGTATATGATAGTATTAAATTGGATATATATTTTTGAAAAAAATAATATTGTATACTAATATTTTGGATTAAAAAAATTAAATATAGGTTACTTTTAAATTTGTTTCTATCTATTTTTATAATATATTATACTTACTTTTAAAATATATTTGGAATAATATGATTTTTTTTGTGTAGATTTTCAAAAAACAGTATATTTTGTAAAAACATTTATTACAATGACTCCGAAAATAATATGGGGTGTTTGGTATGAGATTTTATTTGGTAGAAATAAGAATGTCAAATCTAATCTATGTTTGTTAATTTATTTTTATTGGCTTAGAGATTTGTGTTTCCAAGCGAATCCTATTTTTTAGTTTGATTTGAGAAAAATCTTAACTCATTTAAACATTTGAATTTCACATTCCCTTAATCTAAACCCCTTTAACTCCACTCCCACATACAAAATCCTCATACCAAACACACTCTATGTGTTTGAGAGATTTAGAAGGGTTGCAGTAGTATTGGCAAAATCACCCGTTGGAGCTCATGGTATCACATTATTGTGCGTTTTTATATATTTCAAACCAAAATATAGTTATATAAGAGTTGCATGTGAGCTCAGTTACTTTCTAACACATCATAAAATTTGGACAAAATCTAGTTTCATTTCAATTAGCAATGAACTGAAGAAAAAAAATTGAAGTGCACAGACAGCCATTTTTGAAGAAATTGTATCGAATTTAAGGTAATTAAGTTTTTAATTTTCTTTCTCTTAATTATTCTTATTTCTCCTTCATCTAAAAGAGAAAGATATCCAAAATTAAATATAGGTAAAAATAAAGACAAGATTTTTTGCTAAAAAAAAATAAAAAATATTGGAATGAGAGACTCGTTCTCCCACAAAACTCACATAGTGCGGGACAGGGCAGGGCAGGACATATCTCTTGCCGAACAGGACAGACCTGTTTCATTTACATTCTTAGGTTGCACATACTTAAAAAAATGGATATGTTACAAAAAAATTTAATTATTGTATCTCAAACGTTATTTTAAAGAAAAAATATTTATGATTCTAAAATTGATTAAAAGATAACCTTAAAAAGTTAGAACTTACCCTTCTTACATTAACAACATTCTAAATAAAAAAAAAATTAGTCTCTTCTTTAAAAAAAAAATATACATGGACATGTAACCTACCATGAAAGATACAACTCTTTGTGGTGGCACAACTACGGCGACGGGCGACAATAGTTCTGGTAGATCAAACCAAAGTTTATCAACTATTTGCCGTATCGAATGGTGAAGAGAGAGAGAGGCTTTAAGATTTTTAAGTTATTTTTTTCTAACTTTATGTTATAATTTCAGCCTTTGGATTTAAGTTGATCATAGAGTATAAAAAATGAGTGTAAAAAATAATCTAGAAAAAGAAAACCATATCCATAGAATCCATCCCTTATTTTTAATTGACAAATAAGAAACAACGTGTGACACATACGTGGAAGAAATGGCATTATCGTATAATATATTAGAATCTCAAACCAGACTCTCGTCTTCAAATGTGGAATCTAGATTACTATATTACAACAAAATTGATATACAATGACTCCCTACAATGTCTTACACTATTGGTGTAAGACATTAAAACTTATCAATGATTTTAAATGTCTGATGGTGGGAGACATTGAAATTTTTTATTAATGACTACAATTAAAAGACATTAAAAATTGTGGAAGATGTTGAAAATAGGCTGGGTGCATGGCCAGAGGGACATCCAACGTCTCCCATTAGAAGACGTGGGACACGTGGCACGTCTCCCAGTGGTAGACGTTGGATGTACCCTCGTGTACATCCAACGTCTCCCACTGGGAGACGTGCCACGTGTCCCACGTCTCCAGTGGGAGACGTTGGATGTCCCCCTGACTTATTTATATATTATTGTTCTTCTTCCTCCTCATATTACAGCATATAGAGAGCACGAGCACGGAAGGGGGCTAGATTTTAGGGTTTTAAGGTTAGTTTTTTTTTTTTTTATGAATTTTAGTTAATTATTTTGATAAAAAATCATAGATTTAGCATTAGCATGAGTAATATACATGATTTTGTGTTAGTTTTACATTTTTATGCATTTTTTATATACATTGTTGGATTTATTAGTTTTTCTATGGAACTTTTTTTTATAGATTTAAGACTTCTTAGTTTTTTTTTTTAATTTAACCTATCACATTGTATAGATTTCATTACAATATATATGTTCATGATTTTTTTTATTTTTATCATTATTTATTTCGAAATTTAGATATATTTTTTTACATATATTTAATTTTTTTTTAATTCTAACTATTTTGTTATATATATAGTTATGTTAAAATAAATTTATTAAATAATTTTAAAAATATAAATATATGAAAATTTTATGTTTTTGTTGATTATTGAGATTTTAGGTTATGAAATTTTTTATTGATTTTTTGTTTAGGTTATAATTAGTGGCTCATTGGAGTTTTTTTTTATTTGTTTACCAATCATTTACTAATTAGATATTTAGTAATATTTTTTTAGTAATATTTAACATATTAAATAATTTAATTTCGTAGGTTGTGATTTTAGTGGTGAGATTTTAGAGAGTATTTTGCATCAAAACTTCTATATCAATCACACATTTGAGGTAATTAAGTTTCTAAAATTACAATAATAAGTTATATATTGCTATATATTTAGTGATATTTGATTTATTATTTATTGATTTAATTTTATTGGTTTGTGGATTTAATAGTGATTTCGATTACTACGTGAAGTAATTTTGCTAGCTTTTGGATTATTAATTTCAAGAAGTACATATATATTCTCTTAATTCTACTTTTTAATATTATTAAACAAATGTTAGAGGAGTTTGAATATCTTAAATATTCATCCATAGTGAAGTAGGTTCTGAGATTAAAATTGTGTGCTGCGGTGATAACAGAAGATTGAGAACTTGTGTGTTTTAGTGAAGTAGGTTCTGAGAAATTTGGTTGTGTGCTGCGGAGCTATAAGGAAGAAACTTATTGTATGTTGTTTGAATTGTTTGTTTTGCTATTCACATGCAAATGGTTAGATCACTATTATAGGGGAAATGCTGCCCGATTTTATCTAGGATAATAAACAATTAGTTTTATATAGACATCCTATAAGGAAGAAACTTATTGTATGTTGTTTGAATTGTTTGTTTTTCTATTCACATGCATATGGTTAGGTCACTATTATAGGGGAAATGCTGCCCGATTTTATTTAGGATAATAAACGATTAGTTTTATATAGACATTCAACTTTATCACGTGCTTATTTAGTGTCGTTTCTTTTCTTTTTGATAGACATAGGAGAATATATGGATAAACAATGGATGTCAGCAAATAGGTTATCTTCGGAATATAGGAACGGGGTCGATTTGTTCTTAAGGTTTTGTTCGGAAAAAGTGAAAGACCCAAATTTTACTTATTGTCCATGTCTTAAGTGTGAAAATGTTAAAAAGATGGATCTTAAAAAGATTAAAGAACACTTATATTTCAATGGGATCGACAAGAGTTACACAATTTGGTATTACCATGGGGAGATAGCTCCTATTGCTCCAACTCTGCCAAGTAGACAAAAAGGAGTGATGAGAAATATAGTAGAGGAGAACTGGGATCCATTAGATGAAATGATTGACGACGCACATTTTGGATCAGGAGTAGACTCAAATAAGTTTGAGACACTCCTTAATGATGCTGAGAAACCAATTTACCCTGGTTGTACAAGATTTAGAAAATTATCTGCGCTTCTTAGGTTGTACAATCTAAAAGCTAAACATGGCTGGAGTGATAAAAGCATTACTGATTTATTTCATTTTTTGAAGGAGTTATTGCCCGAAGATAATGAAATTCCAATTTCATTTTATGAGGCAAAGAAGACGTTATGCTCATTAGGCATGCAGTACGAAAAAATTCATGCATGTTCTAATGATTGCATATTATATCGAAATAGCTTTGCAGATGCAAAATCATGTCCTACTTGTGGTGAGTCACGATGACAAAAGAAAAGAAATGGTGACGATGTCAAGGAAGGAGTACCTGCCAAAGTTTTGTGGTAACATCTGCCAATTCTTCGTTTCATTTGATTGTTTAGAAATGCCGAACATGCTAAAAGTTTGCCGCGGCATGCTAATGAAAGAATAAAGGATAGTAAATTAAGACATCCAGCCCGACCCACCAGTGCCACCAGCGCGTGCATCCTTCTATACTTCTGACCCACTAGTGCCTCAAGCAGAAGAACAAATTATTGCACTGCAACCGCTTTTGCAAGAGGCAGTTAAACTTTCTTGAATATTCTGAAACCAAATAAATTTCTTTACTGTTTCAACATGCTTATTTGTATATAATATGTTTCTTGCACAAGGCCGAGCATGCCAATTAGCGATTGGTTCGGTTTCAAATGTTGTTGCATCAGGTAAACTCATTGCAAGAAAGGCAGGCAACAACTACCAAGTTATGATTACTAGCGTTATTAAGCCAACCTGTCCTCTTCCTTTTGCATATCCTGGTTTGGACATGTACATAGTTGCTCAAGCCATTTGTAACGCCCTACTACCTTAGAGCCGTTACTAAGTGAGTTTAAAACAGAAATTGTGCATTTAATTGACTCAAAGTGGTTCCTAAAACCAAAAGTGTGATTAAACCAGAGTTTAAGGCTGTATTCTTTTAAAATGGTCAACTTCATTGAAAACGTTAAATATAAAACATCTGGGATCCCAAAATAAGGTTTACAAAATATTTACAACTCAAAAATAGATCTACACTTGATCAGTTATCAAAAGAATGGTTAAATACAGCCATATACAAAATGCCCCCAACCAAAGCAGTCGGGCAGGCCGAACATGTACGCGCCGCTCCCACGCTCTCCATACTCATGGCCGGTTGACAGACTCCTTGCTTTTACCTGCCACACGAAGCACCCGTGAGCCGAAGCCCAGCAAGAAAACCCAAATAGTACATAACATATGCAAATTATAAAGCTGGCATAATTCACTGATAAATAGGAAATCATCAATTAAATAAGCACGGCCATGCCGCCCCAGAGGCCTCACCAAAGCCCTGGGGTTTCGATTCTCACTGCGAGGATAACTCATGTATCCCTTGGGTCCAACCCTGATTATAAGCATCCCATGTGCTTGAGTGTTAATTCCGGCCCCACGGCCGTACCCGGCCTATGCCGCTCTCGGCCCATGCCGTTCATTACATTATAATCACACATATAGCATATTCAAAGTAATCATTCACACACATCATGATCCATTTAAAGTTAAACATTTACACATAATACAATCTCGGGCCATGCCCTGTAATCACACAGTGGGGCCATGCCCTACGCTCGGGTGTTACGGTTTTCTTACTTGTATCCCGAACTTTCCGATGCACCACAGTCACGAGCACGGTCCACAAGCACGAGCCCCTCCGAAATCCTAGTCACAACACACATAAAACACTTTCAATACTAACCAAGCCTAGAACCACTTCCCGGGACCAATCCCGCACTCCCGGGACCTCTAAATCCACAAAACAAAGTATCGGAACCATCCCCCGTGTCCCCGGGCAAAACCCCTAAAAATTCAACATTTGGGCTGCCAAAATGGCCTAGGGCCGCGGCACACCCATCAAGGGCCGCGGCGCCCAGAGCCCATGCCCCCATCCTGAAGCATCCTCGCGCCGCGGCGCCCAAGAACAGGGCCGCGACGCTCCATCGCGAACCCAGATTTTCTGGGTTTTTCCTGCATTTTTCCCGAGCTTTAACCTCTCCAAATCACCCCAAACCAATACCTAAACCCCAAAACTCAAATCCAAACCTCATATGAACAATCTAACACCCTATAAACACTAGAATCAATTCAAAACATCAACACACCCAAGATCCACTCCTATGATTTCAAATTTCAGCAACTAACCCCAAAACCCAACAATGTTTAGCTTAGGCATTTAAATTCCTTAAATCAAAACAACATCCATACTTAGATATGTATAAAACCCTTACCTCAAATGAAGAATCCACACAAGTCCTTGATCCCCTCCTAGACTCCCACTTCTCCTTCTCTTCTTCTTCTTCTTCTTCTTGCTTGCCCTAGCCTTTCTCTCCTCTTCTTTTCCTTCTCTTCTAATTTTATCAAGACACTAAATGATCCCTTGCCCAAACCGTATACCCCATATACCCAGCTGCAACTTGCCTATTTGCCTTTCCAAAAGACCAATTTACCCCTTCCTAATAATCCCTCTTTAGCTAAACCTTCAAGGGCACTTAAGTCTTTACACTTTCCTTTCAATTCTACCACTTCCTATCTTAAAACTTGTTACCCACAGCAGTTACAAATGGTTACCCACGTTACTCATTTACCAATAACTAACCACTCATTCACAACTCAACTTATAAGATTCCCAAAGTACCCCTAGGCTTTACCCGAGCCGGGTACAACACCCCGTTGTGACTTTTAGACTAAATGGCTCACTAGGACCGTCTCGATGCGTGCATCCTGATAAAAACATCACACTCACATGGCACCATTCACATAGTACAATTATCACAGATATGCCCAAACATGGCCAGATTACAATCATGCTCATTCTAAGACAATCAGGTCTACATGCATACTAATTCACATAGTCGTGCATCTCAATTAATCAACTAATCACATAACGTGCAATAAATCGTAATCATGCATTAAGCTCATTAAAGTCACACACAAAATCCCATCATGCCCTCCAGGCACACTTCCCCAGGCCCTTAAGCCTAAACACCGAATTTGGGTCGTTACACCATTGGGACGCCAATAGCGTGGCCGAAGGATTTGGTCATTATATCTGAAGATATATATCATGAGGTGATGCCAAATTTATACATAATTATCTTTACAATTCTATATTTATTTGTTTGCATTTTTTTTAATTGTTGATATTGTTGTATACAGGCTCCCTCTACGAGTAGGACCAAATCACAATGACCAAAAGGTCCATCAACACAACAACCACGAGAAAGAAGACGACCACAAACTCCTCCAACACAATTGCCCCACACTCCATTGGAATGATTACAAAATATTGTATCTCATTGGGCTGATGGCGAGTGTGTCAATCTAGGCATAGAGTCTGAAGTTTTTGATCAGGATATGTCTCACTGTTATATATTTAAGGATGACATACTTCAATTTGCTCGAAAGGAGAAGATTGGACAAGCAGTGGTCGTCAGCTACATGAGGCATACATCTCACAAAGTTCGTTCATTTAATTTTCTAATTTGATTTATTCAATCATATAACAATTTTCATATTTTTGTATTAGGTTCATTTATAGATATGTGGTACAAGAAGGTCCCCAAAATAAATTTTTATTTGTCAATCCTAATATTGTAGTCACTCAAGGGAGTTCATTCGACGATTGTGTTCAAAATTTGTTCAGACGATGCAATGACATAAAATCAAAAGAACAAGTTATGCTTGTCCCTTGGAACCATGGGTAAGTTTAAAAAGTTGTCATTTTTCCGACCCATATCAATACTTTCTTTGTTTAACATTTGAGTTATAATTTTTTGGTTTTTCTTATGCAGTGAACATTGGATCTTGCTTATTTTGGCACCGTATGCATATCATGTTTATTGTTGTGATCCGGTGAATTCAGATCTGAATAACCATGAGGAGATTGTATTAGTGATCGTCAGAGCTTTCAATCTTTTTTTCTCTATGAATCTTCCTGATGTCGAGATCCCTGATACTCTACGCATTAAGCAACCTCAGGTAAGTAATTACAACTTAAATTTTTGAACTTTTATAATTATTAAGTAGAATAATATGTATGCATTTTTTAACAAGTTTCAATTTAATAATGAATTACTGATACTTTTAAATAATTAGTGTCCACACCAACCAGACAATGTGGCATGTGGATACTACATAATGAGGATGTTGAAGGATTTGATTGAACATGCGAGTCCCGGACATTACTTGAGAACGGTATTATTAATTAAAATTTACAAATTATTTTTGCAACCATATATATAAATGTAATCAAATAATTAATTAATATATTTTACTTTATATTTTTTGCAGCTAACAAATACGTCATATCCAGAAGCACAAACTGATGAGTTGCGACAAGAATGAGTAACATATATGTTACCAATAATCCAAAGTAACCGACCTCGTTGATAGGTTTTTTTTTATTTTTTACCTATTTCTTCATATATAATGCAATATTTGTTAATTTTGAATATGTCTAACAAATATTGTATTTGGATTTTTTTTATTTCTTACCTCTTTCTTCATACGCAATGCAATATTTGTTAATTTTGAATATGTCTAACAAATATTGTATTTATTGTATATGTCTAACAAATATATGTCTAACAAATTTTGTGTTTCTTGCATATTTTTATTTTATTAATTATGTCAATTTTAATTTAAATTAATATTAAATTTATTTCAATTTAACTAATTATTAAATCAATTTAAATTTGAATTAAAATTATTTCAATTCAATTAATTATTAAATCAAATTTAAATAATATTAATTAATTTTTTTTTTAAATCTGGGAGACATTCAATGTCTCCCATTGGGAGAGGTGGGAGACTTCTCATGTCTCCCAGTAGAAGAGGTTGAAAGTAACCTACAATGATCCTGCCTACAACGTTTTCCCAATTGGGAGATATTGTAAACTTTCAATGTCTCCTAAATAAAGTCATAAAACTCCTATTTTGTTGTAGTACTAGCTAGTTTGAGTTTATAAAAGAATACGAATAGTACTATCATTATTTGATGATATATGTCGGAGCATTGTATGGTGTACGATTAAATTTGATAAAGCAACGACTTTAGAATGTTAGTTCTACCAATTTGACTGGTTCACTCTTTCTTGAGAATGAAGACTTGAGCACATTTTCATTCACATTATACATGCTCAAAGATATGGGAGAAAGCCCAAGGATATTCCTCAATTAGTTGATGTCTCTATCTATGGCCATTTATTATCTGTTACCAAAGATTGTTAGATAGACTCGATGGATAATTTCCAACTGAAATATATGAATTTCATTTTCATAATGATTGCAATGAAAGGTATGATGACAAATAATATGTTGATGCTTTTGACGAGGTCATTGGAGAAAGGCTCATTATAACATAAGTTTACGTTTATTCGAGTGACAAGTAGAAGTAGTGCATCATCATGTTGGCTCGTTCCTTCTGAGATGAAAATGAATAAAATATTAATTTAGTAGAATGAAAAAGATTAAACGTTTGTTTATCAATTATTACAAGTGAATGAAACAATGGATTTTGTATAAAAGTTTATGTACAACACTATATGTGGGGATATTTTAAATTTACTTGAAATAAAAATTGAATTTTATTTATTTATAATTTAATAAATGATGTTCGATGCATTAAAATTAAATATATAAAATATGATTATATATGTGTATATATTATCTATTAGATTATATATCTTTATATATAAAAAAAAATATGTATTTAACGATTTTTGTTAATTTTAATAGTTTTTTTTTGTTAAATTTAACAGAATATTCTAAATATTTAATGAAATATACTTTCAAAACTAATTAAAAAAATATTTATTAATTAGACTAATATAAATTTAAAAATATTATAAAATATCATTATTATAATAATATATTTAATAGAGACTAGGTATTTAATAATTATATTAATATAAATTTAAATGTTATAAAATATTATTATTATTATTATTATAATATTGACGACGTTTTTCGTTAACTAAAACAAATTAAGATTGAATAAGAAAATTAGGTCGAAAAGAAAAAAAAGATATTTTTTATGTGGTGAGTAGTTAATTCTACCTAGTTCACGAGTCACTTTTATTTATCTGTCTGTGTGTCAAAGCATGAAAGTAATTTGACAAAATTTCTCTGTACAAGATTTGAGTGTCCCCATAAATGACTATAATTCAAGCTATTTATAGACGAGGTTTCTAATACTCTTCCCCCGATTTTTGGAAGAAGTTATACAAATATCTCATTTAAATTTGAATTACAAAAGATTCAGTCAATCTATACAATATCAACTATTTCCATGAAAAATACGGACAGTTTTCTTGAATATTGTTTTTCTTACTGTTTTTAGCGTAATGCCTAGCTGATATCAATATTCTTCGAGCGGACACATTTCAGTAATTACTTCGAGCTAGTTTCCTTGCGTTTGAGCTGAAATAATACATTACTTCATAATTACCAAAATATTATTAATGGTATTAATATTTAATTCTGAGATGAATTATGGTATTACCGATCTTACTCTCTGAAAAAGGTTATTCTGTTCTAGGAAACAGGGAATTACATTTGCCCCCTCAAAAGTGTTTGCTCGATCTCGAATAAGAGAGACTTTTGAATTTCTCTCATTAGAAAATGTGCTCACCTACCACACTCGAGTGCTTATACGTGACATGCTTAGATTGGCTACAAACCATGTACTTGATGTACTGTCGTTACGTTTCCCCACATACCCTTTTGCCACAATTTTCCTTTAATCCCCAACCGTTGGATCTTGATCATACGGTCACAATTTTCCCAGCTCCTCACTTTTCACCTTCTCTAAAAAAATTAAAACTTTTTTCTCTCAAGAACTAGTGATCTGAAGCTTCCATCTTCTTCAAAATCCTTTCGCTCTTCACGATTTCTAAATTTTTGTGTTTCAATCGCCTTCATACACACAATCATCACGTATTTGCAAGTAATTTTATGAAGTTTTCTTTTAATATACGTAATGTTTATGCACGCATTTGTTTTTTTTTTTTCTTTCTTCTTGATGTGTTCGATATGTTTTGGGTCTAAAAATGTAGAGTCCCAGAATGTTTACTTAGTTAGCTAGTTAGTAGTAGTTGTAGTATTTTAGATTTCGTGGATTTTCATTCAAACCAGGACTTAGTTGGAAACTCATAGCAACAACAACTATAGATTATATAAGTTTAACCTATAGTTTATGAATATTAATTATAATATAAGGTTTGATTAATATTGCTGGTCCTAGATATATTATTTATTATAACCTAAGGTTTAGATAGAGCCAATAAGAACATGACACTTGTCATGTGCATGATTATTAAGGAATTAAGTATTTTAATGATAAAATAAAGAAATAGAAGCCTTAGCACTTACCAGAAAATGTTAGGGTCATATTTTGACTCAGTCAAAGTAGTTATCCAACTTAAATTATGCTGAAAAAGTGTAATTACGTGTTTAAAATATTCACGTATGCCGATACATCGCAGCTGGGAGCCGATACATCGCCTGACGAAGGATACGGATAACACGTTGACGTTGCATGAACGTATGAATGGAGGCTCGAGAATAGGGCAAATCCGATATATCGCCACATAGGGGCGATATATCACCCTTAGTAACATTTTTTTTCTTTTGTTTTTACTTTTAAAATTAAGCCTTAACTACTTAGACCTACCTCTGAACGTTTTGACTGAGTCTTCAGCCTCTGGTTGACGAATATTAAAATATTTGTCAATTATTTTCATTATTTTTATTCAAATCAAAATGGGGTTAGTTTCACTCCTTACCTCTATAAATAGGACCTAGTACCCAGCCCTTCCTCTCACTCTTCAAGCTGTGATCAGAGACTCCAAGGTGCTAGTGCTACCATAGAGTGATAAACACTTGGGTTGGGAAAAATCTTTGCCATTCTTAAGCTTTATAAAATACTTGAGAAGTGAGGATTAGTGTATTTCGGTATTGAAGTTAGACCAATCCTTAAAGTCAACTACGGTACTCTTATTCTTTAAGTCCAGTTCTTTAAAACTCTTTAGTTTTCTTTAGTTCCTTTTATTCAGATCATAACTTTTGATATTGGTTTTTAATTAGGTTCTTGAAACTAAATGATCTTTCTTGGTAAGTTTCATCTTGAAGGTTTAGTTTCCACAATTATTCTTTGCTCTTTAGAAATACTCACCATTCTTATTGTTGGTTTTAGGAGTGTTCCAAGTCCCGCATTTGTTCTCAAATATCCCGATTTTGGTAAGGAAAATAGGATAATTATTATATGCTTATATGTCATGATTATGCTATAATATGTTATGTTATGATATGTTATTATGTGTTATGATATATATATTTTTGGGGCTTATAGTTGCTTAAATAGCAAACCCCAACACTTTTATGTTTCTTGGGGCTTATAGTTTCTTAGCTAGCAAACCTAATGTATTTTGAGGCTTATATTTGCTTAGCTAGCAAACATCATTATTTACCATGTACATGGGTTAGAATTGTGATATATGTTTTATAGTATATGTTTTTCTTATAGTCTTACATTTACGTTTTATGTTATATATATGTTAGTAGATTTTCCTTGCTGGGCATTAGGCTCACTCCTTTTTCTTTTAGTATGATGCAGGAAACTAGATACGGAGGTAGGAGGATTCTTGGTGGCTTGACTTGTGTATTGAGGACGAATGGAATGAATGGGCTACGAGTTGATTGAGGATGACTTTATTTTTAGTTTTTTTTAAATTATGTTTTTATGTTTTTTCCGCATTTAGTTTTGTAAACATTTTATTTAGTTTAAAATATGCTTTATGTTTTTAACAATGGGTACCCATACCAAAATTCTATTTTACTTTGTATTTTCACAATATTATGTTGAAGTTTTAATAAAGTTATTATTTCTTATGTATATGTTCTTCAAAGTAATATCTATGTTTAGTAGTTCGAATGGTCCAAGGTCTTAGAATAGTTGGGTCATTACAAAAAATGCATAAAAGAGATGTTTTTAGGTAAAATATTCTCATAATAGGTTTGAAAATTTTAGCAAATTGGGGAAGTGTACCGTTTAGGTTTTTTAGTAGTTCAAAGGTTTATAACTTGGGAAATCGTGCCTGAATTTCTAGGGATATGTAGTTATAGCCACCATACTGGATTATGTTTTAAACCTATATGAGCTCACAACTTGAGCTCTTTATTTCTTCTCCTACATATTTGTTTTCAATCTATCTTCCATTCTGAGAGGAACCTCACCTTTACTTTCTCTTTGTTGGGGGTTCCAATTTCAAGAAGAAAGGTTGGGGGTTCTCAATTCAAGCCATTTCATACCGTAAACCTTGTCCCCAACCTAAATTTTCCTTTTCTCGAAACCAAAGGATAAACCATGACTACCACGTGAAATTCGAAAGGGAGGATATCCACAGCTCGCTTAGGTGTCAAATTAGGGAAATGCAAATAGGAAAAAGAAAAACACTCTAGCTATCTACCCAACCCGAGCATACCTCTGCTAGAAAAAACCATCCAGCTCCTGCTATGGACCCAACTCTAAGTGTTACTATTTCCTTTCTCCCAGGTGAGCTCGAATTTGACATTGTGGTCGCTGAGTCTTCATCCTAATCTAAACAACCCCAAGAGGAATCACCCATCCCCGAGTTCGGCCCCTCAATCATGTCCAAAGAAGTCATCCCAAAAGCCACCTTCTTCAAGGATGAACATTACATGACCTCGATTAAATCCATCAACCAAGTGTCTAACATTCTAGTAATACATAGGCTTAAATTCTATGGCTTGCTCATCTATCGAGCTCTCGTAAAGACGAACATAGCTGCTTCGTACCTGGAGCCAACAACCCAAATGCCATCACTTGGCTAGGGGCATGGAGTGACGAGCAAATGAAGGTCAGAGCTCTCCTTCCTGTGAACCAGTACTTTAAGAGGTTCATGGACTAGATCAAGATCTCCCCCTTCTAGCTCCAAATCAACTCTTAGCGCATCCTTGCGGCCCTGAAGTCGCTCTATCACGAGCTTCAATGGGAAGAACCCTCTCCGAAGGAGATTCTTTATCTGTTTTGCGTGAAGAGAAACCCTCATCAAAAGAAGGAGGTGACAGGTTCTATTATCTTTTGAGTCACCCAAAGGACGGGAAGCTGCTCGAAGATATTCCTAACCACCCTCTGAGTTCTTCTTGACCAACGGCCTCAAGCCCTCCGAGTTCTACTCCTTCAATCGCATTCATAAGTTTAGTCCTAAAATCTTCTTTCTTTTAGATAGTTTCCTGATGCACTCTTCTATTCCTATAGTTGTCTACCACTGATCTTATGCTTCTCCCACGATGCAACATTGTCAGGAGGAGTTAAGAAAGCTCTCGTATGGAAAGAATTCCCTTAATTACCTCCTACATGAAAATAAGCTCCGAGCATCTGGTCTTGTTGGTGTCGGTGAAACCACGGTTGACTACATGTACCTAAAGTACGAGTCATGGATCGATGTCCCTGTCCTAGCTCCAAAATAAAAAAAATCCCTTAGACCGACATGGCTCCTCCTCCAAGAAACATAAGAACACCTCAAATGAGGATGAAACTCTCCAGGACGAGTTATTTGCCGAGCGGACTGACAAAACCCCCTCGACCTTGGGTGAAGGTAATCTCCAAAGCCCAGCAAGATGGTTTCTTATCCTGCTCAAAAATTCCACTAACCTTTTAATATCCTTCCTGGATTTTAACTATAAATCATTTATTTGCTCGAGGGTAGATCGAATTGTTCATAAGCATGATAGTGGGCTTGTAAAGGGACAAGTTGAGTACAACTCGAAGGATATATAGGAATGGACTGGTTACCGATTCAGGTCAAATGATTGGAGACATTTTTCTGAGTTATCTCCCATTCGAGAAGAAGATAACCTTAGTGACCCTAGAATTCCTCCGTTAATTTAAAAACCAAAATCCACTATAGCCTCTAGCGCTATTCCGAGCTCGAGGGTCAAAGGTAAGCTCTTTTGAGTGTTTTAGCTCACAAATAACTTGCTGAAACAACCAATTTTTGTTTGACATAGCCATATTTTGTCTTATGCTTGCAGAAAAGATGCAGCCTATGCCTTCCACCATGGTCGACCTTCTCAAGATCCCACGCAAAATAAAGAGTGGGAAGAGAGGTCGGAGGAAAGAAGATGAAGACGAAATGCCTCCTACTCCTCCCAAGGTCACAAAGATTACCGGCTCAGAGGATATCCCTTCAAAGAAAGGCAAGGCCCCTGCCACTATCTCGACCCTCGTCATAAAGGGCACCGATGCCACAATTCTTGAAAGGTTGGTGGCAGCTCCTCATGAGAGAGAATTCATCCTCTCTTATGTTGTTGGTAAGTTCGATTCGAAGTAGGGCTTGGGTCTGACCTCCTCTCCCAATTCGGTCAGACTTCGAGCGCCATGCCCGGCAAGGAATGTCAATTTCTTGAGCACTAGCCTTGTCCCTCGATCCAGTACAAATTCTTGGAATTCATCTCCCTGGTGAAGTTTTCATGCTTATCTTATTATTTTCCATCAATCATGACTTGCTCTTGTGCTAACATTAATTTTTACTTTTACAACATATACTCATTGTCCTCTTGCTTTCAGAGTAGTCGTAGTAGTAGTAGT
This sequence comes from Humulus lupulus, assembly GCF_963169125.1. Classification (NCBI taxonomy): domain Eukaryota; kingdom Viridiplantae; phylum Streptophyta; class Magnoliopsida; order Rosales; family Cannabaceae; genus Humulus; species Humulus lupulus. Next base: position 37,785,278 of record NC_084801.1, on the reverse strand, counting down.
GGAAGAAGTAGTGGTAGTAGTAGTAGTAGTAGTGGTGGTGGTGGTGGTGGTGGTGGTGGTGGTGGTGATGGTGGTAGTGGTAGTGGTCGTAGTAGTAGTAGCAGTAGTGGTGGTAGTGGTAGTGGTAGTGGTGGTAGTGGTAGTGGTAGTGGTAGTAGTTATAGTAGTGGTAGTAGTGGTAGTAGTGGAGTGGTGGTAGTGGTAGTGGTAGTGTGGTGGTAGTGGTAGTAGTAGTAGTAGTGGTGGTGGTGGTGGTGGGGTAATGGTAGTGGTAGTAGTGGTAGTAGTGGTCGTAGTAGTGGTGGTGGTAGTGGTAGTGGTAGTGGTAGTAGTAGTAGTAATCGTAGTGGTGGTGTTGGTGGTAGTGGTAGTGGTAGTGGTAGTAGTAGTGGTAGTGGTCGTAGTAGTAGTAGCAGTAGTGGTGGTAGTGGTAGTGGTAGTAGTTATAGTAGTGGTAGTAGTGGTAGTAGTGGAGTGGTGGTAGTGGTAGTTGTAGTGGTGGTGGTAGTGGTAGTAATAGTAGTAGTAGTGGTAGTAGTGGTAGTAGTGGTAGTAGTGGTAGTGGTAGTGGTAGTAGTAGTAGTAGTAGTAGTAGTAGTAGTAGTAGTAGTAGTATTAGTAGTAGTAGGTGGTATTAGTAGTGGTAGTAGTAGTAGTCATCGTAGTAGTAGTAGTAGTAGTTGTAGTAGTGGTAGTAGTAGTGGTAGTGGTCGTAGTAGTAGTAGCAGTAGTGGTGGTAGTGGTAGTGGTAGTGGTAGTAGTTATAGTAGTGGTAGTAGTGGTAGTAGTGGAGTGGTGGTAGTGGTAGTGGTAGTAGTAGTGGTGGGGTAGTGGTAGTGGTAGTAGTGGTAGTAGTGGTAGTGGTAGTGGTAGTGGTAGTGGTAGTGGTAGTGGTAGTGGTAGTAGTAGTAGTGGTAGTGGTAGTAGTAGTAGTGGTAGTAGTAGTAGTAGTGGTAGTGGTAGTAGTAGTAGTAGTAGTGGTAGTGGTAGTTGTAGTGGTAGTGGTAGTGGTAGTAGTAGTAGTAGTGGTAGTAGTAGTGGTAGTTGTGGTAGTAGTAGTAGTAGTGGTGGTGGTGGTTGTGGTGGTGGTGGTGGTGGTGGTGGTGGTGATGGTGGTGGTAGTAGTAGTAGTGGTAGTAGTGGTATAGTGGTAGTAGTGGTATAGTGGTAGTAGTAGTGGTGGTAGTAGTAGTGGTAGTAGTAGTAGTGGTAGTAGTAGTAGTAGTAGTAGTAGTAGTAGTGGTAGTGGTAGTGGTAGTGGTAGTGGTAGTGGTAGTGGTAGTGGTAGTGGTAGTGGTAGTGGTAGTCTTAGTAGTAGTGGTAGTGGTAGTAGTGGTAGTGGTAGTGGTAGTGGTAGTGGTAGTGGTAGTGGTAGTGGTGGTGGTGGTGGTGGTAGTGGCAGTGGCAGTGCAGTGGTAGTGGCAGTGCGGTAGCGGTAGCGGTAGTGGGCGGCGGCGGCGGCGGCGGCGGCAGCAGCAGTAGCGTTTTAGCGTTTTAATAAATTAATAAAAGATAGATCTTGAAGCTTTAGAACCTTCCAGCATCTGTTATGATCACGTTTTACTCAGCCAAAGTTGTTTTACCAAATTCAAAATATGCTGATAGTGTACAAAAACGTGTTTAAAATATCAGTGTATGTCGATATATCGCAGGTATAGGGGCCGATATGTCGCCTAAGGTTGATACAAAAAACACGTCGACTTCGGACAAACGAAACCAAGGGGCTCGAGGCAAAGGGGTGTGCGTTATATCACCTATAGGGGCGATATATTGCCCCTGTGTGATGTTTTTGAAACTTCGTGGAATTTGAGCTTAAAACAACCCTCAACAACTTGGACTTGCTCTTGAACGTTTCTGACCAAGTTCTGGGGATCTGTTGAACCGAAAATTCAAATTTATTCAATTTATATTCATTTATTTATTCTTTTTTAAAAGGGGTTAGTTTCACTCCTTGAACTCTATAAATAGAACCTAGTACTCAGCCATTTCATTCATCATTCAAGCATTCTTCAGAGGCTCCAAGCAACTAAGTTTATTCTAGAGAGAAAACACTAGGGTTTTGGGATTTAAAAGCTTTCCAATCTAAGCTTTTCTAAACACTTGGGAAGTTAGATGGAGTGACATTTCGGTATTGAGGTGTAGATCGGAGTTCTAGTCTATCCAAGGTATTCTTATCCTTAGATTTAGTTCACTATAGTTCTTTTATTTTCTTTCAGATTCTAACTTGTTGTTATGGATTTTGGTTAGGTGTTTAAGTTTATTGAAACTTAAGGTTTTCGGTAAATTACGATCTTGATGGTTTAGATCTTGGTTTTCATCTTCATTTCTTTAGAAACTTATCATTCTTATTGTTTGTTTTAGGAGTTTCCCAATCCCGTTCTTGTCTCCAATATCCCAGTTTTTGGTAAGGAAATAAGTTAGATTGTATGTGTTATAATATGTTTATATGCTATGTTATGTTGACATGTTATATATGAATATGTTTATGTTGTAGTCACTTGGAGAATGTAGTTGCTTAGATAGCAAATGATTCCCAAGATTTTTTATCATTATCGTAGATTAGAGTTATGATTAAACATACCTCGATTAGTAGATAGAGGACCTAGATGGTTTATCATATACTATTTTGTGATCTAACCTACCTCGATTAGTAGACTGAGGACCTTGATGGTTTTATCACATAGTACAGTAATGAGTTAATGGTCATTAATATTGTAGTTCAATGTTTATATGATATACGTTTTTACGTTAAATGTTTTATAGTATATGTTTTTAGTCTAATGATTTATGTTATGTTTTAGTAGATTTTCCTTGCTGGGAATTAGACTCATTCCTTTTATTTTCGATGGTGCAGGAAAATAAAATTGGAAGGTAGGACAAATTCATGGCAGCTTTGGCATGTGTATTGGGGTTAGACTGAATGGATGGATTGCTGGAAGATCGATGAGGAAGTTATATTTTCTTTTGTCTTTTCAATTTATGTATTTATTTTCCGCATTTAGTCTTTGAACAAGAAATTAAAGGTTTATATTTCCTTTATGTTTTATGTATTAAACAATGGGATCCCGTATTTTGGATTTTTAATAAAGTTCTAATATTTTATGTATGTATTCCAAAATAGTAGTTATGTCTTTGTAGTTTTTAATGGTCCGAGGTCTTAGAATTAGTCGAGGCATTACTGTTGGTATTAGATCCCACGGTTCATAAGGATGAAGTTCTCCTTGATACACACGCAAAAGCTCCGGATCTAACCACCATTGTAAGTGTTTATATTATGATTTTATGTTTATGTTAATAGCTAACGTTATAGTCATTATGTTTTTAGTCAAAATGAATGGATCTTTGACCTATCAAGATATCTGAGCCATTAAGGCTTTGAAAAGGATTAGAGAACCAAGGAATACAATAGGAGTGCAAGAAAGAATCACTCAAAGATTGATCCTATTTCACAAGGAGATAGTTCACCTTCAAACCACTAAGCAAATTATGATGAGAGCCATGAAACAATATGTCTTAGTAATTAGGCATTTTAAGGATTTTCCTTTTGTAGTTTCAAAATTAGAAGAATTATGAGAGACTATGGGTGATGAAAATGATTTACCAGTAGCCATGAGATATTATTTTCTTATACTTAGGTTTACCCCTAGTTTGAATTTCAATTCACTAATGAATAAAAGCATAATATCTTAATGAAAATTCCCCGATGTAGTTTCGAGGCTCATAGTAATGATGATTATGAAGAAATAGATAATGATATGTTAGATGAAGGATCTGATGTAGAAGATCCTAATTTTTAGATTTTACCCTAGTTATTTTTAGTATAGTTTCTTTATGTATTTATTTATTTATCTTTGAATTTATGATTGTAATAAGTGAAAATATTTTTTTTTTTCAAATGAACAAAGATGTTATTTTTTTAAATGACATGTATGAGTTTTTTTTTCCTACAATCATAGTAAATTTAGATTAATAAATTATGACTGAGTTCGGTGAGGGTGGATACAAACCAATGGACCGTGTTCTGCATTGAGAGTTTAGGGGGCCATAGTAGTGGAAATTTTTTTACTAATCCCAGCCCTCCCTCAATATGGTTAACTTTGTGTAATGACCCACTACTCTAGACTATTTGGACCATTAACGAAACTATACATAAAACTTACATTTTTACGAAAATACCATAATTTATTGAATAACTTGCAAAATAAGAGTTATTTACAAAGTAAATACCAAAAAGGATATGGGATCCCATTGTCTTTAAAACAAAACATAATTTAAAATAATAAAACATTACATAATTAGTGCGGAAAATACATATAAAAAGACATAAAACCGAAACTACATCCTCGAATCGATTAACGCTCGGCCCCTTGACTCCATTCATCATCGATACACATCCTCCAAGCGCCACGAATCTTACCGCCTCTAAGCTTATTTTCCTGCACATAAACAGAAAGGAGTGAGCCTAATGCCCAGCAAGGAAAATCTAACACAAAGTCACATACATAATTTCATAAGAAAACATAAAGACTTAACATAATACATATAACATACACTTATTATAATGGCCATTATTACTTGGGGTCCCATAGACTAAACAAGCATATGCCCATGGGATTAGTGGGGTCCTACTAGCTAAGTAGGTCATATGCCCATAACCCATTTGGGGTCTTGTTAGTCATATGGGTCATATGCCCAAGCCTACAAACACATATATACATATCATAACACTTTTAATAACATAAAACATATAGATAACATAAGCACATAACATATTGATTCTAGCCTATTTTCCTTACCAAAGTTACCGGGATTATGGACTGAGTTGGGACTTTTGGAACACTCCTAAAACCATATGAAAGAGTGAGTCTAAAGAAAGGAGATGAAATGAAAGAGATGGAAAGACTAAACCATAAAAAAACATGCTTACCGACTTATATGCTTAAGAGCTTGGATTCCCTAACCAAAATAAGAATAAGGTTAGGGGATTGAGTAGAAGGTTTTGAGAAAGGAAATAACATAAAATACAGAAAGGAACTAGAGTTTTGGGTTTACCTCAAAGATTGCAAGATCAATCTAACCTTCACCGAAATACTATAGAACTCACTTCCCAAAGTGTTTGATAAGCTTATGATGTTTAAGCTTATAGTTTTTTCCCCAAACCAAGTGTTTACACTCTCACACTCACTTAACACTAGCAGCTTCTGAACTTAGAGCAAATGGTGAATAATGGCTGGGTACTAGGTCCTATTTATAGAGTTTGGGAATGAAAATATCTTGATTTTACTTGAATAAAAATAATGGCTTTTTAGGTGAAAATCATTTGAATAATCGTTCAGCAGAGGATGAAGACTCGTTCAAAAGATGCTGGACTATTGAAGGAGTTTGAATGGCTGAAAGGAAAAGAATTCAAAAGTATTTGAAAACATGTTGGTGGAGGCGATATATCGCCCCCTATAGGCGATATATCGCCTGGACCTTTGTTCCCGAGGCGACCGTGCATCGATTCGTGTTTTCCGTATCTACGTGTTGCGATATATCGCCCCCTATAGCTACGATATATCAGCATACGCTGAATATTTAAACACGAATTTACACATTTTTAGCTAAGTTTGAATGGAGTAAACAGCCTTGACTAAGCCCTCAACGTACTCAAGGCTGCTGACTGACCCTATAACATTCAAACTTTACCCTTATTTAATTTAATCCTAAAAAATACTTAATCCTTAATTACCATTCATAACATGTGCTTAAAATCCTATTGGTTGATATCTAAACCTTATAATATAACAAATACTATCCTTAATATCAGTCATATAATCAAACCTTAGGTTATACTTAATATTCTTAAACTATAGATTAAACTTAGAAAATCTATAAGTACTACTATGAGTGTCCAAATAACTCCCGGTCTGAACCAAAAATCCATAGTAACAAAGATAACACTAAACATACTATAATACTACTAACAATTAGCTAAGTAAAGTTCTTGGACTCTACAATTCTCCCCTACTAAAAAGAATTTTCGTCCTCAAAATTTACTTACCAAATAACTCCGGATACCGGCTCTGCATGTCCTCCTCCAACTCCCACGTTGCCTCGCGTTCAGAACTATTGCTCCATAGGACTTTGACTATAGGAAAGCTCTTGGACCGTAACTGCTTCATCCCTCTATCTAGGATGCTAACCGGTCGTTCCTCGTAACTTAAGTCTTTCTAGAGTGCTATGGTATCGTACTTGAGGACGTGAGATGGGTCTGACACATATTTGCGTAGCATCGAAATGTGGAAGACGTTGTGACTATCGGCTAGTGCTGGCAGTAGGGCTAGTCTATACGCAACTGGTCCCACTTTGTCCAATATCTCAAAAGGACCTATGAATCGGGGACTGAGCTTGCCTTTCTTCCCGAACCGCTTGACACCCTTCATAGGAGATATCTTCAGGAAGACTTGATCTCCAACTTGGAACTCAACATCGCGTCGCTTGGTATCCACATAGCTTTTCTGACGGCTTTGAGCAGCAAGCATACGCTGTCTAATAAGCGTTACTGCTTCTTGAGCTTGCCTAACAGCTTTGGGCCCTAGAAGCTGCCTTTCTCCTACCTCGTCCCAGTGCAACGGTGATCGGCACCTTCTTCCATATAGCAACTCATAAGGTGCCATCTCGATCGTCGACTAGTAGCTGTTGTTGTACGAGAACTCGATCAGCGGTAAGTACTTGTTCCACGATCCTCCGAAGTCAAGTACACATGCGCGTAGTATATCCTCTAAAATCTGAATCGTACGCTCGGACTGCCCATCTGTTTGAGGATGGAAAGCTGTACTAAGACTTAACTTAGTACCCATGGCTTGCTGTAAGCTTCTCCAAAATCTTGACGTAAACACTGATCATCTATCTGATACTATCGTCTTGGGGATTCCATGCAATCGTACAATCTCTTGGATGTAGATGTCTGCATATTGGTCTGCCGTATAAGAAGTCTTAATAGGCAGAAAATGAGCCGACTTGGTTAGTATATCTATGACTATCCAAGCAGAATCATGCTGCTTATTCGTCTTTGGCAGACCTGTCACGAAGTCCATGGCTATATCGTCCCACTTCCATTCCGGTATGCTAAGCGGTTGCAATAATCCTGCAGGCCGCTGATGCTCCGCCTTCACTTGCTGGCATACCAGACACTTAGATACATACTCCGCTATGTCCTTCTTCATCCCTGGCCACCAATAGACTGCCTTGATGTCATGAGTCATCTTGGTAGACCCTGGATGAACCGAGTATGGGGTGCTGTGCGCTTCTTCTAGGATCGTCTTCTTAAGACTTTGATCGTCTGGCACGCATACCCGATCCTTATATCTCAATAAACCTTGACTGGATATTGAGAAATCTGTAGTCTTGCCTTCTCTGACTGCATCCATGTGTGTTGCTAGTGTGCTATCATGTCTCTGACCAATCCGTATGTCCTCTAGCAGATTCGATTGGATAGACAAGTTAGCCAGCTTGCCTACAACCACTTCTATTCTAGCACTGATAAGCTCCTGCTGTAGCGGCTTTTCTATTCCAAATAAGGCTGCTAAGTTCCCATAACTTTTTCGGCTAAGTGCATCGGCAACTACGTTTGCCTTCCCCGGGTGGTATAGGATTTCACAGTCGTAATCCTTTACTAATTCCAACCACCGGCGCTGCCTCATGTTAAGCTCCTTCTGAGTAAAGAAGTATTTTAAACTTTTGTGGTCCGTATAAATCTCGCACCGTTCTCCATAAAGATAATGGCGCTAGATTTTTAACGCAAAGACCACCACTGCCAACTCCATATCGTGTGTTGGATAGCGTTGTTCATACTCCTTTAACTGACGTGAGGCGTAGGCTATCACCTTGTCATTTTGCATCAGTACGCATCCCAATCCTAACTTTGATGCATCACAGTAGACAACGAACTTGTCGTTGGGTGTTGGGACACTAAGTACTGGTGTTGATCAAAGCTTATCCTTAAGCAACTGGAAGCTTTCCTCACACTTATCACTCCAGTTAAACTTTTTTTGCTTCCGGGTCAGGTTGGTGAGTGGAGTGGCTATCTTAGAAAAGCCCTCTACAAACTTTCTATAGTAACCTGCTAGCCCTAAGAAGCTTCTTACTTCTGATGCGTTCCTTGGTCTAGGCCAATCCTTCACGGCCTCTACCTTCGATGGATCCACAGCAACTCCGTCTTTTGATATGATGTGCCCGAGGAACGCCACTTGTGAAAGCCAAAACTCGCATTTCTTGAACTTCGCGTAGAGTTGGTGCTCCTTCAATCGCGTCAAAATCATCCTCAAGTGTTCCTTGTGCTCTACTTCATCCTTGGAGTAAATTAAACTGTCGTCGATGAACACAACGACGAATTTATCTAAGTAGTCGTTGAAGACCCTATTCATCAAGTCCATAAACGCGGCTGGCGCGTTAGTAAGACCAAAAGACATAACCAAGAACTCGTAATGTCCATAACGAGTCCTAAAGGCTGTCTTAGGGATATCTTCTCCCTTTACCTTGAGCTGATGATACCCGGACCGTAGATCGATCTTAGAAAATACAGTTGCGCCTCGGAGTTGATCAAACAAATCATCAATCCGAGGTAGCGGGTATTTGTTCTTAATTGTTACTTTATTCAGATCTCGGTAGTCTATGCACATGCGCATACTTCCGTCCTTTTTCTTCACGAATAGTACCGGAGCTCCCCATGGTGAATGGCTTGGCCTAATGAAACCCAAGTCTAGGAGTTCTTGCAGCTGTGTCTTTAACTCCTTGAGTTCCGTAGGTGCCATCCGGTATGGTGCCTTAGAGATAGGCTCGGTGCCCGGTACTAATTCTATCGTGAAGTCTATTTCTCTAGTTGGCGGCAATCTTGGCAAGTCATCGGGAAATACTTCTGGAAATTCTTGTATGACTCGAACATGTCCAACCTTAAGTGATGTCTCCTTCTCCACATTCGTGATGTTGGCTAAGAATGCTTGACATCCTTTCTCCATCATTCTCTGAGCTTTGAGAGATGATACTAATGGGGTGCGTAGTCATGAAGCTTGTCCCATGAAGCACAGTTGCTGGCCGTCAGGAGTCTCAAACACCACCTTCTTGCGTTTGCAGTCGATCGTTGCGCCATGCCGTGCTAGCCAATCCATGCCCAGTATGACGTCGAAGTCTTTGATCACCAGCTCTATCAGGTCTCCTTCTAGTTCCTTGTCCTCAATCTTGATTGGTACGCCTCGTACAATCCGTGATGATAGAACTACTTTGCCCGAAGGCAACTCGGTTGCAAACCTAGTTCTTAATCTTTCACTAGGTTTGTCTAGTTTATCTATCATTCCTAACGAAATATACGAATGAGTGGCTCCCGAATCAAATAATACATGACATAATTTATTGAGGATGGAAACCTGACCTGTGACCGCCTTGTTGCTAGCATCCGCCTCTCCTTGGGTTAAAGCAAAAACCTGAGTAGGAACCATCTTTTCATCCTTCTTTCCGTCTGGCTTTTGCTGAGGACAATCTTTCTTGCGATGCCCCTCTTGACCACAATTGAAACACTCCTTGGTGTTGGCACGGCATTCTCCGGGATGCTTCTTCTGACATTTGGCACATGGCGGGTATTCCACGTAGCCCGACCTATTTCCCCCATTATTTGGTCGTGCCCTTTTATTACTGTCAGCTTGCTTGTTGTCAGGATGCCTTCTCTTCTGTCCGTTACCGTTGCTGTTGGATTGATTGTTGCCGCTATTGCTAGACTGATTGTTGTTCCGACTGGCCTGAGGTTGGCTCTGCTGTTTGGGTTCAGGCTTGCTAGCTTCTTCTTTGCTTACGTTGGCCTGCAACCTTTCTACTTCAATTGTCGTTTCGAGAACGTCGGCATATGAAGTGTTTCCCGGGTTTGCTAGCTTCACCCCCATCTCGATCTTTGGTCGGAGTCCTCTCCCGAATTTGTTCACCCTCAGATAATCGGTTGGAACTAACTCTGCCGCGAACTTGGCTAAGCGGTCAAACTGACGAGCATATTCTGCCACTGTTAAAGTACCCTGCTTTAGATTGGTGAACTCCTCAACCCTCGTAGCGAGTACAGCTGAGTTGTAGTACTTTTTGTGGAACAGCTCCACAAATCGGGTCCACGTCATGGTGGCAGCATAGTGGGATTGCTGGACCAAATCCCACCATATCCTGGCATCTTTCTTGAGTAAAGATGAGACGCAGGATATGCAGTCAGCATTATTGAGGTTCATGTGGGCTAGGATCGGCTCCACATTCCTTAGCCATTCTTCTGCTTCAAAGGGGTCCGTAGTCCCTTCGAAGTTCAGAGCGTGCTGCTTGCGGAACCTCTCGTACACTGGCTCCATGTGCTGTACAGGATATGGAGCGTAGTTCGTCATAGGCCATCCTCCATATGGACCGACTTGTTGGGGTGCTGGGGCCATTGGCTGTGGCTGCGGCTGTGGCGGAGGCTGAGGCTGAGATTCAGCCTGCTGGCGTTGTTGCTGCAGAAGTTCCTCGACTTGTTGTCGCAGTCTGGCAATCTCTGCAGTGTTGTCAGCTGGCTGTGCCGGCGCGTTGCGGCGAGCAGTAGCACGCACTCCCCTTCGGCGAACGGTAGGGACCGCATTGGTCGCTGGAACATCGTTGGAGGCGTTTCCATTGGTGCGTGCAGATCTTCAGAGAGACATCGAAGCAGAGTTCTAACAGTTAAAAGAAACATGTTAGAACTTTTTCCTAATAGGCTCTAAGGCAAAAACTTATTCTAAAACAAACATATCTCGGACCTATTTATTATGACTTCTTATGAAAGATTATATAGGTCTTTATTTATTATTAGAGTGAGTTTCTAAACTTAGAAAAACAAGTCATCTTTATTTTCTAAGTGTGTTTCTAATCATCCTATATGACTTAATTCTCAGGCTCGAAACTTATCTTTGTTCCAAAGTTAACCATATTGAGGGAGGGCTGGGATCAGTAAAATCGTTCCCACTACTAAGGCCCCCTAACTCTCAATAAGGAAACCAGGTTCATTGATTTGTATCCACCCTCACCGAACTTAGTCATTATTCATTTTATTTAGAATTTATTATGATTGCGAAAATGGAATCAACTCACACATGATATTCAAATAGCATGTTATTCATTTGGAAGAAAATTTCACTTATTACAATCAAAAGTAAATAAAACAAATAAAAACTACTAATCTAAAAATCGGGATCTTCTACATCTGATCCGTCATCTAACATATCATCATCTATTGCCTCATAGTCATCATTATCATGAGCATCAAAATGCCCTCTAGGAAGGTTGGTGAGAATCCTATTCTTTTGCTCTTTGGTGAATTGAAACTCAATTTTTGAGGGGAACCTAACTAAGAGGAAATAGTATCTCATTGCTAAGGGTAGTTCATCCTCCTCATGCATCTCTTCCCATATCTCTTCTAATGCTGCTATTACAGAATGAAAATCTTTAAACAACCTAATTGCTAATACATATTTCTCGGTTGATCTTAGCATTATTTGTTTAGCCTCTTGAAGGCCACCTATCGCTTGGTGAAACAAAAGCAACCTTCGAGTAATCCTTTCTAGGGCTCCTACGGTGTTTCTTGGCTCCCTTATTCTTTTTAAGGCCTTAATGGCTCAGATATCTTGGTAGGTTAAGGCTCCGTTCATTCTTAACTGAAACATAAACACTAAAGTTGTTAGCTATACACATAGACAAAGTAACTTGTAACTTGTAACTTAAACACTTACTTGGCGGTCCGATTCGGAGCTTTGAGCATGTGTATCGAGGAGAACTTCATGCGAAGGAACCGTTTTCTCTGATACCAACTGTAATGCCCACTACTCTAGACTATTTGGACCATTAACGAAACTATACATAAAACTTACATTTTTACGAAAATACCATAATTTATTGAATAACTTGCAAAATAAGAGTTATTTACAAAGTAAATACCAAAAAGGAAATGGGATCCCATTGTCTTTAAAACAAAACATAATTTAAAATAATAAAACATTACATAATTAGTGCGAAAAATACATATAAAAAGACATAAAACCGAAACTACATCCTCGAATCGATTAACGCTCGGCCCCTTGACTCCATTCATCATCGATACACATCCTCCAAGCGCCACGAATCTTACCGCCTCTAAGCTTATTTTCCTGCACATAAACAGAAAGGAGTGAGCCTAATGCCCAGCAAGGAAAATCTAACACAAAGTCACATACATAATTTCATAAGAAAACATAAAGACTTAACATAATACATATAACATACACTTATTATAATGGCCATTATTACTTGGGGTCCCATAGACTAAACAAGGATATGCCCATGGGATTAGTGGGGTCCTACTAGCTAAGTAGGTCATATGCCCATAACCCATTTGGGGTCTTGTTAGTCATATGGGTCATATGCCCAAGCCTACAAACACATATACACATATCATAACACTTTTAATAACATAAAACATATAGATAACATAAGCACATAACATATTGATTCTAGCCTATTTTCCTTACCAAAGTTACCGGGATCATGGACTGAGTTGGGACTTTTGGAACACTCCTAAAACCATAAGAAAGAGTGAGTCTAAAGAAAGGAGATGAAATGAAAGAGATGGAAAGACTAAACCATAAAAAAACATGCTTACCGACTTATATGCTTAAGAGCTTGGATTCCCTAACCAAAATAAGAATAAGGTTAGGGGATTGAGTAGAAGGTTTTGAGAAAGGAAATAACATAAAATACAGAAAGGAACTAAAGTTTTGGGTTTACCTCAAAGATTGCAAGATCAATCTAACCTTCACCGAAATACTATAGAACTCACTTCCCAAAGTGTTTGATAAGCTTATGATGTTTAAGCTTATAGTTTTTTCCCTAAACCAAGTGTTTACACTCTCACACTCACTTAACACTAGCAGCTTCTGAACATAGAGCAAATGGTGAATAATGGCTTGGTACTAGGTCCTATTTATAGAGTTTGGGAATGAAAATATCTTGATTTTACTTGAATAAAAATAATGGCTTTTTAGGTGAAAATCATTTGAATAATCGTTCAGCAGAGGCTGAAGACTCGTTCAAAAGATGCTGGACTGTTGAAGGAGTTTGAATGGCTGAAAGGAAAAGAATTCAAAAGTATTTGAAAACATGCTGGTGGAGGCGATATATCGCCCCCTATAGGCGATATATTTCCTGGACCTTTGTTCCCGAGGCGACCGTGCATCGATTCGTGTTTTCCGTATCTACGTGCTGCGATATATCGCCCCCTATAGCTGCGATATATCGGCATACGCTGAATATTTAAACACGAATTTACACATTTTTAGCTAAGTTTGAATGGAGTAAACAGCCTTGACTAAGCCCTCAACGTACTCAAGGCTGCTGACTGACCCTATAACATTCAAACTTTACCCTTATTTAATTTAATCCTCAAAAATACTTAATCCTTAATTACCATTCATAACATGTGCTTAAAATCCTATTGGTTGATATCTAAACCTTATAATATAACAAATACTATCCTTAATATCAGTCATATAATCAAACCTTAGGTTATACTTAATATTCTTAAACTATAGATTAAACTTAGAAAATCTATAAGTACTACTATGAGTGTCCAAATAACTCCCGGTCTGAACCAAAAATCCATAGTAACAAAGATAACACTAAACATACTATAATACTACTAACAATTAGCTAAGTAAAGTTCTTGGACTCTACACTTTGGAACATCGACGAGTTTCGAGCCTGAGAATTAAGTTGTATAGGGTGGTTAGAAACAGACTTAGAAATAAAGATGGCTTATTTTTCTAAGTATAGAAACACACCTTAATTATAAAGAAGTCTTACATAATTTTTCATAAGAAATCATAACTGATAGGTCCGAGTTATGTTTGCTTAGACTAATTTTTTGCCTTAGATACTATTAGGGTATGTTCCAACATGTTTTTCTCAACTGTTAGAGCTTTTATGAAGATGTCACTACGAAGGTCTGCACGCACGAACGGTAATGCCACTAGCATCGCCAACGAGACTAACAAAGCCCCTCCAGTCCAAAGTAGGGGAATATGTGTTACTACTGCTATTACCAATAGAAATGCACCACCTCCTGTGGACAACACCGCCGAGATTGTCCGACTACGTCAACAAGTGGAAGAACTGCTACAACAACAACAACAATAGCTGTAGCCTCAGCCCCAGTCTCAGCCGCAACCTCAGCCACAGTCTTAGCCAGCGACTCAAGCACCCCAGCAAGTAGGATATCAGTACGTTGGATGGCCGGTGGAAAATTATGCTCCTTATCCAGCTTAGTACATAGAGCCAATCTTTGAGCGTTTCCATAAGCAGCACACTCCAAACTTTGAAGGGACAACTGACCCCTTTGAGGTAGAAGAATGGCTCAGGAATGTAGAGCCTATTGTAGCACACATGAATCTCGGCAATGCCGATCGTATATCCTGCATTTCCTCTCTATTGAAAAAGTATGCTAGAATCTGGTGGGATTTAGTACAACAAACTCATGATGTCGTCACGATGGCTTGGACTAGATTTGTGGAGCTGTTTCACAAAAATTATTACAACTCGGCAGTCATCACCACGAGGGTGGAGGAGTTTTCCATTCTGAAGCAGGGCAATTTAACAGTAGTCGAGTACGCTCGACAATTTGATCGTCTAGCCATGTTTGCACCAGAGTTGGGCCCAATTGATTTCTTGAGGGTCACCAAGTTCACCATGAGACTCAAATCCAAGATTGAGCTACATATATATATATGTATATATATCTCAGGAGGCCAGGCACCTGTTTTGGACTTGGCCAGGTGCCCATTGAGATTCGCAAGGCTAGGCACCTATTTTGCACATGGCTAGTTGCCTGTTGAGGCTCGCAAGGTTAGTCACCTATTTCGTACATGGCTAGGATCCAGTTGAGGCTCGCGAGGCTAGGCACTTTTTTTTGCACATAGTTAGGTGCCTGGTGAGGTTTTCTTTAATACCTCCCAAGTGCTGGATGGGATCTATCTTGCCAAGCACTTTGTTTTTTGTTCTCTCCAATATGCTTTGACAACTCCAACTGACAATGGAAGTATGTGCGTCATATAAGTGTCATTGGAGATGAGAGATGTAATATATAAGATAGATGCTTGACGTTAGTAATAGTAGACAATGTGCAAGGGTAAGCATAATGTCCTTGTCATATTCCATCCTGGAGTCAGCTTGGCGACCTCTTTTGATCTTATCAAGATAAATTACATCTATGGGAAGCCAAATATGGTGAAAGTTTTGATTTCTTACGAGGTATAACTCAGATGAAGAAAAATTACTACTACAACTTTATGGGGATCAATTGAGATGACTTCTTTGGTTCCCAAGTGACTCAAATGAAGGGAGTCTTATCAAAGGTTATCCTTGATGAATCCCACTAGCTTCTCTTTGAAGCCTTCTTGTCGACCTCTTCCAATCTTCAACTTGATCAGTGACTTCTCTATCACAACGGTCTCTTCTAGGCGGAGTCGGAGTCTTCAGACATATTGGTAGAAGGATCATTGGAGGAAGGTTTTCTTTCCTAAACATGCAATTTCTAATGGCCCTCTTCCACGCGTATATACTTTTGTTATCTTTCGAAGAAGTCTTCTAAGTTTGTAACCAACCTCTTGAGCATGTTATCCCATAACTTGCTTCCTATACGAACTTTGACTGTGATAGCCATGTTGAGTTGTGCTTTAGTTGTATTCATATTGAATGTGTGGATATAGCTATTTAGGCTTTCACTCTT
Source organism: Humulus lupulus (assembly GCF_963169125.1). NCBI lineage: Eukaryota > Viridiplantae > Streptophyta > Magnoliopsida > Rosales > Cannabaceae > Humulus > Humulus lupulus. Next base: position 37,769,509 of record NC_084801.1, on the reverse strand, counting down.
GCCTTGTTTTATGTTAGTGAGGTTGTTACTTGGCATAACATAATCACAGACTGCGTTGTATAGCTGAAGAATTTCGCCAGAGAACTGTTGCCATTACCTAATTATTCTTGGCCTTAACCTCTTGAACCACTGGTACGCAGCTCCCTTGAGTGTAATGGTAAATCAATGACACCTTGCCCTACTATTGGCCCCCCATAACTTCATCAAATCTTGAAGGTGTATAAGTGATACTTTGGGTCCGTAGTGCCCTCATACGGAGTAATGCAAGACTCTTTGAAGTTAGTGGCCCTACAACAATATAAGGGTTTTATGACTTTATTTGAGAGACATTAAAAGTCAACATTGTCTCCCGCTGGGGGAGACATTGTAGGTGGAGTCATTGTAGGTGGACATCCCACATCTTCCATTGGGAGAGGTGTGAGACATCTCACGTCTCCTAGTAATAGATGTTGAAAGGTGTCCAAAAACTTTTCAATGTCTCCCATTAGTAGACGTGAGAGACATCCCATGACTCCTAGTGGGAGACATTGAAAAGTTTCCCAATTTAAAAAAAAATTATTTAAATTAAGATTTATTTAATATTAATTTAAATTGATTTATTAATTAATTAAAATGAATTTGATTTAATAATTAATTAAATTGAAATTGATATAATTAATTAAATTGAAATTTATATAATTAATTAAAATGAATATTGAAGTTATTCAAACTCCTCTAATATTTGTTTAATAATATTAAAATTAGAAGTAAGAGAATGTAACATCAACACACCAAAGCCTTCTTGTCATAACTTCATTGCTCGTCTTTTTGACTTTCAATGAATCCAAGATGAGTCGAGTTGTGGACGCTTTCATTTTCCCTTGATAAGAATTAAGCAAGAAATATCAAAATACAAGCTAAAAGGTATGAAATCTTGCTTATTCTTGTAATTTTAGAAACTTAATTACCTCAAATGTGTTCTTGAAATATAAATTTTGAGACAAAAAATACCCTAAAATCGCACTCCAACAAAACAACAACCTATAAAATTAAATTAATTAAAATATCAAAGATTACTAAACAAATATCATTAAACATATCTAACAATACCTTATTCTTATAATTTTATAAACTTAATTACCTCAAATGTGTGTTTGAAATAGAAATTTTGATGCAAACATCACCATAAATTCTCACTCCAACAAAACCTTAACCTACAAAATTAAAATTAATTAATAAACAAAAGATTACTAAAAAATAAAAAAAATTCCAATGAGCCACTAATTAACCTAAGCAAAAAATGTGGCATATATAGAGCTTCGACTTATAAACTCTAAAAACTAAGTTACTAAAAACTCAATAATCAACAAAAACATATAACTTTTCATACATCTCTAATTTTTAAAATTATTTCAAAGATTTATTTTAACATAACTATATATAATCAACCTAGCTAGAATGTTAATAAAAAATTAAAAAATATATATAAATATACATAATTTTTGAATTAAATAATAATAAAAATTAAAGAAAATAATAAACATATAAACTTGAATCAAATCTGTACAATGTGATATGTAAAATTAAATATATTTTTTACATTGTTAACAAAGTTATTTTCTTAGAAACTCACTCAAAATCTACTAAAAATCAAAACTAATAAAGAAAAATCTCACTAAATATCAGTTTAACAATGATTTATACTTATAATTTTAAAAACTTACCTCAAATGTGTGCTTGAAATAGAAATTTTTAATCAAAATCTCAAGTTCCCACCTTACATTCTTACTCCAAGAAAATCCTACAAATCCATTGAAAAAACTCATAATCATAAAATACTAGCACAAAATCGCATATATATATATATTATCTTAATACTAAACCCATAAAAAATTTCAAGAAAAATTACCTCAAAAGCTTGAAATGGAGAGATTCTCGTAGCTTCCAAGACCTAGAAATCGCAAGAAATATTTGCCCCAAATCGTCGCACAAAGAAGAGAAGAGGAGATCGAGTATCTTTCAGTGAGGGTTCCAACGTCTCCCAGTAGGAGACATGCCATGTGTCCCACATCTCCCAGTGGGAGACGTTGGAAGTCATGCAATTCTAACGTCTCCCACTAAGACACGTAGCATGTCTCCGAGTGGGAGATGTTTGATGACCTCCCTAGACACGTATTAGACCCATGTTTTTCAATGACTTCCCAGTGTTTTAATGTCTTCTAATTTTAGTAATTAATAAAAAATTTCAATGTCTCCCAACATAAGACATCAAAAACCCTCCTAATTATTAATGTGTTACACTAATGGTGTAAGAATTTGTAGGGAGTCAATGAAAGTAGAATTTATTGTAGTGTGAGGAGTTGCTCAACCTAGATCTCCCTTGTGAAGGGCGACTCGTGGTCAAATTCATTTTCACCTCTGTGCCCCCTAGGTGCAGTGACTATCTTGCTTCAAAGGCTTTGCATTTTGGTGTCTAGCTCCCCCCTCTTTTTTTTAAGGAGTCTCGTGGGTTTTGAGGGTAAAACATTGCTTTGGTTGTGTCCCTCAGGGGAGCAGCAGGGGTTGTGGTTTTCACCTCGAACCCTCTCTGGTTAAATTTCACCCTCAAGTCAGGTGAAGCTCTTTTGGAGGTATTCTTGGGTTCTTACCTCCCGTAGGTGGGGTTCGCACAAGGTTTCTTCGTTGGTGTATAATCTTCCTTGCGTCCTGGGTGAGGGGTATGACTAGTGGAGAGTTGCATTTTTCCACCGTTCACGGGTATGGTGGTTTCTCCTCATACATGCTCTTTCTCTCTATGGTGGGGAAGGGGCATGCTTGACTTCTCTTGCAGCAGGTCGTTCAGCACCTCCTGTATGTTCTCTATTGTGGCTTCCAGCCTTTGATTTTTTATAAGTGCAACTCGCATATCTCATCCTCATAAAAGCAAGTTCCGGAGCTGAAGCTCACAGAGTGCACCCACAGACTGTTGCCGGGTCTGCGGGAAGAGGCACCTAGATCTCAATGGTCAGAGCGCGGTGTAGTCGGTGGTCGAGGAGGAGGGTGCATATTGAGGCCACCCAAACAGGCGTCAGAGTGTTCAAGATGACCTCCACTAGGTTGGACAGTCGGGAATGATGCCTCATTCTCCTCTGTAGAAGGTGGATGTTCCTTTGGTATACCTCCATCCTCAGGTGGTTGGAAGGTCTATATTAGAGGCTCTTAGTTGGTCTACGTGGAGGGGGGTCTCAACATCCTGAGATTCTTGTAGGCATCTTGAATGCCTTGTCATTTATTTTTGTTAGAATTGATAGAATAACAACGACTTGATAATAGTCCTTCCCATAGACAGTGCCAAACTATTGACAATAAGAACTGGTCAACCAAGTTAGATTGGAATACGTCTGATCTTAAAAGTAAATGAAGAGTTGTGAAGAAACTTAGCAGAACATAGGATAGCTATCTGAACTTAGACTCAAGTTGTAGAGTGAAAATGGAGAGAATATTTGTATTCCAACCCCTTTCTTATTTCAAGGAAGGTCCTATTTATAGGGGAGCTCTAACGACTCTTATTACAAAAACATTCCCAAGGGGACAAAGAGGTGGGGTATGACAGGCACCTTAGTGGATCATGGAGCAGGCGTTAGTGGTGTCGGGCTCCAGGCCTTTTGGACTTCACATTTGTCTGAGGCATGGGAGGAGACGTGACTCCTCTTACTACTTTGTACGACTAGTACTCTCCTGACTTATGCTCGACAACTACTCTTCTGATGGTAATGTCTGGTTCGTACTCCGTACTACTCGTGCCTTTTACGTACATCCTCTTTACCCATGCCTTAATAAGTCCATGGGAGCATGAGTGCAAGACATATATAGCTCAAGGTTGATGAGGTACTTTGCCACCAGGCTATAGATGGACCTGAGCTCATTCCCTCAGCTCGCCCCCTAGGTTGCCCCCTTGGTGAGTTCACCCCCTGATCTCTCTTCTCGAGTCCTAGGGGGTGTGTGCTTGGTCCTCGTCTCTCCTCTGTCTCTCAAAGCAACTCTTGGGCATTGGCATCTTGTTTGCCTTCTCTTTTCATTTCTCCATGCCTACATTAGTTTCTTAGTAAACAATAAACTCCATGGAGGCTTGAGCTCGCCCCCGCGCCCTAGGGAGGCTTGAGCTCGCCCCCCATGCTCTAGGGAGGCTTGAGCTTGGCCCCCAAGCCATAGGGCGGCTTGAACTCACCCCCAAGCCATAGGGCAGCTTGAACTCGCCCCCAATCCTAGGGAGGCTAGAGCTCGTCCCCAATCTCTAGGGAGGCTTAAGCTTGCCCCCCAAGCCCTAGGGAGGCTTGAGCTCACCCCCACGCTCCAAGAAGGTGCGAGTTTGATCCCTGAGGCTTTGATATCTCTTGAGACTCCTCTTGGGTGCTTTACTTGATGTGGAATTTTGACATCCACAACCTATCTCAATCCTTTACTTGAGGTGCAGTATGACAAACTCGAGTACGGTCCTTTCCTCCCGAGCCTAACGGTTCACCCTCAGCTAAAAATGTTTTCCTAGTTGGTTACTAAGCTTACAAGCATCCCAACTCTTCCTAGAGTCACTTAAATTCTTAGCAAGTTTTCCATGCTTTAGGAACTATAATTTCTAAAATTCTTTTCAAAGTGTAAAGAATAGAAAGAGAGAGAGATAGAGAGAGAGAGTAGGCGAGAGAGGAAGAGAGAAAGATATCTATTTCTGAGTTTATCAACTTAGCCAGGTCATGTGAATCTAATGGTCTAAAAGACCAAAATGCCCCTAAGGCAATGCTTCCCTCTGAAAGCCCACTAAGGGCAAAAATGTCATTTTACCCTCCTCACATTACACTTATAATTCCCAATTAATTATGCCAAATATGAAATACCATTATTTTCCCCAAAATACGACTCATACTCCAATAAGTCTTGATAACTCACTAAAATACCCCTTGGCTCACCCCGAGCCGGGTATAAGTCCCTGTTGTCACTAAACCGCTGTCTTGGTAAAAGGACCGGTTCCTGCTAAATATCTCAAATATACCCACATAACCATGTGGGCTCCAACATATAACGCATAATTACATATACACCCACAGCGGATTAATATCAACCATATAATAATATAACTCAGGTAATTCACATAATCACATAAATATTTAATTAATTCACATACACTTCAACTTATGCCCTTCTGACACCATAATCAAGGTCTTAAGCCATATTAGGAATTTTGGAACATTACACCGTTGAAGTGATTGAAGGGATTTCTAAAAAGAAAGAAAGGTAGAGGGTTTTGGAGAATTCTTTTAGAGAAAGAAGAAAGGAAAAAATTGAATGCAAATGTGGTGAATTCCATATTTTGTTCTCCTATTTTAACTTCAATTTCGGGGGAAAATCTAGGCCGCACGATTTAAATAATTCGAAATCTGAGGGTCTGAAATAAATTAAATCAACAGTACCAAAAGATTAACAATACATCTGTTATAGTACTCAATACTCGAACAGACGCCTATAACAAGCGGACACGTGTTGCATACTCGAGTAAGTGGGTGGGCACGTTTCCCTACAACAGTAACAGAAAAGACCCTACTGCACAAGAAGGGACTTGGGGGGGGGGGGGGAGGGGAATATTTTACCCTAAATATACGAGCTCAATTATCTTTCTCGGGGTACAACTGACACTTAATAAATAAATGTTGCAAGACTTCGGAGATGTTTGATTTACTCCAGACAAAATAGCTTGAGGTTGTGTCACAATCTGGGACAACCCAGGATCCTTCAGATTGTTTGAAATGCATATTACAAGAGATCGAAGTGTCTTGTGTCCATATTGCTCTCGAAAGGCCCAAGCATTATCTAAGTCAAGTCATCTGCTCCAGTTATATCAAGTTCAAGAGTGACAACTAGCTCAAGGTTGTTCAAAGATGCACATATTGAAGAATCCCTACAGACACCGATGCCCAATATGTGCAGTAAATTCACTTGATCGTTATATACATTTATTGATCAATGTAAACAACAATACACTTAATTAGGGTATTTATGTATCCATATATTTGTGAAGTTACCCAATTACGTATGTTACCATATATTATTGTACTATTACCCAATATTTTTCATCACAATTCCCTATAAATATAAGGGAAATTGGCAGTAAAAGGAACTGACATCTTGTATGCCAAAACTCTGCTAAAATTTTCATACACAATCTCTTCGAGTGTTCTTTAACAAGAATAAGATTGACTCGTGGAATAGGAGGATTTTATCCAACCAAGCACATTAAAATTTTGTGACTTTATATTTATGGTTTATTAACAAGATTAATCTCTCTAGTCGAATTCCTTAATCCCCAAGTCCTAGCTCGTGTATGACGTCACTTCTGAAATGCATAGTAGGGGCTTTTCGGCTTTGGTTGTTAGAAAACATGCCCATCCACTCACTCGAGTATGGGAAACGTGTGTGATTTTTATAGGCGTCTGTTCAAATTTTAAGTATTGTGACAGTTGTTTTGTCAACATTTTGTCTCCGTTTGGTTTATTTAATTCTGACTCTCGGATCTCGTCCTGCTTTAATCGTGTGGACTAGATTTGTTCACAAATTATACATATAAATAGGAGAACAACATCTAGCATTCACCCCCTTTGCATTCAAATTTCCCTTTATTCTTTCTCTCCAAAACATACTTTCCTCTCAAAAATCCCTTCAACGGTTAGCTCCCAAATTTTTTGCAATCTTCATCATTCTTCATCATTATATAAGTACTGCCCTAAAAGCATGTAAAGATATTTTATTGATTTAAATAAAAGTACAATTTTATTATATTTGAATGTTATAAATATTGTTTGAATTAATTATAAAATAATATCAAGAAAATTCTATATTCATTCATGAGAATATGATCTTGTATTAGTACAAGAGAATTAAAATCATATATGATGAATAAAATTGTCTGTAACATAATAAAGTAAGGAATCATTAATGAATGATTACTAGTATGGTTTACTAATCATACGAGATGCAAGTGATCTAGATTCAGGTTACTGATGTGGATAGACATCATAGTAAATGTGTTGTATATAATAGAGATTATATATTATAGGACCGATGAGAATTAATTATCTTTATAAACTTACAATTTGACATAAATATTTAATTCTTATCATAATAGATGATCATTGTAGATCAATCTAATTCATGAGTATTCATGAAATCCTATTTGTGTTTATTAGATCTTTTGATTCACTCGTTAAGGTTTCTTAGTATAATGAGGCTAATGAATTTTGTTTTGGAGATTCAATATCATAAATGGTTGGATCATGATTTACAATGATGTAATCCATACTTTCCTAACTGATCGAATAATGGGTTCCTTAGGAGTTAATTCTGGAACTGAATAATTATTGAGTCATTATAGATTAATTATTCGCAATAGAATTAATGGTACTTAAGGAACAAAATGAAATTAGAAGGGTAAAATGGTAATCTTGACCAGCTCTATTAACAAACCAATAAATGGAGGACCAAACTTCAATTATTGATTATATCAATTGACTATAAAAAAAAAACTCTATAATATAATTCTATAAATACTTAGAGTGCAATTCAATATTTATAGTGGAGTCATCATGGAACTAATAAATAAGATAATAAAATTAAAGAGTTTAATTAATCATCGGGTTTATTCGAGCTTCGTATTATAGGTCCATGGTCCCCAGATCACCTTTGTCCTACTTTTTCAAGGGTAAGGATGTCAACAGAAAGATTTGTAGAGAGAATGACTTAATTGCAAATGAATTAATTTTCTAGGGCAAGAAAATAATTACGTGATAGTACTGGGCAATTGATTAATTATGAATTAATTTATTATTTCACTTTATAGTTTTTATTTTGAAAATCTATATGTTAAATTAAATATTAATCATTTTGCATTAATATAAAGAGAGATTAATAATTATCTTATTTATAATAATATATTTATTTATTTAAAACTGATAAATTAAGATAAATTTAATTTCAAATTAATGATATTTATTTTGGGATAAATATATTGTCTTAAATATTAATTAAACCCTAATGTGGCTTACGCCACTTACAGTATTGCACAATGAATGGCGCAACACAAGGATATTGCCTATTGCTAGGATTTGAATTTTTATTTTCAAATAATTTTTATATTTAATTATTCTTTTTAAAAATGATTTAATTAAATAATTAAATAAGTTGTAACTAATCATTTTTATTTTAAATAAAATAAATATTAATTAAATTATTTAATTATCTTTATAAATTTAAAAAGAAGCGATCATTTTCAATAAGTTGTTTTAGAGAAGTTTTGAGTGTTAGACTCTCTTTCAGAAAAGAAAGTGATAGATTTTTTGAAAAATTGAAAATATATTCACAACATCCTCTCTATATCAAACCTCTCTAGATCTCATGTGTTGAGTACATCTAGTGAGTTCTAAATCAACCTTTTGAATCAGACGCGCCTCCACACATCCTTTTGTGTTTGAGGATTTCTGGAAGATTTAGGTGTGAGCTTACAAAATAAGGATAGGAAGATCATTGATTTATACAAAAAAATTCATTAACTCTTGATAGACTACAAGAGGTAATCTCTAATCTATTTGCGTTTGATTTAATATAACTATATATGTGTGTTCCTAGGTAGAATTAATAAATTTTTTAAAAGAACACATTCCGATGTGCATTCTGATTTTCATATTTTATACCAACAATTGTTACCAGAGCAGCCTACATACATATATATATATATTAAATGTTGTGTGTGTTTCTTGCATTTTTTATATGTATGTTGATATATATGGAATGGATGGATATGTTTTTGGAATGTATGATTGAATGATGGCTCGTTAATTATAAGGCGTTATTGGGTTAGGATTTTGAATTTCTAGATCTTTTGTATTCCATAAAGGGCATAGGATTGTTTGTAATTTTATTTTTGAAATATGAGTTCTGAAAATTTGTAGACTCAAAAGAAGAAGGGACACCTTGGAGGCACACAGCTCGAGCCCCTCGGCGACTAGCCCGTTGCACGCAAGAACCCTGCTAAGCCCCTACTTGTAGCGTCTCAGAATTTTACTTAGTTAGATAGTAGTAGTAGTAGGTAGTAATAGATTATAGTATGTTAGTTTTAGCGGATATTGATTCAAGCTGGGATTTTGTTGGATACTCATAGCAATAGTTATGAATTTTATAAGTTTAACCTATAGTTTAGAAATATTAATTATAACATAAGGTTTAATTTTTTTTAGTAGTTATGAATATTATAGTATAGTATAGGTTTATGAAATTAGTAACCTTGTTTGTAAAAAGTGTTATGGATCGAACCTACATAAAGCCCAAAAGCCCAATAAGATTTTGGGCTTAGTAAAATTGAAATAAGCCTAGGGAATTAGAGTTTGTTATTTTATGGTTAGTTAAGATATTTATGGATTAGGTTGTTATTTAGATAATTAAATAGATTTTTCGTAATTTTAAGGTACTGTAACTTCTGACCTATTTTTGACCTAGTTATATTATGAATTTCGAAAAATAGTATTTCTATAAAATTGTAGATAATTTAATTAGCTTTCTAACAGTATACAGATGGTCTAAATAAAAATCATTCAGCTCTAGTTATGTTGATTTTCCTACAAGTGAGTTTAGAGTTACGAGATTTAGGAAGTTAGAGGTTGATATATTTTTTATGTTAGATTATTCCTCAATTATTTAATAAAAACATTAATAAGATATTTTACAGATATTTTCTACAGAAGTTAGGATGCTATTTTATTTAAATTTAAATTTGGATTATAGTAAAAATAAAATTAATTAAGTTTAAATAAATGAAAGATCTAGAAACTCTATAACCTTCCAGAACCATTAAGAGCATGACACTTGTCATAATTATGTTTATTTAAGGATTTAAGTATTTTTCTTAATAGGATAGTTTCACTCCTCAAACTCTATAAATAGGACCCTTCACTCAGGCAATTTATTTATTCTTCAAGCACAGTTCAGAGCCTCCAAGCTGCTTAGATTATTCTTGAGAGAAACACTAGGGTTTTGGGGTAAAAGCTTTACCATCTTAAGCTTTGTAAACACTTGGGTAGTGAGATATAGTGTGATTTCGATATTGAGGTGTAGAACGGTTCTAGTTTATCCAAGGTGTTTGAGTTCTTTAATTTATGGTTCTTCTCGGTAAGTTTCTTCTTTGATGGTTTAGTTTTCTTTTCATCTCTTTTCTTTAGAAACTCACCATTCTTTATGTTTGATTTTAGGAGATCCAATCCCGCACTTGTCTCCAATATTCCAGTTTTTTGTAAGGAAAATTGGGTAGTTTAGTATTAGGAGCTGCTTATGATATCATTTATGTCTGTATGATCTAACATTTCAGGTACAATAAAGGGCTAAGAGTGTCTGGACCTAAGGTGTCCAATGATGTATGATGGACTATGTCTGGTAGGCTCGTTTATGATGGACCTATGTCCCGTGTATGACAGACTTATGTTCGGTGTATGACGTACCTATATCAGGTGTATGACGGACCTATGTCCAGTGTATGACAAACTTTTGTCCAGGGCTTAATCGCCACCCCTGTATAAACACTTATCTTTTTATTATATCTGACTTGTTATTATAGTTATGATTATGATATATGACATATGGTTATGAATATGATATATGACCTATAGTTATGATTATGATATATGACCTATAGTATGATTATGATATATGACCTATAGTTTTGATTATGATTTATGACCTATGAACTATAGTTATGACTTATGACTTATGATCTATGACTTATGCCTTAGATTATGATTTAGAATTATCGCTTAAGTTATGAAATGATCTAGGTTTGTGTTGGTATGACTTTTGTGAATTTATGTTATGTTTGATTATATGACTAACCCTTGTTTGTATTTTCCTTACTGGGCTTAGAAGCTCACTCCTTATGATGTTATTTCATGAAATTAAGGATAGAAAGGCTGGTGGCGAGTGGGACCCAAGAGCTTTGTGTTGTATTCGTTGGGGACCATATAGTCGAGGAAGATCAAGCGGGACTATTTTTATTTTATTTTATTAAAACATGTTATTTTTAAAAAATTTTATTTAAATATTGCTTATTTTTATGTTAAAAGACATTTATGTTATTTTTTGAAAAACCATGGCCATATATTTATTTTCAATTTTTTTAAAAGTTTTTATTCAATAAAATATCAATATTTACGATTACGACCCAACGCTGTGTTCTTGGTAATCTATGATAAATTAGGGCGTTACAAGTGGTATCAGAGCCTACGGCTATATTGGTCCTGAACGCTCCCACGAAATACACAAGATAGCTACAAAGGACCTACTCGTTACCAAGTAAGTGTACGCATTGTTTTCCAAATATGTTTGTAATGTTTTTCTTGTGTTATTTTCAGGAATTAGCCAATGGACAAAGGTTAAAGATATAAGAAGGACACCAACCCTAAGTATGATAATGGATCCGATGTGAAGGATTAGATGCATATAAGAACACATTATTAAAATTTATTATATGCTGGTTTATAATATTTTCACTAGTTGTTTTTTTAATGTTATTTGCTTTTGTTATTATTTCATTATTTAGTAAGTGTTAAGAAAATTTTGGATTCAATTTAAAGTGTAAAATTTAAATTTCTCTCTTATAGGTTAGCCTATTTGTGAAGGCTCATTTGCTTTGCATTATTAGATTGGATCTAATCAAATTAATAACAATTAATAAAGCAAGGGTTCAAATTCCTGTCTTTTGGGTCCAAGTGGAAGTTATGGGGCCTTAGTAGTGGGTACGATATACTGAACCCAGCCCTCCTCCATGGAAGATTCAATTGTTAAGGCCCATTGACCCGAGTTGGACTTAATTTTAATAGGGTAGTTTTTATAGATAGATGGATCTAATAGATAGTAGCACAATAGGCTAAGTTGTATCATGTACTTTTTTTGTTTGTCTTAGTTTTTTTTTCAACTTTCTCTTTTGGGGAAAAGCAAAAGAAGAGACGCATGGAGCAGGAACAAGGAAGATCTGAAAGACTAAATGGCCAAGGTGGAGGCCAAGGAAGAACCCGAGGAAGAGGAAGAGGGCGAGGAATAAGAATAGCCACCAAAAATGCCAGCAGCCCCAAGAGTGCCAGAAGCACCTAATGTAGTGGAAGATCTGGTAGCCACTGCTATTCGAATAAACTTGGAAAGAGAAAATGCCAGTCAAAGGACAGAATTAAGGAGAAGGGAAGAAGAATTCCAAATAAATTTAGGACAACAACAACAAGTGGTGCAGCAAGTCGTTCCTCTAGCGTAATTACTACAATTGGCAGAACCTCGCTACGAGGCGGCATATGAATGCTTTAGGAAACAACAACCATCGAACTTCGATGGCAGGTGAGACCCAATAGAAGTAGAAGAATGGCTTCGATTAGTGGAGTCCATTCTAGAACATATGCGGCTGGAAAATGAAGATCAAGTCTCATGTGCTTCAAGATTGGGAAAGAAGGACGTCCGCATCTGGTGGGATATAGTAAAGCAGATTAGAGATGTGAACGTGATGGCTTGGGACGAGTTTATCCAAGTGTTCAACAAGAAGTACTACAATCCTGTGATTCTAGCCACAAGGGTGGATGAATTCATCGAGCTTACACAAGGGAATTCGACTGTGACGAAGTATGCCAGGAAGTTTGATAGGCTGGCTAAGTTCGCGGTGGACATGGTACCCACCGAGATGCTAAGAATTAAAAGATTCGTGAAGGGAATGAAACCTATGATAGCCCGTGACGTGAAGTTGATCGAGGGGATAACCACTTATGCGAAAACATTAGAGGTAGCCTTGGAAGCTGAGCAGGCTGGAGAAGGAATCTGGAAAGAAGGTGCAGCTAGAAGGGATGCCAAAAAGAATAACAATGATCAGAACGACCACAAATGGAAACATGACGATGGTCAAAATCAGAAAATCGACAAGACAAATAAGACTGCATCAGAAAATAACGGGAATAAGAAGCCCTATGTGGAATATCCCCAGTGCCCTATCTGCAAGAGGAAGCATTCAGGAGAATGTCGATATAGGATGAAAGGTTGTTTCAATTGTGGAGATGAAAGACACATTAAAAAGGATTGCCCAAAGTTGAAGGATCAAAGGAAAGATGATAAGCTAGTGCCAGCCAGAGTTTTTGCTCTTACTAGAGGTGTAGCAGAAACTAGTAATACTGTGGTAGCAAGTCAGGTCACTATCTCTCGTAAATTATGAAATGTATTATTCAATTCAGGAGCTACGCATTCTTTTGTTTCTATGAATATGATTGATAGCTTAGACAAACCATGCAGACTTTTTAGAGATAAGTTTGTCACGGAGTTACCCTTGGGGGAAAGAATGTTATTTAGTAGAGGGGTGCGTAGTGTTGTAGTTAGAATCAAAGGAAAAGAATTACTAGTAGATTTGATCGAGTTAGACTGTAACGCCCTAGATAGTCAAGACCGTTACACTGTGTGTTCATAAAGGTGCAAGACTTGCTAATCAAGTTGTTTAATTTGAAACATGTCACCGAAACTACAGTTGAACTAGGGTTAAAAGATTTTAGCCTCAAAAGCTTCATTTCTTATAAACAAACATTTTCTTTACATGGGATCCCAAAAGTAGTAAAGTTAAAAGACAGTCTACAAAATTTTAGGACTATAATACAGTTATTAGCCACTCTAAGGCAAAACAGATAATTAAGCTTTTCTCATTCTGTATCACTCCTCGGCCGTGGCGGCTGATCAGTTGACTATGTACATTCAGCCCCGCAACTCTCCATCTCAGGATTGGTCCAACTTGCCTTTGTCTTTACTTGCACGATGTAGCACCCGTGAGCCAAGGCCCAGTAAGAAAACACAATAGCAGAGCATAATCATTAAGCAAACAACCAGATAACTCATACATTATAAACATATACTCAACAGTTCAAACATTCATGATGTTCAAATATTCAGCATACCAAGTACATTATCTCATATCATTAATCAATTCACAAATGATAACTAGGGTTAACGCCCTTAGGCCACACCCTCTATTTATCCCACTGACTCTGACCCGCTTAAATCGAGCTCATTGATTATTAAGTTGTCCTCAGCTACCAGTGGCCAAGCTGCACCTTGTATGCAAGTATTATTTACGGCACCCTTAGGTCGTTTATCATATATCCCATGCAATAATACCATCTATGACATTATACAGATATAGGGAGCTCTTAGTCCCATCATAAACACATAACCGGGTGCAGTTTTCTTACCTTTAGATTTTGCTAGCTTTGTTCAATTTGATCCTCAAGCACGATCCCGTCTGAGCCCTAGCATACACCTAGTCACATCCATAGATCAGAATCATCACCAAACCTCAAATCCAAAACCTAGCCTCGGGACCAATCCTGAGCCCTCGGGCAAAAACCCTTAAAAATAACCCAAAACCCCTTTCTAGAAACAGGGTAGCGCTACAACGCCCTAAGGAGAGCGCTATATCACTACAAGCAGAGCCAAAAGGCTCTAGAACTTCAGGGCCTAGCGCTGTAGCGCCCAGTGACTAGCGCTGTAGTGCTAGTCACAGCACAGCCTAGCACAATTTTTTTCTCCTTCGAACTTTCCCGAGCCAAACCTTCCCAAAACTCAACCAAACTTCAAAACAAGCCTCCCAACATCCTCAACTCATCCCATAAGTCCCAACCACACAAAACTCAATCACATGCACCCCAAATCAAGAAAGTTACCATAGCTGAACTTAGAGCCCAAAAACTCAAAAAGAAGAACAACTGAAACCACATAGTTCAAGTGACTGAGATCATAGCTTCTTACCTTAAACAGAGAAGTTTAACCTTAGGCTATCCTCCAATCTCCCTTAGCTTCCACTCCTCAAAGCTTCAGCTTTAACTCCCTAGAATTCCCACAAAAACTCAACTCAAAATCCATGTTTACATTAAGAACCAGAAACTGAAAAGCAACCTTAAACCTGACCTCAAATGGATGGACTACTCCTACTAACTCCTCAAGCCAAACCAAGGACCCTACCCTCAAGCTCCTGCCCAAACTCTCTCTGAGTTTTAGCTCCAAGAAACCATAAGAATTGGTGATGAGAAGCCTAAACCGAGAGAGAGAAAGATAGACTCATAATCCCTTTTTTTTTTTCCTTTTCTTTTCTTTCTTTCCTTCAGACTTCTAAAACCTTCTACATATTCCACTAAGGTATAAAACCTAACAATACTTATCCCTTATAAGCTAAATGACCAATTTTCCCTCCCTTTATTCCTAAGCCTTTAATCAACCTAGGGGCATTTTGGTCACATCACCCAATTCCCGCTAATTCCTCGAATGTCTTTAATATTTACCGCTTACTTCCTGACACCTAACTAATCACCAATTATATTCCTCAATATCAAAATAGACTCCAATATATTCTCTAAATTCTCCGAAATACCCCCAGGCTCTCCCCGAGTCGGGTATAAATCCCCGCTGTGTCTTTTTCACTAAACTGCTCACTAGAATCGCTTCGAGTTACAGATTATAAATATATCCACATAATAATGTGGTCTCATCAATTCATCACAAATATATACAGTTATGCCCTCAACGGGACAAAATTATGAATATGCCCTTTTAACCTTGTCAGGGCCTACATACATACTAATACACATAGTCATGCATCCTAGATATTCAAATAATCATACAACATGCTTTTAATCACTAAATCACATATAATCCAATTATGCCCTCCCAGCACACTAATCAAGGCCCTTAAGCCTTATTAGTAAATTTGGGTCATTACATAGACCTTAACGATTATGATGTAATTTTAGGCATGGATTGGTTGGCAAAACATGGGGCAACGATAGAATGTAAGGGTAAGAAAGACAACTTTCAACCAGAAGGCGGAGAACAATTCACCTTCAAAGGAGAAGTTTCTCAAACTCGCATACCGATAGTCTCAGCTCTCAAAGCTCAATGATTAATCAATAGCAGTTGCCAAGCATTTCTAGCCAGTGTGGTGGATAAAACACGAGAGACGCAGCTCGAACTAAAGGAGGTACATATAGTAAGCGAATTTCCCGAGGTGTTTCCAGAAGATCTACTGGGATTACCTTCGATTAGGGAAATTGAGTTTGAAATAGAATTGGCACATGAGACAGCGCCAATCTCGAAAGCTCCCTATAGAATGGCACCTACTGAGCTAAAGAAGTTAAAGATCCAACTGCAGGAGCTTTTAGACAAAGGTTTCATCCGACCAAGCTATTCGCCTTGGGGAGCACCAATGTTGTTTGTCAAAAAGAAGGACGGGAGTATGAGGATGTGCATCAACTAACGAGAGCTAAAGAAAGTGATGATCAAGAACAAATACCCTTTACCTAGAATAGATGATCTTGTCAATCAACTACAAGGATTTACGGTATTCTCGAAGATAGATTTGCGGTCAAGGTATCATTAGCTAAAGGAGTACGAGTAGCAATATCCGACCCATGATTTAGAGTCTGTAGCGGTAGTTTTCTCTCTAAAGATTTGGAGGCAATATCTGTACCGAGAAAAGTGTGAAATCTATACGGACCACAAAAGTCTGAAGTACTTCTTTATGTAGAAAGAGCTCAATATGAGGCACCAAAGGTGGCTGGAGTTAGTAAAGGACTATGATTGTGAGATCTTATATCATACGGGAAAGGCTAATGTCATAGCAGACACATTTAGTAGGATGAGTTACGGAAGCATGTCAACAAGTTAAGGCCGAACATCAAAGACCTGCTGGAACCTTGCAACCAGTAGAGATTCCCGAATGGAAATGGGAAAATATAGCGATGGACTTTGTGATGGGATTACCAAGGACCACAAAGCAGCATGACTCTGTTTGGGTGATAGTAGATAGACTCACAATATCTGCTCACTTTTTGTCGGCATGAACAGTTTATAGTGCTGAGCAGTACGCAGATCTTTATGTGGCGGAGATAGTGAGACTACATGGAGTTCAAAAGATGATAGTCTCCGATAGAGGATCGGTTTTCACATCAAAGTTATGGAAAAGTCTACAGCGTGTAATGGGCACTAAGTTAAAGCTAAGTACAACATTTCACTCTCAAACCGATGGTCAGTCAGAATGCACCATACAAATATTAGAAGATATGCTGAGGGTCTGTGCATTAGACTTCTCAGGATCATGGAGCAAGTATCTTCCATTGATAGAATTCTCTTACTAGTTATCAAGCGACGATAGGCATGGCACCTTATGAGATGCTATATGGACGGAAATTTCGATCATCACTTCATTGAGACGAGGTTGGTGAAAGATGATATTTAGGACCCGAGGCTGTAAGAGAAGCAATGGAGGCAGTAGAAAAGATAAGACAACGAATGATTGTCGCTCAAAGTCGCCAGAAGAGCTATGTCGACGCTAAGAGACGGACTATTGAGTTTTCAGTAGGCGATCAAGTCTTTATTAATGTTTCTCCGATGAAGGGGATTATGCGTTTCGGAAAGAAAGGAAAGTTAAGCCCGAGGTTTATAGCTCCTTTTGAGATATTGGACAAAGTAGGGCATGTAGCATATCAGTTGGCTTTACCATCATCATTAGCTGAAATGCATAACGTTTTTCATGTATCGATGTTGAGAAAATACATATCAGATCCATCCCATGTGCTCGATTACCAGGCTCTAGAGTTAAAACAAGATTTTCGTTATGAAGAACGACCAATACGCGTTCTAGAACGGGGAACTAAGGAGTTAAGGTCCAAAAGTGTTCCTATGGTTAAAATCTTGTGGAGCAATAGCACAGAAAGAGAGGCCACATGGGAATTGGAGGAATGTATAAGGAAGCGATATCCTGAGATGTTTGATAAGTATATTTCGAGGACAAAATTCTTTTAAGTAAGGGAGAGTTGTAGCGTCCCGAAATTTTACTCAGTTAGATAGTAGTAGTAGGTAGTAATAGCTTATAGTATGTTAGCTTTAGCAAATATTGGTTCATGTTGGGATTTAGTTGGATACTCATAGCAATAGTTATGGATTTTATAAGTTTAACTTATAGTTTAGAAATATTAATTATAACATAAGGTTTAATTTTTTTTTAGTAGTTATGATTATTATAGTATAGTATAGGTTTACGATATTAGTAACCTTATTTGTGAAAAAGGAAGAGATTGCATAAGAATAAATTAATTATGATATTATTAAAAAGTGTTATGGATCGAGCCTACATAAAGCCCAAAAGCCCGATAAGATTTTGGGCTTAGTAAATTCAAAATCAGCCTAGGGAATTAGTGTTTGTTACTTTATGGTTAGTTAAGATATTTGTGGATTAAGTTGTTATTTAGACAATTAAACAGATTTTTCGTAACTTTAGGGTACTGTAACTTCCGACCTATTTTTGACCCAGTTATTTTATGAATTTCGAAAAATAGTATTTCTAAAAAATTGTAGATAATTGAATTAGCTTTCTAACGGTATAAATATGGTCAAAATCGAAATTTTACAGCTCTAGGTATGTTTATTTTACTACAGGTGAGTTTAGAGTTACGAGATTTAGGAAGTTAGAGGTTAAGATATTTTTTATGTTAGATTATTTCTCAAATATTTAATAAAAATATTAGTAAGATAATTTAGAGATATTTTCTTCAGAAGTTAGGATTCTATTTTATTTAAATTTAAATTTGGATTATAGTTAGAATGAAATTAATTAAGTTTAAATAAAAGAAAGAACTAGAAACTCTATAACCTTCCAGTTCCATTAAGAGCATGACACTTGTCATAACTACATTTATTTAAGGATTTAAGTATTTTTTTTATAGGATAGTTTCACTTCTCAAACTCTATAAATAGGACCCTTCACCCAGCCATTTTATTCATTCTTCAAGCACAGTTCAGAGCCTCCAAGCTGCTTAGATTATTCTTGAGAGAAACACTAGGGTTTTGGGATAAAAGCTTTACCATCTTAAGCTTTGTAAACACTTGGGTAGTGAGATATAGTGTGATTTCGATATCGAGGTGTAGAACGGTTCTAGTTTATCCAAGGTGTTTGAGTTCTTTAATTTAAGGTTTTTCTCGGTAAGTTTCTTCTTTGATGGTTTAGTTTTCTTTTCATCTCTTTTCTTTAGAAACTCACCATTCTTTATGTTTGGTTTTAGGAGTTCCAATCCCGCTCTTGTCTCCAATATTCCAGTTTTCTGTAAGGAAAATTTGGTAATTTAGTATTAGGATCTGCTTATGATATGGTTTATGTTTGTATGATCTAACATTTCAGGTTCAATAAAGGGCTAAGTGTGTCTTGACCTATGGTGTCCAATGATGTATGACGGACTATGTCCGGTAGACTCGGTTGCCAAAACTTTATGACGAACCTCTGTCTGCTGTGTATGATGGACTTATGTCTGGTGTATGACGAACCTATGTCCAGTGTATGACGGACCTATGTCCAGTGTATGATGGACTTTTGTCTGGGGCTTAATCACCACCCCTATATAAACAGTTATCTTTTTATTATATCTGACTTGTTATTATAGTTATGATTATGATATATGACCTATAGTTATGAATATGATATATGACCTATACTTATGATTATGATATGTGACCTATAGTATGATTATGATATATGACCTATAGTTATGATTATGATTTATGACCTATGACCTATAGTTATGACTTATGACTTAGGATCTATGACTTATGACTTAGATTATGATTTAGAATTATGACTGAAGTTATGATATGATCTAGAGGTTTGTGTTGGTATGACTTTTGTGAATTTATGTTATGTTTAATTATATGACTAACCCTTGTTTGTATTTTCCTTACTGGGCGTAAAAGCTCACTCCTTATGATGTTGTTATTTCAGGAAATTAACGATAGAAAGGCCGGTGGCGAGTGGGACCTAAAAGCTTCGTGATGTATTCGTTGGGGACCATATAGTTGAGGAACATCTAGCGGGACTATTTTTATTTTATTTTATTAAAACATCTTATTTTAAAAAAGTTTTATTTAAATATTGTTCATTTTTATGTTAAAGACAGTTATGTTGTTTTTTAAAAACCATGGCCATGTATTTATTTTCAAGTTTTTTTAAAGTTTTTTTTCAATAAAAGAGCAATATTTACGATTACGACCCAACGCTGTGTTCTCGGTAATCTATAAGAAATTAGGGCGTTACACTACTCCTGCGCAAGGACCCTGGCGAGGCCTTGCTTCTACGTGCGTTGCCTTACCCGAGCCCCTGCTCCAAGCACGTCATCCAGGCCCCGCGCCCAGTGTGTGCCAGCTCGAGTCTCTACGCACCTGTGGCTCTGCGCTGTTGTTGCTGCCGTCCTGCACCCCTGTGCCGTAGTTCCCCAGCCCTTGTCTCACCATGCCCTTGCGCCCCCTGTCATGCCCTTGTCTCACCATGCCGCCGGCCCTAACTGTAGGGCACCACTCTTGGTGCCCAAACTAAAGATCCTATTTTTGTGTGAATAAATCTTTTATTTAATTAATTTGAAATTATTTGAATTTAAAATGATAATTATCTTTTTTTATTCCTATTAGAAAAATAAAATATCTTTTAGTTGATTAAGATTTAATCTTAAGATTAGATAATTATTTGAATATGATTCTTTAATTATTTAAATTCAACTAAATTAAAAAGATGACAAAATACTTATTTAATTAAAAGTTAGTTTTAATTAAATAAATTAGATAGAAAGTTAGTTTCTATTTAGTTACTCGAGCCTAACAAATTCCTAACAATTATAAAGAAAGCATAAAAGAGAGGGGGAACATTCTTGGTGTCTTGCAAACAACTTAAAGCTTATCTTTTTATATATTTATTCCAATTTTTTTGAAGGGTTGTAAATTTAGAAATACCCAATAATACTCGGTTCAACATTTATTGTTTATTTATTTAATTAAATAAATGTTTGATTGATAATGTGATCGGGCATTAGTCAATTACATGTCATTGATGAAACCCCACACAGTTTCATTAATTATGCATATTTTAGAACACGTGATTATTTAGGATTGTCCTAATTGTTTATATGAATTGTTTTGGAGAAATCAATTGCGTGTAAACTACCAAGTATTAAATTAGTTAAAACCTGGTCAATCACATCATAATAAATGAAATAGTTTTTATAGGACTTTAAAATAACCAACTTTATTTAAAAATTATTTTAGTAAAGTTAGATGAATATAACAGGTAATTATTTAGATCACATTAATTGTAGAAACATACTCTTTTATAGTTAAATATATTTTGTAATTAATTACATTCATAGGGCTATTAATAAACTAGTGATTAATTTGGAATTAATTGATTAGTTTAATAATACACATTATTTCTAAAATAGTAAGTGGGAGAAGGTGAATATCTCAGTGTGACCAATGGTCTCCATTATTAGTATAACACTGTGAGATATGAATAGGGCCTTGAGGCAGCTTTGTTTCCGCCCCCCTAAGGAAGGTTTCTAGACATATTAATACCAATGTTGGATTCTTATGAAGATAGGAAGGAGGGATATATTTTAGGCTTGACCGATCCTAAGGCAACACTCTTTAAGTTAAGTCATGAATTCTGAAATAATGGGTTACACTTACAAAGATGGAATTAAGCTTTTGCGGTGGATAATTGCATCTTGACCAAACCAGCGGTAATTTATTTTTTAAAAGAGAAAATAAAGATTATTTTTAAGTTTTAAATAATAAAGATAAGAATGTCTTATAAGCTATCTGAATTTAACTTGACCGACCATAATGCGACACTTTATTTGTTGAGTAGTTTTATCGTGCAATAGTAAATGTTAGTTTATGTGTTTTAATTTATGGCATTCATGCATCATATTGACTTTCTAAATTATCGATATTTTCAAATAGTAATATTATTGTATATTTATTTTGAGTCATAAATTGTTGACACCTAATTACTTTCCCATTATGTGCTTGGTCATGCATCAAATGATTAATGATCATATAAGCAAAATTAAAATTACTGAAGAGGATGAAGGAAGATGGATAAATTCAACATTTTTTTTCGGGCCAAAAAGCTAAAACATATCTTTAATGAAAGACGACCTCCTCCTGTGTCATGATGGGGTGCAAGGAAAAAAGAACTTGAGAAATATGCTGATTAGATGAGATCAAATCACACGGCAATATTTTTTATTCTTAGCACCATGGAAGAAAAGCTGAGGAAAAAGTTCAAAGATATTGAATACGCTCATGATATGTGGCATATTGTCTATGAGGATATACAGACAAGAGCACATTCAAGACAAAGGTATATATGATTTTCCTTTACCTTAAGCTTAATTGTGGACAATAATGTATCATTCAAAATCTTTTATTTAGAAATCATTAATCATATTTTTGTTCTTCTTTGTAGACACTTGAGCAACCACGAGGAACTTTCAGATGGAGATAAAAAGATTAGAAAGAAGAGAGAAAAAGTGTCTAGTTCAAGAAAGTGTTGAAGAATGTCCTTTTATTTTAAAGTTCTTTAGTTTTTATTAAAAGAAAACTTCATTGTTGTTTAAACATTGTTTTAGTTTGTTTCTTTTATTATTTTGAATTTTATTGCATGTATTGACTTTAGAATATTTTATTTATAATTTAATTATTCTTCATTTTTCTTTAGACATGCAAATGAATATTCAGACTTTAACGCTTTCCTTTAATGAACGAATGCTAAATAACTCAGAATTATTTAAAGTAGAAAAACCGCAAGGAAACAAAGGACAAAAAATTTTAAATGAGGATGGCACTTATCTTTGGCGTCTTAGACTTGGTCAAATAGTACTAGATAGAATAAACCGGTCAATAAAAGATGGACCTTTGAGAAAACTAAGAGTTGGAACTCTTCCGGTTTGTGAATATTGTCTAGAAGGCAAAATGATCAACCATCCTTTTCACAGTGAAAAGGAAATAGATCTAAAGAACCTTTGCAGCTTGTACACAGCGATGTATGTGGTCCAATCAATGTAAAAGAAAGAGGTGGGTATAAGTATTTCGTCACCTTTATTGAGGATTACTCTAGATATGGTCATGCTTACTTAATGCTTAGGAAATTTGAAACCATTGGTAAGTTTCAAGAATTAAAAGCTGAGGCTGAGAAGAAATTTCTTAAGACTCTTAAAACACTTTGATCAACCTTAGAAGGTGAATATTTGGATTCAAAATTCAAAGATTTCATGCTAGAGCATGGTATTCTATCCCAATTCACAGCATCTGGAATGCCACAACAAAATGGTATGTCAGAAAGAAGGAAAAGGACCTTGTTGGACATGGTCAGGTTTATGTTATGCTATTCTTCACTTCCCCTCTCATTCTGGGGATATGCACTTCAAACGATGACTTACATTTTGAATATGGTCCCATAAAAGGCCATAAGCAAAACGCCAGTGGAACTGTGGAATGGAAACAAACCTAGTTTGCACCATTTTCGCATTTAGGATTGTCTAGCTCATGTTCTTAGTCCTAAATTAGGGAAACTTTATTCGAGGTTTGAACTATGCATTTTCGTGGGCTATGCTCTAGAAACAAGAGGTAGTTACTTTTATAGTCCCATGGACCAAAATATATTTGTTTCAACGAATGCAACCTTCCTTGAATCGATTATATGAATAACTATAAACCTTAGAGCAAAATAGTTTTGGAGAAACTCACAACTGATAAGATTCCATCACCTTCATCGTCATCATTAAATTGCAAACGAAAAACCAAGGAAACAACTATTTCTGAAAAGGAAACCCCAGTGCAACGTTGTAGTGGGAGGATTGTGAGACAAATTGTTCACTATGAACATGAGGCTCATGTCTTTGTTTCTGATATAGACAAAGACGATCCATTAACCTTCAAAGAGGCTACGGATGATCGTGAAAAGGAGAAATGGAAAGAAGCCATGAACCAAGAAATGAAATCTATGTATTCCAATTCTATTTGGGAACTTGTAGACCTACTTGATGATGTAGGCCCATTGGATGCAAATGGATATACAAGAAGAGAAGGTTACACTCGGAGAGAAGGTTTTGATTATGAAGAAACATTTTCTTGTGTGGCCATGCTAAACCATTTGGATCCTTTAATGCATAGCAACCACATATGATTATGAGATATGGCAAATGAACATGAAGACAACCTTCCTTAATGGATATCTTGATGAAAGTATATGTATGGTACAACCGAAAGGGTTCATCAAGAATGGGGAAGATCAAAAGGTGTGTAAGTTCCTAAAATCCATTAGGATTAAATAAGGCATCTAGATCTTTGAATACCTTTGATGAAATAATTAAAAACTATGGCTTCAAATAGAATGTTGATGAAGCATGTGTATATAAATATATCAAAGGAAAAATGGTGGTTTTCCTAGTTCTTTATGTGGATGAAATTTTCCTCATTGGTAACGATGTAGAAACACTGTTAAACATAAAGAAGTGGTTAGCCGAAAAGTTCCAAATGAATGATATGGGTGAGGTGAGCTATGTTCTAGGAATCCAAATCCTAAGGGATACGAAGAACAAGCTCTTGGCACTTTCTCAAGCTAACTACATAGAAAAGGTGCTAGAAAGGTTCTCTATTAAGAATTCCAAGAAAGGTTAGTTACTGACCAGACATGGAATTAATCTTTCCAAGGAGAAATGTCTAAAGGAACCTCAGGAGGAAGAAGACATGAGAAAGTATTCCTATGCTTCAGTAGCTGGGAGTCTTATATGTGCTATGTTGTGTACTAGGCCTGACATATGCTATGCAGTAGGGATTGTGAGTCGTTATCAATCAAATCCTGGTTTGGAACACTGGATTGCAGTAAAGCGCATTCTCAGATATCTTAGGTGAATGAGAGATTATATTCTTTTATAATTATGGGGTAAGTTAAACCCTACAGGATACATTGATTCCGATTTCCAATCAGATAAAGAAAGTCCAGAGTCAATGCCTGGGTCAGTGTACACTTTTAGTTGAGGAGTTGTAGTCTGGAGAAGTATTGAACAATCTAGTAATGCAGATTCAACCATGGAAGAATATATAGAAGCTTGTGAAGCAACTAAGAAAGCGATTCGGTTGAGGAAGTTCTACACTGATATGGAAGTAGTTGCAGATATGTATAAGCCACTAATTATGTACTGTGACAAAAGTGGAGGAGTAGCTAACTCCAAAGAACCTAAACGCCACAAGAGAAGGCATCATATAGAAAGAAAATACCATATGGTTAGAGAGATTGTACACCGAGGTGATGTAACTGTTATGAAGATAGCATCGGAACAGAACCTGGCAGACCCGTTTAAAAGACACTTCCTGCAAAGTCATTTATGGGTCATTTATGCAACATGGAATCAAGGGAGATGCCTCACTTGCTTTGAGGGTAAGTGGGATATTGTTAAGATTAATTCCCTAAAAGCATGTAAACACATTTTATTGATTTAAATAATAGTACAATTTTATTATATTTGAATGTTATAATTATTGTTTGAATTAATTATACAATAATATCAGGAAAATTCCATATTCATTCATGAGAATATGATCTTGTATTAGTACGAGAGAATTAAGATCATATATATGAATAAAATAGTCAGTAACATATTAAATTAAGGAATCATTGATGAATGGTTACTAGAACAGTTTACTATGTAACGTCCTGCGTTTCGAGTACCTATAAACGATTCGGTCGAAATTTTTTTCCCCGAGTTAAGAATATTATTTTAAATAATATTATATTTTTTTGGAATTTATTTCCATGAGTTATTGCTAGCCAAATTATGAATTTTGTGATTAAAAAGTCAAGATAAGACTTTCGGTATTGGACCGACACAAAAACCCTGATCGGGTAAAAATCTCAGAAAACAAAATAAAAAACTATGGAAAATATATTTTGGGCATAAAATACATTCATAAAAATTAAAATTTGGTCAAAAATAATTAACCTAAGGGAAAATGGACATTTTAGGGCATTTTGTGTTAAATGCTTAATTTTACCAAAATGGGGAATTTTATTCTATGAATGGACCTTAGGTTAAATTTTATTGTGTGATTAATTAAATTCATTATGAGAGATATTTAATTTAATTATTATATGTTAAGTTTTGTGTTTAAAACTTAATAAGAGTGAAAAAGGTTATAGGAAGTCAAATTGGATTTTTCTTCTTAGGAAATATTTATTAACCTTTATAAAAAAAAATGATCACATATATAATATATGTGGTGGCCGGCCATGTGAAGAATTGAATGGGGATGGAAAAATTTTAATTGAGTTTTGTACGCCCTAAATATCCACGAGTTATTAGCGAGCTGGAAAAGGGCATAATTCATTCCGCCACATGGAAACCGTACCCAGAGCTACTGTTACGAGTCTCCACCTCTTTAGCACGAGCCAATCAAAGGGTTAGCAAGTATGCTCGAAGGCATCGGGTCAGCAGTATGGATATCACGAGCTAGCGCTACATTGAGCTCGAGGTGCGGCATAGATCTGGCACCCCTGACCATTTATGAAGTCAACCACGCAATGTAAACGTGTGCATATCAGACCTCACGTGTCTACTCCATTCCTGAATTCTCAGACACGCAACATAAACGTGCGTGTTCAGGCACCCCACGACTGGTTTGGGCCATGCGGCCCATTATCCCCCTTATCTATTGATTAGACAACACTTCAGTGTCAGGTCTTAGGAATTAATCATATATGTCACAGAGGTGACATGATGGGTAAGAAGGTCACGGGATGACCCCCTTTACCAACACCCAGATATCCTCTCTATATAAATATGGAGAACCTGGGCGTTGCAAGGAGTTGGCGGTTTGATTGTAAAGAAACACCCTGTAAGGAATACTCAAGAGATATCAATAATACTGACTGGTGGACTAGAGGGATTTTAACCTTCGAACCACCTAAAAAGAAGGAGTGATAACCTTTCCACCATACTAATTTCGCCAGTTCGGAATATAAATATTTACACATTACGGTTCACTATTTAGCACTAATCCACCCCGTTTATTCGTATAATTACCTGTTGGCGAAGAACCGCGTCAACAGTTTGGTGTTTTCATTGAGAGGATTTAGATTGGTGCTATTACAAAAGCCTAACCATGGTGGTTACTCGTTCGAGGCATGGTAATGAAGTGGATTAACGCGATGGGCAGGAGGCCCACCATGCTGCCATATCCGATGAACAAAACCCCGAGGTTCAGCAGTGACCGGGAAAGCAGCCAATGGGCTAGGGCGACACCGGAAGTTCAGCTCCCCGGCCGCCAAATCCGAACCCGGATTTCTACACGGCGATAGAGATGGAAAACGCACAGTTGAGAAGTCAGCTGTCGAAAGCAAACAAGCAAATTGAAGAGGTCTTGGCCCGATTACCCCCTCTTACAACCGACGCTAACGTCGGAAAGAGGCATAGTGGGACTCATAAATCCCGCCGGGATAACCGGTCCAGGCCCAGCCGGTCGGTCAGAACCTCGACTTCGAATTCTACTCCCATGTCACACAACTAGGAAACTGTGTTTGAGGAACTTCCTAGGGCCGATCAGAAATTCAACCGATTGTTCCGGACCTCAACTCCTAGCTCGATTCCACCCTCGAGTGCACCCAGGAGGGCCTGAGGCAGCTTGCAAAGGAGATTTAGGGAGGGCTCGCAATGACAGCCTGCCCCGGCCAGCCGTCCTGCTCCACGGTCAGACCACCAAGCGCAGGACGTGGGGAATGGTAGAGCGGAGCGGCCGTGACCTAGCTTAATCTGCCCTGACGGGACTAGGATCGCATCACCAGTTAGGCATCCCCCGTCACCAATAAGATACCTATCCTGTCTGAGACATTCTGGCTCATGGGAGCAGCAGGAGAAATCCTCCTTCCGCCGGTCCTTCCCATCCCAGTAAAGCACATGGAGATATCCCGGATCCTCACCCTCAGCGGCGGGCTTCGAGTTTTTCAAACGAAAGTTACTGGACCGGGAGTCATCGAAGTGGCATGTCTGGCGAGGACCTGCGCCATCATTTGAGTTCAGCTCAAAGCCCTTGGGCCACCCCTCGGGCCGACCTCCGAGATCACCTCAACTCTCAGAGAGGAGATCCAGGTAGAAATGGCAGTCATGCTCACCAAGGGGAGGGTCTGTCGATGTACGTGACAGCGGGAATGTCCCGCCTAACCTAGCTCAAGCTTGGAGGGACAATAACTCGCCTAATGCTTACAATGGAACTGGAGCTGTTGAACAGCCCCAGAAGAACCAAGGAAGTAAGGACCAAACCCTAGAGTGTCTAGCTCAGATGGAGGAGCTGATGAGGAAGCTCTTATCGGAAAAGGAAAAAGATGAGTACAACTCGGGGGATGAACTCGAGCTCTTTTCCCCCAGCATAGTAGGCACGGCGTATCCACCTGGTTTCCGTATGCCCCACTTGTCCAAATTCGATGGGGACAGAGACCCATCGGATCATTTGGGTATGTTCAACACCCTAATGATGGCCCACAACATCGGTCCCGAGCTGAGGTGTTTGATATTTCCTTCCATTTTGACTGGGCCAGCCAAGCAATGGTTCAAGCAGAATAAAAAGCAGTCCATCAGCTCGTGGAAGACCTTTTCTGCCGACTTCAAGAGGGCATTCTGAGCTTCTTAGGCTGCCTGCGTCAAAGCCGACACCCTGGAAAACGTAAAGCAGCAGCTCGAGGAACCTTTGAAAGCTTAGCTGACCAGATTCGCAAACGTCGCGGTTCGAGCTAGGGACGCAGATGATAGTTCCAAGCTTATGGCCTTGAGGACTGGGATCCTCTGTAGAGTCCAAGAACTTTACTTAGCTAAATGTTTAGTAGTACTATAGTATGTTTAGTGTTATCTTTGTTACCATGGATTTTTGGTTCAGACCGGGAATTATTTGGACACTCATAGTAGTACTTATAGATTTTCTAAGTTTAATCTATAGTTTAAGAATATTAAGTATAACCTAAGGTTTGATTAATGTGACTGATATTAAGGATTATATTTATTATATTATAAGGTTTAGACATCAACCAATAGGATTTTAAGCACATGTTATGAATGGTGATTAAGGATTAAAGATTTTTGAGGATTAAATTAAATAAGGGTAAAGTTTGAATGATATGGGGTCAGTCAGCAGCTTTGAATACGTTGAAAGCTTAGTCAAGGCTATTTACTCCATTCAAACTTAGCTAAAAATGTGTAATTTCGTGTTTAAATATTCAGCGTGTGCCGATATATCGTAGCTATAGGGGGCGATATATCGCAGCACGTAGATACCGAAAACACGAATTGATGCACGGTCGCCTCGGGCATACTGGCCCAGGCGATATATCGCCTACAGGGGGCGATATATCGCCTCCTTCCGCATGAATTCAAACTCTTTTGAATTCATTTCCTTTCAGCCATTCAAACTCCTTCAACAGTCCAGCATCTTTTGAACGAGTCTTCAGCCTCTGCTGAACGATTATTCAAATGATTTTCACCTAAAAAGCCATTATTTTTATTCAAGTAAAATCAAGATATTTTCATTCCCAAACTCTATAAATAGGACCTAGTACCCAGCCATTATTCACCATTTGCTCTAAGTTCAGAAGCTGCTAGTGTTAAGTGAGAGTGAGAGTGTAAACACCTGGTTTGGGGAAAAAATATAAGCTTAAACATCATAAGCTTATCAAACACTTTGGGAAGGGAGTTCTATAGTATTTCGGTGGAGGTTAGATTGATCTTGCAAATCTTTGAGGTAAACCCGAAACTCTACTTCATTTATTTCATGTTATTTCCTTTCTCAAAACCTTCTACTCAATCCCCTAACCTCATTCTTATTTTGGTTAGGGAATCCAAGTTCTTAAGCATATAAGTCGGTAAGTATGTTTTTTATGGTTTAGTCTTTCCATCCTTTTCATTTCTTTTTCTTCTTTCAACTCACTCTTGTTCATTATGGTTTTAGGAGTGTTCCAAAAAGTCCCAACTCAGTCCATTATATCCCGGTAACTTTGGTAAGGAAAATAGGCTAGAATCAATATGTTATGTGCTTATGTTATCTATATGTTTTATGTTATTAAATGTGTTATGATATGTATGTATGTTTCTAGGCTTGGGCATATGACCCATATGACTAACAAGACCCCAAATGGGTTATGGGCATATGACCTACTTAGCTAGTAGGACCCCACTAATCCCATGGGCATATGCTTGTTTAGTCTATGGGACCCCAAGTAATAATGGCCATTATAATAAGTGTATGTTATATGTATTATGTTAAGTCTTTATGTTTTCTTATGAAATTATGTATATGACTATGTGTTAGATTTTTCCTTGCTGGCCATTAGGCTCGTTCCTTTTTGTTTTATGTGCAGGAAAATAAGCTTTAGAGGCGGTAAGATTCGTGACGCTTGGAGGATGTGTATCGATGGTGAATGGAGTCAAGGGGCCGAGCGTTATTCGATTCGAGGATGTAGTCTCATTTTATATTCTTTTTATGGTTTTACATGTATTTTCCGCATTATTATGTAATGTCTTTTATTTTTAATCATGTTTTGTTTTTAAAGACAATGGGATCCCATAATCCTTCTTAGTATTCTGTTTATTTGTAAATAACTCTTATTTTGCAAGTTACTCAATAAATTATGGTATTTTCGTAAAAATGTAAGTTTTATGTATAGTTTCGTTAATGGTCCAAATAGTCTAGAGTAGTGGGTCGTTACATCCTCGTTGGAGGCGGACTCTGGGAAGAGATACAGAGAAAAGGTGTCAACACCGTGGAGGAATTCTTAAATAAGGCCCAGGGATGGATAAACCTGGAGGAGGCACTAGAATCAGCTGCGGGAACCAGCCAAGCCCCTTATCAGCCCACTGGAGTGGGAACGGATGTCGTGAAAACGACCCAAACCGTTACACAGAATAACCAATTGGGTGGAGGCAAGAGAAAAGGGAGCAGCAAGGGCAGCCAGCACGGCCCAGAGAAGAACAAACCCGTGGAAAAATTTAAACCAGTCTACGCGACTTACACCGAGCTCACAAACACTAGGGAGAACATTTTCCTAGCAAACTCTGCTCGCCTTCCCTGGAAGAAGCCGGAGCCTTTGAAGCACCAGAAGGCTAAGCGAGACCCCTCGAAGTTTTGTCGATTCCACAACGACATTGGCCACAACACTGACGATTGTAGTCATTTGAAGGATGAGATCGAGACCCTTATCAGAGCCGGACCCTTGCCTCAGTATGCGCAGAATAGAGTTCCTGCCGATCAGTCGGCTCCAGAAGCTCCGATAAGTCAGCCAGGGCCTCGGATAAATCAGGACACCCCTCCTCCCGTGATAGGAGGAGAGAACTCCACGATCTCCGGAAGCCCCCATCTGGCCGGCACAAGCAGAGGTGCCCAGAAGAGATATGTCAATGAATTGAAGGCTCATAACGGAGTGGAGTTCGTCCTAGAGAAGCATCTACCCAACAGCAGTAACTGGAGAGGCAACCAATTATATTCACCGAGGAAGATGCTAGTCACGTCCAGTTCCCCCATAACGACCCTCTGGTCATAGCCGCCCAACTTTCCAACCGGAGAGTTAGGAGGATACTGGTCGATAATGGGAGCTCGGTGAACCTGCTGTTCTGGTCTACGCTGGAAAAGATGGGTTTATCTGTCACCGAGTTGAAAGCCACCTCCATGATGCTATATGGATTTTTCGGAGAAGGGTCGGCAGCAATAGGAACAATGAAGCTGGTGATTACCTTGGGAGACGGACCCCGGACTGTCTCAAAACTCCTCGAGTTTGTGGTCATTGATTGTCTTGTCGCATACAATGCTATTTTGGGCCGAACTACATTGATAGCATTTAAAGCCATAACCTCCATCTGCCACCTCGCACTAAAATTCCCCTCTTCCACGGGGATATGCACGGTCCGAGGTGATCAGCTCGCTGCCAGGGAATGTTATAGCATTTCTATGAAGGGAAAATCAAGACTCGGGCAATAGACGATGACCATCCAGGGTGGGAGTGAGGAATCTCATGAAATTGTACCTATTCCTGAGTTAGAAAAACCTCAGAATGCCAGAGGGGAGGGTATCATCTTAAATAATGATATCGACCCCAGAGTACGCAAGGATAGATCCGAGCTCCAGGCCATCAAAGAGCTCGAGGAGGTGAATATCGACCCACAAGACCCCTCGAAGGTTGTAAAGCTCGGGAAAAATCTATGTAGCGAAAGGAAGGCGGAGCTGATTAGGTTTCTGTAAGAAAATCTACATGTTCGCCTGGTCTCATGGAGACATGGTAGGGATCAGCCTGAGCGTCATCATGCACACCCTCCACTTGGATAAAAACGTGCCTGCAAAGTCCCTGAAACAAAGGCGCCTAGGAACAACACGAGCTGAGGCCCTAGAGGAGGAAGTAGCCCGGCTCTTAAAGTATGGCTTTATCCGCGAGGCAAAGTTCTTGATCTGGGTCGCCAATCATGTGTTGGTCCCAAAGCCCAACAGGAAATGGCGGACCTGCATCGACTTTTCCGATCTGAACAAAGCCTGCCCCAAAGATTGCTTCCCTTTGCCAAGGATTGACCAATTGGTAGATGCCATGGCGAGGCACGAGCTTATGTCTTTTATGGATGCGTACTCGGGTTATAACCAGATCGCCATGAATCTGGCAGACTAGGAACACACTAGCTTCATGACCCCAACTAATGTTTATTGTTACAAGGTCATGCCCGGGTTAAAAAACGCAGGGGCTACGTACCAAAGGTTGGTAAATAGGATTTTTACCAATCTGATCAGGAAAAATATGGAAGTGTATGTTGACGACATGTTGGTCAAGTCAAAAACTGCCGATAACCATGTCTCCGATCTGGAGGAATGCTTTAAGATTTTGAGAGAATACGACATGAGGCTAAACCCCCAAAAGTGTACTTTTGAGGTTGCGTAAGGAAAATTCCTGGGTATCATTATTAATACTAGAGGAATAGAAGCAAACCCCGATAAGATCAGGTCGCTACTCGTGATGCCCTCACCTCGGTCGCGAAAAGACGTTCAAAGTCTGACAGGAAGGGTGGCGGCCCTTAATCGGTTTATTTCTAAATCTACCGACAAGTGTTTGCCATTCTACAACCAGCTCTGGGGAAATAAAAAATTCGAGTGGACCGAGGAATGCGAACGTGCCTTCCTCAACCTGAAAGCACATTTAGCCGAGCCGCCTGTATTATCCAAACCAACGGCAGGAGAATCTCTTTTCCTTTAACTAGCTATCACGGAAGATGCGGCTAGTGTCGTGCTAGTCCGGGAAGAAGACCGGTCTCAAAAGCCAGTCTATTACACCAGGAAGAGGCTTCTCAAAGCTGAATACCAGTATCCGTTGATGGAAAAGATGGCCTTCTGCCTTATTACGGCCTCCCGAAAGCTCAGATCGTATTTCTAGTCCCACTTAATACACGTCATAACTGATCAGCCTTTAAGGCAGGTTTTGAAGAAACCTGAAGCATCGGGATGTCTGTTGAAGTGGGCTATCGAGCTTAGCCAATTTGAGATACTGTACATGCCACGAACTGCTATAAAAAGCCAAGCCCTGGCTGATTTTGTGGCAGAATGCACAGGATTCTGAGAAAACTCGGTGGAAGAATCAGCTCAAACCTCATGGAAAGTCTTTGTAGATGGCTCGTCTAACGAGAACGGCTTCGGGGCCGGAATCATATTTATATACCCAAAGGGGACATCGATTCCACTCGGCGTTACGATTTGGATTCAAAGCATCCAACAACGAGGCCGAATACGAAGCTTTATTGGCTGGGCTAAGGGTGGCTCAGGAGCTGAGGGCCAGCTCCGTCTAGTGTTACATCGATTCCCAGCTCATGGTAAACCAAGTGTTAGGAGAATACCAAGCACGGGGAACCAAGATGGCTGCTTACCTGGGCTAGGAAAAGAAAGAGCTATCTGCATTTGAGCACGGCTTAATCGAGCAGATACCCCGGGAGCAGAACGCCAATGCTGATGCCCTGGCGAAGCTTGCCACCTCCGGGGAGGCAGAGACTTTGGGGCTGGTGCCAGTAGAATTCTTGGAAAGAACAAGCATAGAGGAAATCAAGGTGGAGGTCGAGATGATTGACACCAGACCGACTTGGATGACTCCCATCCTCGAGTATCTCACAGCAGGGAAGTTACCCGAGGAGCGAATGATGCAAGGAGGGTACTTTACCAGGCTCTGAGGTATACAGTGATGATGGGATATTGTATTGGCGTGGCCTCTCTTTACCTCTCCTACGGTGTGTTCTGCCAAGCGAGGTGAAGACCATTTTGTAGGAGGTGCACGAGGGCTTTTGCGGAGATCACGCTTGGGGGCAAAACTTGGCCTTGAAGATATTGAGGCAAGATTATTATTGGCCCACTCTGTCAAAGGAATCGATTTCCTACGTCCGAAAATGTAACAAGTGCTAGCGACTCGCCACAATTGCCCGGGCTCTTCTGGTCGAGCTAAAGATAATCTCCTCCCCATGGCCGTTCGCGGTCTGGGAGATTGACCTGGTTGGTGCCCTCCCCACTCGAAAAGGAGGAGTTTGAAACGCGGTGGTGGCTATCGACTATTTCACAAAGTGGGCAGAAGCAGAGCCCCTGTCGACGATCACTTCAAAGAGGGTCCTCGACTTTGTGGTCAAGAATATTGTTTGCCGATTCGGGCTGCCAAAGAAGATCGTGTCAGATAACGGAACGCAGTTCGATAGCAATCTCTTCACCGAATTCTGTGAGAGGAACGACATTGTTAAAAGCTTCTCCTCCGTGGCCTATCCCCATGCCAATGGGAAGGTCGAGGTTGTCAACAAGATGTTAAAAGCAAGCCTTAAGAAGAGGCTGGATGAAGCCAAGGGAGTTTGGCCCGAACAGCTCCCCCAGGTACTATGGGCATACCAGACCTCACACCGAACTTCGACGGGTCATAGACCTTTCTCCCTGGCTTTTGGGAGTGAGGCTTTCCTTCTTGTTGAAGTAAAGGTAGCCTCGCACAGAGTCCAGACATTTGACCAAGACCGGAACGACAAATTGCTCTGCGCGTCCCTCGACCTAATGACGAAAAACGAGAAGCTTCACAGCTGCAACTCGCGCATTATCAACAAAAGATCACTCGTTATTTTAACTCAAAGGTCAAGAAACGCATCTTTAGCGTAGGCGACCTGGTACTCAGAAGAGTCTTCTTAGCCGGTAAGGATCCCAAGGACGGAGTGTTGAGACCAAACTGGGAAGGGCCCTATCAAATAACAGAGGTCATGAAAGAAGGAACCTTCAAGCTAGCTCGGCTTAATGGAGAAGCAGTCCCACGGACTTGGAACGTGATACACCTGAAGAAATATTATTAGTAGTACTTTTGTAAGGCTTAATTAGAAAAGCCACCTTTGTTTATTAAATAATGAGAGAAAGTCTTTTCACGTTGTCGTATATGTTTGTGGATGTAATGTTTAAAAGGGGGGGGGGGGGGGGGTACGTTTCAAGTAACCACGAAAGGTCCTTTCCTGATTACTTAGGGGGCATATATCCTGGATACAACCAGATCCTAAAACTTAGAAGTTGATTCAAATTGATTGATCGATGTTTTTCTTAAAAAGCACGAGATATCAATAAAGGATTAACGCGAACTAAGTTTTTAAAGTTAATGTCCTGGATACGACTATGTCCTAAAACTTAGAAGTTGATTCAAATTGATTGATCGATGTTTTTCTTAAAAAGCACGAGATATCAATAAAGGATTAACGCGAACTAAGTTTTTAAAGTTAATGTCCTGGATACGACCAGGTCCTAAAACTTAGAAGTTGATTCAAATTGATTGATCGATATTTTTCTTAAAAAGCACGAGATATCAATAAAGGATTAACGCGAACTAAGTTTTTAAAGTTAATGTCTTGGATACGACCAGGTCCTAAAACTTAGAAGTTGATTCAAATAGATTGATTGATGTTTTTCTTAAAAAGCACGAGATATCAATAAATGATTAATGCAAACTAAGTTTTTAAAGTTAATGTCATGGATACGACCAGGTCCTAAAACTTAGAAGTTGATTCAAATTGATTGATTGATGTTTTTCTTAAAAAGCACGAGATATCAATAAAGGATTAATGCAAACTATGTTTTTAAAGTTAATGTCCTGGATACGACCAGGTCGTAAAACTTAGAAGTTGGTTCAAATTGATTAATAGATGTTTTTCTTAAAAGCATGAGATATCAATAAAGGATTAACGCGAACTAAGTTTTTTAAAAGTTGATGTCCTGGATACGACCAGGCCCTGGAACTTAGAAGTTGAGTGTAAATTGATTGACTGAAATTTTTATAAAAAAAGCATGACATATCAATAAAAATGAGTAACGATAAAGGTAAAAAATAGATTAAAGGAAATCTGGGGAAACCAATTGTCTCGAGGAGAAAAAACCTCGTGGTAGAATATTACAAATAAAAAAGAGAAGGATCAAAAGTCCTAGGCCCCTTCAGGCCACTCCGACGAAGTCCCCCTTCGGCATCCTGCTCGGCTGCAGCGGAAGTCTCCCCAGTCTCAGAGGGCGCCTCCTGTTGAAGTCGAGCCTTAAACTTCTCGAGGAAGGGCTCCCACACCTCTGGCCCCAGGAAGGAAAAGTCACCATCCTAGTTGAAGGCCCAGCAATGATACAACATGGCCTCCATGGAGGAGCTGGAAGATGCCCTCTCTGCCACAAGGGCAGCCTTGGCCTCCTCAAGCTCGACCTTCGCAGCATCCAAGGCGTAGCCTCGTCCTCGAGTAGCTTAGCCCGGTTTGCCTCCAGATCAGCCTGCACAGCGACCAAGGCAGCCTGCGCGACCTTCTCGCTTTCCCTGGCAGCCGTCAGGGCATCCTTGGCATCCTACTCTTGTTGTTGAGCAGATGTAAGAGCGGCCTTAGCAGTCTGGAACTCGCCCCTAACCTCGTCAAACCTGGCCCTGGACCGAGCTATGCTTCGATTTAGGGCCAAAGCCGCCTGCAAGGTCAAGAGATGAAAATGCATGTGCTTTAGAAAAAGCAAAGAGAACCGTTGATTAAGAAAACTTACCGTGAGGGTCATCCCCAGTGAAGACTCCATAACGTTCTCAGGGCTCCTCGTCTCAATCTCTTGCAAGTCCCTTGGGGTGGCATTGTAGCAGTGATCCACCATATAGGTCGCGGTTTCATAAACCATCCCTCGAAAGGCCTTGGGGATTTTCTCCAGGGCCTGAGTGTTGACTGGGATGCGCATGGTGGGAGCCGGAGCTGGCAAGGTTCTAGTTGGTACCTCCAGTTCACAGTTAGAGACCGGAGGTCGCGGGGGAGGTGGGGATATCTTCTCCATAGCAGGAGGATCTTGGCCCTTCCCCTTGGCGGGAGACTTGGAGGTGGTCCCGGGAGGGGGAGTTTTCTTGGTCAGCCGGATCCTCTTTACCAATGGTCCAGACAACCCGGAGGGAGGATTCCCCCCCTGGAATATGGATCGCAGAACGTTGTCCCCGGGCTGTGACATCTCCTCGCCTGAAACAAAACCAAGGAAGCGTTAGTAGAAATATAAAAAATACTTGATAAAAGATAAAAAAAAAAGTCTAGAGAATCTAAAGAATGTATTGAAAAGGTCCTACCCTCCGAGCTAGAGGAGGAATCTATTGCCACGACCTCCGGCCGCGGAGCTTCTACGAAGGAGTCCAAGATTATAACTTCACGAATGAGAGGGGGCTCTGGGTCCGGATCCGCCTTAGGACTGGACTCCTCTACATACTGCCTAAGCCCCGGAGCTACTACACCCTCCAGAAGGGAGGGCCACGACCTAAGGTTGGTCCCGTACTCCTCAAAAAAGGCTGACCAAAAGGCCAGGGGTATTGTCTACTACTACAGTTCCCCTAGGGCGGCCCATGTCATAGCGTAACACTAGTTGATCAATGCACTGGAGTAGAGTTATGTTACGGTGTGGATCATTTTGATGATGATGTACGAGTTGGCTAGGGTTAAACCTAGCAAGCCGTATGTCTACGGCAGCCCTGTTTAAGTCTTTAAACAAGTATGGGTTACCTTGGCCAGAGCGACCGGCTGCTGCCCCGGACTGGATTCACTCCGCATCAACCCCCTAGGCACGAGCGGCACCTCGTCTTCCTCATCCTGCTCGTCGTCATCCGCAGCACCCCCGTCAGGGATGGGTGCCATCTCGCGAGCTACTGGGACGGTCAACAGCCTCCTCAAGGCCGGGGTCTGGCCTGGAGAAATTAACTTACATGCCAGCATCGTCTCGTCAGACACGAGCTGGCAGTAGTCTTTTTTGCTTGGAGGGAGCCCCGCCAAAGTTTCATATTGACCCCCGAGGGTCACCGATTTAGCCGTCCTCGCAAAAATAGTTGCACGATGGTATTCAAGTCAATACGCATGGAAAGAAACAAGTCAGCGATGATTTTGTGAGCTAAGGATAGAAAGAACTTACGAGGATGGTTGAAATAGTGGTGGTCGCAGTTACGAAACCCCGTCGACATAAAGAATTGGTCCTTGAAGTCGTTGGGGTGGTTGGGCAGCTTGATGACTGCGACAGAGTTGGGAAAACGAGTCAAGTAATAGAACCTGTCACCTCACCCCCGTTGATCTGGGCTGGCTTTGAGGTAGAAGAAATAGAGAATGTTTGCCGGTGTAGGGACCTCCCATTCCTGCTTCAGGAACAGGTACCGCAGCCCCGCTAAAAGGCGGTAGAAGTTAGGGGGGAGTTGAAAGCGGGCCAGCTTCACGAAGTTCAGGAAGTCCACGAAGTACTGGTCCAGAGGAAGAAAGGCCCCAGCCTTGAGGTGTTCGTCGCTCCAGGCTACGAACTCCTCGTCGAGCGGTGTGCAGCTCCGCTCGCCCTCGAGGGGAGGTCGGGCAACAAAAGCGCCTGTCCCTATTTTGATGTTGTGGGATAGCAGGATCTTGTTGACCTTCCCCTGAGTTGTAACCTTCCAGAAAATCCTCTCAGCCTCGAAGAAGGCGTCAGGTCCCACCTCGATCTCTTTCTCCACGGTGGGACCGAAGTGGGGGATAGGGGATTCCGCTACAACCTCCTTCCCCTTGCTGGCCCTGCTGAGATGACGAGCCGGTGGTGCCCTTTTTGGGCATGTTCTTCCTGGGTCCCATCTGGTCGCCTAACGAACAAAGATGAAGAAAGTTTAGAAAGGCGACCTAAACATAGGAAAGGGAATCTAGCGCGAGAAATGATTTTCCTTACACGGGTTGAGGTAATCTCAGCCCGCGGTGTGTGAGGCCACACGGCTATATGAACACGCGCCTGCGTTCCCAACGGGTCCCCGATTGCTTGGGATCCGTGTGTCAGGAGGGTCAGGATAATGCTTGCCTTGGAGGGAAAGTTTCAAAAAGCAAAACTGCCTGGGAAGAGTGACCTCTAAGCTACCCGGTTTTGCACCCCAGAAACCTATCACCTTCCCTTCTCCAAACAAGCATTTCAGAAGATTACCCAGAATAGTCACCCCAGAATTATCTTGTCCTATGCGTCACATTCGTAAACATATTCCCATACGGTCGATACCCCTAGGATAAAATCCTACGCACAAAACACCTGCCAAAAAGAAAAAACAACCTACAATGTGCCACTAAGAAAGAAGTTTACCTAAACAAGAGAAACGGAAACATCTAAACATACAACAGGCAGAGGACTTACAGAGCTTTTTGCTGTGTGAAAATCAAAAAAGGCGTAGGAGTCGGAATCCTAGTGGAGTCTTTAGAACTGGAGTCACGAAGAAACCCTTGTGTCTAGAACACAGAGACTTCTGGAACGATAACTGGAAGGAAAAAGGTTTCTGAGGCTAAGAAGAGAGAAGACGAGGAAATTTTTTCAAATAAAGGGTGGCTCATGCGAAAGGTGGCCAACCTTATATATACGTAAAAGGCAAAGGAGTGAGGACCGATCGATCGTCTTAATGCGAGATACGAGGGTCACAACTCGAAAGACGAAACGACGGCCGAATATAGGCTAGGCCATTTAATGCGATTCTCGGAAGACGGACCGTCACCACCACGATGCTCCTCGTATCTAACACCAGCGCAATAGGCAGGACATGAAGAGTCGAAAAAGAAGCCTAAAATCCCCCATTGTGGCCACAGGTTATGTCACGTGTCACGAGCAGGGGCTTGGGGGGAAAATGTATGCCCTAAATATCCACGAGTTATTAGTGAGCTGGAAAAGGGCATAATTCAATCCACCGCGTGGAAACTGTACTCGGAGCTACTATTACGATTCTCTACCTCTTTAGCACGAGCCAATCAAAGGGTTAGCAAGTATGCTCGAAGGCATCTGGTCAGCAATATGGATATCACGAACTGGCGCTACATCGAGCTCGAGGTGCGGCATAGATCTGGCACCCCTGACCATTTGTGAAGGCAACCATGCAATGTAAACGTGCACATATCAGACGTCATGTGTCTACTCCATTCCTAAATTCTCGGACACGCAGCATAAACGTGCGTGTTCAGGCACCCCACGACTGGTTTGGGCCATGCGACCCATTATCCCCCTTATCTATTGATTAGACAACACTTCATTGTCAGTTCTTAGGAATTAATCATAAATGTCACAGTGGTGACATGATGGGTAAGAAGGTCACGGGATGACCCCCTTTACCAACACCCAGATATCCTCTCCCTATAAATATGGAGACCCTAGGCGTTGCAAGGGGTTGGCGTTTTGATTGTAAAGAAACACCGTGTAAGGAATACTCAAGAGATATCAATAATACTGACCGGTGGACTAGAGGGATTTTAACCTTCGAACCACCTAAAAAGAAGGAGTGATAACCTTTCCACCATACTAATTTCGCCAGTTTGGAATATAAATATTTACACATTACGGTTCACTATTTAGCACTAATCCACCCAGTTTATTCGTATAATTACCTGTTGACGAAGAACCGCCAAGTTTAATCCCATTTTAAATATTAGGGATAATGTCAAGTGGGTAGTAAAACACTTGAGTATTTTAGGATATATTTTAGAGTTGTATAAACTCTTCTAACCCTACCCCCCCCCCCCCCCAAAAAAAAAAAAAGACTGACCACTCTCTTTCTCTCTTTCACTATCAAGTTTTGAAAATTCTCTCAAGTTTTCTCTACATCTTCAACCTCAAGAACACTAAGGAGGCTTGGAAGCATTTAAGCTCTGGTCTAGGAAGGGTTTTCCCTAAGGTAAAGTTTCAATAAACTAGACTTTTGTAAATTTTTAACCATAGATTTTAAAATAGCTAATTATCTATGTTGTTGGGGGGAGTTGGTTAAATTTTTGAAAGGTTTTTGAAGGAGCCAAAGCTAATAGGAAGATCCAAAACTTAAGCAAGAACAACAAGAGGTAAAAAGTTTACTTTTATGGTTGTTATTGTATGATTTTTAGTTTTAAGAACTATTTTGTATAGTTAATGCTTAAAGTATCTTATTGGTTATGTAATAAGGTTATGGTAGTTGTTTTATAATTTTTATGATGCTTGTGTGTTGATTTTTGAAAATAGGGACCAAAACCCCCAAGGGTTTTGAAGGAAACCCTAAAACAAAATACATGTTTTGAGGTGTGACTTCCAAGGGGCCAAGCATCCACTGTATATTGATTTTGTAAAATTTAATTGTACTGTGAATTGTTGAGATTGAGTACATAAAATTTAGCTTTTGAAACAATAAAAAATGTTTAAAAATGAGTGAGTTATGCTATTTCAAAGTTTAGGTAAAACAACTATTTTTTCGTATTCTTAATTTCAGAACCAAGTTTGGATAGCCACTGTATAGGGAAAATGAAACCATTTTTTTCTAAAATTTGGTGAAAATATTCTTGGTATAACCTAGTATTCCACTATAAAATTTTGTAACAAAACACTGAATGGTTTGAAATTTATTGAGTGTCCAAGTTTAGAAAAAATAAGGACTTGAAAATAAGGTCATTTTTACCTCATTGTTGGAAAATAATTTCACCAATAAAAAATGATCCTTTTGACCTAAGATTTTACAAAGACCAAAAAGGCATACCAAAAACAGAATTGGGAAATTTTGGTAATAATTGTGTAAGTAAATTTCAAGTTATGAACTAACAAAGTATGTAGTTAAAAATGTGAAAAATAGGGGTTTCACACTTAGCGCAAAAATGAGATTTTGGAACTTAAGGTAAAAAGTAAAATTTTGCTTATTGCAAGATAAAAACTCGGCAAGTCTTGAAAAGATATTTTGACCTAAAATACCACTTTGAGTTTAGTAGGAATTATTTTTATTCTTTCTAAAAATAAAAGAATTCATTTATGAATAAGTTAATAAATTAAAAGAGGGTTTAAAACCCTACATTTTGAGAAAATAATAAAGT
The DNA here is from genome assembly GCF_963169125.1 of Humulus lupulus. Lineage (NCBI taxonomy): Eukaryota > Viridiplantae > Streptophyta > Magnoliopsida > Rosales > Cannabaceae > Humulus > Humulus lupulus. The sequence continues at coordinate 37,727,300 of NC_084801.1, read as the reverse complement.
GAATTATTTTTGTAGTAAGTAAACTTGATTAATTGACTTCGTAAATTTAACTAGTCAAGATGAGAAATTTTTAACAGTTCTCCTAATTAAGACAAATTAGGCAATTTTCTTAAAACGATTTTTAGATATTAAAACCTTAAGAAAAAAATAAAAGGAAAATTATGAGTTTATTTTCTTGACAAATAATTAAGGAATTTAATTAGTATTTTCTGGATATAATACTGGCTAAAATCTTTATATATTTTAACCGACTTTTTGAAACTATAGATCAGTAGCGATGCGTTTAAAGAACAAGATTTTTAGTAGATTGGGGGAAAATACTATTGTGATACCCGAGCCTAGGTATCGAGACCATAGGATAGGTCGCCCTGAGACTTAGGAATTAATCTCAAATATTTTGTATGAATTTCCTTAATGGGTTCAAAACCAAATAAGGATCATAAATCCATACAAATGATTTTTATTAATATGACCAAACTGCCCAAAATAATAATAATGAATTATGAGTGTCATAATTAATCCGAGTATACTATATGGATAACTACAGTATTGGCTAGCGTAACTGGACTGAACGTTGGAGGGTGAAAACCTGCTGAGTGCTAAGGACTCAAAGTAAGTCAACTTGTATTGTGTGGCTGCAACATGAAACGACTATGTATTGTATGTTAGTATAGGGACACATGCATATATAGACACTGTCGTAGAAATTTTCTCAGAGACGTTAGTCTAGTGAGTGCTAATTTAGAAAATATGAACGGTAGATATCTGTCATATCCTTGACGGCTGATCCCTGTCACACTGCTTGATTTTATTATGTCCGGTTCATTACCATGACGAGTGGCCAAGAGGTGAGGATTGCTGGTTAAACTTAGGGGCGCCAAAATGAATGGAACCTAGGGGCCCTCATGCTAACTTAATCATTGAACGGTTAGAACCTGAGCAAGTGCTCTAATAAGTTATTCCCGGATAGCAGCCGTGAATATTGGCCATTCAGTGAGAGTGCCTAGAGATACTAGGGGTTGCCAAGTTTGAGTGAGGCTGAACACCCTAGGGGAAACTGCTCATCAGCACCACTGATTAACATAGAAGTCTCTGTAAAACCATGTAAATTCGATTTACTCTTGGATAAGTAGCGATGCCCTAGGTAACACGATAGTTACCCTTGATGGGGATATTTATTGGCTAGATCTTAGTGTTGAGACTCGATTCTCTCTTATAGAATTGCAATTATGCTTGAGGGCGTGTTACGCCCGAATTGTTGGAAATTGTCGAGCGTTGGTCTCGAATTATATTGTGATATATTATATCTGCTAGCTCTCGGATTTTGAGAATGCAGGGATTTAATTGTTTTTATGAAATAGTTGTGATATTATATAACTGCTTGCTCTAGGATTTTCTGTGAGTAGGGTTTTATCTGTCATAGGAAATAATTTATCATTGTTTATCAAGCATGACCATAAGTTTGTCAGGACGCTTTTATGTTCTTGAATTTGATTATGTAGGGTCCGGATAGATCTGAAACCCTAATTCTCTGCATGGTTTTGTTTTAAAGTTGAACTTACTAAGCGTTTTCACTTACCTCGTCGTTTCCTATTATGGGTAAGAACAAGGGCAAGGCAAACCAGTGAGCGCTGGAGTCTACCTTGGAAATGTACATGTGGACCGACCTTTTGGGAAGCTGTTTTATTTTTGGAAATGATGTGAAATTTCCCTAGACTAGGCTCACTCTACTCTTGATAAAAAATGTTGTAATTAAATGTTAAGTATTGCCATACTACTTTTTAAATTTTTTTTTATACGGGTTTTTGAGACATTTTGTCAAATGAAAACATTTATATTTCTGCATTATCGAGTCTTGAAAATCTGTGTCGCTACAGTTGGTATCAGAGCTCGAGTTGAGCTGATCTGTAGACAACCCACATGTACATTTCGCAAAGGCAGACCGACACTCACTGTAAGTACTGTCTCTTCCTTTAGTGTGTTGTTTCCATTTTTTCTTACCTCAATTCTATAAATTGTAGGTTATGGCTGATATACCTTAGATAGGTGACCTTGTGATGGGAAACGTACCCATGATCCCTATGCCTAGGATCAATTACCATAGAATCTTGAACGATGAAAATTCGTGACGCTTCGAGTACGATCAACGACATCAGCGTGTTATTAGGCAATGTATGCAGTACATGACGGAAGTCTTCAATATAGCCTGGGGAGGATCCCGAGTAGTCAGAAGAGGATACCGACATGGAGCTGGATATGTTGATGGATAACTTAGATTAGGTTATGCTGTGAGGGTCTTGTTGATAGTTTTTGTAAATACCTTGCAAACCTACTAGGTTGTAGGACTTTGGTTTAGTTGTAGCAGGAAAATGTAGAAACCCGATGTGTAGTTAGGGTTCTATTTTTGGATTTATCGTCCTGCTAACTATAAACCCATGGCATGATCTTTCATGATCATTTTGTATTGCTAGGTTATATCCTTGAATATTATGACTACTTGGTTTAAGTTGAATCATTATGGTTCTTCTTGCCAATTTATGAGAAAAATTGGTATGCTCATTTATTGCTATGTTAGTATTCTTCCCTACTATACATTGTGGTATAAATACTTGTGATGGTGCCTAACACTCGAGCCAGGGGAGGTCGAGCTGTTAATCAACCAGACCTAGACGAGAGAGTAGTTGTTGATCAAGATGCAGGTCGTGGCTGAGGCAGAGGAAGGGGTCGAGGCCGAGGACAAAGTGTACAGCCGGAACCAAATCTGGCAACTCAGACAGAGGATATTTGACTTTGTGGTGGCTACCAAAAATGAAAAGGTAATATGTGTTGGTATTAACTTCTTGCCACTATGCACTTAGGAGCTTTTTATTTTAAATCAAACAAAAATGGCATGGACAAGAGCTCAAAGAGGAAGGGGTGTTGTTGGCCGGGCCCAGGCCGCACCTGTTGCTAGAGCTCAGAACGCACCTGTCACTAGAGCTCCAACTCAAGTTGCTAGAGTTCACGAGATAGCCGAGTAGATAAATAATCTGCAAAGGCTAGTGGAGACGCAGAGAGCCCAAATTGAAAGAGGGCAAAAGAGACAAGAGGACGCTGATGCTCTCCAAGCTGAAAGGTTTAACACCCTTTGGGGACGACTACCCATGCCACCAAATAATGCTTAAAACTATGAAATACCACGTGAAAACAATGAAGAACAGAACCCTGGCCCGCAGGTTGTCATTGAGCAACTGGTACTACCGATAGAAGCACCAAGAGCTGCCGAGCGAAACCTATATCAGAATGGTTCGACAACCAGAATCCACCTATATTTTAGGGGAGTAGTGACCCATCAATGGTAGAGGAAGGGATCAGTATTTTGGAAAGGATCTTCGACTTCATTGGAACTACCGAGAGAGATAATGTAGTTTGTGCGACCTATATGCTGAGAAAAGATGCCCGCATCTGGTGGGACACTGCCAAGAAATGGCATAATGTTGCCGAAATGGAATGGCTAGATTTCTTGACCTTGTTTAATGGAAAGTACTTTAGTAAGGCAGTGATTGAGCACAAAGTGAATGAGTTCACTAATTTGAAGCAGGGAACGTCGAGAGTGCAGGACTACGTTCGAAAATTTGACCAACTGTCTAGGTTTGCGAAGAACCAGGTGAACACTGAAGAGAATAAGACCTGGCGTTTTATGAAGGGCCTACGCAGAGACATTGCCAGATGTGTAGATACTGGTAGAACTGGCCCGGTGACATATGTCGAAGCTGTGGAATGGGCTCTTGGCCAAGAGTCTTGGGCTGTGTCAGACAAGCCAGAACCATAGAAGAACGAAGACAGGAGGTACACTCCCAACAACCCCAGACAGTTTCAAGCCAATCAGAATGGCCTAAAGGGAAAGTTCAACCTGAGGCTCGGCCAGAACTCGGGGCAAACAAACAATCCAACAGGCACAAGACTGATTTTTGGGGGAAATAACAAAAGAAAAGGGGGACCTCCCAATCAGGCAATGGCTAGTCCCAACAAACAGCCAAGACGAGAGTTTGAACAATTGCCACTATGTAACAAGTGTAACCGGCGCCATCGGGGCAAGTATGGGGTATGTTTTAACTGTGGAAAGCCAGGGCACTTTACTAAAGATTGCTGAAAGCCATCCAAGGGCAATGGAAATGACCAACAGAAACAAATTGGAGCTTCGCCTTGAGTTTATGCACTTACGTAAAGCGACAAAGGAGCTGGACCATCTGATATGGTGTCAGGTCAGATTTCTATCGCCCAAACCTCGGCATATGCATTAATGGATATTGGTGCATCACATTCTTTGTATCTGCATCCTTTGTGGAAAAATTACATAGAAGTCCTTAGCCTATGCCTGTTATCTGTGGGGTATCCTTGCCTTTGGGAGAGGATATGCTGGTGCGGACATGGGTTAGAGCCGTACCAGTTTGGGTTTAAGGTCGTGAGCTGACGGTGGATCTGTTAGTCTTGGACCTACATGAATACGACTTCATATTTGGGATGGATTGGTTAACCAGATATGGAGCCGTTATCAATTGCAAGCACAGAAAAATGGTCTTCACCACAGTAGGATAAGAACCATTCGAGTTCACGGGTACGTCAAGAGAAAAGAAGTGTCCCATGATTTATGCGATGAAGGCGAGAAAAATGTTGAGTGACGAATACATCGGTTTTCTAGCAAACATAGTGGATAAGGATAAAGAGACGAGCCAATAACCATCTGATGTACCGATTGTGTGCAAGTTTCCCGAAGTATTTCTTAAAGATTTCTTAGGGATTCCACCAGACCAAGAGATTATGTTTGAGATAGAGTTAATTCCAAGAGCTGTTCCAATCTTAAAGACTCCTTACAGAATGGCACTAGCTGAACTCAAGGAGTTGAAGTCGCAACTACAAGAGTTACTGGACAAGAAGTTCATAAGGCCAAGCCATTCTCTGTGGGGAGCCCCGATCTTATTCATGAAGAAGAAAGACGACTCGATGAGAATATGCATTGACTATCGGGAGTTGAACAAAGTGATGATCGGGAACCAATATCCATTACCGAGGATTGATGATCTTTTCGATCAACTACAAGGAGCGTCAGTATTTTCCAAAATAGACCTGCGATCAAGTTATCACCAGCTCAAGGTTAAGGAGGCGGATATACCAAAGACGGCCTTCAGAATGTGCTACAGTCACTACGAGTTCTTAGTGATGTCCTTTGGACTAACCAATGCACCTACGACATTCATGGATCTCATTAATCGCATATTTTGCGAGTACTTGGATAGGTTCATCGTCGTGCTCATTGACGATATTCTAATATACTCAAAAATCCAGGAAGAGCATGCAACGCATCTGGAACTTGTCCTACAACATCTGCAAGATGAAAAGCTTTACGCTAAGTTTTCTAAGTGCGAATTCTGGCAAGAGAAAGTTAGTTTTCTGGGGCACATAGTGTCGGCAGATGGAATTTGAGTAGATCCCGCCAAAATAGAAGTTGTTAAGCAGTGGAAACCTCCGAAAAATGCTCATTAGGTTAGAATTTTTCTTGGGTTAGCGGGATGTTACCGACAATTTGTGAAGGATTTTCCAAAATAGCCGCACCAATGACTCCCCTCACCCGCAAAAACATAAAATATGAATGGGCTGACAAGTGTGAGAATAGTATTTACGAGCTGAACACAAGATTGACGACTGCCCTAGTGATGACAATCCCTAATGGCACAGAGGGATATACTATTTATAGCGATACCTCAGGCCGAGGGTTGGGAGCAGTGCTGATGCAGCACGGAAAAGTAATTTCTTATGCTTCTCGACAACTAAAGAATTACAAGAATAACTATCCTACTCATAACCTGGAGCTTGCAGCAGTGGTTTTTGCACTAAAAATATGGAGGCACTACCTGTACAGAATACACTGCGACATCTACAGTGATCACAAAGACCTGAAGTATTTCTTCACTCAGAAGGAATTGAATATGAGATAGCGTTGATGGTTGGAACTGTTTAATGACTATAACTGTGACATTCTGTACCACCCGAGAAAAGAAAACAAGGTGGCAGATGCATTGAGTCAACAACCAAGTGCTTACGTGATGACAGTGAAGGAGATTTCGCCGCAGTTTCAAGCCGACCTTGCTACCTTAGATTTAGAAATAGTAGTTGGTCAATTGGCTAACCTCTCTATCGAGCCTACCATTATGGAAGCAATAAAAGGCTGGAAATTAGTCGATCCTTGGGTTCAAGGATTGATTTACAAAGTGAGAAACAAGGGGTGACCAAGATTCCATATCTCCAAAGATGGAGTATTGGGGTTTACGGGCAGAATATGTGTTCCGGACGATGACAAGATCAATAAGCAGATCTTTTTCGAGGGACATAATGCTCCTTATGCCATGCATCCGGGTATCACGAAATTGTACCAAGACTTGAAGAAGTACTTTTGGTGGCCTGGGATGAAAAGGAGACGGGAGAATATGTGGCACACTGCTTGACTTATCAGCAAACAAAGGCTGAGCATCAACGGCCAGCCGGATTGTTACAACCCTTAGAAATTTCGGAGTGGAAGTGGGAGATGGTCACTATGGACTTTATCATAGGTCTACCAACCACTTCCAAGGGGCATGATGCCATTTGGGTTATCATAGATAGGCTAACTAAGTCTGCTCATTTCTTGTCAATCAAGGTAGCTTATGGGGCACATATGTTAGCAGATATTTACATTACAGAAATAATGAGACTGCATGGTGTACCCAACTCCATTGTATCAAATCCTGACGGACGTTTTACCTCAACATTCTAGAATAGAATCCAAATGAGGTTGGGTACTAAACTGAAGTTCAACACTTCTTTCCACCTGGAAACAGATGGTCAAAGCAAACGAACAGTTCAAACCATCGAAGATATGCTAAGAGCCTACGTGCTCAACTTTCAAGGGTCATGGAATGAGAAGCTTCCACTGATAGAGTTCTCTTACAATAATAGCTATCATGATTCAATCAAGATGGCTCCGTATAAGGCTTTGTACAGAAGGAAATGTCGATCACCGACTCATTGGCATGAGACCGGTGAAAGAAATTTTCTTGGATCGGATGAGGTTGATCAGATTACCAAGGACATCTGACAGATAAGGCAACGCTTGCAAACTTTGGTTGATCGACAACGCAAATATGCTGACCGACGCAGGAGACCCCTGGTGTTTGAGGTTGGCAATAATGTGTTGCTGAAGGTAGCTCCGGTACGAGGGGCTATGTGGTATGGGAAGAAAGGATAGCTTAACCCAAGGTTCGTTGGACCTTTCGAAATCATAGAGAGGATTGGGGAAGTAGCTTATCGTTTAGCTCTTCTGCCCGCCCTGTCTAAGGTGCATGACATGTTTCATGTATCCTTGTTGAGAAAATACATGAGCGATCCCTCGCATGTACTCAGCTATTAGCAGCTGAGCATTGATCCTCAACTCGTCTATGAGGAGAAGCTGGTGATGATTCTAGACCGAAAGGAAAAAAATGTTGAGGAACAAGACAGTGACGTTGGTAAAGGTGCAGTGGTGTAACCATGGGCGTTGTAAGAAAGGGTTTGGGGGGTTGCCTAGGTTGAGGGCAATTGGCACAAAGAGGGCAGCATCTTCGTCAGCTTCTCAAATGTCTGGGCAATTGCCACCTGAAGTGGACACCATTTTCCAGCAAACTCAGGACATTATGCAGGAAAATCAGAACCTAAAGAAGTATACAACTAAACTTGAGAGTCGTTAACGACGTCAAGATGTACTGCTCAGTGCTTTGTTGAAGCAGGTTGGTGTATTGGCTCCTGGTTTTACTGTCAACTTACCAGAAGAGGATCCGGACGAGGACGATAGTCCAGGTGACGATGATGCTCATGGGGGCGGGGATGATGAAGAGGACAATACACATTTGTAGAACTTTTTTATTTATTTAAAGTTTAAATGATTAGAGATTTAATTTACTAAACTACTTTTATATTTTCATGTTTGGTAGAGACAATAAACATTAATTGTCATAAAATATTATTATTTATTTATAAAATCTAAAATTTTATTTTATTTATAATTAAATAATATTACTCAAAAATAAAATAATTATTAATATATTAAAATAAAAATTTATTAATTAATATTAATATTAATATATTGAAAATAAAATTAGTAATATTATAAAAAAATGATTTAAAAAATACTTTTACCAACACAAAATTACGTCGGTAAAAGTCTCAACCTTTACCGGCGCAAAAAAACGCCGCTAAAAAATACTATTATTACTGGCGCAAAAGGGTGTCGCTACTGATATCCACCTTTGCTGGCGCAATATTGCGCCACAAAAAGCAACAGGTTTTCCTGGCGCAAGTTTGCACCACTAAAAGTGTTTTTCACAATCACGTGGCAATTTTTTTCACCAGCACATCCATTTTTTTATCGGGACAGTTTTCGGTCACCAAAAGATACTTTTGTCGGTGCAGTACGTTTTGCGTTGGCAAAAGTCTCATTATTGACGGATGTGCGCCGTCACTTTTCGCCGACGCAAAAGCACGTCGGGAAAGCCTATAGGGCTTTTGCCGGCGCAAATTTGTGCCGGCAAAAGTCCCGTTTTTTGTAGTGCCTAATTATATAAAAGTCTAGGTTTTTTTAATAATTTGTATTTAAGGGTAATGTCAAAGGTGTCTTTAATGAAGAATATAACCTAGGTTAAATTAATCGCTCGCTTGTTGGGTTTGTTGCTTAAATTAACTGACCTCCATTGAAATTAATAGTTTTGCTGGATTAAATCTAAGGTGTTTGTCCATTAGGTTGTTTAGAAAAAAAAATTATTAAGAGCACTTTGCTTTAATAAATTACTTAAGAGCATCTCTAATGGAATGCCAAATTGGTGATGCATTGCTAAAATATAGCTCACTTTACAAAAAAAATTGTTTGAATGGTGTGCCAAATACCAAATTTGGCACATACTAAAAATTGTGCCATATTTGGCACACAATATAGCATGATGCATATTTTGCATCACTATAAATACTACACTTTTTTATTTACTTTTATCCCATTTTTATTATTTTAGTATTATTTTTTAATATTCACCATTAAATGCTAAACTTTTTATCTTATTATTTTATTATTATCTTTAAACTATAAAGAATAATGAGCATTAATGAAAGATTGGTTTTTGTATCAACTTTTACAATTGTGCATTAGAACATAATTCTAAAAATTGTGCTAACTATACCACATATATTTTTTTTTAGCAGCATAAATATATAGGACAATTCTTCTATAGGGGCTTCACTTTAAGTCCTACCGGTAGGGTTCTCAGTGTTTCTCGACTCGTGAACAATTTTTGGCGCGATTTTTTTTTATGACCGTGTATATTGTAGCTATTTAGAGTATCCTGCAAATTTTCAGAAAATTATGAATAGTTTATAGTACTGAAAACTAGGTTCAAACATGTTGTTTTCCACACGCATAAAAAAATTTAATCACGCGTGCAACAACATGTTTGAACCTAGCTTTCGATACTGTAAACATTTCAGAATTTTCTAAAAATTTGCAGGATGCTCTAAATAGGTACAATATACACGGTCATAAAAGAACTAACGCCGAAAACTGTTCAAGGGTCGAGAACACTGAGAGCCCCACCGGTAGGGCTTAAAGTGAAGCCCCTATATTAGAATTTCCATAAATATATATACCACATATTGATTTAAAAGAAAAATAGAGAGAGAAAGGAAACCTAGTTATATAACATTAGAAAAGTAGGGTATTGGAGGCTGAGGCTATGAAAGAGAGAACGACCATGGAGACGAATATGAGTATGGAGATACTAAAGCAATTCCTTGTTGATAAAGTTCGGCTATTGCGCAAGAACGTGATTTTCTCGCCTTTTTCAATGAATATTCTGTTGAGTATAGTTGCTAATGAACTATATCAATTCTTGCAAATGCACTCTACTTTAAGGGTGTTTGGGAAGATCGATTCGACCCATCAAAAAATCGCATAGAAAAATTCTACACACTAAACGGCGATGCGGTTCAAGTTCCATATATGTGTCAAGATTATGTTTTTAATGGTTGCTATACACCTTTAGAAGGGTTCAGTGTTCTACGGTTGTTGTATGAGGATCCTTCTTTTAGATTTGAACAGATGTTTGCCATGTACATTTTCTTGCCAGAGAAAACAGATGGGTTATCGAACATAACGAATCTGTTCAGTTCACACTCAAAAGATTTTCTTACTCAAAAATTTAAGTTTGATCAAATATATTATATTAAAAAATTAAGAATACCCAATTTCAAGTTCAACTTTAAATTTAATGTTTCGAAGATGATGGAGCGATTGGGATTGATTATGGACGAATCAGAGAAGTCAGTTGGTATTAGTAGTAGTGATGGACAAACTAATATTCCTCGAAATAGGAAAAATTTTCATAGTGCTTCTATTGAAGTTAATGAGAACGGAACTGAAGCTGCATCTGCCGATTATGGTGAAGAACGTATGGGATGTTCTTTGTACTCTACACCTAAACAATACGTAGATTTTGTTGTTGATCATCCTTTTTTCTTCATGATAAGGGAGGACAAATCAAGAACTCCAATCTTTTTTGGAACTGTGGTTAATCCACTTCTAGATTAATTACTTTAATTAGCTTAGTATTATGATGTTTTCAGGTTTTCAAATTTTGTGTCCATGTTATGGGTTTTTGCTTTTTGTGTCCATGTTTAGCTTCTATTAGGGTGTTTTTAGTTTTTCTAATTTCGAGTTGATGGGTTTGTACTACTTTTGTTTTGAATATTGCTTTGACTTTAAGAAATTAGTTTTGTTTTCTTAATTAACATCTATGATAAGCAGTTTTTTTTCTTTTTTTCATTATTCTGTTGGGTTCTTTAAAAATTTAAAGCATCTTTAATAGAGTATCAAATTTGTTTTGTTGTACTACATTTTAGTATTTTTTTTTTATAAAAAAATTAGCTTGCTTCAAGGAACATGCTGAAAGTTTTAACCTATTGAGCACGAATATAACATATATCAAATTTAGCACATGAAATAAGTAATCATTAATTTTTTAATCAAAATATTATTATGGTTAATGATAAACTTTTAATTTTTTTAGTTTATTTAACTAAATGACCGGTCATGTTAATTGACTTGTTCTATCTTATTATTTTGCATTGTTAAAACATCTCCAATGGTGCCAAAATTTGTTATGTAAAATGTCATAATTTAGCATTTTTATTAAAAAGTTGTGTTAAAATACACATTTTTAATTACAATTGAAATAATGCACTTTTTCAATTAGAATGTTATCATTACTGATTTTTTAACTATTTAATTTATTAACTATCCTTAATGATAGTTTACCTTTTATATCAAATGTATATCTTATCATTAGCATGCTAATGTGCATTGAACCACATTACAAAAATAGTTATAAATATAACATTTGTTCATATTTTGTGCTCACACATAATGCACAATCGTAAACGTTGACTTGTTTTTTCATCAACTTGAACAAAGTAATAAATGAAAAATTATTTTATATGAAATAATATCTCAGAGCGGATTTTAATGATGAACAATGAACAAAAATAAATAAATGTAGTAATAAATGAATTAGACAAAAATTTATAGTGGTTCGGCCCAACAAAGATGACCTACGTCCACTTAGTTAGTATAATTTATGAACTTTGAACCCTCAAGAACAAGTTGAGTTTGATCTTCTTCTTGTGGCAGTTATGGTAGTGGAAAGTAAGATCTTTCTTCGAAAAATTAACAGTTACTCACTTGTTCCTCTCCTTGTTACATTTCAGTTTGCACTATTTATTACATCAATGCTTGCTCCAAGAGATAAGCATAATTTATAAACAAAAATGGATTATAGATGAGCATAATAGGCTTGGTGATTTTTATTACATCAATGCTTGCTCCAAGAGATATGCGCTTAAACTCAGTCGACACTCCATGACTTTGTTTTCCCAACTTCGTCAAAATTGTATTCTTCAACCACTGGCAAAACATTTTATTATGCTAATCTATAACCCATTTCAGTTTATTTTTAATCTTGTTTGGAATCATCGACTGTAATAACTCCATGTGATCACTAAAACTTAAAAAAGTGTACAAAAATGTCTAAACAACAAAAAGAAAATCACTACTCTAATATATATGATTGAAATATATTATCTACTTACATTATATATGATTGAATCTCATGATTATTTTGCATCATAACTAATTGAGCTAGATCTAATTCTGCCCTAGATATGGTGATCAATGTTCCATTCCCTTGTTGTCCTTTATCAACTCCATCTGAGTTATTCTGTGGTTTGCTGATTCTGATTGCCTCAACCCCACTCATGTATTTTGTGCAAAATTCTACTACCTCTTCTAATATATAACATTCAACCATACTAGCTTCAGGACGATAATGATTACGCACATAACTTTTCAACACCTTCATACTCCTTTCAAATGGATACATCCATCTCGGCCAAATTGGTCCACACAACTTAGCTTCCCTTACTAGATGAACCATTAAATGTATCATAATGTCAAAGAAGGATGGTGAAAAAAACATTTCAAGGTTGCATAGAAATTCCACTATCTTACAATGCAATGCATCCAATTTTTTCATTTTTAATTCTTTTCCGCATAAATGATTGAAGAATATGAAAGCATTCATCAAACAATCTCGAACTTTTTTCCGTAAGACTGACCGAATAGCAATCGGAAGTCATTGTTGCATTAACATATGACAACCATGTGATTTCATACCCATCAGCTTCAAATCCCCCATGGATACCAAGTTTTGAATGTTGGATGAATAGCCTTCAGGCACTTTCATCTCTGCAAATGACTTACATACAATGTTTTTCTCTTCTCTGGACAACGTGAAACAAGAAAGGAGGTAAATATCTGTGTTTATTACCTTTCTGTTTAGGTGCTATATCAATTTGTATACCCATTTCAACAAGATCTAAACGACTAGTTAAACCATCCTTTGTTCTACCGTGAATATCAAGTAATGTACCTATAATATTTTCGCACACATTTTTTTCTATATGCATGACATCCAAACAATGTCAAACAAGTAAGTCTTTCCAGTAAAGGAGTTGAAAAATGGAAACATCCATTTACTTTCTTAATTTTCTTCATTTTTCCATACTTGAAATCAATTTTCTCTACTTCTTTAAGAATTTGTTGCCCCGAAAGTGGCAAAGGAGCAACACCTTGTTCTTTATCACCATCAAATGTTTTTTTCCTATAACGATGATTTAGGGGCAAGTATCATCTATGACCCATATAACACATTTTGTGCCCATTCGACAGACGAAGAGTCCTTGTGTTAGTGCAACATATTGGACATCCCTGGTAATGTTTTGTGCTTAACCCTGATAGATTACCATAAGCTGGGAAATCATTAACAACCCACAACAAAACAACTTTTAAAATAAAGACTTCTTTCTTAAAACCGTCATATGCCTCAACACCATTTTCATACAAATCTTTCAAATAATCAATTAATGGTGCCAAATAAACATCTATATCGTGCCTCGGTTGTTTTGGGCCTGAAATCATTAACGTGTGCATCAAAAAATTTCTTCTCATCACTAACCACAGAGGAAGATTGTAGATAATAAGGAAGACAGGCCATAAACGATGCCTACTACTTAGAGATTTATGTGGATTTACACCATCGGAAGCTAGACCTAGACAAAGATGTCTTACTTCAGTTTTAAATTATGGATTTAAGTTATTAACTTTTTTCCAAGCCTACGACTCTGCAGGATGTCGGAGTTTACCATCTTTCACTTACCTAGTTTCATGCCATATTAAGTTTTCAAAGTGTTCTACACTTCGATATAATCGCTTAAGCCACAGAATCAAAGGCAAGTACCACATCACTTTCTGCAAAATAAGTTTCCTAATCTCCTTACTCTTGTTAGGTTTGTAGCGGGGTAAATCACATTTTGGGAAAGTGTCCATGTCTGGATACTCTTTACGATATAACACACAATCGTTCAGACATGCATGGATCATTTCATACTTCAATTCAACCCTATAAAATTTAAAGTTTTCTTCAGTTCATACATAGACTCAGGGAAACAATTATCTGACGGCAAAATCTCCTTATATACAATTAAAAATTGACTAAAACATTTATCGCCAACTCCATTTTCTACTTTTATGTTGTAAAATTTAATCATCGTTGGTAATCTTTATTTCATAAAACTATTGAATAATGGTTTATCTGCATCTCTAACCAATTTATCGAATTTTGAAGGATCATCAACAAACTCTTCTTATGCTTCAACGAGTAATTCCATAGGATGATCGTCAAAATCACTATAACCCAAATCACCAATCCCTCGCCTCCCGAATGGATATGGATTATTATTATTTTTCAATGAGTCCCCATGCCAATACCATGTACGATAACTTGTACCAAATCCCCGACAAAATACATGATTCTTTATCATGGTAATATTTCCTTTTCATCTATTACCACAATCTATACGTGGACAAGGAATTCTTTTCAGATCACTACAATTTTTTTGGCAAAATTATAAAAATTGGTTGAATCCGTCTTAAAATTGTTGTGTTTCTCTATTCTCAAGAATTCATGATTTATCCATAATGATAATATCTACCTAATTCCTAAGTCAATAATGAAAAGAAAATTAATTAGAGGATATTTTAACCAAGGCTTTGAAAAAGAAGCAATTTGATCATCTTTTCGACAAGTGGGGCATTTTTGGGTATGAGGATATGTTATTTCATTTCCTATTTTTATGTTTTAGTTTCCCTTTCTCTTGTCGTGTATCATGGGCAAGTTCCTTGTATTAATACTACAATGAATCAATGAGAAAAGCAATCGACACTAAACTTATCATTAGGAAATTCTTACTGTATGAGTAATGAAAATCTACTCAGAATTTCCCATGTCGGTAATGGAGCATTGCAAACCAAATTTGATGCCCCTTTGTTACTAAAAGAAGTTTTACATGTTCACAAAATAACAAAAAAATTGATTAGTGTTTTGAAACATACTTCTAACAATAATACATTCATTGAATTCTTCTATGATTGTTGTTTTGTAAAGTTCAATGTAACAATGAAGTTAGTACTTCAATGAAAGCTTAAAGGATGGGCTTTATCAACTTGAGACATCATCCATCAAGTAAATACCATATTTCAACTCTAGGTCAGACAAGAAGAATCACTTTAAGCCTTTTACTGGTGTAGTTCTAGCCTCTGATTTTAATGTAAACCAACAAGCAGCTGGAGAGTTTTTAAATTCAAGCAATGATATGGCATAGGAGATTAGTCCATCCTTCTTGTCATGTCTTAAAGCAAGTTTTGAGTCAATTCAATGTAAGCCATTCAAGTAATGAAAATAAAATTTTTGTTATCCTTGCCAATTTAAAAAATCACATGCTTTGCCTCATAAACTTAGTAATAATTGTGTCAAGTTTCCTCTTGAACTTATTCTAACTAATGTTTGGTGATGAACCCCAATAATTTCTATCACAAATTTTAGATTTTACATACATTTTGTTGATGATCATAGTCAATATACTTGGATCTATCCCTTAAGGGCCAAATTTGATGAATTTAGGCTTTCATTCAATTCAAACGTTTAGTTGAAAACCAATTTGAGAGAAAAATAAAAAGATTACAAATAGATTGGGGAGGAGAGTATCAAGTATTTATAAATAGATTGAAGAAGAAATCGCCATTGACATACTAAGAGTCAATGTAAAGTAGAGAGATTGAAAAATGAGCTCTGAATGAATCAAGAAAGGCTCAAGACTTTGCTATTTAAAACAGAGAGCAATACAAAATAAAAGAGAGGGAGATAAGAGCAAGAAACTAAAACAATTCAAAACAGACCAAGAAAACTAATATGACCAATTAACTAATATTGTTAATGATTAGTTAATGTGGTTTAAGTAACAGGCTTAATACCCCCACAAATTGATAGGCCTATGAAGGGCTGTCAATTTGTTACATAAAGTTGTAAGAAGAGGAACAAGTAGATGCTTGATCATAATGTGAACGACTTGGTCTTCAGTAGGAACATACTGCACATAAAGTGAAAGTGTATCTCGATGTGTTTTGTTTGAGCATGGGAGACAAGATTGGCAGCAAAATGTGTAGCACTCATGTTATCGCACCAAATGACTGGTGTGGAAGTTAGAGGTATTTGTAGCTCAGAAAATAACTGTCTTTAACAAGCAATTTTAGCAGTTGCATTTGGTAATTCCTTGTATTCTAATTAAATACTACTACGTCATACTACCTTGTGTTTTGTTGAAGACCATGAGACAAGGAAGTCCCCTAAGAACACACAAAAGCCACCTATACTACACCTATCATTAGGACTAGAGGCCAATCAACATCAGTGAAAGCTAATAAATGAAGAGAGTTGGAGGTTGTCATTGTGATACCATGAGAATAAGTACCATGAAGATACCGAAGTATTCATTTAACCGCTAACCAATCAGATAAGGTAGGTTGAAGCTTTTGGTTTTATAGTACTAAATCAAATATGCAGCAGAAGCATTTAGGTTGATTATCATTGTACCAACCCCAAGGATCCCCCATATGTGCATATATTAAAATAGAAAGCAATAATGATAACAGAAAAATACCTCTTGGTGTCTATCAAGTGTCCTTGCATTATTTTCGTATTAAAAATGATCTTCCTATCCAAGCTGGTAGAAAATGATGATGATGAAAAACTCACACTGTAGTCTTCAAAGCCTACCTCAACACTAGAGGATTAGTGTGGGCTAATAGGATTCACAAAATTATGTGTTCTTGTTTTTGTCTCAACTCATGAGCAAGAATAGTAATCAGAGAGAAGAGAAAATATTTCGAATAACCTTTTTAGGTTTCCTAAATGTATCGATGTATAGATTTAGGTGTATACCGGTATAATTAAATTAACCCTATAAAATATTATTTAGGTTAAGATAATAAGATTTAATAAAGATATTTATTTATTTAAACATTAAATAATCTATTACAAATATTTAAATAAATATCTTTAACCGATTATATTATAGATATTATTTCAAATTTAAATATTTAAATAATTAAATATCCACTAACCGAATGAGAGAATGTCTCAACCACTGAGGGAATATCTCAACCGCTACGAGAGAATCTCTCAACTACCTTTGAGATAATATCCCAAACATATTAAATTATCTATAACTAACTTTTAAATTTAAATTTAAATAAATATTTAATTTTTGAATTAAAATAATAATCCAAAAGTAAACTCATTGGGCTCCACAATGTTCTTACACAATGGTTGGTGCCAACTTCTGTCTTGTCCTGACAATGGTGTTCTCCCAATTTTTTTAATATTAAATTTAATATTAATTATTTATTATAAAATAAATAATTACTATTTTTCCCTTTCAAAATAAATTATCATTTCTCTTTTATTTTGTGACATCCATACCCTTGTCAATGTGGTATAGATGCGACTCGGGGACCATGGACCTATAACACTAAGCTCTAATAAACCATATTATTTATTAAACTCATCAATACAATAATCTTATTTATTAATTCCATTATTACTACAATATAAATACGGAATTGCACTCTTAGTTATTATAAAATTATATTTACTAAGTTTATTGGCAGTGTTCCATTGGTATAATCAATATCAGTAGTTTGTCTTGCTGTTATCGGTTCATAATTAGAATTGGTCAAAATTAATGTTTTACCCTTATAATTATCTCTTTATCCTTTAGTACCATCAATTCACCAATGAAAGTTAATTTAGATCAAATCTAAATTTGTGCACAACTTTTCTGTTCCATAATTAACACTGAAAGGGAACCAATATTTGATCTGTTAGGAAAGTCAGGATTCCATCTTGTAAATCATGTTCCCAACCATCCATGTTACTAACTTCCCAAAACAAAAGTTGCAAGCTTCATTAATAAAGAAACTTTAACGAGTGAATTAAAGAACTTAGTGAACATGAACAGGAGTTCATGAATAATCAAGATTTAGACTAATCTACTAATTGATCGTCTAAGTTGTATGAATTAAGTCTTTATAATAAACGAAAATTTCTATAAAGAAATTAATTCATATTAGTCCAGTCATATATGATCATAATTATATACAACACCTTTACTAAGATGACTATCTACATCAGCAATCCGAATCTAAATTTCTTGCACCGAATAACGTGCTTAATAAACCATACTAGCAACCATTGATTAAAGATTACATACGTTAATATGTTGCTCACAATTTTATTCATCGTGTATGATCTTAATTCTCCCGTACTCATACAAGATCATACTCTCATAAATGAATATGGAATTTTCTGATATTCATATACTATAAATTATTTAAATAATAAAACATATTTGAATTGTTCATTTGATTTAATATTGAAAATGTCTAATACAACTTTTTAGGGCATAACCCCTTCTACCACTTGCCCAAAAAGCAAGTTGGGCATTTCCCTTAACCCCATATTGGTTACATGACCCATAAAAGACTTAGTAGGTAGCGTCTTTGTGAATGGATCTGCCAAGTTTTGTTTCGACGATATCTTCATGACCGTCGCATCACCTCTTTCAACAATATCTCTGAGCATATGATGTTTCCTCTCGATATGCTTGCCTCTCTTGTGGCTTCTCAGTTGTTTTGAGTTAGTTACCGCTCCACTATTGTCACAGTATAGGATGAGTGGCTTCTCCACTTCTTGAACCAGCTATAGATCAGTATAGAACTTCTTTAACCAAACCGCTTAGATGCTTCACAAGCCGCTATATATTCGGCTTCCATGGTTGAATCTGCAATACTATATTGCTTAATGCTTCTCCAGACTATAGCTCCACCACAAAGAGTGAATACAGATCCAAATGTTAACTTTCGACTGTCTCTAATCGATTGAAAATCAGAATCAATATATCAAGTGGGGTTTAATTATGTAATATCTATTTCCCGGAAGGGTAGTTTTGTAATTTTTCTATTGAGGGTATCTTTGTCATTTTGCATATTTATGGGTTTCGATATGTATGGATTCCTATGGCAATAAAATTCATGGTTTCTTATGTTTAAATATCTTGGGAATGATTGTAAAATCCCGGCATGTGCATAATGCCAAATAAATAAATAATGACTCGGGTTAAATTTATTATTTATTTTATGAATATTGTTATTTTTATGAGTATAATAATAATAATAATTATATGGTATGAGTTTTTTTTATTACTTTTATGAATTATTCTATTATTATTAGTTAAATGGATTAAAAGTAGTAATTATAAGCAATTATGAAATGATTATAATGTCCTTATTTTTGGGATTTGTCGAGGGATATTTTGAGGACATTTTTTGATAAACAATATCCCAAATATCTTATTAAAATTCATCATATACTCAGATATTACTTATTCTAATTATTTTTTTTAAATAAAGGAAAAATCCCTAGTTTTGTGGGAATTGGAGAAAGAAGCGTTCAAATATCAACCAAGTCATCTTTTACTCATTTATTTCTAGTTATAGCATGACCAAGAGGGCATCTGAGTGAGAGAAATCGTGGGAAGCAAGCATAGGGAGGGAAAGAACCGTTTCTTACACAAAACCTTGAGAAAGAAAGGATAATTTTGGGTTTGGGAAGCTTAGGGAAAATCAAGGTTATTTTTATCATTTTAGATAATGATTTCTTTATGATCTAAAGAAGGCTTTTGATGTGATAAAAGGACCTAGTAGTATTGTTTTCGAAACCCACCATTTTTCACCATTAAAGTTAAGGTTATTGGAGGATTTCAGATTTGAGAGTGTTTAGATAAATTTTGGGGGCATGGAGGCACGTGTACAAGCTTAGGGGACTCCAAGGATTAATTTGGACGTAAAGAATCGAAGCTTAAAGGCTTAGAACGCGAAGTGCATTTTTTTTTTGCTCCATTTTTGGCGGTACACCGGACTTGGAGAAGAAGACTTCGAAACAACGGGTTACGGACATCTTCTTGGGCTGGGGTATATTGTTTTGAAGTTCTGGAAACAAGGGGATCATTTTACAAGCAAGAGAAGGGTTGGAACACAGCCAAACTTAGCCCTAGAGTTGCCGGCGCCGGAGAAAAAGTCAACTCCAGCGATGGCTCCAATGAACCTGATCTGGGAATTCCAAAGGTTTTTTTAATTTTTTTTAATTTTTTTAGATTCTACATGATAATTTAGAGTGTTTGGTGAATTTTGGAATTTTTTCGATAAATCCTTGATTTATTATGAATTTTTTAATTTTTCTTAGGAAATAATTATGAAAAATACTTAAACTGTTTAGAAAAATCTAAGATAATTTTTGTTCTGTGATTGATACCAAACTGTTCTTTATATTTAGATTAAAGGTTTAAACATTTTTGTAATTTTCTTGAATTTATTTGTTATTTCTTAAATAAATTATAGAAAATACCTAGGCTAATATAAATAGCTCAGAATAATCACTGTAAGCTTGTTTAATGATTACAAGCTATTATGTGAAATTTGGGATAATTCTTTACTGTTTTATTATTTATCTTGAATTATTTTAATTAAAATGGGTTATCTACGTAGATAAATTATAGAAGATAACTTGGTGTTGTTAAAATTATTGTTTACTGTTTGGGCATTGTTCTTATGAAGTTAAAATAATATCTTAGTGTATGGAACTGATTTAGAACTATGTTAGGTTAATTTGTTAATTTTGGTTAATTATTTGGTATTTTGTGCTTGTAAAAAAAAGGGTAATTTATGCATAAATAATAACAATAATTTGTATAAGTTTCTAAATTGTTTAATCATGTTTCATAATCTGTATAAATGGTTAGGAAGCATGTTAGATTTTGGTTTGGGTAATTGTATTGAGTATCTAATTATTTTGGAAATTATGTGTAATTAAAATGATAATTATTGAAAATAAATAATTATAAGGATATAATTAGTTTAATCTAACTTTATGGGCGTAAAAATAAACTTAGAATCTGATTTAGTAAATTGTGATCATTTATTTGATTATTTGATTATGATCTGTTTGTTTTGTGCATAAAGATGATAAGAAATGTGATGATTAGTATTATAGGTTTTAATTTTGTGGTGAAACCTTGATGTGTTTCATAATTGTGTTTTGAGTGTGTCATTGAATTGTTAGGTGTTTAGGATCTAGTTCTCAACAAGAACACTCAGCCAAGGGTTCGAGGTAGAATGAAGGAATATTTTTTTTGCAATTGAGGTAAGAAAAGTGGACATCTGCGCACAGGGTGTAACCTTGTTTCTTGGTTTGTATTTATTTATGTTATGTATTGTGCTTGATTACTGTACACACTTAGTATTGTTAACATGAGAATAGTGCTAGGGTTTTCGTTGCTTGTGTGAACATAACACTTCCAGGTACACTAAGAGCTTATCATTGGTGAGTACAACTTGTGGTAAGTGAATGCCCCGTTGGATGCCAAGTGTGAGAATAACACGAGGCATGGCATATTGCATTTCATGTCTGATCAACATGAGTGTCTGGTTGATTATCGTATGTGAGCATAATGTGCAGTATAATACTTTTTTTGTTATGTGTGTGAGTATATGCATTGTATCATTATTATAAGAATTGTTATTGCTTAAGGTTTTGATTAAGCTATGTTGTGTTATCTGGTTAGGGGGTTATTTCCTACATAGCTCTTCTTACTGGGCGTTAGCTCACGGGTAGTATTTGTGCACGTAAAGGCAAAGCAACGTAGTAAGTGAAGCGGGCTCGAGGCATGGATTTACATGTTAGCAGAGGGTTCACAATGTTTTAATGTTTTAAAAACTTAATGAAATTTTATCACTTTTGGACTATGCTTTTTCTTATTGTTAGATTAAGTTTTAAGACTTGAAAATGTTTTATTTTAAAGAAACATTGAGATATCATGCCTTGTTTATTTCAATAAAATGGAATTTTAAATGGTTATTTTATTTATTGATTTAAATGGAATTTCCTAAGTAACGTCTCAGGAAATCGGGGCGTTACAAATTCATCTCCTGAATAAACAAGCATAAGATCTCTCATTCTCCGAAGATACTTGAGAATGTGCTTTATTGCTGTCCAGTGTTCCAAACTTGGATTTGATTGATAACGGTTGACCATCCCCACCGCATAGCATATGTTAGGCCTAGTACACAACATTGGATACATAAGACTGCCAACAACCGATGCATAAGGATACTTTCTCATATCCTCTTGCTCTTGATGTGTCTTTGGATACTGCTCGTTGCATAGAGTAATTCCATGATGGGACGTCAACTGTCCTTTCTTGGAATTCTCCATAGAGAATCTTTCCAACACCTTATCTATGTAAGTTGCTTGTGAAAGCGCTAATTTTCTGTTCTTCCTATCCCTTAGGATATAGATTCCCATAACATAACTAGCTACTCCCAAATCCTTCATTTGGAATGCTAACCACTTCTTTATGTTTGACAAAGTTTCTACATCATTTCCAATGAGTAGAATGTCATCAACGTAAAGAACTAAGAAAACCACTACTTTAACTTTGACGTATTTGTATACAGAAGCTTCATCCACATTATGCTCGAAGTCGTATGTTTTAATTGTCTCATCAAAAGTAATGCTCCATTATCCAGAGGCTTGCTTTAATCCATAAATGGATTTCAGCAATTTGCATACCTTTTAATCTTCCTCATTTTTCCCAAACCTTTCTAGTTGTACCATATAGATACTTTCGTCAAGTGAGCCATTTAGCAAAGCTGTCTCGACGTCCATTTGCCAAATCTCATAATCATATGTGGCGACAATGGATAAAAGAATGCGAATGAATTTAAGCATGGCTACAAGAGAGAAGGTTTCTTCATAGTCGATTCTCTCTCTTTGTGTATAGCCTTTGGCTACAAGCATTGCTTTGTAAGTCTCTACTTCCCTTCAACATTTCTCTTCTTCTTGTAAATCCTTTTGCACCCAAGGGATTTTACCCCTTCAGGTGGATCTACAAGTTCCTAGACTAAATTGGAATACATTGATTCCCTTTCTTGATCCATGGCATGTTTCCATTTCTCTTTTTCAGGGTCTTCCATTGCCTCTTTAAAAGTCAATGGATCATCCTTGTTCGTACCGGAAACAAGCACATGTGCTTCATGTTCAAAGCGAACAGGTTGTCTCACAATCCTCCCACTAAGACGTTGCACTGGGGTTTCCCTGACGGGAACAATAATTTACGTGGTTCGTCGTTTATCAGATGATGATGATTGTATTTAATTTTGATTACCGCTGATTTCCTCGACAACTACTTTATTACGTGGATTATAGTTATTTATATAGTCATGTTCGAGGAAGGTTGCGTTTGTTGATACAAATTTGGTCCTCATGACTATAGAAGTAACCACGACGTGTCTCTTTAGCATAACCCACAAATATACACACTTCTGACCTTGAATCAAGTTTCCTTGATTTAGGCCTAAGAACATGAGCAGGACAACCCCATATGCGGAAATGGTGCAAGCTTGGTATTGTGCCATTCCACAGTTCTAATCGAGTTTTTCTTATTCTTTTTGACGACACTACATTCAACATGTAGGTCGTTTATTGAAGTTCGTAACCCCAGAAGTTAAGTGGTAATGATGAGTGGCTTAACATAGACCTGACCATGTCCAACAGGGTCCTGTTTCTCCTTTTTGAAACACCGTTCTGCTGCGGTGTTCCAGGTGTTGTTAATTCAAATAGGATACCATGCTCCAACAATAAATCTTTGAATTCATAATCCAAATATTCTCCACCTCGATCAGATCGAAGTGTTTTTAAAGATTTACTTAATTGTTTTTCAGCCAGCACTTTGAAGTCTTTAAACTTACCAAAATTTTCTGACTTCTTGGGCATTAGGTAGGTTTGACCATATCGTGAATAATTGTCAATGAAAGTGATGAAGTATTTATAACCACCACGAGCTTGAATATTTATTAGTCTGCATACATCACTATGTACGAGCTCTAGCGGTTCTTTGGCACTACTGTGTTTTGTTGAGAAAGGTCTTTTAGTCATCTTGCCTTCAAGACAAGACTCACAAACCAGAAGAGTTTCAACCTCTAGTTCTCTCAAAGTTCCATACTTTGTTAAACGGTTTAGTCTGTCTAGGCAAATATGGCCTAGCCTTAGATGCCAAAGATATGTGTCGTCATCTTTATAAACTTTTTGCCTTTTTGTTTGTTGTGGATTAGCTACTCTAAACAACTCATTATTTAAAACAAATTGTTCATTTGGTTTAAGCACGTATAGTCTGTTATTTGGTTTTGCACAATCTCATTATTATAAAAAGAAATTCCATACTGTTGTTCATACAAAAGAGATAAGGAAATTAAATTCCTTGTACAATCCGGAATAAAATAAACAGTGTTCAATAACAAGAACTTATTATGGAAATTTAAACGGACTCGTCCAATACCCTTGGTTGACACATGTGCTCTATTCCCCACTCACATAAACACCTCTCCATCAGCCAGTTTCCTTGGTGATTCAAGTATATGCATAGAAGAACAAATATGGTTAGTGGCTCCCGAATCAACAATCCATAAAGATTTATCATCTTCCACTAATGAAGCTTCAAGAACAAGTAAATCAGATTTACCTTTCTTTTTCAGCTCAGGAAGATACTTGTTACAGTTTCTCTTCTAGTGTCCCATAACTCCGCAGTGGAAAAATTTACCTTTAGGTTCCTTCTTCATTTTGGAGTTAGGGCCTTTCTTATTCTCCTTGGCTTTGGGTGTCTTATTGCCTTTCTTGGGTTTGATGCTCTTGTCCTTATCATTCCACTTCCTCTTCTTGTCAGAATATGAAGTAGGCTCCTCTTCCACGTTATTTTCCTCAACTTCCTTGGATTTATCCTTGTTGAGGTCATCAAATATCGTAAGCTCATTCAACAACTGAGTCATCTTGAATTGGACTTTGTTAATCACATAGTTTGTGGTGAACTGTTGGAAGGAAGGAGTGAGGGACTCAAGTATAATACTCACTTGAGTACGCTCATCAATGGTAGCCCGATGTGTCTCTACCTCATGCATCAACTCAATCATGTGTAATACATGAGTTCGTACAGATGCGCCTTTCTTCATCTTACTGTTCATGTAGCTACGAGTAGCATCATGTCTACTTTGATCAGATTACTGCTCAAACATGGCTTGAAGAAAATCCATAATCTCATATGCATTCTCCATCTTTTCATGCGTCTTGAGCAAAACATCATCCATGCTCACAAGCATGAATCACTTGGCTTTGGTGTTAGTTTGAATCTAAGCATC
The DNA here is from genome assembly GCF_963169125.1 of Humulus lupulus. Lineage (NCBI taxonomy): Eukaryota > Viridiplantae > Streptophyta > Magnoliopsida > Rosales > Cannabaceae > Humulus > Humulus lupulus. The sequence goes on along the minus strand of NC_084801.1, from coordinate 37,702,015 downwards.
ATACTTATCCCAAACATTTTTTAAGCATTGGCAGCGGGCTCTTCAGGTTAATTCTCTACGAGGACAAATTTGTGAATCTCACAAACCAACATCAAATTCAAATTTGATTTCCATTTAAGGAAATTCTCTCCATTCAATGTTTCAAGTGCTAGTAAAGCAGTAAAAGGGTTGGGCATAGTAGACATGACTGAAAATAAATGAAGCAACAATAAATACATTTGAAAATAAATATCAAGTTTCAGAAAATAAAAACGACGCATGAATGCAACAATTAAAACACATAAAATAAAAATTTATTTTCCACGATAAACCTTTTTGACAATTAAAGTACCGCCTTAGGGTTGGTCAAATTAATTTAAAAAAACCTATAAGACTATTCTTATCTTTATCATTTTCAAACTCAAAATAACTCATATTTTCTTTTTCAAAGTTAAAGTACCGTTTTTTGGTCAAGTAACAACCATCCACTCGTAACTTAGTTGTACTTTGTGAGTGTAATCCATTAGTTCAGATTCTATGACTTAACATAGAAATGCCGCCTTAAGGTAGGTCAAACTAAGATACATCACTTCCTCCTATCTATGAAATAAGCCAACCTTGTGAAGATATGGTTCAACACCTTCCTTAGGGGGATGAAAACAAATTCGTCGCGAGGCCCTCCCCATATCAAATGTTGTTGTACTAATAATAGAGACCGTAGGTTACATTGACATGTCAACCTTTGCTCACTCACTATTTTAGGATTAATGTTTTTGTAACTAATTCTAAGAATTAATTCATATTAACCCTTCATGAATGTAATTAATTTAATTATTATAAAAGATCCTTATTTTACAAAAATTAATTTACCCATTACATTCATTAAAATTTTATTTAAAACTCTTTTTAAATAAATTGGTTAATTTTAAAATTTACCAAGTTGTAACTAATTAATACGTCGTAATTTACATGCTATTGGTTTCTCTAAAGCAATAAACATATAAACATATAGGACAATCCTAAATAATCATGTTTCTATGATGAGATGCATGATTAACATAAAATTGTGTGGGATTTCATGTATGACATGTGATTTACTAATGCACAGTCATGTTATCAATCAACAATTAATAAACATTTATTTAATGAAATATAATAAATAAACAATAATGATGAACTGAGTAACTATTGGGTCTTTATAATTTTACATCCTTTGGAAATATTAGAAATAATAATAAATTACATAAAATTGATCTCCTTTAATTCCCCTCTCCTTCAGGGTTAATTTTATAATTTTGTATGATCGCCTTAAGCCCATTAAATTATTTAAAACAATTTTTAATTAATTTATCTAAAATAAAGACAATCTTTATTTAGACAACTAATGGCTTTTATCTCGACTCTAAATAGATTTAATAAATAATAAAACAATTTTATTATTTAATTAAACTTAAGACATAAAATGTCTTAACTAATTAAATTTGTCTTAATTTAAATCAATAAATTAAAGCACAATAACTAATTTTTAATTCAAACAATTAAAACTAATTATTAAAAGATAAAATCCCAAAAAATAGGGAATTATTTGGGGTGCCTTTAGGGCACCCATAGTGTGACTGACGGCTCAAGCAGGAGGCACCAGGTCATGGTGGTGCACGACTGGGGCAATGCCGAGAGGACCCTAGGGGTCCCAGCGCATAGACTCGTTCGAGCCTCACTCGGCCAAGCCGAGTTGGTGCACACGAGATGCACACGCTGGCTACCAAGTCATACTTGGCTGGTTGCCCAGCAGCTACGGACAGGAGGCAGTGACACCAGAGGCGCACACGCATGCATGCATGACCGAGACAGTCTCGACTATTTGCATGCGGACAAGACTGATAGACCCGATTGTTCCCTAGCTATTGCAATCGAACACAGGCGGAGACCAGGGGACAAAACGGTCCATGCTAACTCGGACAGGGGGGGGGGGGGTGGGGGGACACGAATCCCCAGGCAAACACACGGCAGGAAGGCCACTGGACCATTCAACTTTGGACGGTGGTGGGGCACTGCACCAAGGCACCTCATTCGGTGGTCCACGGTGGCTACCATTGTGGTGACAAGGTCGGGACTCCAATAAACAGAGTCTGAGTTCCTTGTCTCAATGTGATCAAAAAAATTTCAAAAATAAATTTACAAAAAAATTCTTATGCCCCATTAATGGCTTACAATTTTTCTAACAAAAATTAAAAGCAATTTCCTACACCCAATAACTACCATATATTTAACGATTCACCATTTAACCATACATTCATAAAATAAAACAATACCATCCATAATGATACATATCACATATAGATAAAATTCAAGAAACTCACACAACATTTAATATATGCATATATGGAACGTGGCTCTGATGACAATTTTTGGTTTTACCGTACTAAATCAAGTATGCAGCGGAAGCATTTAGGTTGATTATCATTGTACCAACCCCAAGGACCCCCCATATGTGACATATATTAAAACAAAAAGCAATAATGATAACAGAAAAAAATACCTCTTGATGCCTATCAAGTGTCCTTGCTTTCTTTTCATATTAAAAATGATCTTCCAATCCAAGCTAATAGAAAATGCTGATGATGATGAAAAACTCACACCGTAGTCTTCCAAGCCTACCTCAAGACTCAAGGATTAGTGTGGGCTAATAGGATTCACAAAATTATGTGTTCTTATTTTTGTCTCAACTCATGAGCAAGAATAATAATCAGAGAGGAGAGAAATAATTCGAATAATCTTTTTAGGTTTCCTTAATGTATCGATATATAGATTTAGTATTATACCGGTATAATTAAATTAACCCTATAAAATATTATTTGGGTTAAGATAATAAGATTTAATAAAGATATTTATTTATTTAAACATTAAATAATCTATTATAAAGATTTAAATAAATATCTTTAACTGATTCTGTTATAGATATTATTTCAAATTTAAATATTTAAATAATTAAATATCCACTAACCGAGTGAGAGAATATCTCAACCACTAGAAGAGAATCTCTCAACTACCTTTGAGAGAATATCTCAACCACATTAAAATATCTATAACTAGCTTTTAAATTTAAATTTAAATAAATATTCTATTTTTGAATTAAAATAATTATCGAAAATTAAATCCAGTGAGCTCCACCCTATGATTTAGGTGCCCAACATTATTCTTACATATTGGTTGGCACCAATGTTGTTCTCCAAACAGCATAGGTGGCGCACCACCTTGTCTAGACGGACATAGGTGGCGCCAACTTCTGTCTTGTCCAGACAATGGTGTTCTTCTAAGTTATTCAATATTAAAATAATTAATTACTATTTTCCCCTTGCAGTATAAATTCTCCTTTCTCTTTTATTTTGTGGCATTAATACCCTTGAAAGCGTGGTATAGAGGCGACTCAGGGACCATGGACCTATAACACTAAGCTTCAATAAACCAGATTATTTATTGAACTCAACAATACAATAATCTTATTTATTAATTCCATTATTATTCCACTATTAATATGGAACAACACTCTTAGTTATTATAGAATTATATTTACTAAGTTTATTAGTTGTAGTCCATTGTTATAATCAATACTAGTAGTTTGTCCTCTTGTCATCGGTTCATAATTACGATTGGTCAAAATTACCATTTTACCCTTCTAATTATCTCTTTATCCTTTATGTTGGCACAGTTTTTCGCCAACAGTAGATTTAGAAATATAACAAGAGTATTAGTGCTTATTTGCAAACCGTAATGAACTTATATGGACTCTTTCGCATACACACAATTTTACGTGGTTCACCGGTTAAAATCCACCTAGTCCAAGAGACAATATTATTGCTTTCTCTCACAATTTCTGCAGAGTTTCAGTATTACAAAAAGTTAGTCCCTTTTCCTGTCCATTATCCATGATATTTATAGTGGAATTTCCTAGACAAGTTTGGGTAACCATGTGCATAAATATGGTATACATTTAATACATATAATTCCCATTTACATAGGGATATGATTGCCTAATAGAATATACTCATGTTATCTCGGACAATAAATATGCAATACAGCCTGGTCATTAATGAGCGTATAGAGTGCCTCCGACTCTCTCGAGATCCTTCTGTATGCATCATCATTACCAGGTTTCCACGAGTTGAACATATTCAGAGTGCCCTAAAGGGGATAAGGCCGCTACATGTCTCAAACTGGGTTGTCATCCTAAGAGGTGACCTGCCAATTACCTGAATGTCGGGTTGTCAAGTCCTAACTCTGTACCCCTAGATGAGTGATTAAACTCGTGCTAATTTTTAGGATACAACATTTATCACCCGAGCTCCTGCCCGTGCTTGACGTCATCACTTTCTGACACACACAGTAGGGGCTTTTAGGCTTCTGTCATGTAAAATCATGGCTGCCTACTACTCGTGTGTTGAACACGTGGCCGTCTGTAATTGGGTTAAGTTCGGGTTTCAAGGACTTTGACAACTGTCCTGTTACATTTTTGCCCCTGCACGGATCATTTAATCTTGGCTTGTAATGCCCTGGATAACCCAGACCGTTACACAATGTATTTTAAATAGTGTAAGACTTGCTAAGATCAATTACTAGAAATGTGATCCTAAGATCATTTGAATAGTAATATGATCCTAAGGTCAATTACCAGGTTAGGTTTAAAAGATTTTGAACATAAACGATTAATTTTCATTAAAATATATGTTTGGTACATGGGATCCTAAAAACAAGGTTTAAGAGACAAATTTACAATTCTCAAAAGTTATATACAACCAGTGGCCACTATTATGGCAAAATAAAAATTTTAGGCTCTGTCCCTATACTTTCCCTCGGTCATGGCGGACAAGCATCTGACAATGTACACCTCGCCCCCAGAGCTCTCCAACTCATGGTTGGTCCAGCTTACCCTTGCATTTACCTGCACCACGTAGCACCCGTGAGCCAAGGCCCAGCAAGAAAACCATAACAGGAAATACATAACAAGTAATAGCATCCAATCAATCATAAGATAGTCATTGAAAAGGCCTACAAATCATAAGCATCAATACGACAATAGTAAACATGTACATTCAGTAATATATCTCAACCAATATACAAGTACTCATGGTCAGCATGCTTAGGTCGAGCCCTCTGTTTACTCAACTGACTCCCGTTCGCTTAGGGCGAGTCCTTTGTTTATCTAGCTGGCCCTGGCTCACAGTAGCCAAACCACGTCCTATGCGCAAATCATCAGCCCCGACTCTCTTAGGCAGTTCATTTCATGTTTCGAATAACATTATCACAGTTACACAACACATATACTAAGATACAGGGAATCTCAGTCCCAATATAGTCACACAAGGGTGCAGTTTTCTTACCTTGAATTCCATGCGAAGGATACAGAACGGCCCCGAGCACGATCCTTAGTTCTGAGACTTGGCGATAAACCTAGTAATAGTGGCCAATGAGTAATCATCAATTTCTAATCCAAATAAATACTTAGGAGGCAAAAACTAGCCTCCAGGACCTTGATTTCTACTAAGCTGGTAGTAGAAATCATCCCAAGCGCCTAGGTTCGAACCCTCGAGCCTTACCAATCCTAGAAACCAACCTAAGGCAAAAACCCCTAGGCGAGACGCGACCTGACCCTAAGGGTCGTGATGTGCCCCAAGTCAGAAGCTCAATCCTCAAGCTTCAGGGGTGGCGGGCCGTGATTTTCCCCCTAGGGTCGTAGCGCGCCCTCAAATCAGACAGCACACCCAGGCGTTCTGGGTATATGGGTCGCGGCGCGCCCCCTTTTGCCCAAAATTTCTGGGTTTCCCCAACATCTTTCCCAACCAAAACCGAATAATTTGACTTTAATAAACACTCTAACTGAAAACCAAGCTTAGCTATGAACTTAGGACATTTAAACACAAAACCTTAACAATCCTACTGAAATCACCATCCCAAATTAGTAGAAATTCATCACCCAATACTCAGCTTAACTTCAGCCTAATGATCTAAATTCTCTAACATAATCAAAGACATAAACTCACCTTAATTGGCTGATAGACTTCTCAGCTTCAATCTTCCAATCCCTGAGTTTAAGTTCCCAAGCTTTCCGCACTGAATTCCTTAGCCTTAACCTTCAGTTCAGCAAGAACTCTTCAAGCATGAGAGAGAGAATCGTATAGAAGGGGCGGGAGAGAGAGTGTTCAAAGCATCTTTGTGTCTAGTGGATTCTGACATCTTCTAGTACCTTTGCTGATCACATCCCCAACAACAAAATGACCAAAATGTCCTCCCCTAAACTACTTAGCCATTTAATTACTCTAAGGGTAAAATAGTGTTTTCTTTCCTGCTCCAGCTAACTCGTCAAATGTTTCTAATACCTACCAATTAATCTCGTCATTCAATTAACTACCAAATACCTATCCCATATTTAATTAATCCAAAAATCTTCTCCAAATTCCCAAATATACCCCTAGGCTCCCCTCGAGCCGGGTATTAAACCCCGCTGTGACTATTCGCTAATTCGCTCAATAGGATCCTCTCGAGCCAAATGCTGCAAATATATCCAGATTATAATGTGATCCCAACCATTTTTCACATATAATAACATTTATGCCCAAAACGGGCCAAAATTTCAAATATGCCCTTATAAGCTATAAAGGGCTCACATGCATATAACATATATTCCTATAATCATATTAATCATGCATGCCACATAATCACGCATGTAATGACCCAAAATCACTAATAAGTCTTAAGGTCCTTTATTAGCATGTCAAAAGGGCATAATTGGTATATGTATGATTAAATGGTTAAATGCATGATTATGTGGCATGCATGATTAATATGATCATATGGATATATTATATGCATGTTTATGAGTATTAAATATGCTCGGGGGCCTTTCTAGCTTTTATGGGCATATTTGTAATTTTGGCCTGTTGAACGCATAAATGTGATTATATGTGATAAATTGTTGAGAGCACATTATTATGTGGATATATTTGCAGTATATGGCTAGAGACGGCCCTAGTGAGCAGATTAGCGAAATAGTAACAGCGGGGTTTCGTACCCAGCTCGGGGGGAGCCTAGGGGTATTTTCTTATAATTTAGGGAATACTTGGGATTTATTGAGTAAAGAATAAGTATTTAGGAATTAACTTGTAAATATTAGGAACATTGGAGGAATTAGCGAGAACTGGGGAAATGATCATTTTATCCTTAGAGCAACTTAAGGGCTAAGTAATATATGGGAGGGCAAAATAGTCTTTTTCTAGGGGTTAAATGATATATCTCTTTTGATTCTAGACTTAGCCAAAAATTACTTGGAAGCTCTCAGCTCTTCCTTTCTCCCTCCCTCACGATTTTACTCTTTCTCTCTCTCTCTCTCACTTGTGTTTTGAAGCTAAGGGAAGGAAAGGGGTTGATTGAAGGTTAGAGCTTGAAGAAGTTCAGCTGGTGATTAAGCTGGTTTTGAGTTGGTTCAAGCTGAGGAAAATCTTAGGAAAAATCTGAGGGGGAAAGCCTTGAAAAAATTGAATCCACAACCCAGGGACTTTAGCTAGGGTATTCGAGAATTGAGCTGTGATTGAAGTAAAATTCTAGATCTTCATCTTTGAGTTTCTGGTTGGATTTAGATAGAATTATAGGTGCTTGGTTAGTTCTGATTTGGGTGTTGATTTCCACTGAATTGGGGTATTGATTTTAGTATAATTGTTAGGAATTTTATAAATAAAATATGTGATTAAAGGTCCTAACCTGTAGCTGGGCTTTGTTGTGGTTGGGAGGTTCTTTTGAGTTTGAATTATGGGAAAATTGGCTGTGAGAAGTTTGAAGAAAACCCAGTATTTCTGGGTTCGAAGGGGGCGCGCCACAGCGCGTGTGCCCATCAAGCCCTCGGTGTGCTCTTTGTTTGCGGGCGGGCCGTGACCTTGGGGAGCAAGTCGCGGCCCACCTCCCCTTGAGGCTTGGGGTTATAGCCTCTAACTTAGGGGTAAGTCGCAACCCTTGGGGCTAGGTCGTGGCTCGCCTAGGGATTTTTGCCTTAGATTGGTTTCTAGGTTTGGTAAGGCTCGAGGGCTCGAACATAGGCGCTCAGGATAGTTCCTAATACCCGGTTTAGTAGAAATTGAGGTCCCAGAGGCAAGTTTTTATCTCCTAAGTATTTATTTGGATTAGATGTTGATATTTACCCATTGACCACTATGACTAGGTTTATCGCCAAGGCTTAGGACTGAGGATCGTGCTCGGGACCGTTCTATTATCTTCGCTTGGAATAAGAAAACTGCACCATGCGTGGGTGTGAACGAGACTGAGATTCTCAATTATTGGTTGCTTGTAATATATGTTTGTAAGATTTGTTTGTCATAAAAGAATAACCAGCCTAAGGGATTCAGGGCTAATGGTAAGCATATTGAGCGCGACCCAGCCTAAGTGAGTTGGGGCCAGCTTGATCGTCAGGGGGCTCGGCCTAAGGGTGCCAACTTGATTTCTTGGGATTATGTGATTGACATTGATTAATTGAATATCCGTACTCTACTTTATGTTTATATGAGATAAGCTTGATTGAATATCCTTATTGCTACATGTGATTGTTGTTTTGGTTTTCTTGCTGGGCCTTGGCTCACAGGTGCTACGGGTGCAGGTGATAACTCTAAGATTTAGAGTTATTTTTATATCTTTAAACTTAATTTTCATACCAAACAAAAGAGTAATGCATTTGTATTTCGTGTAATTGTGTATAATTTAGTGTGCCTGTGTAGCTAGGGACCTTGTGTTTGCATTGTCATATTTTTTGAGTGATTTATGTAGTTTAGTGTATGTGTTAAACAGGAAAGGAGGCTGGAATAGGTGATCGGGAACTTTGGATCAAGAAGGGTAACAAATCTGGAAATAACATGTTGTTGTTCTATCAATGCTGTAGCAACCACAACGTAGCAATCGGCAGGGACCAGTGAAGAAACGTGACAAATTCCAGCTGGACTTAATGAAGAATAAGTGATGCCTAGGTGGCGAGAATGTTGTACAATGAGTCAGCTGGATGGTGTGGCAGAGGACAAGAGGGCACAATTGACTTTGACATACTAATTAGGGTAAACCAAGTACCCTAAAAAGGAGGCAGCCCAAATATTGAAGGACACCCATCATCATTGAAGTATTCTGGATATTTTTCTAGAGAGAAGTACAGAGAGAAGAAAGAAAAAAAATAGAAGAAAAAGTACCAAACAGAGGAGAAGAAGGCAGACGCTCTAAAGGGGGACTTGAGCTCATCACTCATCTTTCTCTCTAATCTTCACCTCTCATTTTGTATTAATTTCCTATCTAGTTTTTCTGCTCATACTCTATGGAACTTCTAAGTTCTAGTTATGTCTTTATAATTTCAGTTATGAACTAAGCTTTTGAGGATTTGGGTGGTTATGAACCCTTTGTATGAATTAATATTTTGAATGCATGGTTAAGGCTTTGATATCACTGTTCAATTGAATGTGCTGGAATGTTAATTGAATGTTAATTACTGGCCATATTTAGCATTTATTGAGCTGGATATTACTTGGAAAAGGGATATCCAGCTGAACCCATTCAATTGATGCAAGAACTACCTAGTTTTAGGTAATGTTGAGTAGTGGAATAGGAATATTTTGCTGCCTTGTATAACTGAAGATTTGGTGCTTGATAGATTGTTTATAGCCTGATTTAATGCAGGAATATGTTGAGGGGGTTATAGATAATAGAGTGTAAGTTTTGGGAAAAACTTGCTGGGCATTTATGAAATCTGTTAACTGTGATATAATTGCTGAGCCATTGCTGTAACAACTAGAACGAAACAGAGGGGAATTAACCACCCAGATCTATTTTTCTCGTATCTGAAATCTACACAGAATTCCTTCATTTTGATCTCTGATTTTTAGTTTAATTAAATTGCTCATTTACATTTATTTTCATAATTAATCACTCAAATTTTCTCTTGATTTGGTCACTGAATTGTAAACTGTTTTTGGTTGATATTTCATTTATTTAGTTTAAAAGTCCCTGTGGAGACGAACTTTGATACTCTATCACTGTATTACTTGTTGTCGATTGTGTATACTTGCGCATATTTTAATCGTTAGAAAATTCACAACAAGTTTTTGGCGCCGTTGCCGGGGACTGTAAAATTAAATTCTGTTTTATCAACTATTTTACAGTTTATTTTCATTGTTTTTAACCTTGTTGGTTCAGGTTGTGCAATCTCAAGTACCTACAGTGTATGAACCAGCAAGAGGACATTGAACTTGCTCTTATTGACCCCGAGATCGAACGCACTTTCAGAAAAAGGAGGAAGGCTAAAAAGGCTAACAGCCGAGGCACTATGGCTGAGCAAGTTGATGAAGAGGGGGATGGCCAGCAAGTCACTAATCCCATTGTTTTGGTGGATGACAGAGCCAGAGCAATACGGGAATACGCTGCCCCCATGTTTAATGAGCTAAATCCAGGCATTGTGAGGCCAGAAATACAAGCAGCTCAATTCGAGCTCAAGCCAGTGATGTTTCAAATGCTCCAAACCGTGGGGCAGTTTAGTGGGATGCCAACGGAAGATCCTCAGCTCCATCTTCGTTCATTTTTGGAGGTGAGCAATTCTTTCAAGCTACAAGGAGTGAGTGAAGAAGCATTGAGGCTGAAGCTATTTCCGTTCTCTTTAAGGGACCGAGCTAGATCATGGCTCAACACCCTTCCTCCCGATTCGGTTACAAATTGGAATGACTTGGCTGAGAAATTTCTAAGAAAATACTTCCCTCCCACTAGAAATGCAAAGTTTAAAAGTGAGATTATCTCGTTTCAGCAGCTGGAAGATGAGTCCACTAGTGACGTGTGGGAAAGATTCAAAGAGCTTTTAAGAAAATGTCCACACCACGATATCCCACATTGTATACAAATGGAGACATTCTACAATGGTCTCAATGCAGCCTCTCGAATGGTCTTGGACGCTTCAGCCAATGGAGCCATTCTTTCCAAGTCTTACAACGAAGCATTTGAGATTTTGGAAAGGATTGCAAGTAATAACTATCAATGGTCAAACACTAGAGCTCCTACAAGTAGAAAGGTGGCGGGAGTTCTTGAAGTAGATGCATTAACGGCTCTAACAGCTCAAATGGCCTCAATGACCAACATCTTGAAGAATATGAGTTTGGGAGGAAATATTCAGCCAGCTGCTGCCATTCAAAGTGCAGAAGTATCATACTGTGGGGACGGGCATACTTTTGAGAATTGTCCTTCAAATCCAGCCTCGGTTTGCTATGTGGGTAATCAGAATTTCAACCGCAACAACAACCCATATTCTAACACTTACAATCGAGCGTGGAAGAATCATCCTAATCTGTCATGGGGGGGTCAAGGAGCAAGTTCAAGCACAGCACCAGCACAAGGAAGACAAGCATATCCACCAGGTTTTTCACAGCAGTCGAGACCTTCACAACATGTTCAAAACTCCCAGCCGAACTCTTTGGAGAATCTAATGGGGGAGTATATGGCTAAGAACGATGCAGTAATACAGAGCCAAGCAACTTCTCTTCGTAATCTTGAGATGCAGCTCGGCCAGCTAGCCAATGAAATGAAAACTAGGCCGCAAGGATCTTTGCCTAGTGATACAGAAAACCCAAGGAGAGATGGGAAATAACACTGTAAAGCTATTCAGCTGAGGAATGGTAAAAATCTGGGAAATTCTGAGGAAATACAGGGTAGTGGAGAGCCCACTTGAATCCAAAGCGAAGGAGAAACAAGTAACAAAACTGCCCAGGAAATTGCTGAAACTGGCCCAGTTGCTACAGCAAAGGGTCAGCAAACTGCTCCAGTAAACTCTGGTCCTAAACCTCCCCTTCCATTTCCGCAGTGATTTCGCAAACAACAATAGGATGGTCAGTTCAGAAAGTTTTTGGATGTACTGAAACAGTTGCATATTAATATCCCCTTAGTCGAAGCATTGGAGCAAATGCCGAATTATGTCAAGTTCTTAAAGGATATCTTGACAAAGAAAAGGCGATTGGGGGAGTTTGAGACTGTAGCTCTCTCAGAAGGATGTAGCGCGATGTTGAAAAGCAAGATCCCTCCTAAGTTAAAAGATCCTGGCAGTTTCACGATTCCGTGTTCTATTGGAGGTAGAGATGTTGGAAGAGCATTATGCGATTTGGGCACTAGCATCAACCTTATGCCTATGTCAATCTTTAAAAAGTTGGGTATTGGTGAAGCAAGACCCACGACCGTTACATTACAGCTTGCCGACAGATCCATGGCTCATCCCGAGGGCAAAATCGAGGATGTTCTAGTCCAATTTGATAAGTTTATCTTTCCGGCCGACTTCATCATTCTAGACTACGAAGCGGATAGAGAAGTGCCTATAATATTGGGTCGGCCCTTTCTTGCTACAGGGCGTACTCTCATTGATGTACAGAACGGAGAACTTACTATGCGGGTGAATGACCAGCAAGTCACTTTTAGTGTATTCAAAGCCATGAAGTTTCCGGATGAAGTTGAAGAATGCTCTAGAGTTGATGTTATTGACACTTTAGTGGCTGAAATAATCAGTAGAAGTGTGGAAAAAGCTGCTATGGGTACCCAGATTTTTGTAGATGAGGAGGATTATAGTAGTGAGGAAGAGCAGATTATTACATGGGTGGATTCTTATCAACCAGTAAAGAAATTCAATAAAGTCTTTGAAGCTCTAAATCTGCCAGAAAAGCACTTCCAGCCACCCAAACCATCTGTTGAAGAGCCACCCCAGCTGGAGTTAAAGCCACTGCCTAGTCATTTAAAGTATGTGTACTTGGGCGACAATGATACTTTGCCTGTAATAATTTCAAGCTGTCTGGAGTCTGTTGCTGAGGAGTCATTGCTGAGATTATTGAAGCAGCATAAAAGGGCAATTGGATGGACAATGGCTGATATTCAAGGGATTAGTCCAACATTGTGTATGCACAAGATCTTGCTGGAAGCTGATTGTACTCACTCTATGGAGTAGCAAAGGAGGTTGAGTCCAGTGATGAAGGACGTGGTTAGAAAAGATGTCATTAAGTGGCTTGATTATGGGATAATCTATCCGATTTCCGATAGCACTTGGGTTAGTCCTGTCCAATGTGTTCCGAAGTAGGGGGGTGTTACAGTAGTTACAAATGACAGCAACTAACTTATTCCTACTTGCACAGTTACTGGGTGGCGGGTTTGTATGGATTATAGAAAACTGAACAAAGCCACTAGAAAGGACCATTTCCCTTTGCCCTTCATCGACCAAATGTTGGACCGCTTGGCGGGTAAGGAGTTCTTTTGTTTTCTTGACGGGTATTCTGGGTATAATCAGATATCTATCGCGCCTGAAGACCAAGAGAAGACTACTTTCACCTGCCCATACCGCACATTCGCTTTTAGGAGGATGCCCTTTGGGTTATGTAATGCACCAGCCACATTTCAGCGGTGCATGATGGCTATTTTCTCGGATATGGCTGAGAGTATCTTGGAGATATTCATGGACGATTTCTCTGTCTATGGGGATTCTTTTGAAGTTTGCTTGGAGAACTTAGAAAAGGTCTTAAAGAGGTGCGAAGAAACCCATCTAGTGTTGAACTGGGAAAAATGCCATTTCATGGTGCAAGAGGGCATTGTATTGGGGCATAAAGTGTCTAGCAAGGGGATAGAGGTTGACAAAGCTAAACTGGAAGTTATTGAGAAACTACCAGCCCCTACCACGGTAAAAGGAATTAGAAGTTTCCTCGGCCATGCTGGCTTTTACAAGCGTTTTATAAAGGATTTTTCAAAGGTGTCCAAACCCTTATGGCGCTTGATGGAGCAAAATAGGCCTTTTGAGTTTACTGATGAATGTCAAGAGGCATTTTTGAGATTGAAGTCAGCCTTTGTTACAGCACCAGTGATCACAGCACCCGACTGGTCATTACCTTTTGAACTTATGTGTGACGCCAGTGACTTCGCGATTGGAGCTGTTCTTGGGCAGCGAAAGAACAAAATTTTTCATTCTATTTACTATGCAAGCAAAACATTGGTGGACGCCCAGATTAATTACACTACAACTGAAAAAGAGCTGCTGGCCGTGATTTTTGCCTTTGAAAAATTTCGATCCTATCTTGTGGGGACTAAGGTTATTGTGTACACGGACCACTCTGCTATCAAGTATTTGATAGCCAAAAAGGATTCTAAACCGAGGCTTATACGTTGGGTTCTATTGCTGCAAGAATTCGATTTAGAAATCCGAGATAGGAAAGGCACTGAAAATCAAGTAGTGGACCATTTATCAAGGCTGGAAACTCACAATAGCAGCAGCAAATCAGAGGCAGAATTGCAGATTCAAGACTCCTTTCCTGATGAACAATTACTAGTTGTGGAACAAGAGCAGGTACCATGGTATGCAGACATTGTAAACTTTTTAGTTGGGGGCGTACATCCACCAGATTTCAACAAACAGCAGCTAAAAAGATTCTTACATGATGCCAGATTTTATTTCTGGGATGAGCCATACCTGTATAAGCAATGCCCAGACCATATAATGAGAAGATGTGTCTCAGCAAATGAAGTTTCCAGCATCCTAGAACACTGCCATTCAGCTCCTTATGGCGGTCATTTTAGTGGGCAACGCACCGCTGCCAAAGTATTTCAGTCAGGGTACTATTGGCCTTCTATCTTTAAGGATGCCCACGATTTTGTTCAAAGATGTGATCGCTGCCAGCGAGTGGGAAATATCTCAGCAAGGAATGAAATGCCACTTAATTACATTTTGGAGGTGGAGTTGTTTGACGTATGGGGCATTGACTTCATGGGGCCTTTCCCTCAATCTTTTGGGAACCTCTACATTTTAGTGGCTGTGGACTATGTATCGAAATGGGTGGAGGCAGTAGCTAGTCCAACGAATGATGCCAAAGTGGTAATGAAATTTCTGCATAAAAATGTTTTTACATGATTTGGGACGCCAAGAGCACTAATCAGTGATGAGGGGACGCACTTTGTCAACAAGGTCTTGGCTGCCTTATTAGCTAAGTACAGTGTAAAGCATAAAATAGCCACTGCATATCACCCACAGACTAACGGGCAAGCGGAGATTTCGAACAGAGAAATTAAGGGAATTCTTGAAAAAGTGGTGCATCCCAGCAGGAAGGATTGGTCCCAACGATTAGATGATGCACTCTGGGCTTACCGTACAGCTTTTAAAACTCCTTTAGGCATGTCTCCTTATCGCCTAGTTTATGGGAAGGTGTGTCATCTTCCTGTAGAATTAGAACATAAGGCATTTTGGGCGTTGAAGAAGTTAAATTTGGATATTGTAGTTGCTGGAGAAGCAAGAAAGCTGCAGCTGAATGAACTGGACGAGATGCGGCTGTTTGCTTACGAAAATGCAAAGCTGTACAAAGAAAAGATGAAGAAATGGCATGACAGCAGGATCAAGGAAAGAGTATTTGAGAAAAATCAGCAAGTGTTACTGTTTAACTCCAGGTTGAAGCTATTTCCTGGAAAGCTTAAGTCTCGTTGGTCTGGACCATTTACTGTGATGGAAGTGTATCCATTTGGAGCTGTCCTGGTGAAAGATGAAAAATCGGGAAGAGAATTCACGGTTAATGGACAGCGGCTGAAACGTTATTTGGGTGGGGTGGTTGACAGAGAAAAGACCTCCGTCAGTCTGAAGGATGCTTGAAAGAGAAAGACTATGGGTTGCCATGCATTTCTTGTGTCACACTTGGGCAACCCATGAGTGAAAGAGACAGTTGTAAATAAATAATGTATGTAACTAAGTTTGGGGTGTATTACCCCTTGAAAAAAAAAAAGGAGAGCATAAAGAAACAGGTCAGCCAGGAGTTGGTGAAGCTGGGAATAGGCTAAGAATAGAAGTCTGGGCAGAGGCGTTATTTTTCTGGAATGGTGGATTGCTATATCATTGCTTCAGCATTTAGCAGGGTCGCAGGGGAAGAATGTTATGCTATAGCATTGCTATATCAACTGGGAGCAGTTTTCTTCTTATCAATTTGGAGGCCTTTTATGAAGAAAAGGACAAAAGCTAAAATAGATATACCTACCCCCAAGCTTATTAGCTTCTTCCCAGTCTCGATCCTTACCTCAGCCGAATTACCCAGAGCCCTCGCTCTCACAAGTCAACCTCTCATCACATCATTAATGGTGTACTTTATATATGTATATATATATCTCTTTATAGCTAAAAACAAAAACCCCTTTTGTCATATAAAAAAAAAAACAAAACAGAGAGAAATTTATTATTTCGGTTATATTTATATATTATATATTTACTGTTTTTTTATTTTACTTTTTCGTTTATTATATATCTATATATATATATATCTTTTCCTTTTCTTATATATATTTTAGTATATTCCGTTTATGATATATATATATATGTCTCTAAATTTAATTATATATATATCGTACACCCTCACAACACTCTCCAGACCCCTCGTCGACCCAAGCCCCTGAAACCCCAGAACTCCCTCAGCCGACACTCGCGACCCACCCTCGTTGAGACACCAGTCACCGCCGTACCACTTTGAGCCTTCTCCATTTCACCTAGCCTCGCCCAAACCACCCAGCTCCGCCCCACACCGCCTCTCCACCTCCAGCAAGCCCACGGCCGAGCCACTTCCCTACCATCACGCAGCGACCCAGCACAACCGAGTGAGCCACGACCCCTTCGTGTGTCTCCCCAAGTGCATCTGACAGTCCCTGCCTCATATTTGGTCAGCCGAGAGCCATCTTTCTCCAGCACCCCTGCTCCGTGTATCCTAGTCGAGCGCCGCTTCTCTCCGCCAAGGCACTCTCGGCTAAGTGCAACCATTTGGGGTACTAATCCTTTCTTCAGATATACATTTGTGGCTGTTGTTGCTCTTGTTGGGGGCTTTTGGTTTCTCTATTCGGGTATATTTTTGGTTTCTCTTCTTGCTGTCATCCAGAAATTTGCACTCCAGATTTCAACCATGCCAAGAACCAAGAAAGTGGCACATAAAGTGAAGAAGAAGCCCTTCCATGAGGTGAAGAAATTCTATTGTCCAACGGCAGAGGCTAAATACAACAATACAGTGGTCAATCGAGATTTGTACATGGAGCGGGGTTTGGTGGCTGATAAAGCTGGACTGGATGAGTTGCCCGAGTGGTTGAGTACCAGAATACGTGATCGGCATTGGGAGAACTTCATGGTGCAACCCGAGCCAGCAGTCATTGAGCTTGTCCGAGAGTTCTATGCGAACTTTCTCTCTCATGAATGGCCCACCGAAGTCCTTGTGCGAGAAGTTGAGGTGCCCTTCAATACTGAAGCAATTAATCATTTGTTTGAGCTGGAATCAGTTGAGTGCTCTTTTACCCCAAGCAAAGGGCAGGTGACAGAGGAAGCACTAGCCGATATTATGGAATCAATAGCTCAGGCCGACTCTACCTGGGATGTGGATGACCATGACAACTTGCGTTTTCGGAGGACGGAATTGGAGCATGACCTTAAGTGTCTGTATTCGTTTGTCCAGACCACTCTCTGCCCCACCTCGTATGATTCCACCGTGAGTCGCGATCGTGCGTACATGCTCTTCTGCTTGCAGCGAGGACTACCTGTTGATGTTGGGACCGTATTGGCCCACGAGATCTTTGACTGTGCCCACCGAGGCAAGGGAAAGTTGTTCTTGCCTGCCACCATCACTGCCCTTTGCCGCAATGCTGGAGTTCCTGTGTGGCCTGAGGAGGGATTGCTCCATGCTAAGGCGCCTGTCAGTTTTGGCCCATCCTGAGCTGCCAAGGCCACTCGAGCCCCTGCCTTCTCCTCGGCATATGCTTCTGCCCCAGTTAATGATGCCCTCTTGGAGCGGTTTACTCAGTTCGAAGTGATACAGCAACAAATGCATCACCGACAAGCAGAGATGTGTAGCCGTTTGCAATCCTTCTGGCAGTATGAGCAGCAGCGCGATGGCATCATGGAGCGCTCCTTCAAGAAGTTCACTCCGAGAGTTGTTCCCCAATTCCCACCGTTCCTGCAGCAGATTCTTGATCCTTGGACTGCGTAACCAGCGCCTGAGCCTAATCCGGATGCTCCTAACGAGGACTCCGAGTGAAGGGGGTTTCCTTGTCCTGTTAACTATTTTAATTCCTGTTCTGTTTTATGTTATTGTTGTTAGTTTTTTTTTATGTTATGTTTTAGACTATGTTTTTCGTTATTTGTTTCTGTGTGGTTCTGTTGTTGTTTGTTTGTTTGAGTGTGTCGTTGAGAGATTTGAAAATATATTCCTGTGGCCTAGTGTTCTGCTCGATGAGGATATTTTTTCCATTCGCTCCTTTCATGTAACTGCCTGGCTTTATATGTTGCTTCTGCCTGTTTAATTGCTGGATATTATGGATGTTTCTCTTTAGTCTCTTTTCAATAGTGTATAATGTTGTTTTCCCACCATACTTTGAATTTTTTCCAATGATTGCTGAGTATATGCTATTAGCATCTAGAATTGGTTAGTGCATTTCCTTGAGGCGAAATCCTAGCTAGACTTATCCCTAAGACATAATTTAGGCCATCTTTGGACATTTGAGCCTTTCTAGCCTTCCTTATACGAATATTTTCCCTTAGTCACCCAATTTTTGAGCCGATTAGCCTATTGTTGTTGTTCAACCCGATCTTGCATACCCATTACCCCTTTAATACACTTTCCATGCATGTCCCAACTTAATTGCTCTCACTTGTCAAGAACCGATTCTTTGCACTAAGTTTGGGGTGAGTGTGGTGAGTGTAGCTTGTGGCGAGCTAATTCATGATTACCATTTTAGCCACATATAATATCAAGCATAGTCTCTTGCTATTTATCATATAGTTTTCTCTTTTTATTGTGAATTTGTGTAGTTCTAAAAAAAAAAACATATATATATAATGGTAGTAAATGAAATATCAGAAAAAAAAAAAAACAAAAAGAGATCAGAAGAAACAATAGCAAGAGAATTACAGTACAATAACATGTCCTTGTGAGTAGAAATAATTATAGGGAAGTGAATCAAGAGAGATAAATCATGAGGGAGAGGCTCGGTTTTTGACAAGTGAGGTGATTAGGTTTAAGCTAGTAAAATATATCCTTTACCATACCCTAGCCCAAGCCTTACATTACAAGCTCAGTAAAGTCCTATTGATCAAGGGGATAAGTTTAGACTACATTAGTGGAGAGGAGTGCACTAATCCAACTTATGGAGCTATAATGAATGTCAAAATCAAAGGGTAGTTGTAGAGAAATTCAAGTTTTTGGTGGGATGCACTTGTATACACTATTGATTAGGTGACTTTGAGGAGATATTAGTGATATCCAGTGAGCTAAATTTGAAAGGGCAGCATATACGGTTAAGGCAGAAACATTTCTCTATTCCGCTTAATTCCATTTTTCTGAGAGTAACATGTTCACTAGGCCATTTTGAATCTTTTGGATCTCTCATCGGTTAAGTTGTGTATTTTATTTTGTTTATTGTGTTTATTTTTGTGTCATCATTATTCGAGGACGAGCAATAGGCTATGTTTGGGGTGTTGATAACTCTAAGATTTAGAGTTATTTTTATATCTTTAAACTTAATTTTCATACCAAACAAAAGAGTAATGTGTTTGTATTTCGTGTAATTGTGTATAATTTAGTGTGTCTGTGTAGCTAGGGACCTTGTGTTTGCATTGTCATATTTTTTGAGTGATTTATGTAGTTTAGTGTATGTGTTAAACAGGAAAGGAGGCTGGAATAGGTGATCGGGAACTTTGGATCAAGAAGGGTAAAAAATCTAGAAATAGCATGTTGTTGTTCTATCAATGCTGTAGCAACCACAACGTAGCAATCGGCAGGGACCAGTGAAGAAATGTGACAAATTCCAGCTGGACTTAATGAAGAATAAGTGATGCCTAGGTGGCGAGAATGTTGTACAATGAGTCAGCTGGATGGTGTGGCAGAGGACAAGAGGGAACAATTGACTTTGACATACTAATTAGGGTAAACCAAGTACTGTAAAAAGGAGGCAGCCCAAATATTGAAGGACACCCATTATCATTGAAGTATTCTGGATATTTTTCTAGAGAGAAGTACAGAGAGAAGAAAGAAAAAAAATAGAAGAAAAAGTACCAAACAGAGGAGAAGAAGGCAGACGCTCTAAAGGGGGACTTGAGCTCATCACTCATCTTTCTCTCTAATCTTCACCTCTCATTTTGTATTAATTTCCTATCTAGTTTTTCTGCTCATACTCTATGGAACTTCTAAGTTCTAGTTATGTTTTTATAATTTCAGTTATGAACTAAGCTTTTGAGGATTTGGGTGGTTATGAACCCTTTGTATGAATTAATATTTTGAATGCATGGTTAAGGTTTTGATATCACTGTTCAATTGAATGTGCTGGAATGTTAATTGAATGTTAATTACTGGCCATATTTAGCATTTATTGAGCTGGATATAACTTGGAAAAGGGATATCCAGCTAAACCCATTCAATTGATGCAAGAACTACCTAGTTTTAGGTAATGTTGAGTAGTGGAATAGGAATATTTTGCTGCCTTGTATAACTGAAGATTTGGTGCTTGATGGATTGTTTATAGCCTGATTTAATGCAGGAATGTGTTGAGGGGGTTATAGATAATAGAGTGTAAGTTTTGGGAAAAACTTGCTGGGCATTTATGAAATCTATTAACTGTGATATAATTGCTGAGCCATTGCTGTAACAACTGGAACGAAACAGAGGGGAATTAACCACCCAGATCTATTTTTCTCGTATCTGAAATCTACACAGAATTCCTTCATTTTGATCTCTGATTTTTAGTTTAATTAAATTGCTCATTTACATTTATTTTCAGAATTAATCACTCAAATTTTCTCTTGATTTGGTCACTGAATTGTAAACTGTTTTTGGTTTATATTTCATTTATTTAGTTTAAAAGTCCCTGTGGAGACGAACTTTGATACTCTATCACTGTATTACTTGTTGTCGATTGTGTATACTTGAGCATATTTTAATCGTTAGAAAATTCACAACAGCAGGTAAAGGCAAGGGTAAGTTGGATCAACCATGAGTTGGAGAGCTCTGGGGGAGAGGTGTACATTGTCAGCTACTCTTCCACCACGGCCGAGGGAAAGTACAGGGACATAAGCCTAAAAATTATATTTTTCCATTAGAGTGGCCACTGGTTGTATATAACTTTTGAGAGTTTGTAAATTGACACTCAAACCATGTTTTTGGGATCCCATGTACCAAATATCTATTTTAATGAAAAATTAACCGTTTATGATCAAAAACCTTTAACCCTAATCCAATTGTTGACTTAGGATCACATTTTGAATAAAATGACTTGATTAGCAAGTCTTGCACTATTTTAACTACACACTGTAACGATCTTGGTTATCAAGGGCGTTACAACTTGGTATCAGAGCGGTCTAGGTTTAAGGGTTCCTGAAGACTGGGTGGACATGTACACTCGCCGCTAAAGACAAGCTTAACTTAGGGTTTGATAATTGTATACATGCGATTATATGCATAAATGTTTGAATTAAATATAAATGTATTACTACATGATTAATAGGGAGCATGAGATACTGATAGGGCCTAGCCCTTGACTATTGTGTGATGATATTAAGGCGTGCTTATTTGCATTTCTGTTGCATGTGAATGAATATTTGATTAATTTTTTGCATCTTGACTATTTGTGGTTGGTTAAGTTCCAATGGTGGACTATGGAAAGATTGTTACCCTGACATCATTGTTTGACCGCTGATTTGTTGATTACAGATAAACTTGGATAGTTATGCGCCCTACGACTAGCCGACACAGGGTCTGAGGCTAGAGATGATGACCAGGGCCAAAACCCTCTGCCAATCCCTGAGAACTGGCAATAGATACTTACAAACATGCAAGCCTGGTTACAGTGGATGAGTATGATTACTTCTATCTAGGATTTTATGAGGGTGGAAGGTAATGACAGGGTGGCCTGTGCCACCTATATGCTTAGAGATGATGTCTGTATTTGGTGGGAAGTGGCATCATAGACTAGAGATATTTTTACTTTGAGTTAGGATGGGTTCAGAGATATGTTCAACCAGAATTATTACAATGTTGTCGTCAGGGTTGCGAAGATAAATGAATTCACAGGACTAGTACAGGGCAGCATGACTGTTACAAAGTATGCCCTAAAGTTTGATAGGCTAGCGAAGTTTACATCGGACATGGTGCCTACAGATGAGGCCAGGAAAGACAGATTCGTCCGAGGGCACAATGCTATGATAGCCCGGGATGTGAGGATTACTTCGGTACCAGGGCAAACCACCTATGCCCAGGAATTTGAGAAGGCACTTACTGCTGAAGAGGCATAAAACAAGATCTGGAGGGAGAGCGCTGTGAGACGGGTTGTTCGTAGGGCAATGCCTCCATCCACAGGGTTCGGTAGGGGTGGAGGCCCCAGTGATTTGAAGAGGAAGAACCCAACACTTCGACCACTACTGGTCCTAATAAGAGGGGTCGGGTATTCAGGGTGGCCGCCAGGGAGGCGGTGACACATGGAGGAGTTACCCTGAGTGCAAGAGGTGCAGGAAGCGCCATCTGGGCGAATTTCAGGCAAAGCCTTGCTATCTGTGTGGGGTGGTGGGACACCTCAAGAAGGACTGCCCAACAGTGTAGAAGAAGGAATCAATGAAGATGGAAAACTTGACTCTAGCTCGAGAGTTCACCTTGACGCAGGCGGAGGCCGAGGCTAGTCCCTCGGTAGTGACATGTTAGCTTTCTAGCGCTGGCTCTTCTTATACTATATTGATTGACTCTGGTGCTACACATTCATTCGTTTCTAGTAAGGTAATTGATAGATTGTGTATACCTAGTGAGTGTTATGTTGCGAGGTTTGAAACTATACTGCCTACAGGGGAACTGGTAGTTTCTAGGAGATGGATTAGAGCACTGCCAGTGATGGTAGATAGTAGGGAACTATCAGTAGACTTGATCGAGTTGAGTATGGATGATTTTGATATGATCTTGGGGATTGATTGGCTGGTCAGATATGGGGCTACTATAGGCTGCAAGAAGAAGATGGTGACTTTTGAGCCTAAGGGAGAGGATCCCTTTGTTTTCGTGGGTGTTGTGCATGGACCCCGCATTCCCATGACATCAGTATTGAGGGCTAGGTATCTATTGCAGGGAGGTTGTATAGGTTTTCTATCCAATGTGGTGGATACTACTAGAGTCTTGCCAGCAGGGCCGACAGACACCAGATTTGTACGTGAGTTAGCACCGGGGACAGAGCCAGTGTTGAGGGCGCCATATAGGATGGCTCTAGCAGAATTCAAAGAGTTGAAGATACACATGCAATAGCTTCTTGATTTGCGGTTTATTAGACCTAGCTATTCGCCATGTGGTTCTCCGGTTCTATTTGTGAAGAAGAAGGACGGGACTCTGAGAATGTGTATCGACTACAGGGTACTGAACAAGTTGATCATAAAGAAAAAAATACCCTTTACCAAGGATCAATGACCTGTTCAATCAGCTGCAGGGAAATACGATGTTCTTAAAGATGATCTTCGATCTGGTTATCACCAGCTGAGGATCAAGGATGAGGATATACCAAAGACGACCTTCCGAACAAGGTATAGGCATTATGAGTTTCTGGTCATGTCGTTTGGTTTGACCAATGCCCATCAGCATTCATGGATTTGATGAACAGGTTGTTCAAGGACTTCCTAGACCAGTTTGTGATTGTCTTCATCGATGATATCTTAGTTTACTCCAGTTCGTAGGCAGAGCATGAACAGCATCTCTGACAGGTCTTGTAGAGATTGAGGGAGCATCAGTTTTATGCCAATTTTAAGAAGTGTGAATGTTGGCTATCAGAGGTAACATTTCTTGGACATATTGTCGGTGAAGATGGAATTAAAGTGGATCTAGCAAAGGTGGAGGCAGTGAGAGATTGGCTAAGACCAAGGAATGCCTCAGAGGTTAGAAGCTTCCTTAGGTTAGCAGGTTATTACAGATGGTTTGTGGAAGGGTTTTCAAAGATTGCTGCACTGATGATAGAATTGACACGGAAGAATCTGAAGTTCGTCTAGTCAGACAAGTGTGAGAATAGCTTCCAGGAATTGAAGCGACGGTTGATTACTGCTCCGATATTGAGCCTTCCTTCGGAGGGAGGGAAGTTTGTAGTATACCGTGATGCCTCGAGGTTGAGTTTGGGATGCGTGTTGATGTAGAATGAGAAGGTGATTGCTTATGCGTCACGACAGCTGAAGGAGTATGAGCAGCGGTGGTATTCGCACTAAAGGTTTGGCGACACTATCTATATGGGGAGAAGTGCGAGATATACACCAATCATAAGATTTTGAAGTACTTCTTCACACAGAATGATTTAAATATGAGGCAGATTCGTTGGCTGGAGCTGGTAAAGGACTATGACTGTGATATCCTTTACCACCCAGGGAAAGACAACGTAGTGGCGGATGTGCTGAGCCGGAGGGGCCCGAGCAGTTGTTTAGCTCTGCACAGATAACGAGAAAATGGGTAAAGGAGATGACTAAAGCGAGTATAGAGTTTGTTGTAGGCCGGTTGGCCAATATCACTTTGCACTCGACCCTTCTGGAAAATGGTTGGAGCTATCATCAACGTCTCTAGCTCATGCTGTAATGTTGGCGAATATGCTCATATATGCTTTCAGGGACTCACCAGGTTGTTGTTTTATGTTGGCCAATGAGTCAGCCTCTACACGAGTTTTCTTTGAAGCTCAGAACGCTCTCTTGAACTCGGAGGACAACTTCTTCCAATAACTCATCGAATGTTTTTTTTACTTTTTGAACAACTCGCTGGCAGGTTCGATCAGAGTCGTGGGGAACAAAATACATCTTAGGTCGAACCCGACATTAAGGGCCATCACCAACGTATTTAACATCCCGAGGTGGTCGGATGGATTTGCGTTTCCATAAAATGTTGGCATATTCGGCATCTTGAAGCCAATAGGATACGTAGCTGCTACAATGTTTGGGGTGAAAGGCTCAAGCTCCTCATCGGAGTCACAATCATCAATCCCATTTCCAGACAATAGCTTCTTCATTTGCTCTTCCATCAAGTCCAATCACTTGAGGGTTGGGTCTTTCGCCTCTAGGTTAGCTGGAAGCTGCTCACCAGCTCCCACCCTATTGTACGCATTTGATGGGTTGTTTTCCCTCCAAGTTTGAGCTTCATTAGGAGAGACATTCCCATTGTCGTGTACGATAGATGGACCTCCCTCATGTTGACTATAACTCATATCATTAATGCGAGCTGGATACCTCCTTTGTGAATTTAGATGATCACACAAGTCGGGATATGGATCGAAATGAGGACTTTGTGCTGAACTAAGATGATTCCTTAGGTCCCTCTCAGACCTGCCTCCACATTGGCTCCCTGTTCAGTAACTTCCATTTGTGAAACTTTCATTTCGCAACTGAGGTCGAGGACCTGGATTATCAGCATGTGCCCGTGAGACGTAAGTGTCTACTGATGCAAGAGGATTTCTCCTACTATTTCCACGAGCTGGAGCGTCTCTTTGTGGGCATAGTGGTGTAGGGTGTCTAACATGCGATGGTGGATGTCTTATCAGTGAGGCTATCCTCGTTCCATCAGGACGAACTAAATTAACCTGCCTCGGTTCTACCCCGATGTCCCGAGTTCTCTATGATTGGGGTTCCGATCGCGATGTAGGAGGATTTGCTAGGGTGTTTTGTCTCCGTGAATTTGTCTCTGCTCACCCTGGTGGGTTGTTATGGGCATTCCTGGGAATCTATGTGGAAGGCACGAAGCTGGGGGTCGCAGTTCTGACCGACCAACTGACATGCGAATGATGGTTCCTGTGATGGTTAGTGGGCTTAACACTTTGGTGATTTCACTCTAAAGGTACAGAGCTCGAAGTTCTGATAAAATTACTGAGATTGGACCGGTTGTTCCTGTGGGACTTATTGGACCCACTTTGCCTCTTCCGACAGTAACATCGGTTGCAAGAGGGGGTAACCGAGCCAGGACCTCCTTGATCTGTCTATTTTCCCTAGAGATATGGCTCTTTAATTGGGCATTCTCCATCTTGATGGCTATTAGATATCCTGAATTAGGATTTGGTGGGCGTGACGTTGAACTCCCGGTGTCATCTTGGTCCAGCGGTTGCTTCCCAGGACGTTGCTAAACATATGTGCTCTTTTCAGTGGGAACAGTTGTATGATGCACCTCCTGCCCACTAGGTTGTTCCATTTTTTGTCATGCATCAATCGAGTAACCACCATGATGACTTTCGAATGAAACTTGTAAAGGATTAAGCACTAATAAGCTCTCAACAAAAGCACCAAACTATTGACGCGGTTTGTCGCCAATAGTAGATTTAGAAAACCTTAATGAACTTATACGAACCTTTTTGTGCACACACAATTTTACGTGGTTTAGTGGTTAAAATCCACCGAGTCCATGAGACAATATTATTGCTTTCTCTCATAATTTCTACAGAGTTTCAGTTTTACAAAAAGGTTGTCCCTTTTCCTGTCCATTATCCATAATATTTATAGTGGAATTTCCTGGACAGTTTTGGGTAACTGTGTGCATAAATATGGTATACTTTAATACAGATAATTCTCATTTACATAAGGATATGATTGCCTAATAGAATATATTCCTGTTATCTCGAACAATAAATGTGTAATACAGCTTGGGAATTAATGAGTGTATAGAGTGCCTTCGAGTCTCTCGGGATCCTTCTGTATGCATCATGACCAGGTTTCCACGAGTTGAACATATTCAGAGCGCCCTGAAGGGAATCAGGCTGCTAAAATGTCTCGAACTGGGCCGTCATCCTAAGAGGCGACTTGCCAATTACCTGAATGTTGTGTTGTCAAGTCCTAACTCTGTACCCTTAGCTGAGTGATTAAACTCATGCTAATTTTTAGGGTACAACACTTTAGTACAATTAATTAACCAGCGAAAGTTAATTTAGATCAAATCTAAATTTGTTCACAACTTTTCAGTTCCAGAATTAACACTGTAAGGGAACCAATATTTGATCTGTTAGGAACGTAAGGATTTCATCTTGTAAATCATGTTCCCAGCCATCCATGTTACTCAATTCCCGAAACAAAAGTTGCAAGCTTCATTAATAAAGAAACTTTAACAAGTGAATCAAAGAACTTAGTAAACATGAACACAAGTTCATGAATACTCGGGATTTAGACTGATATACTAATTGATCATCTAAGTGATATTAATTAAGTCTTTATAATAAACGACAATTTCTATAAAGAGATTAATTCATATCGGTCCAATCATATATAATCGTAATTATATACAAAACTTTTACTAAGATGTCTATCTACATCAGCAATCTGAATCTAAATTGCTTGCATTGAATAACGTGCTTAGTAGACCGTACTAACAACCATTGATTAAAGATTACATACTTTAATATGTTGCTCACAATTTTATTCATTGTGTATGATCTTAATTCTATCGTACTCATACAAGATCATACCCTCATAAGTGAATATGGAATTTTCTGATATTCATATACTATAAATTATTTCAATAATAATTTAATAATCAAACATATTTAAAATTTTCACATTATTTAATATTGAAAATGTCTAATACAGCTTTTTAGGGCATGACCCCTAATAGATGCATGAATTGTCACGCTCTGTTAATGACAAATTCAATATCAGGTCACATCAAGGTCACATATTGCAAGGATCCAACTACCCTGCGATACTCCAAAGGATCATATAGAGGATCACCATTAAACTGAGATAAAATATTGCCAACAGAACCAGGAATGGGAGCTTGTTTTGAATCTGTCATATTAGTTTGAGTAAGGATATCCTTGATATATTTCTAGTGAGCAAGATGAATATGTCTAGTTGACCCATATCACATATAGCAAACTGTGAGTGAAGCAATGAAACAAACTTATCAATAGAGGTTGAGTTGTTGCCCGTGGCAATAATGCAATCCACATATACCAAAATATAGATGCAAACGCCATTAGATTGAATAGTGAAAATGGAATTGTCAGATCTAGAACACTAGAATCCCCAACTTAGTAAGGTAGTACTTAGCTTGGAGAACCAAGCTCTTGGGGCTTGTTTCAGTCCGTATAAAGCCTTTGAGAGTTTACAAACATGAGATGGATTAGAAGGATCACTGAAACTAGGGGGTTGTGCCATATATATGTCTTCGGATATTTCACCATTTAGAAATGTATTGTGGGCATCCACCTGTCTAAGAGACCACTTGTTGGATAGAGCGAGAGAAATGATGACCCAAATAGTACCTGGTTTTACAACTGGACTGGACATATCAAAATAGTCCACAACCGTTGTTTAAGTGAAGCCTCTAGTAACCAGGCGTGCCTTATGCCTATCAATGAAGCCATCCGGGTGATATTTAATTTTGAATAGCCACTTGCAGTCAATAATGTGAGTAGTGTGCGGTTTAGGTAAAAGCTTCCAAGTTGCATTCTACTTGAGGGCAGATAATTCAGATTCCATGGCTGATTTCCAATGAGGAGATTGAAGAGCCTGTTTGTATAAGGTAGGAGTCAATGCAAAAGAAGGAGTGCACTTGGCAGCAAGGGCTCTTGGCTTGCGAATCCCACATTTGGCTCTACTGAGTATCAGATGGACATTAGCACTAGTAACATTCTATACAACATCATGGTTGCTAACACTTGAATGCTCAACTAGTGTAGGGATCGATATAGAGGTAGGTGTAGGTATAGGTGAGGTTAAATTGTGATCTAAATGTGTAGAGGTATCTAATGTGATGAAGAAGAAGTACATAGTGTAGGTGATGGTAAAGTTTGAGTGACTATGAGAGTGGGAAGGTTGGTTGATGGGAAGGTTGGAATGAGAGAAGGGATTATAGCTGGAGTGTGTGAGATTGATGGAGATGAGGATGCAGTAGATGAATGAGAAAATAATGGAAATGATGATTCATCAAAAATAACATGTCTATTGGTATATATTCTATGGTTTCATGGATCAAGACACAAGGAACCCTTGTGTTGTGTACTATATCCTAGAACAAGGCAAGAGGCAGATCTGTATTGCAATTTATTATTGTTGTAAGGCGTTAGACATGGGAAACATAGACAAATACAGGTGCAAAACAAAGAATAGTCAGGTGATTGATTGTAAAGAAGCTCATATGGTGATGTATTATGCAAGAGTTTACTAGGTAACCTATTGATGACATAGAATGCTCTCCTAAATGCAAATAACAAGTAATGCAAAGGTAAGGAAGCATAGGCTAATAATGCAAGACCTGTTTCGAAAATATGGCGATGCTTCCGTTTAGCTCAGCCATTATGAGCTGAGGTATATGGACAAGAGAAACATGGTTAATGCCACATTCTTCTAAAAAAAAGGTATGAAAGCTTTAATTCCCGACCATTATCAGATTGACCTTCTTTTATAGTTGTGGAAAATTGATTTTTAGTTAAAAGTTTAAACTTTTAAAATCCAGATAGAGCTTTTTAACGCTCTGAATAGTTAAGACCATTACACCATGTGTTAAAAATAGTGCTTAACTCGTTAAGCGAGTCATTTGGACTTAAAAGTGTGATTAAGGTTACACGATAGTCTAGTATTAAAAGATTTGGTCAAAAAGTTGAACTTTTCATTAAAAGGTTTGAATAATTCAAAGGGATACCAAAAGTGTCTAAAAAAATACAAGTTTAACACAAATTACAAACTTAGCCGACCTAAGCGGAAAATTTTCAACTAATGACTCTTGTTCCCCAATCTCGACCTTGGTGACCGAGCAGGCTGAGTATGTACAGGCCACCCCTACAGCTCTCCAACTCATGATTGGTCCAACTTTCTTTTGCCCTTACCTGCACCATGAAGCACCCTTGAACCGATGCTAAGCAAGAAAACCTAAACAATGATACAAATAATCAAATAACATTAACATGTATTCCATACTCTATAACCACAACCGATTTGCATAGATTTTCAATACAATATACTTTTCAAACAATATACAACTCATGTCGAGTAGATGGATGCCACATCTTTACAATTGCCTCACCACTATGGCGGATATCACATCCGCATTATGGCCCTGCCACTACGGCATACATTACACTTGTAATACTAGTAACAACCTCCCGACCGATCAATTAGTACAAACAAGTATATCAACATAAAATCAAACACAACAGACATTCAACTATTAACGGTTTCATGACACAGTCATTCCCTTGCCCTATAAGTGGGGCGCACGCCCTATACCCTGTGCAAGAGACGATTTTCTTACCTCAAGCCCTCTATGATAGGATAAGGCGACAAGGAGCACGATCCTTTCCTTCCCGAGCCTTGCGCTACCCCTAGCCACAACACAATAATGGATATCCATCGAGAACTAAACCAATTATAAGCTTCAAGATTGATTTCCTAGCCTTTGAGACCTCAAATTCTAGAAAATCGAGTAGTAGAATCCTTCCCTAGCCTTTAGGTTTGGGATCTCGTAATAAAAAATCCTATTTGGATAATTTTTCCAATTTGAGTTGCTGCGCCCCTCAATAAGGGTCACGACATTATACAAGTCAGAGAGCCCCCAAGCCATTTCCCTAGACAGGCGTCGCAGGAAAACCCACTAAGCGCGGAAGCACCAAGGCGATTTAGAGAACTGCCCCAACCTTTGAGTTCATGCGGGCTGCAGTGCACTAAGAAGAGCGCCGCGGCACAACCCCGTGAACCTAGAATTTCCAACACTTTCCTGCCATTTCCTCTGAACCAAAACCTCCAAAAATTGTCCCAAAGTTGCCAAATGAGCCTAGAACTCTACTAACACAACATAAGTAACATTTATACTCCAAAAACACAACCAATTGCTTACGAAAACTCAAAATCCATGCTAAAGTTAAAACTCAGCTAAAACTTAAACCAATTAAAAAATTCATCACAACAGAGGAGAATTCTTACCTCAATTAACTAGCTATGACCTTAAGCTTCCTTTAACCCAATCCTAACTCCAATTCACAGTTATTCTCTTCAAAATTCAAAAAACCTCCACCAAGCTTCAAGAGGGAGAGAAACGAAAGAAGAGAGAGAGTTGAGCTGCTGAGTTTGTTTCCCTTAGTTTCTAAGGGGTTCCAAGGCTAAGTCTATCTCCCTTGATACAAAAAGACTAAAAGGCCCCTAACATTTATTTAGTTTTTTATGGCCCCTAAGGGAAATATCGTCATTGCCACATTTTCCCGCTAAACCTCAAATTCCCCCAATTAATCTCACTAATCTTCCAAAAACTAATAATTTCCCCCAATTATAACTCATACTCTAATATCCGCGGTAATTCGCCAAATTACCAAAATACCCCTAGGCTTGCCCCGAGCCGAGTATAACTTCGTGTTGTGACTTTTCCACCAAATTTCTCACAAGGATCGCCTTGTGTTACACATCTCAAATATATCCACATAATAATGTGTTCCCACACACAAAGCACATATAATTTACAATTATACCCTCAACGGGTCAAAATTACGAAAATGCTTTTTTCGCCAAAACGGGCCCACAATCACATTTCATGCACATAAGCATGCATAAATAGTCATATCATCATACAACTCATATATTTCACATAATCAAACATATATTCAATTAAATTCACATATTAATCCATTCATGCCCTCTCGGCACACTAATCGAGACACTAAGCCTTATTAGCAAATTTGGGACATTACAAACTTGATCTTTAGTGTGTAAAGGGTAAATCCAAGAGAACCTAGAGAATTTATCAAGAAATAAGATAAAATATTTTGAAGCATTAGTTTCTGGGGTTGGTGAAGGATCCCAAAGGTTTATATGAATTAAAGCAAGCAGAGTAGAATCATGAGATGATGATATTGGAAATGGTAGAGATGACTTTTTGTTAGTTAACAAGAAGAACAAACTTTAGTTTTATTATATGAAATGGGAACATTACAATTGCTTGAAACTTGATTCACTACATTAGAATGTACATGTCCTAGACGAGCATGCGAAATGGCTGATTGAGTATGAGATACATGTTGAAACTGAATAGAGGAAATAAAAGCTAATAGATTAATGGGCGAGTGGAATGTGAGCTTGGAAGAAGGAGACCTGCTTTGAAGTGAAGAGACAGCTTGAAGGTTGTGAAGACCACAGTCAAGAGAGCCTTGGTGTAGAGTTTTCTTCGTGTGTAGGTCCTTAACACAGAAAAAATTAGACTGAAATTTAAGAAAGACCTAATTATCTAAACAAAATTTTGACAACGATAATAGATTAGCAGCCAAATGAGGAACATGGTAGACATTATTAAGATGAAATATAGAGTTAGGTGTATGAAGAGAAGATGAACCAATATATTGAATTGGTAATTTGTGGGCATTACCTAATGTAACCATATCAGACCCGTAATAGGTTGAAGTATCAAGATTCTGGGGATTTGGGGTGAGATGATGGGTAGCACCTGAGTCAAGCAACCAAGATTCATGAGCCACGATTGTAGTTTTCTACCATTGCTTGCATTGGAGGGGATGATGAGTGCTGGGCAGAGGCATTCAGTGCAGGGATATGAGGATCAAATCGTCTGTAGTAAGTCAGAGCATTATGACTAGGACGAGAGAAAAGCTGAAAAAATAATCCTTGAAATGATTGTTTAAGCCACCACGACTAGAAGAGGAAAAGGAGGCTAAGTTCTGACCACAACCTGGTGGAGGTATATTCCAGGAGGGATTTCCTGATTAGGGGTATGAACGATAGACAACATTAGCAGCTATGCCTATTGATTCATCAACTGAGTTGTATTGTTCCAATCTTGATTCATGCGCAAGAAGAAGACTGGTCACTTGCTCAAAAGAAATACGAGACTTGATACGAGACTTGATCATGATCTGAGACTTTCTCATCTATGGCTGCCAATTGATATGTGAGGCATTTAACTTTAAGGATGTAGTCCATCATCTGTAACGAACCTTTCTTAAGAGTTTGGAGTTGAAGACGCAATTGGATTACACGAGCATGAGAAGTAAAAAAAAGTAAATTTTTTGTAGAGCGGTCCAGGCAGTAGCACTAGTATTGTGACCCACAATTTGAGCCATGATTTCAGGAGAAATTGAAGAATAGAGACAAGAAAGTATAAGGCGATCTTTTCTACGCCATTGAACAAAGTCAGGGTTTAACCCAGTAGTACCAGTGATTTTTTGGAGAGGAGCTTCATTGGTGCCATCAAGAAAGTCATCAATGCCATTAGCTAGAATGATATTTTCCATTTGTGCATGCTAGAGAAGGAAATTGGAGCAATCCAGCTTAATAGGAAGACCATGCTTGAGGGCCTGAGACAGAGCTACGAATTGTTGCTATTAAGCTATGAGAGCAGAGTAAGTAGTCAGAGCCGGTGCCATGGGTGCAGGAGCTGGATTGCGAGAGTCATTAGAGGTTGCCATAGCAGGGAAATGAACGAAAAGAGAAGTAAGTTTCAGGGCAGAGGAAGTATGGGCGGGTTTGGCACTGATACCAAGTCAATGTAAAGAAGAGAGATTGAAAAATGAGCTCAGACAAAAGAGGCTCAAGACTTTGTTATTTATATCAGGGAGAAATAGAAAATACATGATAGGGAAATAAGAGTGGGAAACTAAAATAATTCAAAACAGACCAAGAAAACTAATATTCTTAATGATTAATTAATATGGTTTAAGTATCATGGTTAACACTAGGTGAGGAAGGTTGTATTGCGTGAGGAAGATGAGAGAAAGAAATGAAAAAAGTTTTTCTAAAATTTTCAATAGTATCAAAATTTTGTTTTAAAACATTAATAAATTTTAATTAAAATTATAAAATATAAAAAGTAAAATTAAATTATCGAACATGTTTTTCTCTTTTATTTTCACTTTTTTAATTATTTAATGATAAAATTGATTTAAAAAGGGTTACTAAACAACTCCTTAATTTACCCAAACAGGAATGGTATTATTTCAACATCACGAGACCAGATTGAGGCAGTTTCTAGAAGTTAATTTAGTTGTTGCTGCGAAACCCTAAGATGGTGGTGGTGGTGGATATCCTCATTGACATACGTTTTAAAATCTTGCTTAACAAAATTATTGCTCTCTCAACAAAAAATGTGAATGAAATTAAATTGAAGTATAATCATCTCTACTCCGCGTAGAACTAGTCGGGAAGTAAAAAAATAGCATAATAGAATTGTTTTATATATATATATATATACATATATATCATACCATAATAGACTTTGTAAAACAGGGAAAGAAAAAGTCTAATTTAATTTGTCTTATTAAATCAATGGTTTGCTAATCGGTCTTCATCAATGAAGTTGATTTGCTACTCCATATTTATAATCTAACCCCCGTTGTCTTTGGGTTAGGGGTAGAATAAAAGAATTTTTTTTCGTATGAGGTGTAGGACTAAAGAATGAAGTAGAAAGAAATAAAATATATGCCATATATACTAGTCAAAATTGTATATTATTATCTTAATAATATTTTATAACATTTAAATTTATATTAATATAATTATAAAATATCTAGTCTTGTATTATATAATGATATTTTATAACATTTGAATTTGAATTTATATCAATATAATAATTATATAGGTAGTCTTATATTAAATATTAATAAAATAATGATATTTTATAATATTTTAATTTTTATTAATATAATTAATAAATATCTATTTTAGCTAGTTTTAAACGTATATTCTGTTAAATATTTAGAATATTCTGTTAAAGTTAACAAAACAAACCATTAAAATTAAGAATTTTCGCTATCTACACATTTTTTATGTAGAAGAGATATATATTTATATATTATAAATATAAGTTTAATGGAAATTGTTGTTTTTTATTAGATTTAACAATTTTTTTATTATTTTCTAACACTAGTACTTTTAAAGTTATCTAAATAAATAAATTATATTAAAAGAGTAATAAAATAATCTAATAAAGGTAAATAAATTGAAAAATAATAAGTAATAAATGAGTCATAATAATTTTTCATCACATATTTTAAAATTTCATATTAAAGTATTTAAATTCATTTATGTTTTCAAAACTATAATCAGAAAATATTTATGTGCTTAAATTTTTTATTTATTTTATTAATTATTTATTTTGTAGCTTAACATGTTTTGTTTATCCAAACATATATGTAATAGTGAAGTAAGACATTATGTGCTTAATTTTTTTTTCTTTCATTTATTAATTATTTATTTTGTCATTTATCATCTTTTTGTTTATCCAAAGATATATGTAATAGTGAAGTAAGACATAAATATACATATTTTTATTTTTCCTTTAGTTTTTTTAATGAGAAATTGCTTATTTTAATTGCTCTAACTATTAACTAAATAATATATATTTAAATATAATTTTTTGTTTGCTTTAAAATTTTTTTAATTAAATAATTAAAATTTGATTAAATAAACTTTTTAAATTCATATTTTTAATTTAGACCTTTTTTTTTAAATTTCATTATATTGAAATTCGTAGATATTTTTTCTAAAATAAAATTAGAAAAAAAATACTTGATTTTTTAAACTAGAAAGCATCATATCTTTATATATAAAAAATGTGTATCAAATTTGATTTAATTTTTTTATTATTTCTATGTCATTATTTTATAATATACGCTATTATTTATTTCTTTGTTTAAAATTTATATTACAATAAAAGAAACATAATAAAATAAATTAATACATTTTTTAAATAAAATTAAGCAAACATTTATATATATAACTGAAGATAAGTAAGACAGTATAATAGACATTACTCAAACAAATATTTAATATAATTTAGTTTTTCAATTGAAAAAAATAAAAAAATAAGTTTATTTATGATATGAGTACAACTGTACAATGTCTATTAAATATTTGTTTAACTGATTATAAATAATTTTGATTTAAGTTGTGAAAATTTCAATTCCCATAATTTAAATTAAACTTTTAATTTTTCAAGGACTTCTAGCTCCTACGTGATTGCCTCAGTGACCAAAGTCATTGAGCGGATTGTAACTTGTACATCTTACACTACAAGAAAGAGGGGTTTTACCGACCTATACCGAGAACAGGTTCTCAGTAAAATCATTTAAGAACCACGCCAAGAGTATGCGGTATTTTTTTTTTTATTTTAGTTGCTATACTGAGAACATGTTCTTGGTATAGGTCCTATATATGTTGTCTTCTTCTCCGAGCAGAGGCCATTTTCTCTGAAACCCAAAAACCCCCCAAACCCATTTTCTTCTGTTTTCTCTCTCAAGAAACCCCCACTCTCTCACTATAAAACCAATTTATCCTCAATTTCGGCTCTCCTATGGTTAGATTTTGAGTTTCATTCCAAGATTTGAAGGTATGTTTGTGTTTTTCTTTGAATTTTTTTTTGTTATTGTGTTATTTCAAATCCGAGATTTATGTGTATTTTTTTGTTTTTATGAAGTGTTTTTGGTTGATTTGGTGTCTACAAAACCATTCCAAGATTGACCCGGCTCCTATATTGGTAAGATTTCAATTTTTTTTTTTTTTGGTTTTTTTTTTTCACCATTTTTGTTATTGTGTATAGGTATATATATATATATATAAATATTTGTTATTTAAATAATTTAATTAAAAAATCAGATTTGAGTTTAATTAATATGTATGAAAATGTGTTGTATAATTATAAATGAAAATATAATATTTGAGAGTTAATTTTTTAGTTTGGGATAATTAATTTGAGTGTTACATTTTTAGTTTGGGATAATTAATTTGAGTGTTACATTACTATAGAGATTGGGTTAATAAAGTTAGATTAATAGATTGGTTTTATTTATTTTAATAAAATTGGTATTTGTTGTTGTTGTTAATTTTTTTAATCTTAGTGTTGATGAATATTGATACTTTGTTTTTGTTTTTGTTTTTGGTGGTGTTGTTTTTAGTGAAATTACGATATGTTGCACTGTTCTGTGTACTGTTCTGGGTCTGGATATTTTTTATGTGTTATTTGCAGGATTTTAAATTTTGGGATAGATGAAAATATAGTCGTTATGGTGCTGAATTTTTTTATAGAATTGTAAAATTTAGAGATATTGTGAATATTAGTAGAAGTACTCAACAAAATTTCTAATTTAATAAATAGTGAATTGATAAGTAAAATAATATATTTTTTAATTATGATTAAAATTAACATTATGCAAGTAAATTTTAATAAAAATAAACATTAGTTAAATAATTTAAGTAATAATTAAATCCTAAAGTAATTAAATAGCTTTTAAACAAATCTTAGAAATTTTGTGTAAATTAATAAAACTATTAAATAAAGCATAAGTAAAATACGTAATTTAATAAATACTGAATTAATATGTAAAAAAATAATATTTGTTAGTTCTGATTAAATAAAATTAACAAATATATTATTGGAAAACCAATTTTAAACATAATCTTCATCATTATTAAAATTAAAATTAATATTTGAAGTTAGAAAAAAAATACGTCAAATTTAAATAATTTTAATAATATTTACACTCAAATATATTATAGTTAGATATCATAAAACAACATAATTAACTTCAAAGAGCATAAGACATTATAAAAACAATATTTAATTTTATTTGTTTTTTTCTTTGGTATCATAGGAGGAATTGCGTGAATATCGCGACACACAGCAGACACAAACAACTGATACTGAGAGTTCCACACCAGTTTTAAGTGCACCTAAAGATGACGACTTATCTTTGGTACAAACTATCTTCGAAAAATGACGTGGGCACCAGAAAGGATATGGACGTATCCTTAACATAAGGGAGCGAACTCCATTTACTATTGATCCTCCACAAACTAGAGATGAAGAGATGTCTGAGATGAGAGAGCGTGTTCGGAAATTAGATGAGCACATCCGGACTCATTGTATCACTCCGGGATCTCAATATGCCCTACCACCACCTGATGATCCCGATGTTGGAGCACCGAGTCAGTAGGACTTATGTGTGAATTTTATTACTATGGACTATTACATTTTCATGTTTAGGACAACTCTTTAATTTGATTCAGCAAATGTACTCTTATGTTTTGATTTATATGTTTAATATAATTGTTTTAATTTGATTCTATTGTTTTATACTTAATTCAAATTAAATAAATAAATAAGTGAATAAACATTACAAATATAAAAAAAATTATTGGTTAATTCTATACCGAGGACATTGTCCTCGGTATAGCCCACCAATATGAAAAATTTGGGCTGGGTGTGCTGAGGATATTGTCCACTCTCTGCCGACACTACAACAAAACCCCCTTTTCAATAACACATGATTATAAGACTATTAAAAAAGTATTATAGTATATATAAAGTAAATGAGGTAAAGTGAACACGCGGCAACTGAAAAAAAAGCGGCAAAAATGAATGTGTTATATTCTTTTCCCTGTTATGTGCAGTAGACTCCCCTTTTCCATCTCTTTCTCTCTCTGTCTCATTTTCCATCATATTTTCCTTCTCTCCTTTCTCTTCCTGCTATACCCATCTCTATTTTCCCGTCCCCTAACTGGAAAACAATTGGTAAAGACTCAACCTTTTATCACCACCTCCTCTCTCGGACGCAACCTCCTACTGGAGCCTTGACGAAGAAAAAAAAACGGAGACAAAGTAAATCTCAAGATATATGATAAATATAAAGTATGCTTCTCTATAATTTTTTATTTGAAATTTTGACTATATTTTTCTTGAGAATCACTTCATTCACGAGCCATTCTTTCTGATGATATATATATATATAAATATAATCTTTGACATTTCCCTCACTACTCTCCCTCATCACATTGTAGCTCCCTAAATCTCTCGTGACCTTCTCTAGGTTGGGATATGAAAATTTCTATTAACAAGCTTATTTTGAGTATGATGTTGTTAGGTTGAGGAGAACATTTGCAAGTTTGCAAAGAAGGGTCTTACTCCATCTCATATCAGTGTGATTCTTCATGACTCTCACGGTATTGCTCAGGTGAAGAGTGTTACTGGAAGCAAGATCTTGTGTGTTCTCAAGGCCGACGGTAATCATTCTCGGTGTTTTGTTTTATGAGCTCAAGAGTAGAACCTTATTTTCAGTCAATGTTGAGCCTTATCTTCGGTCATGGTTGACCCATTTCATTGCTTTTTTTTGTTGGAAGAACTTTAGGTCTAGTTAACTGTTTGCTAAATATTTGAATGAGCGAAGGGAATAATTAATTTTTATGGTTTTTATTTGTTTAATTTTGGGTAATTGGGATTATAGTGTAATTGAGCTTGTTGTTTTTCTTGTTTGAGTATCTTAAAACGGTTATTGAATGATAAGGGCATGTAGCCTTTGGTTGGGCGATGTCTTATCTGTATGTCTTGGTTGATTGGATTTCTTTGTTTTTATAAAATTTGTTTTGTTTGTTAGGTCTTGCCCCTGAAATTCCTGAAGATCTCTACCATCTTATTAAGAAGGAAATCTCTATTAGGAAGCATCTAGAGAGGAACAGGAAGGACAAGGATTCTAAGTTTTGATTGATTTTGGTTGAGAGCAAGATTCACAGACTTGCATGTTACTACAAGAAGACCAAGAAGCTTCCCTCCATTTAGAAGTAGTAAGTACTTTTGTTTCTCCATGTCTACCAGTCTATAACTTGTTAACAGAAATGATATTCTTTGTATCCATTCATTTATTAGAGAATTGAACTGTGTCTTTTATTTTATTAGATAAAATAGAAGCGAATAGAATATCTGAGTAGTATCTGCTGAAGCTTTTATTAAGTAGGCGAACTTTTTATGTACTAAGGAAGGCTTATGTAGAAAATTTGTTTGTGTTCTTTTCTAATATATATACATACATACATACATACGTATATATGTACATGTTGTATAGTTTTTTTACACTGCATAAAATCTCTCACGCTAATTTCCTTTTGTTAGAGTTTTTGCAATTTTTCTCTCTTCTAAACTTGTATTTGGTGACCTCTAGTAGCCTAGTGTTTTGTGTTTTGATTAACTGTATGTCTTAGTTGATTATTTTTGTAATGCCCCAAATTTTCTAATAAGGTCTAGGACCTTGATTAGGAGGCCGGGAGGGCCATAATTGCTTTATTATGCTATTTAATGATAATATGCATGTTTAGGTGTATTAAATATGCATGTGAACCCATTTGTGATTAATTGGGTGATTTTTATATTTTGGCCATTTCGGGCATTTTTGGCATATATGTGAAATGGGCGTGGTGCTTTGTTATTATCTGGTTATGCCAGGGTTACCCAGCACAAGACGATCCTAGGAGGTAAGCTAGTGGGAAAGTCACAACGGGATTTAACCTTGACTTGGAGTAAGTCAAGGGGTATTTAGAGCATTACCGGGTTATTGGGTAATGGGATTTAACATTTGGTGATAAATTGGGAGTTAGTAAGACCAGGGGGAAATTCTGGAAGTTTTGACTATAATGTCCCCGGGGGTGTTTTCGGGACCCCGAGCATTAGGTTTTATTGGAAGCTACTTAAGCTTGAAGTAACCTTTTAAGAAAATAAAAAGGACGTTCTGTACGTTCTCTCTCCCTAAAGTTCCCTTTTCGTTCCCGATAGCATTTTCGAAGGTAACTTGAGTTCTAGGACTCGGAATCAAGCGAGGATCGAGGCATAGCAATCCTAAGGAAGATTAGAAGCTTATTAGCCGGAGGATTTAGTTGGAAACAACTCAATCGGAGGTAATTCAAGTTTAAGTTTTAAGTTTTTAAAAGTTTTTAAGCTTGAATTGGACTTTGTGAATCGTTGAGTTTTTAGTTTGTTTGAACCTTGGGTTTTGGTTGTTTTGGACCATTGGGGAGTTTGGGAACTTTGATTTAATGATTTGGGAATGTTTAGACATGTTTTTAGGAGGTTTTAAAAGGTTAAAGCGAAGGAAAAATGGCTTCCCCGAAGTTGGGCTGCGGCCCTGTTCTTGGGCGCTGCGGCCCTTGCTCGATGAAGCAGGTGTCTTCTCTGTCTTGCTGGGCGCCGCGACCCTTGGGTTGGGCGCCGCGGCGCTTGCTTCTGGTGGTGCTGGGGGCCGCGGCTCAGGCAGGCTTTTGAGGCCGTTTGGGTGTTTTGACCCCGGGAACATGGTTTTAGGCCTCGGGATCATTCCTACTACCCGGATTAGTGAGGATTGATGTCTTGGAGGCTAAGTTTTAGTTCAAGGGTTGGTTTTAGAACTTGAACTCATTGGATCACCATTTGTGGTTGTGACTAGGTTAACACTAGAGGCTTGGATCAGGATCGTGCTTGTGGCTCATTTTTTGGTAACCTGTGCTTGGACCTAAGGTAAGAGAACTGCACCCAATG
The DNA here is from genome assembly GCF_963169125.1 of Humulus lupulus. Classification (NCBI taxonomy): domain Eukaryota; kingdom Viridiplantae; phylum Streptophyta; class Magnoliopsida; order Rosales; family Cannabaceae; genus Humulus; species Humulus lupulus. The sequence continues at coordinate 37,660,775 of NC_084801.1, read as the reverse complement.
TGTGACATGCATGGTTATGATTGATGCATGTTGAATGTTTAAATGTAAACATTGATAGCATAATGAATGCTTGGCAATCTTGCCCATTTGCATATGATTATTGTCGAGGCATGCTGAATGATTAAGTGTGATGCGTGTGATGCACGAGAAACATGTGATTAGGGCATGCCATGAATGATGAGTATGAGATTGGTCAGAGTTTGAGTCTCTGAGTTTGTGCATGATCATAATTATGCTAGCAACTGTTTAGTAAGCATGCTGAATGCCCTGTTCTTGGATAATCGGCATATGAGACACATTGATAGCATTGCTTACTTATGCATGGTACTGACTAATTAGTCAGAATTGGAAAAGGTGTTAGTATCAACTGTGAAGTTGTGACTCATTAGTCAGGTTCGGCAGTGGTACTGGGCACTAGTCACGTTGCACTGACTCATTAGTCAGAATGGTCTTAGCGTGTATCACGCAAGCCATCAAAAATGAGGTCTATTTGACTAGCAGCATTGAATGACTCAAAGAGCATTAATGCCAGACCGACCTCGAGGGTCGATGAATGAAATAAGCGCTTGGAGGCTAGTGGCTTACTCAGCAGCCACTCCCCCATTTGAATCAGTGACGTGCTTGTCAGTCACTCAGTATGGTTTACCAGAACCTATTGAAGGTTAGAGGCTTACCCAACAGCCACCCTTCCATTTGAATTAGTGACTTTCTTGTCAGTCACTCAGTATGGTTTATCAGAACCTATTGAAGGCTAGAGGCTTACCCAACAGCCACCCTTCCATTTGAGTTAGTGACTCGCTTGTCGGTCACTCAGCATGGTTTATCGGAATCTCAGGTGTTGCGACACTTACTTGATGAATATTATAAGCGCTTGAAGGCTAGTGGCTTACCTAGCAGCCACTCTTCCATTTGGTTAGTGACTTGTTTGGCAGTCACTCATCTGATTAGGATTGACTTGATAGTCCTCCAATCAGAAGGCCAGGATCTCTTATCCTGGATACCCCAGCATCTGTTTAAATACATTTGCATGCTGAATAGAGCTATGATAGCTAGGCATGCCAGATATGGTTTGATATCATGAAATGACTGTTTATGAGCATATGAGTTTTCTTGCTGGGCTTCGGCTCACGGGTGCTTTGTGGTTCAGGTAAAGGCAAAAGAAAGCTGGGCCATCCTTGAGTTGGAGAGCTTATGTGATGACGTGTACATATGCAGCTGCTCGACCAATACTTGGGCGAGGTTTGAAAGTGGAATTAGGGCTGAACCTTGTTTTGCCGCTTAGAACGGCCTGTTGTAAACACTTTCTTGTAATAAACTCTGAAATTATATTTTTGGGATCCCAATGTATACAGTAAACGTTCTAGTGAAACGTTATATCTTAACCAAAGTTTTTAACCCCTAAACCGCCAATCACACTTAGTTACACGTTTATGGCCAAATGACTCGATTAGCGAGTTTAGCACTGTTTGCAATGTGCACTGTAGCGGTCCCTGGAGTTGGGGCGTTACAATTTTGATTACGGTTTTTTTAGTTGCTGAGATTGTGTGAAGAGCTTTTCAAGCGTGTTTCTTTCTAATATGATATCTCTTTTTTTTTTTTAAACCAGTTTATTATTTCCATTAATGTTTTCTGAACGGCTCGTATTTCTTGTTCTCTAGCTAGCTTCCTTTAGTGTTGGTTACACATTTGTTCTACCATGAGCAACAAGTGTAGTTTAGGTGTATACTATACATATATGTAGTTACAGCCTTACAGGCAGACTATTTGGTACCATGAGTGACAATTATTTTGGACTTCTCTATTCATCATCTGGTGGTGGTTGGTCAAGTTTGGTCTTATTATTTATTCTTTGGTGGGCATACTTAGATACAAGAAAACTAAAACATTACAATGGTAGTTATTTAAATTAACTATTCTACAATTATTATCATATTCTTAAAACTAGTTATGATGGCTATGGTTCGTTATGATGGTTTGAATTTCGAAGTGAGTTGTCATTTTGTTCATATCACTCTTAAGGATGTTCTGTTCTGGTTTATTGTGATTCATTTTGTACCATTCTCTTTATAAGTTTTCATTATTCAGTACGTTAATAATGTTAATATTTCTCTGATAATCCAATATTATGTAAGTTCACTTGCTGATGGTAATTAATATTCTGCATTTTTTTTATTATTTCCTGTACTGGTTGTTCTTAGCCGGTTGATATTCTTTTCTGTTATTTATTCATTCCATCTAGTTTTAATTGCTTAAGTAGCATATAAATTAAGTTAGTTATTGTAACTTTTCAAAAAAATTGTTAGTTATTTATTTATCTTTTAATTATTATTATTTTATTTATTTAGTTGTTGGTTGGATTATAAATAAAATTTAGTTCAGAATTCGCCAAGGTTTAAAATGACTAGTTTGGGTACTAAGCCTTTTTTATTTGGTGAGGTTAGTTGTAAGCATCAACATTTATATCAAAGCTACTTGTAAAATGTTAGGCCACTAATTGGGCTAACATATTCTAGGTGTAATTAGAGATGAGATGTTTTAAGTGTAAACTGGCTGAGGTGTTTCAAATGTAAAATCTGATTGGTTGGGAAGCAAGTAATGTTGAATTGTTTAGGAAGTTTGTTAAGGTAGTTTGTGGGCTGAGTATAAATATACCAACAGCTGCCTTAATAAGGCATCTAATTATTGTGTTTGGATTGTGGATGAGTAATAACTCTTTGGGAGATATCCAGTTGTCTTGAAGACTTGGATATTTGTAACTCTTTTGGGTGCCACCATTGGGGTTTTGTTTTAATATTTTTATGTGCAAGACATAAATGGTGTTTTGATTAGAATTTTGAACTTAGGTCACTTGGCTTGAAGCCTTTTTCATTTTCAGTTGTCCGAATTTTGTACCCACAAATATTGGCAACTTAGGTTGAAATTTTCTCTTTCTTTTCTGACAGTTCATGTTTTAAGGCATCAGTGGGCATATTCCTGTGAGAAGGCCAAAGTAGAGTTGGATTACAATCCAGAAGCTTGAAAGAAGGGTTGGAAGAGGTTCTGCCATTAGCTCAACTACATTAGCTTTCACCAGGTACAGTTTGGGCATTTTGAGTTTTTGAGTTTTTTCAACTTTTTTTTTTTTTTATCGAAAAAAGGAGTATATTAAAAATACAGAAACAAATTACAACTGCCAGATTTGAAACACCACCAAACTTACAACAAACTCAAAACAGAGACTAAAATACAAGCCAAATCATAAACTCCTAACCAACTCAGCAATTGATCTATTCTTAGCCAAACACTGTTGACTCAAACAGCCAAAAAATCTAGCTTTCAAACTCAAACTTCTCATTTTAACTAAACAAAGAGGAGTGCTGGAGCAAAGAGAAAAATAGCATGCATTTGTGTTGCACCAGATGCCATAAACCGCAACAGCCAATTTTTTGGCTTCCCTTCTAACCACAACTTCCATTGAACAAAATTCTTGGGCCAAATGGCAGTGCCTAACCAGTCTTTAGTCAGCTCCCAAACCTGATGAGAAAATCTACAGTCAAAAAACAAGTGTTGATGAACTGTTCTTGAGTTCATTTATCAACTTTACCAGTTTATTTTGAGTTTTTATTTGGGCATTTACCAGTTTATTTAAAGATCATATTTTGATTGCTATTTTGAACTGTTCTTGAGACAAGATACTTTGATTGATTTTTGGCTCTGAAATATACTGGTATAAATGTTGGGAATGCCAAGTTTCATTAAAATGTCATTCTTTCCTTACCAAAACTACTGTGACAAGCTAGGGTGAGATGGGGGGCCAATGTTTTAGAATGGTGCCACTACAGTAGAAAAGCATGTTTGTTAAAAAAAACCATTTGGGGTTGTAATAAGATAGTTTTATTTTTGAAAAATAATTTGACTTAAAAGAAGAGAAAGCAGAATGGAGAATAAAAGAACATCAACTATCCAAGAATGAAAACATATACAAGTTAAGCTAAAAATCAAGTCAGAATTTAGATCTGAAAAAATGCTAAGTAATTAGCTATTAAATGTTGTATGGCTCTTGTCAATCATAAATGATAAACAAGTAATTGCTAGCCGGGGTTAAGCAAGTTTGGACTAGTTAAAACAGATGACATGTATAACAAGAGCCAATCACAACACAAGACTTCTGTAGTTGCTAAAAGATCATCACACTATCATGCATGTCTTTTGCCAATTATTAAAATTAGTTTCCTTTTCAATTTTTCAATAGCTCTCCTGTAAATATTTGTCTTTGTATGGTTCAGATTAATAAGACAGATTATATTCATTCCTATTGCTCTTTGTAATTAGTTGGTCAATCCACATTTTCCCATTAGTGCCACCTAGAATTGAAACCATGTCATTGATATTACTTTTTACTACTCAATTTCTCTATCAATAGTAATTAATGCTCTACTATTTATTTAATTTATATATCAATTAGTGGTGGGAATTGTATAAAGTTGAACCCAGATTTCCCAGCATGATGCATATAGTTCACTATATAATTAACTTGAATCTCTCTCTCTCCAGTGGTACATATATACACTTTAACACTATTATTTGGTAATTAAACTTTGATCACATGATTCATTATCAACTTGCAAGGCAGGAACTAAATTTTAATATAATAGTACAACAACACTCCATATTGGTTAATTTATGATTTTAAATTTTGAAAAAGAAAAAGAGAAAAGAATGTGGTATAACCTGTAAGTGATTTTCTAATTTCTAGACAGCATGCAAAATATGAGTCAACAAAACCTTCTATAGCAGCTGTACTATATTCGTTTCCAACTCCACCATAAACCAGAAATCTATACCCAAAATTAGTTTTGCAGCACCCAAATCTTTCATCTCAATAGCATTACTTTGTTAGTGTTTGTGTTTTTACTTTGCTATTGTTTGAAGTGGATGGCCAAAATGACAATTTGGAAAAGTACGGTGAAAAGGGCAATTTAGTGTTAAATATTGTCACTCAAGCTACCATGAAGTTCATTTTGTAAACATTTTTCTTGAAAGTTAGTTTACAAATAAATATTTCATCAAAGTCATTTTACCAATGACTGGATCTGTAGCACTGTCCTTTTGGCCCTCAATATGACAGAAAACTGAATTTCACCATCGATAGTGTTGTATTATACATGGTTAGTGAGTGGTAATGACAGTTGTAGGGAATTATTTTTTTGAAAGTTGCATGGATTAGATTGAAACATACAAGTTTGATTGGAAATATGAATCCATATTAATGAACGTTAACAATGCATATAAAATTTTGATCCTAATTGATGTTTTGAAAGAATATCAGCTCCCAATTTTTATAGTTTGGGTTCTTACAATCTTTATATCTGTACTTTGCCTAGAAAGAATATCACTTCTAAGTTCTTTTTTTTACTGCTTATATTCTGCTGCTTATTTCTCATTTTTAGCTACGCTTGATGAATTTATGTCTCATTTACTTTTCCTAGAAAGAATATCACTTCTAAGTTTTTTTTTTACTGCTTATATTATGTTGGTTATTTCTCATTTTCAATCATTAGCTACGCTTGATGAACTCATTTTCCCTGCTGGTCATTTCTCATTTACTTTGCCTAGAAAGAATATCACTTCTAAATTTCAGTTTAGCCTTTACCCTTTCAATTTCTCTCTGTAATTTCAGCCAGAGTATATTCAGTATATACTCTGTAATTTATATTAGAGTATAAATGTCCCCTAGAAAAAAAATTATTGGATAATAACATCTTAATCATCCCCGGAAAGAAACAATTCAATTATGGAAAAATTACCATTTAATCCCATATATTTAGAAAACGATCAAAACTTACTGTTGTATTGTGTGAAATAGGTACACTCTCCTATCCATTTTGTCAAAATTTACTAAGTCATACTTAAAATGCCTTTAAAGTAAATGTGTGTATATATTTTATCCCCAAATTTTAAGATCGAATTAGATAAATTTTGGATTTCAAAGGCTGTTTTAATATCTATTGACAAATTTTAATTTTGTATTAATCTTTTAGATATTGATTATATTCTTTAGGTTGTGGGTCGAATTGGCAAGGAGCATTGCAAAGTTAATTTGCATGAGGTACAAAATTTGTTCTTTTAACTCTTATTATTAATATCTTAAAAATGTTAGAGGAGTTTGAATATCTTAAATATTCATCCATAGAGAAGTAGGTTCTGAGATTAAAATTGTGTGCTGCGGTGATAACGGAAGGTTGAAAACTTGTGTGCATTAGAGAAGTAGGTTCTGGAAAATTTGTTTGTGTGCTGTGTGCTGCGGTGATATAAGGAAGAAAACTTATTGTGTGTTGTTTGAATTTTTTGACTTGGTATTGATAGAAGGTTAGGTAAGCTTTTATATGTATAGATTAGATTTTTCATTATATGTATAGACTAGATTTTTCATTTAGTCATATTGTTTTCATTATTTCCCTATGTATAGATTAGATTTAATTGCCATAACCTAAGCTAAAATCTTGTCTTTGATCCAAACCCAATTAGTTAGTGGCTACCATTTTAGAATTTGATTTTTAAATTAAAAACAACACTAGAATCTCTTGAACTAGAGACTATTAAATAAATAGAAAATAAACCAGCAGAATTAACAAAAAATGGTGGTCAAGGCACAACATAGACCAGTGCCAAGTTACTTGTAGGGCTGGAAAACTAAGATCTAATAATTTTGCATGTAAATATGGTTGTTGCTCACATGCAGTCTATCATAAAAAAACAATGAAATTCAGCCAAAACTTGAAACTGTATGGTTCGTGCATAGATAAGAGAGTAGAGTGAAGCTTCTATTTCCTGTCTTAAATATATATTAACAGCCAGTTTGAGCAAATATTCAGTAGAATGCGAAGACAAATGGCAGGTGCTCATGCTGTCCAGCTAATTTTGCAGAGCCAACACAAGTTCAGAAAAACATTAACTAGATAAGCATTTAGATAAGCCTCCAATAAGAAAGACTTGTGTTAGAAGTTGTCTGGACTGTTAGGTTAGGAAGATATTGTAGATAGAGAGTGAGATTTACATAGAGAATAATTTGGCAATCTTTGGGAAAGGGGAGCCTCTCAATCTAACTCAACCTTGTAATGTTTAGGGTTTTGGTCTATACCAGCATTGTCTATTAATTAATAATGAGGAATTTCAATAGTTCTCTCTAGTTTTTGGTTCATCAAAAATTACTATAAGGTTTTCAATCAAAGGAAAATCTATCTAAAATAAGTGACACTCACTCTGCCTTACTGATTTCAACAGAAATCTCCATAATAAAATGCAAACAAGCTTTTCAAGCCACAAAAACAAAAGTAATTACACATTCAGAAATTGTACACAATATTTTACTATTTATTATCTTTAATATTGATCTCAAAATGAATCCTTCTCTAATTCTTTAGTGCAGCTGAAGGAGAGCATTAACTAAACTATTTGTATAGCTTTTAGTTAAAATAAACTGAATACAAAACTAAGACTTAGAGCAGGATTCATTCAGAGATCAATACTACAAAACTAACATAATAAGAAGACCAAAATCATCAGCAATCCCTTACAATCATTTATAGACAGAGAATATAATATAAAATCTGACTCAAAATTACAAATCTATGAAACAAGTATTAGATAGTGTACCCCACGGAACCCCTTTGCTAGCTTGAAAATCTTACCCTTGTTCATTGTTGAAACTTCCTTTTACTGCAGAATCAAACACACAAGCACTTCCTACAAATTAAAATCAGTCAAAAAGTCTGAAATTCCTTAAGCAAGAACTTTGAGGCAGTTTTGCAATAGACTGCCAAACCAAACCAAAATGTATTATGATGATCTATATAGCCTATAAGTAGGTCCAAACAAAGTGAGTACAATAGATTGAATTTATAATGTATACTAATAGAAAATAGTCACACTAACAAACAGATGGCTATGTATGCTTCTTAAATTGGCCCTGAATTGTGAGATATATGACACTTGTTTTGTTAAAAATGATGTTTAAATGCATGCTCATTTGGTAATGTTTTGTTAAAAACAATATATCTTTGAAAGTTTTTGTATTTAAAAGCAGTCCAATATTTGGTAATGTTTAGGGTTAGGAACGTTTTTCTTTTTCTAAAGATTACTTCTTATTCATTGAAAGGAAAATAATTTCAACAAGTTTCTGGGTCAGCCATTACTTTTTATTTGAAACAAGTAAATAATAATATGCTAAAATTAGTACATATGTAAGAAAATAGGTTCACCATAATCCAAGTAAAACTTTACCCACCAATTATATTCTTGCTCATAAAAATAAAAAATAGGAAGAGAAATCAGAGATCATAGATGGAATATTATACAAAGACAAAAATCTAAGTCTGACCATTGATGATACTGAAAGGTTAAATATTTTTGTTTATAAAAGAAAAGACGGTGATGAGGCTGACATTCTCATCCTTCAAGTGATCTATTCTATCATACAAAAATAGTACTCCACACTACACACTCCACACTCCACACTCCACAAGCTGCTAACATGGCAATGGAATTTTAGAGGGGACCACTCTAAATACTAAGAAATATAATAATAATAATAATCTTAAGCAAAAAAATAATAATAAAAAAAAACAAAAGATATCAATGTCTTTTCCTTTTCTTTCCTTTTGGTTGGTTACCACCATTTGAATCATATAACCAATTGTTTTTACAGATTTAAAAGACTGAATTAATCATATTATACTCTCAAGGAACAAGTTCTTAAGAGCACGTGATGTAGAGTCTGCTGCCCACTAGACATAATATCCCTTTTTTCTTAATCAAATTAAAAGGGCCAGTGCCCACTAGGCCTTTTCATTGATATATTTACAACCCACGAAACAATTGAGGTCGAAAATAACAATATGGTCAACTTCTCCATTAAACAACATTGACTTAATGGCCTTTCTTTTCTTCTTCTTCTTCGGAAACTAACCCCAAAACAATAAAGGAATTCTTCCATTTTTAATCATTCATAGGATAAATAGCAAATATAGGATATTTAACTGAAGAAAATGATCTTTTTAACTGGTATGACCTGAAATTCTCTTTTAAGATGACCTGAAATTCAACCAAGGCATGTTTTCTTTTAAAAGCATGTGTGTTAATGACCTTGTCATGACCCTGAAATTACAACCGCAAATAATGTGATTGTCTTGTCTAACAGTTGTTAAACCCAGACAAAAAATAAGATTTTATTAAGAGAACAACATCAAATTCAAATTCATTGGAGATGGATAAAAGTTGGATCCATCTTAACAGGTTAGTAACCAAAATAATATAGTTTATTTTGGGTATAAGTTTAAGTGTCAGTGCTTGATTATTGACGTATGCTCTAAAATTGTAGAGCAACGGTGGAATATGAGCAAAAAGCTAGGGAGTTTGTTAAGACAGCCATGACGAATCTTGGATTTCCAGCCAAGATTCTTTGTCCATGCAACAAATGTCACAATCTAAGACATCAACTTTCAGACGAAGTTGTCGAACACTTAGTTTTGTGGGGCATGGACCAATCTTACAAAATGTGGTTTCATCATGGGGAAGATCCAGTCCAAAGCAGCATGACAAACACAAGTTTTGAATATGATTTATTTCGGGCAGCGGGAGTATTTTCAAGTAACGCCAATGATTTTGGTTACGATAACAATGATGCTGATTTTCAGAGTCTATTAGCAGATGCTGAATCTCCATTGTATGAAGGTTGTTCAAAGTATACATAAATTTCGTCTATCATTGGGCTGTATAATCTAAAAACAAAGCATGGAATCTCAGATGTTGGCTTTAGTGAGATGTTGAAGATGATCAAAGAAATGTTGCCGAAAGATAATCTCCTACTGACATCAATGTATGCAGTAAAAAAGTTTCTAAAGATGTTTGATTTGAGCTATAAGCATATCCATGCTTGTGTCAACGATTGTTGTTTGTATACAAAAGAGAATGCTGATGCCCAAGTATGTCCCACTTGTCAATATCCAAGATGGAAGCAAAATTAGCAGACAAAAGAGATTCTATAAGGGCAGCCTGCAAAATTGTTGAGATATTTTCCTATTATACCAAGGTTTCAAAGGATGTTTAGAAAAGAAGAGACGACTTTAAGCTTAAAATGGCATTCAACCAATAAAAGAACAGACGGGAAAATGCGGCACCCGGTAGATTCAGAGGCTTAGGATTGAGTTTATGAGAGATTGCCAGATTTTCAACTTGAACCTAACAACCTTCGATTAGGACTTCCTGCTGATGGGATCAATCCTTACAAAAATATGAGTTCTACGTATAGTTGTTGGCCTATAATGCTCGTTGTATATAATCTGCCACCTGCGTTGTGCATGAAGGATGAATTTACCTTTCTATCTATGTTGATTCCTGGATCTAAACAACCCGAGAATGACATAGATGTTTACTTAGAGCCCTTAATAGATGAGTTACCTGAATTATGGAATGGTGATTATACATATGATATTTCTACAAAGAAGTTTTTTAATTTAAGGGCCATGTTGCTATGGACCATAAATGATTTTCTAGCTTATGGAAACTTTGCTGGATGTGCGACTAAAGGGAAGTATGGTTGTCCTGTTTGTGGCGAGCACTCAAATGTTGTTTGGTTGAAGTATAGCAAAAATATGTCATTTTGCAATCATATTTGATTTCTACCACAAGAACACCGTTATAGAAAGAAGAAATATACAACAGCTAGGGCAAGGGAAAGAGCACCACAATGTCCAATTATATTGACAGGTGTTGAAGTAGCTGAGCAGTTAAGCAAAGTGACTAATGACTTTGGAAAGGGAAAAAAGAGGAGTCGTGGTGTGGACACAGAACAAATCTGGAAGAAGCATTCTATTTTTTTAGGCTGCCTTATTGGGAAATATTAGTTGTTCGTCATAACCTTGATGTTATGCATATTGAAAAGAATGTTTGTGAAAGCATACTTAACACATTGCTCGATTGCAAAGGAAAATCTAAAGATCACTACAACTCGAGATTAGATTCGACAGAGATGGGCATTATCCCTCATCTCCATCAGTATGAAGAAAATGGTGTTACTCATCTTCCTGCTGCAGCTTATACTCTATCAAAATCTAATAAGAAGTTGCTTTGTGAGAGGCTATTTGACTTGAAATTGCCTTATGGATATAGCTCTAACAAAAGAAACTGTGTAGATGTGGAGAAACAGAAGCTGACAGGACTTAAGTCTCATGATTGTCATGTGATTATGCAACAACTATTGCCTATTGCTATAAGGGGTTTAATGGAAGAAGGTTGTAGAGAGACAATTCTTCGGCTCTCTAAGTTTTTCCATGGATTGTGTCTGCATGTGGTTGATAAGGAGGAAATTATGAAATTGGAACTAGAAGCCTTTGAAATTCTTTGTCAACTAGAAGAATATTTCCCTCCTTCTTTCTTTGATCCAATAATTCACTTGATTGTTCATTTAGCACGAGAAGTTAGACTTTGTGGTCCGGTGCAATTTCAATGGATGTACCATTTTGAGAGATATATGAAAGTATTGAAAGGATTTGTAGCAAATTATGCACAGCCAGAAGGTTGTATTGCAAATCGCTATCTTGCTGTTGAATGTGTACGCTTTTGTGAAACATGTTTAAAGCAAAATGATAATCATGATAGTACACTACTAGAAGAAAATCCACTATCAGCAGTAGAGTGCTTTGAGCTTGACCGATTGAACTTGTCAGTAGCGCATCAGTATGTGTTGTTTACCTCGGATATTGTAGAACCACTTCTCAATGTCCATATTGATGAGTTGAAAGAAAGACACTCAAATCTTAATAACAATCAAACTTTGTTGTGGAATCGACATTCTGAAGGGTTCCCGTTATGGTTTTATGAAAAGGTTGTATTCTATTGCCAAGATAAAAGTTTACGTTTTGTTTTAGTGTACAAATTTCTTACAAGTACATTTTTATTTTCAGATTTCTAGCATGAACAAAGTAGATGACATGTTAGCTCAATTGGCTGAAGGTCCAAGTCGCAGTGTCACTTCCTACAAAGGGTACATGATTAATGGAATTCGATTCCGTAAAAAAGGAGCTGAAAAAACAACTCAAAACAGCAGTGTATACTTGGAAGCACATGACAGTGGGCAATTGAATGATAAAGAAGAGTATTTTGGTGTTATCAAGGATATAATTATGCTTGATTATCGTACTTTTAAGGTGCCATTGTTTTGGTGCGATTGGGCGAATCTTCGAATGGGTGTTAAGAAGTCGGAGTTCTATACGCTTGTAAATTTTTATATAGGACAAGCTCAATCCATTAGGGATCCATTTGTATTAGCTTCACAAGTGAAAAAAGCTTTTTATGCAAGGGTGAATGAGTCAAGTAATTGGTATATAGCTTTAAAGGATTCAAATAGAGGGTGTTTTGGACTTGAATCCAATGAAGAAAATTGAGTTTCCTGTTGTTTCTTATGTACTTTGAATTAAACAAATCTGCTTACACTTTTTGTATGTAATTTTGGTTTATTATTACTCTTTTGTTGAATGAAACAAATCTTGTTTTATTACTCTCTATGGTGTACTTTATGATTTTATTTTAATTTGAATGAAATAATTCTGGTTTTATGGTTTTGGTGTATGTTTATTACTCTTTGGTGATCCACATTTCTGATTATATTCTTATGTTATCTTTCTTTTTATATTGCAGCAATTTTAACTTGAAAAATGAGTACATTACAAAGATCTCCAAAAAAACACCTTCGTCTAGGTGCTTTATGCAATTTTGTGGCCAAAAAGCGAAAAGCATCATTGAAGACTCAAACTGATTGTGACGATATGTTGCTTGGAAGCCCTATTTTAAAGAAAAAGAGTGCTCTTCGTAGGTTTTTTGCACCTGTTAGAGTTGTAATTGACTCACCACCTGCTCTTCGTACTAGAGCAACAACTCGTCGTATGGTCTATAATACAGAGCCAGATCCAAATGATGATGTGGAAGACATGGAGATGTCACTTGGAAGTTCAAAAACTAGACGATCTCTTAATTATGAAGTAGATAAGGTAGTTGATAGTGTTTGTGAAAAGGGAGTAAGGGAAGAACATGAAGAGATAGGTGATGAGGAAAGGGTTGGTGTAGAATTTGAAGAAGGGGTTGTTGCGCAATGTGAAGAAGTGGCTGCTGCAGAATGTGAAGAAGTGGCTGAGATAGAACTTGAACAACCTCTTAGAAAATCTGTTAGATTACAAAAAACAATTGATGAGGCAAATCAAACTGAGATTGAAGAAATACCTCAAGATGTAGATGCGAATGTAATGAACTTAGCCAAGAAGACAAGGGGAAAAACTCTACTAGAAAATCTTACCAAGAGGAACAATGACTTAAGGATAATAAATTGGAATGATAAAGGGCAACCAGTTGGTACTAACTCAGTGCAATTTTCTTCTTTTGTGGGCGCTCTTATGCGAGAGGTTGTTCCTTACACTATTTCAGATTGGAGGAAAGTTTCACCAATTATGAGAGATGTTCTTTGGGCATCTATTCAGGTAGAATTACAAGTTTTATGAGTGTATTTTTTATATATATATTCAGCTCTACACTTAAACATATAATATGTTATTCTATATTCTATTGTAGGCACAATATGACTTACATGATGATTGGCAAAAAAAGATGTGCTTTGAAATGATGGCAGAACTATGGAGAGCTGGGAAATCTAGACTTGTAAAGGATATTATCAATGCAAAAAATGAGAGTGAACAACTAGCCTTAAAGCCGGATTGCAAAAAAGTGATGTAGAATGGAGAGCATTTGTTGCCAAAAAAATTAGTAAAGAACATTGGTAAGAAATATGATGTAAGAAGTGATGTTGCTGCCTCTTTTATCTCTGTTGGTGTTAAATTAAATATAGTTATGCCTCTTTTACTTATTTATTAAATAGGATATAAGGGCCAAATACCAAGAGAGAAGAAAGAAAGCTGTTCCACACACCTTAAGTCGAAGAGGATATGCTCGAACAATCGATGATATGCTAATAATTAAGTTTTATACTGTTTGTATTTTTGCTTCCATTATTGTAGTCTCTATTTTATAATCTCTATTGATGTATTGTGTAGAAGAAAGAAAATGAGGATGTTAAAATATCTAGAATCGATGCTTTTCGGAGAGCCCATACCAAGAAGAATGGTGAACCTGTAAACCCAACGGCATCTGATATTTTTGTGAGTATTAGTCATTTAATTTTTGTGAATTTTTACTTATTTTCCATAATGCATACATTAGTTATACTAATTTATATGCATGGTTCATTGAATGAGATTCTCCTTGAAGACCCAAAATCTGGAACTACAGACAACGCTGATGAGGATGCCTTGACAAAATTGTTTGGTAACCCAAAATCTGGTCGTTTAATTGGACATGGAAGAGGCATAACAAGGTCAAAGCTAACTGTTGTTAATATGTGTAATAGCAAGATCTCCAAGTTAGAAGAAGAGCAACATAATATGAAGCTCAAAATGACTGAAATGATGAATCTACTTAAAGAACACTTGGTGGTATTTCTATCTTGCACTTATAAACCTTAGTTTTCTTTTCTTCCAATGAAACTTATCTTGGTTTTATATTGAGGTTGCTGGTAAAGTGACACCAGGCGAAGGACAGTCTCGCAATGTACCGCAATCAAACAATATTCAGTCCCCTAAGGTAAATTATTAAAGTTGTTATTGTTTTAAATTTTGCATTTTAGAAGAACAAATACAGAAACTAATATTTGTCTTTAAAATAAATTTGGTAGAGTATTGCACTAGAAAAAAGACATAACTTTACAGAAGGGAAGAATGCTTGCTACTTGCTTGACTGGGCAGATGTAATTGTTGCTGAAGGTCGTTGGGATTCTAGTGATCCAAAGATAACTGTACATGGAAAGCCTCTTGGACCAGACTTTATGCGAGTATGGGTTGATGTTGATATTGTACCAGAATCTTACTTATTTCGTCATAATCATGCGATGCTTACAATACAAGAAGCAGTTGGTTCCACAGCTGCATGGCCTTCTAAATAAGTTATTCCAAGAGGTACATTTTCATACTCAAAAAATAACCAATGTCTTATAATTTAGTGTTTGGTTTCTTTTTTCTTTGGAGTAGTTGTGAATTCATTATTTTGTATGTGGTGTCCTTTCTTGGATATAATTTCCATAGAATTTTTCTTGAAGTAATTTGTGATGCTAGATAATAACAATAAAATATTTCTTTCTTTATTTTGCAGATGTGACAAGTGAAGTAGAAAATGATACTTAAGACTCCTTGAAAGTAGTAACTTTGTTTATTTCTTTGTGTTGAAAGTAGTAACTTTTAACTATGTTGAATATTTAAGACTCCTTGAATACTTAAAGAACATTTTGTTGTTGATGACAGTGTTGAATGTTTTAAAATAATTTGTGGATTGTTAATACAATGTTGAATGTTCTTACTTTTTGTTATTTGAAAATCAAGTTCATTTGCTGATGCTAGTATATATATTAGAAAGTTAATTTTAATTATATAAAAAAAATTAAAATATAATAGAATAAATTAGTGTTATATAAATAAAATATATAATGAGAATTTAAACATATCTAAATATAACAATAATACGAAAATTGTGTTATAATATCTATTACAATAACACTTTTTATACAAAGAATTGTGTTATGCAAACTTCATTATATAACACAAATAATGTGTTATACTAAAGTGTAGTATAACACAAATTTATAAGTATTGAAATGTGTTATATAATCGACTATAAATAACATAATTAGACACTTATCTATATATTAAAATAACATAGAAAGTGTGTTATCGTTGACAGTATAATAACACATCTGTATAACAATGATAAAGTGTTATGTAAAGTACCCTGACCTACGATAACATAGTCGGTCTTAACACATAAAAAAATGTTATGATATGTTTTGATAACACATTTTCGGTGTTATTAAAAGCATTTTTTCTTGTAGTGCGACGACATGTCCTCGGTAAAACTTATACCGAGAACATATTGAATGTTGTCGGTAGAAGTTTACCTCTACCGACGCGACGCGGCTATACCGAGGACTTAGTGCCGAGAACATCTTCTCGGTAGAAGCTATACTGAGAACATTCAGGCTTATGCCGACGACTATTGTTCTCGGTATAGGTCTTGTTTTTTGTAGTGTTACATTTTGTCATCACAAAATTTGGGATTAAAAGTATAAAAATTATGATTAAAAGACTATCATTATACAGATGTGATTCCTAAAAAGTTCTTAGTTATAAGTATATGTCATAAGAGTTACAATTTGTTGTTAAACAAATTTATCACTGTCTACATTATAATTTGTGTGACTAAATTACATTAGTGATAAATTTTAAAAATTAAATGTTAATTTTAGTTAGGAGTAAAAGTGACATTAGTGATCACAAAATATTTACGTTGTTACTAAATGGTAACTTTTTGTAGTCATCTTTGAATATAGGATCTCTCTCCCGGAAATATGTCAGGCAATATTTAAATTCAAGTTTTGTGAGTTGACTTGCCAAGTTGCAATATGGGGTTCTCCGTGTTCGACCGAATTGGTCAACTTTATTCAACTTAATTGTTTGTTTCAGCTTTCTTTTTTTTATCAATACGTCTTGACATGATCAACGTTCATTGCCCTCTTGATCGATACTTATAAGTACGTACCTTGAATAATTTCATATAAGTCAGTGTTCGTTAGCTTGAACCTCCAGGCAACAAAAATTCTTCATAGTATTTTCAGTATTCACTAGCCAGGCACACAACAGCAAGTGAACCAGTATCAAAGGTAAGCTCTAAGCATATATTTGGTTAAAAGTTGAAAAAAAAATAAGGGGCTTTATTTATATTGTTTCTTTTTTCAACATGTATATTTTAATGTTTAACTACGTCTAATATATATCTTAATTTGCTTATATATACAGAAGTTGAAAAATATATATTTACATAATTCTATTTACTAATTTTTTTTTCTCTAAAACATAAAGATAGGATAGGTTATAATGGCGGCCAGGAAGATTGGAGAAGATGATGTCAAAATTAATGTTGACATAGTTGCAACTAAGCTAGCAAGTATGATGTACGGTGAAGATTTGTGCTCGTCAACTCGATGCTGCATCTTCAGAGTTCCAAACATTTTGCTAAGACACAATCCCAAAGCTTATGAACCCAATGCATTTTCAGTTGGGCCCTTCAACTTCAAAAAATCACATCTACATGGCACTCATAAAATAAAATTGAAGTACTTACGTGATCTCATTTCTCGTTCTTCGTCCTGTATAACTCATGAAATGAAATTAGTGAATCTCACAAAAGCCATTAGTGAGGTTTGGAAAGAGGCTCGTGAATGTTATGCAGGACCTATTGATGATGATGATGATGATGAACTTACTAATGATGAGTTTGTACAGATGTTGGTTCTTGATGGTTGCTTCCTCATCGAGTTATTCCGCAGAAACGCATACAAGAATTTTAGAGAAAGAGATGACCCAATATTCAGTGTGACTTGCATGATTGAACATCTACACCATGACTTGATATTGTTGGAGAATCAATTACCTTGGTTTGTGCTTGACCTGTTGTTCAATATGACCATGGTAGCAGATGAAAACCACTCGTTGAATATAATAGCAATATTTTTTATGAATAATGTATTCTCTAGAACAGTAAGCTTACTGGATGGCCGAAATAACACACATCAATCACTACTTGAGCAACATGAACACAAGCACTTTCTTGATTTGTTGAGGAACTCAATTGTTTTGCCTTCAAGTATAAGAGAACAACATTCTTCCTCCAATCCTATGATGGAATGGCAACAACTGCCGTCTGCTACAAGTCTACAAGAGGCTGGAATTAAGTTCAAGAAGGCTAAAAGCCCTACTAGCCTCTTGGATATTCGATTCGAAAAAGGGTTCCTGGAAATTCCTCAACTACTGATTCAAGAGACCACAGAATCACTCTTCCGGAACATAATTTGCTTGGAGCAATGTCTCCCTAATTGTGATGGAGTAATCACTTCTTATGCTATACTGTTGGACAACCTCATTAACACTGGCAAAGATATGGAAATACTTGGCAAAAGTGAGGTCATTGATAACTGGTTGAATAATGAAGAGGCCACTGAATTTTTCAACCAACTTTACAATGACACTGTTGTCAATGATTTTTATTATACTGAGCTTATAAATAAGGTGACGTTGGCCGAAATATCGAAGAGTGCTTATGCATGATTATTTCAAACATCCATGGGCTCTAATTTCAGTCATCGTTGCAGCTATCTTACTCATTCTTACCTTCTTGCAGACATTTTTTACCATCATCAAATAGCATATATAAAATGAGTGTATTTATATATATATATATATAGTTGCATTTTAACTGTCCAACATGTAAAGTTGTACTCTGTTTTTTGAGTCTTGAGTATGTGCGTATCTGAGTCAATTAATAACAAGTTTCACTTTTAAAATATTCTGAATGAAATTTCTAATGGGTTAATATTATTGTTTAATTTAATAATTGTGGCACCAATGATTTAAGACCTTATTTCGGTCATTGACCCATTCTCAACTTCATTGACTGAAGAAGGATGAAGACAAAAAATGTAAAAAATGCCAAATCATGAATTGAGAAAAAGAAAATCAATTACTCATCAATTTTTATGTCTTTCTAAATGATACTAAAGACATGTTGCTTGATGTGAAACTTCCTAAAATTTTTAAAGTTCTGACTTTTATAAATTACCAAATGATTATTTAACAACTTATTTAAAATGCAGAATTCTGTAGAAGTCGTTAAGCCAAATGTATAATATATTATCATAGTTTTTACCTCTATTAAGATAGATTAACAAACTTCTATAACAAAATGTACTGTACAAATAAAACCCTTTTACATGGTTCGAAATCACCTAACTCATAGAAGCATGCTCAGACATGAAATTAATTAGTATAGTATAATAAAGTATAAAATCACAAATGACTTGCACACATATAAACTCCCAATATACTTATGTTGCAAGCGTTTGCACACCCTTCTTCTAATCTAGCTTCTCAAATATCAGCTTCACACTTGAACTCTCTTCAATATTTGAAGACAAGTTTTGTCCCGAGGATATTGTTTCATTCCTCCCAAAAGCAATGACAACTCATTTGCAATCTCTGTCGCATTCTTTCTTCCAAAGTAAATATGGTTACAGAAAGATGCTACATAACACTTTCACACTTGACTAAGAAATTCACTCTCACACAAATCAACTCTCTCAAATATTACAAGAAATTACAAAATGAAGGAATGGAAAAGGTGAAGATCGCTGGGTGATTAGGTTGTTATTTATAGCTAAATGGTTGTCCAAAGTTGATCACAAAATTTGCAAGCAATCAAAAAAACATATGCCACGATCCTTAAACAGAATATTCTGTCAATCAACTTTCAATCTGTCAAGATAGATACCCAAATTGTTAAGAGAGGATATAGTGAATATAGACAGAATGCAAGTCCAGAGGGTACGAAAATGTTTTCCATCATGATCTAAATCCTTTACAGGCCAGCTCATGCATTAAAGACCATTTTATCACATTATATTGAATAAATAAATTTACCATAATATCTTGATCAATTTGTTCATAAAAAAGGAAATAAAATATTTATATTAAGGAGCATATTTCTATTATATAAAATACTGTTTTATCTATATCAAATATGTATTTGAGAACAAAAATAATCTTAGAATATTATCATGTTTAATAACCATGAAGTAATAACAGGACCAGACACATTGAGAGGGGATGTGATTGTTCAAAATATAGAATGAGTAAACAACCATGCTGACAAATTTACTAAGATGCTAGCGACATACAAGGTTTAGGAACATTACTTAGGCTTAAGATTACGTGCATTGTTTCACCTCCTTTAGGGCTCACCTCCTTTAGGGCAAGTAGAAGATTATTGGGATATATGCCCTTAAAACGTTTTTTAGTAACACATTTACAAATGATTTAAATAAAGATAATTTATTATATTCATATTTGTATTTATTTAAGTTACATGTTATTTATTTGGAAATATCAAATATTGTTAAGTGCAATCTTGAATTAAGTATATATATATATATGTCTATATATATATATACAAGATGATAATATAAAATTGTTCCTAATTACTAAATAAATTGGGATCTATATTTAATCAAAATTTATGACATTCTATCTTTTGGTTAAGACACAACAGTTTATCTGAATTGTTACGTGTAGTAGACACAAAAAGATATGGGTGTCATATACAATATAGATTGTGTAGGACAAAGAGACAATAAAAGAAAGAACTTCTAACAATCTCTCTCTGTGAAAATATAGAAGATCATCATTCAAAACTCGATGGTCGTTTAAGACTTGACCTTAATCCTAAAGTAAGTAATGAAACCTTATTTGTGGACCTATGACTTTTGACCTATCGAGCACATTCTATTAAGAAAACATAGACCTAATTCGTGATGTCTATAGGCTTGTTTGGTAAACAATAAAAAATAAACTTATTAAATAAATTATGCAAAAGCTAAAATCTGCTTTTTGAAAAAACTCTACAATAATTGTGTTTTCTTTTTTGAAATATATTTACTTGTTTATAATATATTACTCAAAATAAAAATATTTAAAATAAATTAATGTGATAATAAAATAAAGAATATTTAAATCTTATATATTCTTTATTTTATTCTAAAATCATTTCATATTTATTAGATATTGTTAAATATTTTTTATTTTAGTAATTTTATATTAACAATCCACGTTAATATAGAGTTAATTATCAACTATAATTTTCCTTTTGCATCTCATTGTACTTTTAAATCATAATTTATCAAAGACATATTAATTTCATATGCTTTTGGAAATAAATAAAATGGGAAATAATTGAATACATAGAAAGTGAGAGCTTTGCCTAACTTAAGTTTTACATATTTGTGATTATATCATGAATTAGATTTTAATATCCTAATCATTATAATTTTAATCTTAGCTACACTTACTTGTTATAATATATATACAAAATTATTTGTGTATATTATATAATATAATATTTTTGTTGATGATCACTTTAGTAGTGTCTTATTAAAATTTGTTGATGCGATTTTTTGCCAACATTAGATTTAGAAATCTAATAAGGATATTAGTGCTTATTTACAAACTATAATGAACTTATAAGAACCATTTCGTACACACACAATTTTATGTGGTTCAGTGGTTAAAATCTACCTAGTCCACTAGACAATATTATTGTTTTTCTCTCACAATTTCTGCAGAGTTTCAGTAATACAAAAGGGTCGTCCCCTTCCCTGTCCATTACCCATGATATTTATAATGAAATTTCCTGGACAGGTTTGGGTAACTTTGTGCATAAATATAGTATACATTTAATACATATTATTCCCATTTACACTGGGATACGATTGCATAATAGAATATCCTCATACAATCTCATATAATAAATGATAAATGCGCAATACAGCCTGGGCATTAATGAGCGTATAAAGAGCCTCCAAGCCTCTCGGGATCCTTCAGTGTGCATTCTGACCAGGTTTTCACGAGCTGACTATCTTCCCTGAGTTGGTGATAAAAGATTATCCGAACCTTAGCTCTGATTAACTTCAGAGCGCCCATCAGAGGATCTAGCCACTATATATCTCGAACTGGAGTGTTATCCTAAGAGGCAGCCTAATAATAACCTGAAGATCGTATTGCCAAGTCCCAACTCGAGCTGCTCACATCATCATTAACCAGAGGTTCTACTTGGCTTCTTTTCCATATATCCATCTGCCAGCTGTACCCCTAACTAAGTGATTAAACTCATACTAATTTTTAGGGTACAACATTTGACCCCAAGCTCCTGTTCGTGCTTGATGTCATCACTTTCTGACATCCACAGTAGGGGCTTTTAGGCTTCTGTCATGTAAAATCGTGCTTGTCTACTACTCGAGTGTTGGACACGTGGTCGTCTGTAATTGGCATCTGTTCGGGTTTTGAGGACTGTGACAACTATCCTATCAACTTTTTCCCGTCGTATGGCTCATTTAACCTTGACCTTTGGATGTCGAGATGTCCCAATCAGATGACCAGAATTAACTCTCAAACCTTGACCTTTGCATTCAAAAACTTTCCTTTCAAAAGCAAAATTTCCTTTTTTCTCCCAAACTTTTCCCAAAATCCTTTATTGCCCTTCAGACTTTCTGAATCTTTCAGGGAGCTTTCTATGGACGTATATTGACATTCTCTTTGAACAAACGTATAAACTGTAAGTATTTCCACATCTGGTTTGAATCTTTCATTTCTATATTTTACAGTGAGTTTTTTTACTTCAGAAACATTCTTTGTTCAATATTGTTTCATGTTGTGGTCATGTCAAAGTTTAAATAGGGTTTGGTTTATGCTAAATGGATGAGACTAGACTTCTTTAGAAATAAGGTATTAATAAAACTGGGCAAATTTTATGGGTTTTACAAAGAAAATGTCACTGGTAAATCGATTAGAATACCTGTTTGGATGTAGAAGCCGAGAGGGTTTTAGGTTTGGTTCTGGGTAGCTTAAGGGTCACGATTCCTTAAGCAGTTTTTCATTAAACCGCTTTCAAAAGAAAAATAGTGGGTTTGACGAGTCTGACACATGAATCCCGAAGTATCAGGGAATTTCACGAATTCAAAGCACGTGGCCTAGGACCACGCGTTGATGCTAGGACACATCCTAGCTCGTGTAAATTTTAAATCACTAAAAGTAAACCATTTAATCCCTCAGATCACCGTCCCTTTATCACTGTAGCTAGTAATTGTCTTAGGTCGCCACTAATAGGTCGTTTTGTCATCAGGCGAGCTAGATCATGGGCCCCCCAATAAGAAACATCGCGAGCTCCTCTACTCAGAGAAAGAATAAGGGCAAGCAGGTCATGTTTGACTCTCCAATTCCTCGTTTCGGCCCTGTGGTGGAGAAGGACCTTGTTTTCGACCCCAATGCTTTCTTCGAGGTTGAGGACATAAGGTCCCCAATAACGACACAAGGGAAAGTTAATAAGATCTTGTTGAGCCATGTGATTGAGGTGGGAGTTGATGGCCTTCTTGCTTGACCTCCATGGGAAGGAGAGTGGAGCTGCACCCCTCTCCAAGATGACTATGGGGCTTGGAGTGATGAGCACCTGAAGGCAGGTGCATTCCTCTCACTGGACCAGTACTTCGTAGATTTCCTTAACTACGTCAAACTGGCTCCATTCTAGCTTCCGCCAAACTCGTATCAACTTTTGGCGGGGTTAAAATATTTGTTTCTGAGGCACGAGTAGGAAGTCCCCACTCCAGAAAATATTATGTAGTTCTTCTTCCTTAAGGCCAATCCTAACCAGAAGGGGTGAGGTGATGAATTTTACTAACTCACTCGCTTCCCCAAATCGGCATCTGTCATCGATCTCCCCAGCCACCCAAATGACTATAAAGATTAGTTCTTTATGTTAAATGAGTTAAGAACAATGAGCACCGATACTTCAACCATCGTCGTAAGTCCTCTAACTTTATGAATTCAACACGTGAACTCTCTTATCACTTTCAATTTTTTTTTGTTTAATTATTCTAAGTTTGTTCCTTGTGCAACTATATTCGCGATAACATAGCAGTCTAAGACCCTTGGGGGTCAATACGAGACACTGTCTATTCTTCCTTCAAATGAGAAAGACTTCCGTCAGGTTGTGAATGACGCCACCATGGTGGCATGCAACCTGATCAGCTAGTGTCAGACGATGGCTCTCAGGACCCGAGGTCCACTTCTAGTCATTCCTGAGCTCCCTCCTCCTCAAGGAGTCTTGTCCGTCATTGAAAAGACCGAGGAGGAAGAGGATGTGGCACCGCTGGTGCGCAAGAGATGAGATCCTAAAGACGATGAAGGTCCTGATCTAAAGCGGGTTGCATCCAAGGCAGCATCCGGCCCCTCCGGCCAAGGTAACCCATATAGAAAATTAGATCAGGATGCTTCCAGTTTTAGGCTAGTTCGCTTCAACCCCAACCAACTCATTAGTTTCCATCCTACTGACTCGGACCTAAACACAAAAATCCTTCAGTGTGTGGATCATCTAGTAGTACGCTATGACCATAGCTTCCCCAAATATACCATTGTGGTTGACAACACTCTCCATTTTAGGTCCTCCATTTTTGAGGAATATGGGATAAACAGCAGGACATGGCCTTCCTTGCATCGGGGTGTATACACCTCTGGTTTTAGGCAGTATGTAGATGAGTCCAACCTAGAGGAAGAACCTGAACCCCTTAGGACCTAGGAAGTAATAATTCTAGACTCTCCCCCACCTCCGGTAATCCATGAGTTAGAGGTTATGCCTAGCCCAATTCATAACCCCGAGTTGATTGTAGTGGACTCCTCCCCTAGCTCGGAGGGTAGGGTTCTTGTTCTTGTCTTTGCATTACTTTGACTAATTATCTCTTTTATATGAATCTTCTGCCCGTTGTTTTTCAGGTGAAGAGATGGACTTACCAAATGCCTCAGACTTAAGGGTTGCCTTTAAGGTTGATAGGGTCGGAGCTGTTCCTGTGGTGAAGAGGCTTAGACTAACAAAGAAACACGCTCCCAAGACTGGGACTTCCATAGAGTCTCCTGTCAAAGATAAAGGTGCCAGCTCCACTCGGAAGCATCCACAAAAGACTCAACCAGCTCCAGTGACAGTAGTCACAGTTCTCCAGGCTTTGCCTCCTCTTCCTTGGCATGTACCTCCCTCGGTTCCTCAAGTGATCCAAGGTGAGGCTCCCACCATTCAAATCGCTGTTAAAGCACTTGACCTGGCAAGGATCCCTGAGGTGTTTTGGGGTACTGTATAGGAGATGGAGAGCCATATGATCGTCCATGCCTATAATGCCAAAGATGTGAGGGCCATGGAGGGGCGTACTCCTGAAGATGTCCTCGAGTTCACCATGGGGATGAATCTCACTGTGAGCCCTTCTCATTCTTCTAACTTTTCTCTTTAGTTTGTTTTTACCTAACCTTGACTTGCCTTATCCTTTTGCAGTCTGTCCTGGCTCAACTCCACGAACTTCCTCGGGTTAAAGCTAGGGATGAGGAGTTTCGAGCCACCCAGAACGCATCCCAAGAGAGCGAGCTGTCTGCCAAAGCCGCCCTGGTTTCCTCCCAGGAGAGTGAGAGAGCTGCAACGGAAGGCGAGCAGATGGCTAAGAACCAGGTCGCAGAAGTGAGTCGTCGCTTGGACTAGCTGCAGGCCGAGAATGAGGGGCTCCAGAAGTAACTTGACGAGGTCGAGGCCAAAGCCAAGGAGGAGGCTCAAAGGGCAAGGTCAGAGATTGTGAAGTCATCAAATCAAATGGAGGACATGTGTTTTGTTGGGTTTTATGCCCTTATAAAACCATGTCGGACATGTAGCACGATTTCATATTATCAATAAAAGTAGTAGAAATTATTTAGTTTGACAAGCGTGTTGCTTGCTTGTTTTATTACATGATTATTGATATAATACAAACATTTATAAAATCTCAAACATATGGTTAGTTACAATTATAGTGACTAGGTCACAGTAGATTATAGTTGTAATTATATGTTCAAAAGAACGAGTCCTAAGATTAGATCAGTGCATTGGATTTTCACTGATTAGGCAATCTATGATATGATCTACTTACACATTCAGGGTGTGATGTCTTGTCCAAGGCATCGACCAAGTAGATAAGATCAGATGTATTTAGTTACATCGGACTAGGACCGATATTGATTATTTATTGATAAATAATTATCGTTGTTATCAAATCTAATCAATGTCACAATGTTGACCATATATTAAGTCGATCTTAATTTTGAGTGATAATATTCTGCTAATTATATTATTTAAATCTTTTGACTTGTTCGTTACTAGCTTACCCTACAGTCTAGCCCATACTTACATCTTGGAGATTTATTAGTGTAATTGAGTGGGAGTATAATTCATAGATACGAAATCTATAACTTCTGTATGGGAAGTGAAAATATGATTTCCTTAATTGCTTTGTTCAAAATGTCAAATGATTGAGATCTCATTTCTGTGATTAAGTTCACGGAAATATCATTTATAAGGAACTTAGTGGGAGTTAAGGATAAAATAATGATGAAGGGTAAAACGGTAATTTGTACCCAGCTCGTTAGTAAATCATCGATAGAGGATTGACTGATTGTAATGGTTATAACAATGCATAACGTATTTATGGTTTTGAATATACGTTCTATGAATTCAAGAGTTCAATTCCGAGTCTATAGTGGAGTCACGAGGAATTAATAAGGTAGTGAAATTATTCGTAAATAAATTCACGGTAACTTGTTGGAGCTTGATTTCATGGATCCATGGTCCCCGCATCACCTTTGAGTAAATCATCTAGAATGTCTCAATTGATTGATTTAATTATCAATTAGGATTTTTTAAAGTTGGCTAGGTCAATTTTAGAAAATTTATAGAGATATGAGATTTAGAGAATAAAATAGAATCTTTGGGTAAATTTATTAATATTGATAAATTGGTATCAATATAAATAAATAATATTAAATCAAGTTTCAAATTATAATTAGTTAATTTGAATAACGATTTAATTAATTAATTAAAAAAAATAAATGAATAAAATGTTTTGAATTTAGGCCTAGTTGGGATTTAAATTCAAAACAAAGAGATTGGGCCCAAGTCCATTTATGGCAGCCAAAGGCTTTTATTTTTGTTTATTATTTTTAATTAATTTAAATTTAAATAAATCTCATTAAGTTGCCTAAATAAGGAATATGATATCTAGGGTTTTCATAAGGAAGTGATTTTCAGTTGATTGGTAAGTGAAAACCTAGACAGTCTAACCTTTCTTGGCCACTCTCTCTTCTTCTTCTCTGCAAGATCTTTATCTCATGTGTTGAGAACCAGCCCACACTAGTTCTAGGTTGATCAAATGCTTGGTGAGAAAGACTATGTAGCTGATCTTGTTCAATCTCTTGATAATACTATGCTACAGAAAGGAATCAAGGGTTAGAGAGATTGAAGGATGGAGTTGTTCCAGTTCTGCTGCGTAATGTAAGTTTTTACTTTACTCTGTATTTGTATCAATTTCATAGGAGCATGTTCTAGGAATTTGCATGTTTGTTTGATAATATGTAAATTGCATGAAAATAAATAAAGATCTTGAAATGAGTTTTTCCAACAATTGGTATTAGAGCCATAGGTTGCTAGTTTATTTTCATGAATGAACATGCATGAAATTGATTGATATGTTAGGTATTAATTGGATGGTACATGTTATTAGTGCATGTGTTATGTTTTCTTATGTAAATTTAGCAATAATTTGGTTGTTTTTGGCTTGTTTTGGATTAAAAAACTGCACAGATTTAAAAAAAATAATAAAAAATTTTGGACTGCTTTTTGATGTGTGTGTGCTGGGCACACATGGAGCCGCCGCCGGGACCCGGGCGTTTGGACGCCGTACGGATCCGTACGGACGTCCGTACGATGCCAGTGCCGGAACCCGCGCGCGGCATTTTTTCGCAAAAAAAAAAAATTGTTTTTTTAAATTGGATATTTTGTGCAGTTAGGTTTAAAATATTTAAAATTGATTATCTGATAATTTTATAGATATTTTTTCTTTTTAAAATATTTTGAATTTGTTATCTCATAATCATGACATTTTAAGATATTTTTTTTTATTTTTGTTATAAATAAAATATTAAAATTAGTTATCTGATTATTCAAGATATTTTAAATTTTGTTAACAACTTGGGTTAAATTTGTTAAAATATTTAAAAATAAAATGTCTTGTCATTCCTAACAACTTAACAACCTTGGTTAAATTAATTATTTGAAATTGAATTTTGTTTGATAAATTCTATTTTAATTAATTTAATATTTTGTAACTTGTTTAATTAATTATATTGAATTTTGTCTGATGAATTCTATGTTAATTAATTATGGTATTTTACAAAATAGTGTATTGTTGTGGTATATTTGCATAAATTAATAATACATACTTATAGAATAACATGTTAGGCCCATCCAATTATTAACATATCAAACATCATTATTAAGTTATTTTTTGCATTTGGGCTTTAAATATATGTATAATGATGGCCCACTTTTTGCGTTTAAAAAATGTGGGAAAACTCAAATAAAACTTTCATAAAATGTTAGGTTTTATTTGGGCTCAATTGAACATGTAAAGTTTAAATTCCTCTCTTGTAGGTGGTTCCACTTGTGAAGGCCCATTTGCTTTGCATTACTAGATTAGGCCTAATCAATTGAATAACAATTAATAAAACAAAGGTTCAAATTCCTGTCTTTTTGGGCTTTGTGTGTAAGTTAGGGAGCCTTAGTAGTGGGTCCGACATACTGAACCCAGCTCTCCTCCATGCAAGCTCAAATTGTTAAGGCCCATTTACCTAAGTTGGACTTAATTGTATTAGGTTATTCTTTTTAGTTGGACCTAATAATTGATTAGAAACATATTAATTCTAATTTTTGGATTAATTTTCAATGGTAATTTTAGAATTAATGGAAAAATTATAAACTATGGTTTGTTGATTATTTTTATAATTTGGCGAACCTTAGTTGGTTTATTGATTATTTTGATAATTTGGAAAACCTAAGTTGAAATTTTTCAAAAAGAATAAAATACTAAAATATTTAATAATGAGATTTTAAAAAATTTCAATTCGATCTCCACCGTTGATTTAACAAGGTTAGAGTTCAGTGGGGCCGCATGACTCTTTGATTTCGTCTCCCTACGGAAGGTGTTCACTGGACTTCTTAACATAGTTAAATTTCTTAGGATAGATGGTTATAGATGGACCTTCTATAGACTCATCCCTACGGTGACTATAGGAATTAAGTCTATAATAATCGAAACCGTGGGTCAAACTCATAAAGTAAGAAATATTTGTGACTCTCGCTTACCGGGACACATGAGTTTCCGTTACTTTGATCGAATGGAATAGGTAGTTAATAAAAGTCTATGGATTTTTATTAATTGAGATGTTTCTCTATTTAACTACGTGAATATTTGTGACTCTCGCCTACCGGG
Organism: Humulus lupulus; assembly: GCF_963169125.1. Taxonomy (NCBI): domain Eukaryota; kingdom Viridiplantae; phylum Streptophyta; class Magnoliopsida; order Rosales; family Cannabaceae; genus Humulus; species Humulus lupulus. The sequence continues at coordinate 37,631,716 of NC_084801.1, read as the reverse complement.
ACACATGGGTTCATGGCTAGCTAAAGTACCTAAGAAATAGAAGATAAGTGTTTTAGTATTGTGCTTATCTCGAAACATTTTGTATGTTATGCTACTTCTAAAATATTTAATGAATAAATGTTTGTCAAGCAATGCGTTGATTACTACTTAGTTGATAATAGAAGCTCTAGGTTTCCCACCTCATACTCTCTCTGATCTCTAAAATGTTACTCTATGGTGGGAACCTCAAGAAATGTTTGTCCAACATCAACATGGTGTTGATTTTAGACAACATCGAGTTCTTGATAATCAAAGATATTCCTATTTTTCCCATGCAACGATCACCAAATCCTTCAAAGAGGATTGATGATGGTAGTTCGAGCAAATGAAAGAATACTAATACTACTAAACAAGCTCAAGGAGAAGCTGCTTTGAGCTTCTTCTTCGAAGAGCAAGAGAGGAAAAAATTCATACAAAAAGAACAAGAAGTCAACTGGAAAGGCACCAAATGCTGCAAAGCATCTTGGAGCAAGGCCTGATTATAAGTACACAAAAAAGGGGAGTGTTTCCAAGTGCAAGGAGACTGGGAATTGGAACAAGATTACCCGGAACTCAAATCATATGGAACCCAAAATAATTAAATTTGTCTTGGATGCATGTGATTTTAGAGGATGATACTTCGGTTTTGGATCGCTGAATCACAATCTACTAAACATGCATGTACCTTTCTATACCTTTAGCATTGGGAAAGCCATGAAGGATAAAAAGCCACGGCTTGGTATCCATCAAGGGTTGTTCGTATCAAACAAGGCAAAAGGATAAGCTTGACTGAATTTTGAAAATAAATATATTTTTTTAAGACAATGTTTATTTTATTCCGATTTTCAATGGAAATTTTAATTTAAGTTTTTCTTATTACATCAACAACAATTTGTAGTTACTTTCACAAGTAATAAAATCCTATTTCTTTAAATGGGTGTGAATTGTGGGGTGGATGTGTGAAAAACAGGCTATACCTATTGCAACTAAACGAACCCTATGTTATAAATAATGAGTTGTTTAAGACAGCTAATTCTAGGACCGTTAAACGACAAAAGGTCAATAACGTTAGAAATGATGTACCTTTGGCATTTTCGCTTTGGTCATATTTGTTATGATAGGATTCAAAGACTAACAAAGGCTGGGCCTTTGAGGGAACTCACCTAGGGTGACCTACCTGTTTGTGAATCTAGTCTCGAGGGCAGAATGACAAAGCGTCCATTCTCTGTGATAGGAGAAAGGGCCAAAGAACCACTAAGGTTAGTATGTTCAAATGTCTGGGGACATATGAATGTTCAAGCGAGGGGTGGTTATGAGTATTTCGTCACCTTCATCGACGATTGCTCTAGAGACTCATGTAAGTACCTCAAGCATAGGAATTATGTGAATTTGTTAAGAAATTCAAAGAATTCATTGCTATGGATTTAAAACCAAATTAGGTAAAACGTTAAAGATCTTGCGATCTGATAGGGGTGGAGGATATTTGGATAATCAAAACCAAGATCATTTAATAGAACTTGAAGATTTGTCTAAAACAACTGCCCCAAGGACTCTACAACAGAACAGTGTTGATGAGCGGTGTGAATCGCACATTTATGAAAATGTGTGTTCTATGATAAGCTATTAAACTCTACCAACTTCTTACCCAGATCTTTTCTGGAGACATACTACCTAGACCGCATGTGATACTTTTTTTTAAATGTTGTGCTGTCTCAAAAGCTGTCTCCAAGACACCACTAGAATTATGAAATGGTCGTGAACCTGGTTTACGTCATTATGGAATTTGGTGGTGTCATGTTTTTGTCATGAGAAAAAAGGTAGAAAGCTAGAACAATGAGCCGAGGGTTTGCTTGTTTGATGGCTATTCTAAAGGTACTCAGGGTGGTTTGTTTCATAGTCCAGTAGACAAGAAAGTGTTTGGCTCTACAAATGCTACTTTTCTGGATAACGACTACATAATGAATTTCAAGTCTCATAGAAAAATAGTATTAGATGGAAAAATGATAAACTATTGTTTCATCCTTACCGATGCAAGTCGATGAAAACAAGGTACATTTAGAAACCACTAATCCAAGTCAGAAAGTTACGATGCCTCGTCATAGTGGGAGGATTTCTCAGAACCCGGTACCTATGGTATGGATAGTGAAACCCACAAGTTGGTTGGGGACACAAGTAACAATGATTTGTTGGCCTTTAAATAGGAAATGGGTAAGTCTGAAAGGGATTTTTTAACTCAAAGCCAAGTACCAGGTAATAAAGTCTAAGTACTCTTAATTTTTCTGAGATCTTGTAGATGTGCCATTGGACTTTAGGCCTATGGGGTGCAAGAGGATCTATAAGAAGATGAGAGGAGCTGATAGAAAGGTTGAGACATTAAAGGCTCAACTCGTGGCAGAAAGAGAAATTTGACTTAGAGAAAACTTTTTCTCCGGTAGCCATGTTAAAATTCATTTAGTATACTCTTATCCATAGCCACAACTCTTGATTAAGAGATAAGGAAAATGGACATCAAAGAAGCATTTTTAATTGCTATCTTGATAAGACAATTAACATGCATCAATAAGAAGGATTTAAAGTAGTTGGACAAGAAATTCGGCAAGCTGAGTAAGTCAATCTATGGACTTAAACAAGCTTTGCGCTCCTCAAACTTAAGGTTAAATGGAAACATTAAGACTTGAGTTTTTGAACAAAATGTAGTTGACCCTTGTGTTTGACAACTTAGGGAAAAAGACAATGTGGTGTTTTGAATCCTTTATGTAGATGATATCTTATTCATTGGAAACAATGTGAAGAAATTATCAAACATAAAGAACTGGCTACAAATGAAATTTCAAATTTCGTTGTAGCAAGTCGTGTTCTTGGTATCCAGAACATCAGGGAAATAAATAACTGAACTTTAGCTCTAACTCAAGCGACCTACTTTAGTGAGGTGCTTGGTCATTACTCTGTAACAAATTATGAGAAAGGATGTTTAGTGTCTTGACATGGAATTTATTTTTCTAAGCAGCAGTCTCCACAGACTCCTCAAGAGAAAGAAAAGATGTAATGAATTCCTTATTCATTTGAAATTAGAAGTCTAATGCATGCTATGTTGTGTGCTGTGATCGAAGATCTTCTATGTAGTGGGAGTGGTGAGCAAGTGTCAGTAAAACCTTGGAAATAAACAATAGATGGAAATCGGTATCTTTGATGGACTAGAGACTATATGTTAGTCTTTTCAGGTGGATCTTTGCACCTGTTAGGCTACACATATTCAGATTTTAGACTGATGTTGATGACAAGAAGTCTACTTCTAAAAAATGTGTTTACTCTTGGGGGTGGAGCTATGATTTGGAGAAGTGTTAAGCTATCTGCCATTTTAGAATCCATTTTGGAGGCTTAGTACATAGCTGCGTCTATGTCGGCTAAGGAAGTTCTATATGGATCTCGGTGTTATTCCAGAAATGGATAAACCACTCATTTTGTCTAGTGACAGTAATGAGGCAATAGCGAATTCGAAATAACCTCGAAGCTACAAAAGAGCAAACCATATAGAGAGAAAGTACCACATTATCGAAGATGTGTGGCGAAGGTGTGAAATGAAGGTGATGAAGATAGCATTGTAAGGCAATCTTTCATATCCCTTTACAAAGATATAAGCAGAAACCATAATTGTGAAGCATGTAGAATGCATGGTTTTGAGAAACATGTCTCATTTGTTTTAAAAGGGCAAGTGGGAGTTTGTTGGATTTTATGCCCTTATAAAACCATGTAGGACATGTAGCACGATTTCATATTATCAATAAAAGTAGTATAAATTATTTAGTTTTACAACCGTGTTGCTTGCTTGTTTTATTACATGATTATTGAAATAATACAAACATTTATAAAATCCAAAACATATGGAGAGTTACAATTATAGTGACTAGGTCACAGTGGATTATAGTTGTAATTATATGTTCAAAAGAACAAGTCCTAAGATTAGATTAGTGCATTGGATTTTCACTGATTAGGCAATCTACGATATGATCTACTTACACATTCAGGGTGTGATGTCTTGTCCAAGGCATCGAACAAGTAGATAAGATTAGATGTATTTAGTTACATCGGACTAGGAACGATATTGATTATTGATTGATAAATAAGTATCGTTATTATCAAATCTAATCAATGTCACAATGTTGACCATATATTAAGTCGATCTTAATTCTGAGTAATAATATTCTGCTAATTTTATTATTTAAATCTTTTGACTTGTTCGTTACCATCTTACCCTACGGTCTAGCCTATACTTACATCTTGGAGATTTATTAGTGTAATTGAGTGGGAGTATTATTCATAGATACAAAATCTATAACTTCTGTATGAGAAGTTAAAATATGATTTCCTTAATTGCTTTGTTCAAAATGTTAAATGATTAAGATCTCATTTCTGTGATTAAGTTCACGGAAATATCATTTATAAGGAACTTAGTGGGAGTTAAGGATAAAATACTGATGAGGGGTAAAACGGTAATTTGCACCCAGCTCGTTAGTAAGTCATTGATAGAGGATTGACTGATTGTAATGGTTATAACAATGGATAACGTATTTATGGTTTTGAAAATACGTTCTATGAATTCAAGAGTTCAATTCCGAGTCTATAGTGGAGTCACGAGGAATTAATAAGGTAGTGAAATTATTCGTAAATAAATTCACGGTAACTTGTTGGAGCTTGATTTCATGGATCCATGGTCCCCGCATCACCCTTGAGTAAATCATCTAGAATGTCTCAATTAATTGATTTAATTATCAATTAGGATTTTTTAAAGTTAGCTAGGTCAATTTTGGAAAATTTACAGAGATATGAGATTTAGAGAATAAAAGAGAATCTTTGGGTAAATTTATTAATATTCATAAATTGGTATCAATATAAATAAATAATATTAAATCAAGTTTCAAATTATAATTAGTTAATTTGAATAACGATTTAATTAATTAATTAAAAATAATAAATGAATAAAATGTTTTGAATTTAGGCCCAGTTGGGATTTAAATTCAAAACAAAGAGATTGGGCCCAAGTCCATTTATGGCAGCCAAAGGCTTTTATTTTTGTTTATTATTTTTAATTAATTTAAATTTAAATAAATCCCATTAGGTTGCCTATATAAGGAATATGATATCTAGGGTTTTCATAAGGAAGTGAGTTTCAGTTGATTGGTAAGTGAAAACCTAGACAGTCTAACCTTTCTTGGCCACTCTCTCTTCTTCTTCTCTGCAAGATCTTTATCTCATGTGTTGAGAACCAACCCACACTAGTTCTAGGTTGATCAAAGGCTTGGTGAGGAAGACTGTGTTGCTGATCTTGTTCAATCTCTTGATAATACTCTGCTACAGAAAGGAATCAAGGGTTAGAGAGATTGAAGGATGGAGTTGTTCCAGTTCCGCTGCGTAATGTAAGTTTTTACTTTACTCTGTATTTGTATCAATTTCATAGGAGCATGTTCTAGGAATTTGCATTTTGTTTGATAATATGTAAATTGCATGAAAATAAATAAAGATCCTGAAATGAGTTTTTCCAACAGTTTTACCGTTGCTGGGCTTTCAACCAGAACGAGAACTTCACCTTCATGCAGCCAGGGTTTTGGGAACCATATCTTGCAAAGTTCTGTATTCGATTCTCACAAGAACCCTCAGAGACGGTCGATGCTTTTGACGCTGCTGAGGGGGATGGCGAGGAAGTGACCTCATCCGAGCAAGTCAACGGACCCCAATGACGATATTATTATTTTTATGCTTTTGTAATTAAGTCCCTAAGGATAAAAAAAATTGCCTTCGGACTCAAGACGAGGCCTTTTCTCCTCGGCATAACTATATATTTTTGAATAAATATATAACTTGTGATATATTTGTGTTCCCCTTAGTCTATTATTTTCTCATGTTTGTGAATCCTTGGATTCTTGTACATTCGAAATCTTAAGGGTTGTCTTTAGATTGGGATAGATTTTTTATGGCCCGAATAACTAATTTTAGTCGATATCTTAGTTGTATCCAATATTTTTCCCGTCCAAATGCGTCATACCTGCTAGAAATCAGGCCTCAGACCTAGTCGTATCCAGGGGTTTCAATAGGCTTAATAGTTTTGTACCTGTTAGGAATCAAGCCTCGGACTTGGTTATATCCAGGGTTTTTATTTTTAGAAGTTTCTCAAACTTAGTTTGTGTTTGGAGTTTGGAAAATCCGAGCTATAAAAAGTCGTTGGATAATCAATTTGGCCAAACTCTAAGTTTCAGATTTCATCCGAATATGTTGAACTCTTTTAAAAGCTCTCTTCGGTTATGTGCCCCCCAAGCAACTAGCACTTATTAATATTATAAGTTTATTTTACAAAGTGAGCCCACGATAATAAAATGATAAAATTGATTAGGTAATAATCCAATTGTTATTAAAATGAAATGGCTTTTATAAATAAGCCTTACATAAACAGCAACTCCAAAACATTTAAGACAACAAAATTATTGATAATACTTTTTGAGGTGTAGGGCATTCCAGGTCCATGGAGCTATTTCTCCACTTAACTGGGCAAGCTTGAAAGTCCCTTTTCGTAGGATCTCCATGATCTAGTATGGTCCTTCCCAGTTCATCCCTAACACACCATCCTTGGGATCTTTACTTGCTAGAGAGACCCTTCGAAGAACCAAATCACCCAATCCAAGCTTGCGTCCTTTCACCTTCGAATTGAAATAAAAAGTATTTTTCTGCTGATAATGGGTGAGCTATAATTGTGATGCCTCTCGCTTTTTCTCGATTAGATCAAGGAGTGAACTAAGTAGCTCATGGTTCTAATCTTGATCAAAGGTCTTCTGTCTGTGGGTCGTCACCAGTGCCTCAATCGGGAGCATAGCCTGGCTTCCAAAGGTCAGAGAAAAAGGGGTATGTCCCGTCGAGATAAGATGTGAGGTCTGATAGGCCCAGAGCACCTGCGGGTGCTGCTCGGGCCATAATGCCTTGGCTTCATCTAATTGTTTCTTCAAGTTTGCCTTCAGAGTCTTGTTTATGACCTCAACCTGCCTGTTGGCCTACGGGTATGCTACCAACAAAAAACTCTTGGTTATGCCATATTTTTCACAAAAGTTTGTGAAAAGATCACTATTGAACTGAGTTTGATTGTCAGACACAATCTTTTTTGGGAGCCCAAATCGACATATGATAATTTTTTACAAAAAAATTCAAGACTCTCTTCGAGGTGATGGTTTCCAAAGGTTCAACCTCTACCCACTTTGTGAAGTAATCAATGGTGACAACAGCATAACGAACTCCTCCTTTTCCTGTCGGCAAAGAACCAATTAAGTCAATTCCCCATACTGCAAATGTACAAGGGGATGAGATCATGGTTAGCTCGACGGGAGAAGCTCGGGCAGCTATGGCGAAGTGTTTGCATCTGTCACACTTCTACACATAAGAGATCGAGTCCTTTTTCAGTGTGGGCCAAAAATAGCCTTGTCTCAGTACCTTTAGGGCTAGGTTTTGCCCCCCAGCATGGTCTCTGCAAAAGCCTTCGTGTATTTCTTGCAAGATGGTCTACGCTTCCTTGGGCAGAACACATCGTAGGAGAGGTAGCAAATGCCCTCGTCGGTATAGAATCCCTTTAACCATAACATATCTTGGAGCTTGATACAACAACTTTCTTGCACTCTTTCGATCGTCAAGTAACTTTCCAGTTGTGAGATACTCCACTATGGGGGTCATCCATGTCGATTTTATGTCAATCATTCCAACCTCAGTCGTTTCTGTTGTTATACTCGGGCTTTCCAAGATTACACCAGAACTACATTCAGTGTATCCACCTCTTTGGTGGTAGCAAGTTGAGCCAGAGCATCAGCATTGGAATTCTGCTCGTGGGGTACTTGTTCAACGGAACTAAACTTGAATTCAGATAACTCGCATTAACCTTTGCTAAGTAGGTCGCCATCTTGATACCTCGAGCTTGGTATTATCCCAATATCTGATTGTCTATGAACTGAGAACCACTATAACATTGGATGGCTTTTGCCTTTAGTTCTTTCGTCAACCTTAGCCCTGCCAATATGGTCTCATATTTAACTTCTTTATTGGATGCTTCGAATCGGAACATGAGAGCTGTGTGGAATCGATGCCCCTCAGGTGAGATTAAAATTATCTTAGCTCCTGATCCATTTTCATTAGAGGATCCATCAATGAAGATTTTCCATAACTCTTGCACCGGTTCTCTTATTGGCTCTTCCTGAAAACCTGTGGAATCGGCCACAAAAACAGGAAGGGCTTGACTCTTGATTGATGTCCGTGGGATATATAATATTTCAAACTGGCTGAATTCAATGACCCATTTTAGTAGACGTCCCAACGTTTCAGGTTTTTGCAAAACCTACCTTAAAGGTTGGTCAGTTAAGACGTGGATAGAATAGGACGAAAAATATGGTCTCGAGCATCCTTGAAGCCAAGATAAGACAAAACATGAGCTTTTCTATCAATGGGTACCGAGACTGAGCTCTGAGAAGTCTTTTACTTACATAATACACGGGTTTCTGCACCAGATTTTCTTCTCGAACTAACACAACACTGATCACATTTTCTGTCACGGACAAATATAGAAATAGACATTCCCCGGACGTCGATTTTGATAGTACGGGGGGTTCAACCATATGTGTTTTTAGGTCGCGAAATGCCTGTCTACATTCTTCGGTCCATTCCAACTTCTTGTTTCCTCTTATCAAGTTGTAAAATGGGAGACACTTGTCACTGGATTTTGAAATGAAGCGGTTTAAGGCCGCCATCTTTCCAGTTAAGCTTTTTACTTCTTTACGCAACCTAGGCGAAGGCATTTCAAACAACGACCTGATTTTCTCTTGATTTTCCTCTATCCCCCTTGTGTTTACTATAAACCCCAGAAACTTTCCCGACAAAACTCCAAAAGTGCATTTATGGGGATTTAACTTCATGTCATATTTCCTTAGTATGCCAAAACATTCTTTCAGGTCGGATACATGGTTACTGGCAGTCTTTGATTTAATTATCATATCGTCAACATACACCTCCATGTGTTCTCCTGATCTGGTTAGCGAACATTTTGTTGACTAATCATTGGTGTGTAGCACTGACATTCTTCAACTCGAATGGCATAACTTTGTAATAGTATATGTTATGCTCAGTCATGAAGCTGGTATGCTCTTCATCTGCAGGGTTCATCGTGATCTGGTTATATCTAGAATACGCACCAATGAAAGACATGAGCTCGTGACCGGCCGTGGTGTCTACCAACTGATCAATGCTTGGTAATGGGAAACATTTCTTAGGACAAGCCTTGTTGAGATCGGAGAAATCAATGCAAGTTCTCAACTTCTCGTTTGGCTTCGGGACCAGCACAGGGTTAGTAACCCAAATCTAGTATTTTGCTTCCCTGGTAAAACTGCACTTAAGTAGGCTAGCTACTTCTTCTAATGCTTCCGACCATACTGTCCCCAAAAGCCTTCATTTTTTGGACTTTGTAGGCACATTCTTGTTCGAATTCAAAGTATGCATTATTATACTCGGACTGATTCCCACCATATCCTCATGGGACCAGGAAAAGACGCCCATGTTCTTCCTCAGGAATTCGACCAGTTCCTTCTTCCTTTCAACTTCAAGATTTTTCCCAACTTTTACAACTCTTGAAGGTGTTTCTGGGTCGATATTTATTTCGTCAAGCTCCTTCACTGCTTTGAGTTCAGATCTATCTGTGCCTTCTTGCGGATCAATGTCGTCTGATTGGGCAACCTCATTATCCCCTTCTCGAGGTTCTTCCATCCCATGGGTAACTTCCATTACCTGGGACTCCTCACCTCCTTCGTCTATGACCATTGTCTGCTGCCCGGGTTGTGACTTTCCCTTCATGGCTATGCTATAGCATTCGGGCGGCGAAGTGGTCTCCATGTACTGTGTATATTCCCGAGGTTGAGAGGAACTTCATTTCCATGTTTTTGATCGAGGTGATGGCTTCAAAAACAATTAGTGCGGGTCATCCCAAAATCGCGTTATATGCAGCCAGAAAATCATTTATCACGAACTCAAGTATTTTAGTGACAGTTCGTGCATCATCTCCTAGCGTAACCACCAGTCCAATTGTTCCTATGGCTGTCATCCCTTCACCTGAAAATTCGTACAATGTCATCGAGGTCGCCTTGAGATCGGTCACGGGGTGGACCTAAAAAGCACATTTACTAAGCTTCCATTATCTACTAATATCCTTTGCACCCTTCGATTAGTGAGCTGCACGATTACCACTAGGGGGTCATTATGTGGGAATTGAATGTGGCTAGCTTCCTCCTCTATGAAAATGATTGGTTGTTTTTCTAACCGTTGTTGTTTTGATAATCAATGCTCTGGGATAAATTCCACACCGTTATGAGTTTTCAGCTCCAGGATATACCTCTTTTGGGTTCTGTAGCTCGTGCCTGCCAAATGAGGTCCTCCAGCAATAGTAGTTATATCTCTTCCTACTATTGGGGGAGGGTCGACTTGATTCTGATTCATCTGATCCGTCTGAGTCCTCAACTGACCTGCCGGAGCTTCCGAAGCTAGACAAGGATTCTTCCCGGCAGACTGATTGGGAGCAACTTGATTTTGAGCATACTGGGCTAATGGTCCAGCCCAAATGAGAGTCTCAATCTCATCCTTTAGTTCTAAAAAATTATTGGTATTATGACCAATGTCATTATGGTACCGAAAAAACTTTGAAGGATCTCTCTCTGCCCTTTGATGCCTTAATGGCCCCTAGTTTCTTCCACAGAACATGATTAGAGTTTTCCAGAAAGATATGTTCCCGTGTATCCATTAGGTCAGTATAGGTGGCATAAACAGGATTGAATTTTTCCCCAGGCTTGTTCTTCATCATGTCGTTCTGGCCGCCCTAACCATTCTCTTTCCTCTTATTGTTTCCCGCTTGGTTATTCTGGGTAACTGGTTAAGCTGTAGCTGCAACACCTGTCACCGCTATAGCGAGTTAGAAAGGGGCCTGGCTGGTTCCTGCGACAGCAGATTACGCCTCTTCTAGGTTTATCCACTCGTAAGCTCGGGCCAAGAACTCATCTACTTTTTTAACCCCTTTCCACTAGAGTTCCTGCCATAGATCGCCTCCAACCAGGATTCTTGTTCTCATCGCCATTAACTTGGAACTATCATCAGCATCTCTAGCTCATGCTGCAACATTGGCGAATCTGCTCAGATACGCTTTCAAGGACTTACCAAGTTGCTGTTTTATGTTGGCCAATGAGTCGTCCTCCACGCGAGCTGCCTTTGAAGCTCATAACGCTTTCATGAACTTGGAATACAACTTCTTCCAAGAGCTTATCGTATGTTTTTTGTACTTCCTGAACCACTCTTTGGCAGGCCTGATCAGAGTCGTGGGGAATAGAATACACCTTAGGTGGAACCCGACATTGTGGGCCATCATCAATGTATTGAACATCCTGAGGTGGTCAGATAGATCTATGTTTCAATCCAATGATGGAATGTTCAACATCCTGATGCCAATAGGATACGTAGCTACTGCAGTGTTTGGGGCGAAAGGTTTGAGCTCCTCATCAAAGTCACAATCATCAATCCCCTTTCCAGATAAGAGCTTCTTCATCTGCTCCTCCATCAAGGCCAACTGCTCAAGGGTTGGTTCCTTGGTCTCTTGGTTAGTTGGGGGTTGTTCACCAGCTCCCATCTTATTGTACACGTTTGATGGGTTATTGTCCCTCCAAGTTCGAGCTTCGTTAGGTGGGACATTCCCATTGTCGCATATGATAGACGGACCTCCCTCGTGTCGAGTATAACTCATATCATCATTACGAGCTGGATACCTCCTTTGTGAATTCATATGATTGTGCAGGTTGGACTGTGGATCGTACCGAGGACTTTGCGTTGAGCTAAGGTAACTCCTCAGATCGTTCTCAGACCTGCCTCCACGCTGGCTCCCCGTCCTATAACTTTCACTTGCAAAACTTACAGCCCGCGGCTGAGATCGAGGACATGGGTTATCAGCACGTGCCCGTGGGACATAAGTGTCTATTGATGGGGGAGGATTTTGATAACTCTTGAATAAAGAGTTATTTCATGTGCTTTTGAGCTTATAATTGTGGAAAAATCGTGGGTGATGTTAGTTTATTTTTAGCTTTTGTAGCTACTTTGGTGTTTTTATGATCTTAGTTAAGTTTAATTATTTTTTTAGTTTTTAATAGCTAATGGGTTGAAGATATTAGTTTCATGGATAGATATTTTTACAAAGAATGAATTAACATTTGAAACTATTTAAGTTGAATTTTTTATGGCTGAATTACCAGCTTTGCAGCAGCAAATCAGATTTTGCTGAAGCATTTTGATCAGGCAACTTTTGGACACCTATGAGCACTTGGAAAGTCAATGGTGAGCTCAAATAGTGGCTGAGGTGGCAAGTACCATACGCATGAGTCAAAAATTGGGAGTAAATGTCAAAAGAGAAAAAAGGAGACCCACGTTTTATACAAGGAGGAGGGGGAAAATTGTACTTAGAGAGCCAAATTGGGAAACCTAGAATACACTTAGAAAGGGCCAGCCGCATTGTGAAGAATAACAGCCATTTTTGGAAAGAAAAACCAGCAAGAAAGAAGGAAGAAAACCAGAAATCAGCAAGAAAGAAGGAGGATGAAAAAGAGAAGCTCAAGCATCATTTTGGATTTGTTCTTTCTTCTATTTTTAAACTTCATTTTTATATTTTCTAAGTTGATTTCTAATCTGAATATTATGGGCTGTATGGATTTTGGATTAATGTTTATTAACTCAGCCATGAACTAATTTTTTATGTGGCTTGAATTTTTTATATACCCTATGTTATAGTGTGGTAATTTCTTGCACTTTATTTTAGTAAAATCTCTCTTGTTCATTCAAGTGTGCTTATATTAATTTCTTCTTGTTGTTTGGCCAGCAATGGCAAGATATTTAATTATGTTTAATGCTGGAAAGCTTAAATGTAATGGGAAGAACTTGGAAGACACAAGTCATAATCTAGGTTAGATTATGTTAGTAAGTAACATAGGGATGTGTTAATTGCCTTGTGTAACTTCGGACAATTGAACCTTGAATTTGCATTCTTAAATCTGATTTTGCATAGGAATATATTTAATTTGGTAAAATAATTAATATCATAAAATTTGGAAAAGTTTTATGAGTGTTTATTGAATTTGTTGACTGCGTTTTTAGCCAACGACGTGAGAACGTCAAATACGACAAGCCTTCAAGAGAAATCAAAACGACCACAGACGGTATCAACAAGAAAAGTAAAGAACACAGGAGATTTTTATAGTGGTTCAGCCCCGATTGTCGGTAATAGCCTAATCCACTTAGAGTTGTGATTTATAAATCTATACTCAAGATCAGATGGACTATGCCAACTGAGTTTCTTCAGTATAAATTGTGAAAATACAAGAATTCTCTCTAATTTCAGCACTTTCTCTCTCTAGAATAGACAGACCCAATTTTATCTCTCTAGAAAGAATAAGCAGAAGGGGCCCCTCTCTCATCTCATAAGCTCTCTATTTATAGATGTTGACTGCGTTTTTCAACTGATATCCCCTCATAATAGGGATATTTTACTATATTTATTATATTTATATTACAAATAAACATTCAACATTCAAAATGTAACAAACTCCCCATTTGTGGGAAGAATGAGAGATTCCCGCGCATGTTGTTGAAGTTGTATCTGACTTAGTCTCTTCTAGCTAGTTGGTCCACCTCCTACTCGCTACCCATGCAAGGGCTGGTTGAACGTGCATGGTGGTAGGTTGAACGTGCATGGTGGTAGGAGATGCACTTCTCTCCTCTAACATGCACTCTCCTCTAGCATGGCATGTTCCTCCTTGAACCAATCTCCTTGGCTTCTCCTCGGACTAAGGTGGTCCGAGGCAACTTCCTTGGCACCTCACCTTGAACAACATTGAGGGAACCTCACCTTGGACAATATTGAGGGAACCTCACCTTGGACAATATTGAGGGAACCTCACCTTGGACAACATTGAGGCAACCTCACCTTGGACAACACTGAGGCAACCTTCTTTAGCATCTCCCAAACATGTCCGATCGAACATTGTATAGACTTTCCTTATGAAAGTCTAAGTCTCCATTCTCTTGCATGAGACTCCTCCTCCTTAGCTATTTACCTTGGACACGTTCGAGCCAACACTTAGAAAACCTTGGGAGGCTTGCCTCCTACACACCCTTGGGGTCTCCTAGGACCACACCCTCCTTGGGGTCTCCTAGGACCACATCCTCCTTGGAGTCTCCTAGGACCACTCCCCTTAGCTCTCCTAGGAGGCACTCTCCTAGATGCATTCTCCTTAGCCTCCTAGGATGCATTCTCCAATTTTTGGGTATAACAGAATTCTTGTTAACCTAGGAGTTTTGCTAAAATATTGCTGCCATAATCTGGTCATGATAACTAACATGGGGGGAATCAATAATTCAAGTTCACTTTGCAATCCATATATTTCTTTCAATTTTCTTGTTTAGTTCAGTTTTAATTTCAGTATTTCCATCTCTTTAATATTTTGTTTAGCCTATAAACAACCTATTTGATTTTTAGTACTTTTAAGTTCTCTAGTAATTATTTTGCTTATTTTTCTATTTTACGATCCCTGTGGAGACGATCTACTTATCATTATATTACTTGTGCGATTACGCACACTTGTGTATTTAAATCGAATATTAAATTTATCACAACAATTTCTCCTACTATTTCCACGAGCTGGAGCGTCTCTTTGTGGGTGCGGTGGTGGGATGTCTAACCGATGATGGCAAATGCCTTATTGGTAAGGCTATCCTCATTCCATCAGGACGAACTAAATTAATTCTCCTCGGCTCTAACCCTATGTCCTGAATTCTATATGCATGGGGTTCTTATCGCAGCACAGGTGGATTCGCTGGGGCGTTTTGTCTCCATGAACTTGTCCCAGCTCACCCTGGCGGGTTGTTGTGGGCATTCTGGGAATCTGTGCAGAAGGCATGGAGTTGGGGGTCACAATTCTGACTGAACGACTAACATGAGGATGATGGTTCCTGTGATGGCTAGTGGGCTGAGCACTTTGGTGATTTCACTCTGAAGGTATAGAGCTCAGAGTGGCAGTTCTGACAGAACGACTGGGTTTGGACTGGTTATTCCTGTGGGACTTATGAGACCCACTTTGCCTCTTTCCAACATTAGTTTTGGTTGCAAGAGGGGCTAACTGAGCCAGGACCTCCTCAATTTGTATGTTTTCCCTAGCGATATGGCTCCTTAACTGGGCATTCTCCTTCTCAATGGTTGTTAAGTATCCTAGATTAGGATTTGGTGGGAGTGCTGGAGAAATCTCAGCAACGTCTTAGCCCACTGGTAGCTTCCCACGACGTTGCTGAACATCTTGGCCTTTTTTAGTGGGAACAACTATATGATATGCCTCCTGCCCACCAGGCTGTTCCATTTTTTTGTCATACATTGGTCGAGTAACCACCGTGATGAATGCCAGACAAAACTTGTAAAGCACTAATTTTCTCTCAGTGAAAGCACCAAACAGTTGATACGATTTTTCGCCAACAATAGATTTATAAATCTAATAAGGATATTAGTGCTTTTTTTCAAATCATAATGAACTTATAAGAACCCTTTCGTACATACACAATTTTACGTTCAGTGGTTAAGATCCACCTAGTCCACGAGACAATATTATTGTTTTTCTCACACAATTTCTGCAGAGGTTCAGTATACAAAAAAGTCGTCCCCTTCCCTGTCCATTATCCGTGATATTTATAATGGAATTTTCTAGACAGGTTTGGGTACCCATGTGCATAAATATGGTATACATTTAATACAGATTATTCCCATTTATGTTGGGATATGATTGCATAACAAAATGTCTTCATGCTATCTGGGATAAAAAATGACAAATGTGCAATACAGCCTGGGCATTAATGAGCGTATAAAGAGCCTCCAAGTCTCTCAGGATCCTTTAGTGTGCATTCTGACCAGGTTTCCATGAGCTGACTATCTTCACCAACTGGTGATCAAAGATTATTCGAACCTTAGCTCGGATTAACTTTAGAGCACCCACAGGAGGATCTGGCCACTATATGTATGGAACTGGACCATTATCCTAAGAGGCGGCTTGATAATAACCTGAAGGTCGTATTTCCAAGCCCCAACTCAAGCTGCTCACATCATCATTAACCAGAAATTCTACTTGGCTGCTTTTCCATATATCCATCTACCAGCAGTACCCCTAGCTGAGTGATTAAACTCGTGCTAAATTTTAGGGTACAACAAAATCATATCTTAATTTTAACATGTATACAACATTTATATTAAAATCTAATTAGTATGTGTGAATTTGTTTTGATAAAATAACATAAAACCAATATGACATCTATATATTTTTGTATTTAATAGTACTTTAATCATATAATTTACCAAAAACTTTGATACAACTTTTCTAACTCACTACACTTTAAAATATATAATTTACCAAAAATTCATACATTTTTCCCCACATCATAGTTGTACCAAATTGACCCTAGGAGTCATAGAAATATGGAAGGCTAGGAATATACTTTTACAGATTTGGAATCTGCTATTTCCTTGGCTGAAAATAGATTAGTTATTCCTTTCAGTATTGATATGGTACTTGAACATAGATCACTGAATTTTTGTTGAGAACAAAAATAATATCTATAAACAAGTTACATTAATGTTCGTTAGAGTATAAATGGTACTGTCTGATGAAAATGTAATTAGAGAGTTTAATATATATTTGACCTAGCTCTATTATGACTAAATAGTGGAAGGTCATAACTCCATGTAAGGAATTTATCAATAAACAACTATATAAGTTACAACTTCCAATAATATATAAGACTGGAAGTTCTAAAAGTCTTGCTATGAATTTTTAGTTAATAAACTAATTTATTATGCAAAGAGTTAGATAATTAATTTATTGGAACTTAGAAAGACGAGTTATTTTTTTCCACAAACAAGATATATGGTAATTAAAAGAAATAATAGAGTATTGTTTCGAATTATTAGTTGAGAAATAATAATCTAGTTTTTATTTATTATTTATGAAATAATATATGTTGATATTTTATTAAAATTGATTTTAGACAAAATAACTTAATTATACAATTATAAATAGAGTATAAATAAAATGGTAAAGTTAAAAGGAGAAAATTAAAATAGAGAAAAATTGTGTGGTTTTGAACCACATATTGGGTGGCCAAGCCCAAGTTCAAGGTGAGCCAGGGCAACCTCTCACTCTCTTATTACATGGTTCTATAAATAGAAGGTCAAGAAAGATGAGAGGGTTAAACTTTTTAACCTAGCCACACTACCACACTTCCTCCCCCTATAGCTCTTGCCTAAAGCAAGAGCTTTGTAGATTGGTCAGCTTCATTTCATATAACACAAAATACATACACACTTTCAAGAGTCGACACCAGTCTATATTACTAACAACGAGATTAATATGATTTTTACATGGTTCATCCAAGATTGCTCTTGACTTATATCCATAGGACCTAGTCGAGAGGTGAATTAAATTCACTAGGAAAAAACAAAGTTACTACAAAATCTTATACAACAACACAATTTAAAACTCCCCTTCACATTGATCTTAAGAATCCATTAATTAAGTCCTTTTTCTTTTGAAAATCGTCAATCAACCAACCTTCCACTGGTGTATAAGTTTGTTGGAATCCCTCTAGCACAACATCGAGTGAATGGCTAGACTCCCTTCAAGCTTCTTGTGGAAAATTTAATTAAATAACCTCTCGTTGGTGTATAGTTTACTAGAATCCCTCCACGTGCTAGGGTACCTTCGAGCTTCTTGCGGAAAATTTAATGAAACAACCTCTCACTGGTGTATAATTTACTGGAATCCCTCTAGGTGTGCTAGACTCCTTCTAGCACAACCTTGAGCTACCCTTAGGTGAATGCTTAAACTTCCTTTAAGCTTCAAACAAGTAAATGCAGAATGTGTATGGTGAACCAAGCACCAAGACCTCCATGAGTAATGAACAAAGAAGCTTGAAAAGTTTCAGAACTTTTGGAATGTGAGTTAGGGTTTTTTTTTTTTTTTTCAGCTGCCAAAAAGTTAAACACAAAAGCGAAAAATAGAATATATATTTATATAGTTGGGCAAATATGGACAGCTCATCAGACACATGTTAACATGTAAAATGCATGTTTTAACATGAGGTTTAATGCATGACAGAAAATAGATTTACAAATTTTCCCTTTGCATGCACATGAACAATGAACCTATAATAGATTTTTAATTAGTACATAGGAATAAAAAACAAGAAACATTAGCCCAAAACAACAATTGAGTAAGATATTTATATGTAAAGTTAGAATAATGTCAACTTGGACAAAATGGATAAATGTATGAACCAAAAAGTTATAAAAAGACAGCAGGCAAATTGGGTAGTTTATTACTTAAATAAAAGTCAAAAGATTGGTATCCAAGTGAGAAATAGATACTACTCCCCCTCAGTGTTCAAAGGCCATGCAAAAGTACTTGATCACACTACTTTTTAGCTTCTTAGTGCCTGAAGGAACAATAAACTTCCCCTGGTGGATTGTGCCTCACCTATAGGATCATTAGCAACAATGCATTCCTAGTGAGAACAACAAGAGCATTAGTAGGTTCCCCATCAAAAGCAAAACAAGTAGGCACAATAATAGGCAAGGATTCACGGAAAGTTGAAGAGGACATGGGTGATGTTGGGGTAGTGTGGTTGGGTAGCACGGCGAAAACGAGACAGATGGGCTGCTGTTGGTATTAGTAAAGGTGAGGAGAAATACTTTATATATATATATATATATATATAAGGATTAAATGTCGAGATACTAAAGAAATAGATATGAAAAAAAAAAGAAACAAAAATAAATGAAAGAAAAAACACACACACACATATATATATTGTTAATTAAAACATAAAAGAAATGAGAGATACTAAAGGAATAACAAGTTTTTAACTCAAAAGTCCTCAATGTTTGGCCAAAAGTCTACGTTGTTGACATAGAGTCTACATGCCATTATTTTGATGATATAGAAAACAAATATTTGATTATTACCTGTTACTAACTAATTCTTGATGTTGTTGTTATCATATCAATTAGCATAGAAAGGCACATACCAATCAAGTGGAATCAAGCTCAATCAAAGTTCAAGACTCCATCGCTCAAGATCAATCAAGCAACAAGACCTTGGAGATCAAGTGGATTTCAAGAAAACCTGGAACATTCAAGACAAGCATCAAATCAAGCTGATCAAAGAGACAATACAAGACAAGGGCAATAGGGTAGTATTTATTTATTCTTGTTAAAGTGATTTCATGCGTCTTAGAATATAAATTCAATTATGGCTCACTAACTTTTTATACAAGTTATTTCACACAAACAATTATTTCCAAAAAAAAAATTATTTTTAGATACTACATTATATTTAAAATGGTCTAAAAACTTGTTTCATGGAAATTGATTTTGAAAAATGGGTTTAAAATTGTTTTAAGCTCGGAAAAACAAAGATTTTGTTAGGTTTGTTTTAGTGTTGTTTTAGACTGTGTTTTAGGGTATGTTTTTAGTCTTTTATGTTGTTTTGTGCAGTGCTATGCTTGTTTTGTTTATATTTTTAGACTTAAGTGACGAATATGTGGTTTGGCATGGAATTGGCGAAAACGAGCTTAAATGATGATAAATACGTGTGTTTTTTAAAGATATTGTGTCAAGAAAACTCAGGAAGTTCAGAAGATGATGAAATGCAATTTGACATTGTAAAATGTTGAATTTTGTGAAAAAAACATTTTGAGTCATGGCGCAAGAAGTGGGGTTTTGGCGCAAGGAGAAATAGATAAGTGCAAATTCTGCGAAAAGTTGAGCTGTGGGTCCTTGGAGGTGCGCCGCGATGCTAGAGAAAAGGCACCATTTTAAGTCGCGGCTCTGCCGAAGTCAGAGGTGAAAGAGTTTTGGGCATATTGCAGGGGCGTTGCGGCACTTGAATTTTGAGCCGCAGTGCTTGAGTCCATACAGCCCACGAAACCCTATATTTATGAGGGAAAAATGCTCTTGTCATAGGGAATCACTAGGTTTATTTCATGAGTAGCCGCATCGCGATGAGTGCCAGAGAAGGTCCTTCGTCATAAGCAGTCTGAGTATTTCATGTAAGTTTTTTTCCTTAGTTTTTATTTAAACATTGGGGACAATGTTTGGGTAATGTTTTGGGGAAGGTATTTATCATTGTTAGGATGTTTCTGTATATATTAAGTTGTTGTTTGTTTTATTTTTGTTTTAGTTGTGTTTTGATTAGGGTGTTTAGAGTGATCTTGAATCAAGTTGATAATGATTAGCCAATGACAATATGTTGAGTGATTTGTTGTATAAATTGAATGGAATGAAACCTATAAAAATTTGTGTGCTTGGTTGAATATTTCTTTCCATTTTTACTTGGGTTCACTTAAAAAAAAATTGTGATTGAACAATATTTATGCTTGCTGAATTTTAAATATAAAAATAAATATGAAAGTGTTGTTATCCTAGAACTTGTTTGCTTGATTTTTTAGACGAAATCCTAGACGATACAAGCTTAGGAAGATGATTTAAGCAATTCTTTGAATTGATTGAGCCTTGATTAATTTAATCCTTAGTTACCCATTTTTGAGTTTAATGTGAATCTTTTTGTTGTTTGACACTTATATCTTAAGCCTATATGAAACTTTTTTATTTTTCCTTCCCTTTGATTGTACCATGATCATATGAAAAGTGATTAGGGAACTGGTCTACAATGAGGTTTATATTTGGGAATTTGTGTCATTAGAAGAAAAGAAAAATGTTGAAAATGAACTACACTCCAATTGAAAATACAAATAAATAAGTTTGGAAGTGTGTAGTTTCAATAATAATAAAAAACATTAGAAGAAAAGAAAAATATTGAGAGAGAAAGAAAAATATTGAAAATGAATTACATTCCAATTGAAAATACAAAGAAATAAGTTTGGAAGAGTACAGTTTCAATAATAATAAAAAAAAACAATGAAAAAAAATATATGAAAACCATGTTTATGAGTTCTCTCTCAAAGCAAGAAAAAATTGGAAATTGGGGATTGTTCTTGTAGTGATCCATTTTTTTCATTTATTTAATTGTTATGCTTTAGTTTAATTGTTTGATTTTTTTATAAAATAATTGAAATTCTTGTTTTATGTGAATTAGGATTTAATTGATTATTATGAATTATTGTATAATGTTTGCTTTATTATTAGTGTTACACCTTTTATTTGGTGTGACAAAATTAAGTGATTAGAATAGGTTGCATTTTTTTTATTTAGAGTGTGTGTGTGACGAAATTGTGTGTGTGTGGATTTGTTTTATTTTTATTTTATTTAATTTAAGAAAATAAAAGGAAAAGTAAAAGGGTTGTTGTCTTTTGGGATAAGGTGACAAGACTTGTCTATTATACTGTGTTTACATTTGGATAGGGTTTAGATGAGGTGTAAGGAGGGAAATAGTGGGATTTAGCTTATTTTGTGGGATAGGATTATAGTTTTCACACTTGTGTTTTTTCTCAGGGTTAGGTCACTAGGGTATTAGAAATAGAAGAAAATGGGAGCCTTGGAAAACTATTTGGTGGCTGCCGAAGCTTTGAGAGAAAAAAGGTGAGGAGAGCACAAAAAAGAGAACGAAAAAGAGAAGAAAAAGAGAGAAAGGAGGAGAAGAAGAAAGGGTTTTAAGGATCACTAGGTATGTGTTCTTATTTTGATTTTGGTTCTTGGTTTTTGATCCTCCAAGTCTAAGTTTCATCCTCTCAATTCTAAGATTTTTTCTTCTCTTTTCTGGATATGGGTTTCGAAAACCCTAGGTTGTTTAAGGAGGGTGGCCATTGTTTTGGGTAATTGATTTCTAGCAAGAGAGGTAATGGGAATCTATAACCTTATTGTTGTTGTTTGTTACCTTGATTCTTGTTTGTTTTGTCTTCAAGAGAAAATATGTTTATATGATTATGGATGATTGCTTTTGTTTTGTGGTTTTGCTTATGGATTAATTCCATTATTGATTATGGGAGATCTTAATAAAGTCATAGTATGAATAGTCTTGTTCTCATATAAACTATGATTTGATCCATGATGATAGGTTATGTTGGTATTAAAATAGTAAATCAGAGATACACAGCGGGGAATGGACCATTTTTAATAATTATTAATAATAGCCAAGATCATACACACACACACACACACACACACACATATATATATATTAGATCATATACAATCAGATTAGATATTACCTCTTGTAGCCTATCAAGTGTCCTCGAATCTTTTTGTATAAAATCAACGATCTTCCTATCCAAGTTCTGAAAGCTCACACCTTAATCTTCCAAACCAATCATCAAACACACAAGGATGTGTGTGGGCATGTAGGATTCAAAAGGTTGATTTATGACTCTCTAGATGTACTCAACACATGAGATCTAGAGAGTTTTGATAGAGAGAAAGGGAATTTAATAGTTTTTAGGTTTAGGAAAACTATTGCATCTGTTTCAGAGAGATAGTCTAATAGTCTATAAAAAACAATGACCTCTTTAAAAATATCGCTTCTTTTTATGTTTATAAATATAATTAACTAACTTAATTAATCTTTATTTTTTAAAAATAAAACTGATCAATTAGAACTTATTTAATTATTTAATTTAAATCATATTTAAAAAAAAATAATTAAATAAACAAATTATTTGAAATTCAAAATTCAAATCACAGAGATAGGAAATATCCCTGTGGGGAGCCACATTAGGGTTTTCCCTAATTTTCTCATTTGTTTATTTAATTATTATTTAAGACAATATATTTATCCCAAAATAAATATCAATTAATTCAAAATTAACTTTATCTTAAAATATCAGTTTTAAATAAATAAATATATTATTCTAAATAAGATAGTTATTAATCTATCTTTATATATTAATCCAAACAATATTAATATTTATTTTAACCTATAGTTTTTCAAAATAAAAACTATACAGTTAAGAAATTAATTAATTCATAATTAGTCAATTGCCCATAACTATCACATAATTATTTCATTGCCCTGAAAAATTAATTCATTTCCAATTAAATCATTCTCTCTACAAATGTTTATTTTGACATCCTTACCCTTGACAGTGTAGGACAGATGTGATCTGGGGACCATGGACATATAATACGAAGCTCTAATAAAGTAGATTATTAATCAAACTCTTTAATCCAATAATCTTATTTATTAATTCCATGATTACTCCACTATAAATATGGAATTGCACTCTAAGTATTTATAGAATTATATTTACAAATTTTTCTCTTGCAGTCCATTGATTTAATCAATAAATGTAGTTATGTCCTCCATTTATTGGCTCATTAATTAGAGTTGGTCAAGATTACTGTTTCACCCTTCTAATTACCTCTTGATCCTTAAGTATCATTAATTTACTAGAGAATAATTAAGCCATAATCAAATTATAGATTTGAGCTCAATAATTATTCAGTCCCAAAATTAATCCTTAAGGGAACCAATATTCGATTTGTCAAGAAAGCGTGGATTCTATTATTGTACAATCATGTTCCCACAAGAAATTAAATCTCTAAAACAAAAGTCACTACCCTCATTATTTTAAGAGACCTTAACGAAAGAATCAAAAGATCCAATAAACATGAACATGAGTTCATGACTACTCAGGATTTAGATTAATATACAAATGATCATTTATTAAGATATTAATTAATTCTTTATTGCAAACGGTAAGTTTTTAAAGAAATTAATTGACATTGGTCCTGTCATATATAATCATAATTATATAAAGTACATTTACCAATATGTCTATCCACATTAGTTGTCTGAATCTAGATTGCTTACATCCATCTATATGCTTAGTAAACCGTACTAGCAACCATTGATTAAAGAATCCATATTTTAATATGTTGCTGACTATTTTATTCATTACATATGATATTAATTCTCTCATATGCATACAAGATCATATTCTCATAAATGAATATGGAATTTTCTGATATTTATGTATAGATTATTCAAACAACAATTTTGATAATCAAATATGATAAAATTCTACTTTTATATTAATCGATAAAAAAATGACTTTTCATATGCTTTCAGGGCACCAACCCTAACAGCTCCTGGTTACGATTATGCAGGACTTGTTCATCTTGGTGTAACTAGTGATGATGCACTGGTCGATATTCTCAGTTTGTGCGGTTACTCTGAGTTTGTCCAGGAGGAAAAACTTGATCTCGGGATCTTGTTGGTTGATCAGGTTCAACAACTCGACCAGTGTGTCCTTGAATGTCATTAACTCGACTAGCATTGTCAGGTTGTGGATTCGTTTGTCAATTAAGTTGAGTTTGTTGTAAGACAACTTCTAGCAATCGAGCTGCTTTAGCATTCCTCTGATTAGCTTCTTCTTGTTGAGCCTCCAGAGCCCTTTGTCGTTGAATTATCCAAGTTTAGAAGTCTTGTCTTTTCTTGTTTAAGGCTTCAACTATTGACTCTTCGGCCATTGGTTGAATTTCATGTAAAGCAACAAAATGTTCTTGCATTTTCCCTACAACTTCTTTCATTTGTTCAGTGTTAGTATTAAGGTCTTCTTTCAAGTCCACACAAGGCTCATCACTTCTAGGTATTTCCTGATGGGGTAGGTTTCCAGTTAGTGGAAGTTTCTAGCCAGGATGTAAGGGAGGAAACTAATTGATCGAAGGGTGATCCTACTGTCTAGTAGTTTAGTTTCCCCCTTGACATTCTAGACTTTGGCTTTTTGTATTTATAGCCATTTGTTCATATTGTTGAAATGAATTATACATTGAGTTCAACTCTCAATGAAAGCACCAAAATGTTGACCACTTTTTGGCCAACAGACACTGAGTCAATTAAAATGATGATGAAAGATAAAAGAGTTAAATTTAAGTAAGCGACACAAAGGATTTTATAGTGTTCCAGCCCCAAGAGTTTTTAATGATCTACGTCCACTTGCACTTTTATTTATAACAAAGGTATCTGTACTCAAGATCAGATGAACTAGAGTCAACTGAGTTTCTTAGGTCTGAGAGAGAAAATAATGTACAAAAAGGGTGTTGTAAGTAAGTGTTATATCTAGAGAGAGTTTTTTTTATCCTGCCAAATGTCAATGAGAGATCCTATTTATAGAGATTCTAGTGGATCTTTGGCCTTACAAGGGTGAAATGGGCCCTACATGCATAATGTGGGTCTTTTACAACTGAATATGAAATAAAATACATTCAAAATATAGTTAGATAAATATCAAGTGAAACGCAGATAGTTCTGATTGTTGAAACTGCTTGTAGGATTTTCATTCGAACAACATTCTCCCTCGAGCAGGTTGCATGTAGTTGACTTGTACTTCTGCAATCAACAACCTTAGATGTTCTTCAATAAACTTAAAGAGGCATCTCTTCATCTTCTGGTTGAGCCCATTCAACTAGAGCTAGTGAGATTAATATTTCTTGTTTCCATGTGTCAATCGTCATGGCACGTCATCACGTTTGTTTCTGGGATAAATATCTATTATTATATTTATTTCCACAATTCCTAAATGCACTTACGTAGGAGGTGGGATTTAATTCTTTAAATACAATGCACTCCATATAGTGCATGACAAAAATACCACAATCATGGTCGTTATCCTACTGGGATAGTGGTCGAGCAGGCACTATACCAAAAATTTTGAACACCGATCGGCCATGACGCACATTGTCCATCAACGACAATAGCAATTGTAACAAGAACTACCAATGAGATATTCCTAACCAGCATTTAACAACAATTATATTTTTTTTTAAAAAACACACCCACCATTCTGCAAAGCAAATGGTGTCTATGCTTTCCAATGTCTGATTCTCATAGAGTCCCAATATGTGGCATTGTTGTTCATCATGTACAAAACACTGAGTATCCAATGACTATTTTTGACATCCATATATAGCACATGATTATGTAGTTCGGTTTCTGAAATAAACAAGGTTAAAATAAGGCCTAATAAAAAACCATCTCCACTTTCTTTAGTAGAAAAGTCACTTCTACATCTCCACTGAGAAAGTCAAAGGTCTCAGTCTCCCAAAAGTGCCCACCATGAAGATGTTTTTATTTCCAGTGTTCACAGTTAAAGAAAATTAGCAGTTGCAATCAAATATTGAATATTGAACTAAGAAAAACAAAGATGTATTATAACTTACCAAATCAAGGCAAAATTATAGTCTTCATATCTTCAATTCATGCAACTTCCCTTTCATAACTTTGTCGTAATACAGACCCAAAAGCATCGAGAATTTGCAAAATAGAAAGTGTGGAACCATTAATCTACAACATTGAATAAATGAAATATTTCACACTTCACATGAATATTTGGGCATCAACTAAGACATAAACTAGATAATGAAAAGCTCTTACCTTCATGTCCACTTGACCTTCCAGTCTACGGCTTCTAAAGTAGCAAAGTTCCAACTTTACCATTGGATTATCTACCATAACCTCTATACAAAGTAAAGTGTGGATAATTAGAAAACTCCACCAAAATGGACCCTCTTTTCATATATGCAGCAAGTATATTCTAAAATAAGTTGTCCATTTTTCATAGCTCTTTGTCTTTCCTTAGAATGGCGGGATCAATCATCAAGTTGTCATCTTCTTCTATTTCATGAACGACACGATCACACACAACACCATCCATACTAGGTTGACAACTAATGTTATCATCCACAATATCCTTCCCTTTTCCTGAATCCACCTCTTCCCCATCCATCTCAACAGGTCTAAGTTTAGCAGTCGATTCGAACACATCTTTCCCTATTGCTACCACCATGGTTTCCTTCTCCAAACCCGTTTACTTAGCTGAGAATCAGTCATTTCAATAAGTATTGCCACCGCATTGGTGTTGTCGTTCGAGGGTGAAATATTCATTTTAGATTCAATGAAATCATGCTCCATTTCCCCTTCATTGGCGTCATTGTATGAAGGGGAACCTTTTGGCACAACAATCTTCTACTTCATCCATAAAAACTACACCATACTCCAACAACATTGGGTCACTTATAGTCCAAACCTTCCTCCACCTTGTGCCATCATCCAACTATAGGTTTCCCTCTATAAGGTCGTCAATCAAATTCCTTCCATCCCCTACCTCAGGCTTCTTGTCCTTACGGGACTCAGAAATGGCAGCACCAACCATAGTTGAACTAATTGGGGACTCAAGGTTTGACGTAATCAGTCAAATTCCATTGCCAGTCGCTGTTGAATCATCTCTACAAACTTAACATGAGATCGTGGCAAGTAAATCCAACTCAACAAACCTATCCTGAAACTCTAACAATTGTATCTACAAAATAAAAATATAAAAAACAAAAAGAAAAGATAATGATTACTACTAAAAACCTCACTCACAATATATATATATATATATATATAAAATCCTACAACAATTTATCAACCACTTAATGTGTTTGACTCAAACCCCTCTTGCCCCTCTACCCAATCCAATCTGGCCTTGAAATCGTCTTCAGACGAAACATTCGAAGGGCATAGGCTATTATCAACATTGCCTTCCTTCCAAATAATGTGATGACAATAAAATACCTGCAAAGTGCAGATAGATAAACAATTTTAATACTAGTCGGTGATTTAACATTTACATCAGCTAATTATTAACAAAAACTACCTGCAAGAAATAGATGCATCCTCCCACAAATTGGGCTGGTTTTGCATGAAACTGCTGAAGACTCTTCCACATATACTTGTACGACAACGACGCTCAATTAACCTGAGAGACAGCTACAATGTCCTTTATGGTGAGCATAGGACCCTCAACCATGCGTGCAACTTTTAGTCCTGTTTTTGGAATCAGGAAAATATTCACAAGAAACAAAAGGAAGTCTTGCTGGATATTCTTTCACCCTTCTCATTTTGATGATCTTCATTACTGCTGTCCATAAATCTTGAACGTCATCCTTAACACCCATAGTAGCACCAAAATTGTTACTATCCAACTTAAATTGTTTGTCGAGAACCTCCAAACACATATTTTAAACGTTGAACTCAGACAACAACCATGTTATTATATTCATTCTCACGATACAATCTTTAATCCTCAAAAGTGTCCAGAACCTCGTTTCCTTTACCACCTCTTTCTGATCCCCATTAATATTCGACATAACAAAAAAAAAGCCTCTGAGGTAAGCATCTATAATCTAATTTCTTTTGTTCAACAATTTTCTACTCCTGTTTAGCAACGAAACATGACCAGTCACTGAAAACAAATACATAAAGTCAAACAATACTTAAAATTAACAATTTCATATCAATATATTAAATAATTTGCCAATAAGAGAATTCAACATTTACCAACACATATAATATCATATGCCTTATTCCAATATTCACTTAACAAATCTAAAGCTAATTCTTTCTCAACGACATAACAATTCAAACAACTTTAAAATATATTATACTCTGAAATGTACAAACGTCGAGTAGATTGCTTTAATTACTTAGTTACGTAACAACTTAACTCTAGTAACGTAACCAAATTCATTGCTCGCATGACATGAATTAATGTACTTGCAATAAATATCTACACCCTAAATGATAGTCTGCTCTACAAAGATTTTTCCAATACAATGTTGGCTACAAATAAGGAATGGTAACCAAACTGATTCCTATATCATAACCCTACTGATACATGATATGCAATAATATATAATAAGCCAAAAAATGATCAAAAACCAGATCAAGAAATAAAAAACAAATACATCACAAACAAAGACGTCTAAAAAAATGCAAAAGTCACGGCTTCTCAAGTTGTAATACATCTTCATGCACTCAATAGAAAATCAAATCACGAAATGAAAAAATCAAGCCATTCGTAGATGATAAAATCCCACCACCAGAGCATATATAATAAGCAAATGAAACCAACTCCCTTTGGCCTCAATTCCCCAAAAATCTACTAGCCAAAATTAATTCGAAACCTACTTACAAAATCTAAAAGTGAGTGCACCCGATGCAGTGCAAAATAGAGTGAAACAATTATACCAATACCTTCTATAATTACCCAAAAGCTAGTCTTAAATCATTGTAGGAAAATCAGCACAAAACAACTCATGAAAAAGCAAGAATTAGTATAAAACCAACACTTCAATCTAAATTTTAGTCCAAAATAAGCACAATAACTCATGTCCAAATTCACAACATAAACTGCATGAATGAGACTAAAATCAAACCACTTGCAGCTATTTAATTCGAAAGTCCAAACTCATTGCACCAAATTTCAATGAAAAAACACAACATAAAATGCAAGCACAACTCCAAACCAAACCCCAAATTTGATACCCAAAAAAAAAACTCTGCTTAACCATAACTCATGCCAAAAAAAAGTGTGCATTTGACAATAAACCTAACGAAGAACAACTGACAAATACTTCAATCAACTTTCTTTGGTACTAATTAATCAAATCAGAGGTACACAGTAGAACATATGGACCCTTTTTAATAATTATTAATACCAGCCAAAATTATACACATATATAAATATTAAATCACATACAAAACAGATCAGGGATTACCTCTTGTAGCATATCAAGTGTCCTTGAATATT
Organism: Humulus lupulus; assembly: GCF_963169125.1. NCBI lineage: Eukaryota > Viridiplantae > Streptophyta > Magnoliopsida > Rosales > Cannabaceae > Humulus > Humulus lupulus. Next base: position 37,602,040 of record NC_084801.1, on the reverse strand, counting down.
TTTGTATAAAATCAATGATCTTCGTATCTAGTGTTCTGAAAGCTCACACATTGATCTTCTAGACAATAGCTCAAACACACAAGGATGTGTGTGGGCAAGTAGGATTCAAAAGGTTGATTTATGTGACTCTCTAGATGTACTCAACACATGAGATCTAGAGAGGTTTGATTGAGAGAATATGTATTGAATAGTTTTTAGGTTTTTAGCAAACTATATCTTTTCTTAGAGAGAGAGAGTCTAATTTTCAATCTCTTAAAAATTCCTTAATGAATAACCCGTTTTGCTGAAAGTGTCGTACTAACAGATTTATAAAGATAATTAATTTTATTAATTAATCTTTATTTTATTAAAAATAAAATTCAAATTAAAACTAATCTGATGTTTATATTTAATAATTTATTTAAATCATATTTAAAATGAATAATTAAATAACTGATTAAACAAATAATTTGAAATTCAAAATTCAAATCTTAGGGATGGGGAATATCTGTATGTGGCACCCACACTCACTCTACAGTGAGTGTGTCGCCCACATCAATTAGGGTTTCCCTAATTTTTCTCATTTGTTTGTTTAATCAATTTTTAAGACAATATATTTATCCCAATATAAATATCAGTTAATTCAAAATTAACTTTATCTTAAAATATTAGTTTTAAATTAAATAAATAAATATCATATTCTAAATAAGATATTTATTATTCTCTCTATACATTAATCAAAAGAAGTTTAATATTAATTTAACCTATAGTCTTTCAAAATAAAAACTATATAGCAAATAATTAAGTAATTCATAATTAATCAATTACCCATAACTATCACAAAATTATTTCCTTGGCCTGAAAAATTAATTCATTTGCAATTAAGTCATTCTCTCTACAAATCTTCCTTTTGACATAATTTCCCTTAACACTATAGGACAAAGGTGATCTGGGGACCATGGACCTATAATATGAAGCTCCAATAAACCAGATTTAAAATTAAATTCCTTAATCTATTAATCTTATTTATTAATTCAATGATTACTCCACTATAGATATTGAATTGCACTCTAGGTATTTATAGAATTATATTTACAATTTTTCTCTTGCAGTCCATTGATATAATCAATAAATGTAGTGTTGTCCTCCATTTATTTGTTCGTTAATTAGAGCTAGTCAAAAATACAATTTTACCCTTCTAATTACCTTTTGATCCTTAAGTACCATTAATTCCCTAGCGAATAATTAATCTATAACCAAATTATAGATTTGAGCTCAATAACTATTGAGTTCTAGAATTAACCCTTAAGGGAACCAATATTCGATCTGTTTGGAAAGTATGGATTCCATTATTGTAATTCATATTCCCAACCATCCATGATATTGAATCTCCAAAACAAAAGTCATTAACCTCATTAAACTAAGAGACCTTAACGAGTGAATCAAAAGATCCAATAAACACAAACAGGAGTTCATGAATACTCAAGATTTAGAATGATCTACAAATGATCATCTATTATGATAAGAATTAAATATTTATGTCAAACGAAAATTTTATAAAGATAATTAATTCTAATCGGTCCTGTCATATATAATCTCTATTATATACAACACCTTTACTAAGATGTCTATCCACATCAGTAATTTGAATCTAGATTACTTGTATCTCGTATGCTTAGCAAACCGTACTAGTAACCAATCATTAAAGATTCCATACTTTAATATGTTACTGACTATTCTATTTATTATACATGATATTAATTCTCTCGTACTAATACAAGATCATATTCTCACGAATGAATAAGGAATTTTCTTGATATTAGTATATAATTAATTCAAACAATAATTATAACATTCAAATATAATAAAATCGTCCTTTTATTTAAATTCAATAAAATTTCTTTACATAATTTCAGAGCATTAATCCTAACAATCTCCCAGTTTCCCTCAAAGCAAGTGAGGAATCTCCCTTAATCCCATAGTGCGCATGTGACCCTTGAACGACTTTGCAGAAAGTGTCTTGGTAAATGGGTAAGCCAGATTCTGTTCTCACACTATCTTCATAACAGTCACATTACCTCGATGTACAATCTCTCTTACCAGGTGACATTTCCTTTCTATATGCTTTCCTTTCTTATGGCTCCATTGTTGTCACAGTACAAGATTAGTGGCTTATCCATATCTGGAACAACTTCCAGATCAGTGTAGAACTTCCTTAACCAAACCGCCTCCTTAGTTGCTTCACAATCCACTATGTATTCGGCTTCCATGGTTGAATCAGCTATGTTGGATTGTTTAATGCTTTTCCAGAAAAAATCTCCTCCACCAAGAGTGAACACTGACCCAGATGTCGACTTTCGACTATCTTTGTCTGATTGGAAATCAGAATCAGTGTATCTAGTGGGGTTTAGCTCACCCCTTGAATATACCAACATATAATCTTTCACTCTCTTAAGATACTTGAGAATGTACTTTACTACAATCCAGTGTTCCAAACCAGGATTTGATTTATAACGACTAACAATCCCAACTTCATAACATATGTTGGGCCTAGTACACAACATAGCATACATTAGACTCCCAACTACTGAAGCATAGGGATACTTTCTCATATCCTCTTCCCCCTGAGGTGTCTTGGGACATTGTTCCTTGGAGAGAGCAATTCCATGTCTAGTCGATAACTGACCTTTCTTGGAATTCTCCACAGAGAATCTTTCAAGCACATTATCTATATAATTAGACTTACAAAGTACCAAGAGTATGTTCTTCCTATCCCTTGGGATTTGGATTCCCAAAACGTAGCTCACCTCGCCCAATTCTTTCATTTGGAACTTTTCAGCTAACCACTTCTTCACGTTTGACAATGTCTCTACATTGTTACCAATGAGAAAAATGTCATCAACATAAAGAACTAGGAAAACCAACACTTTTCCTTTGATGTATTTATACACACATGCTTCGTCGACATTCTATTTGAAGCCATATGTTTTAATTGCTTCATCGAAGGTGATATTCCAAGATCTAGATGCTTGCTCTAATCCATAAATGGATTTTAGCAACTTGCACACTTTTTGATCTTCCCCAATCTTGATGAACCCTTCTGGTTGTACCATATAGATAATTTCATCAAGATAGTCATTCAGAAAAGTTGTCTTGACGTTCATTTTCCATATCTCATAGTCATAGGTAGCAACTATGGATAAGAGGATGCGAATGGATTTAAGCATGGCCACAGGGGAAACTATTTCTTCATAATCAACACCTTCTCTCTGAGTATAAACTTTGGCTACTATCCTTGCTTTGAAAGTCTCTACTTTCCCATCTACACCTCTTTTCTTCTTGTATATCCATTTGCACACAATGGGTCGAACATCTTCAGGTGGATCCACAAGTTCCCAAACAGAATTGGAATACATAGATTCCATTTCTTGGTTCATGGCTTCTTACCATTTCCCCTTTTTAGGATCCACAAGTTCCCCTTAGTCTTATGTTTATGATTTATGATATATGTTGTTAGTAGATTTTCCTTGCTGGGCATTAGGCTCATTCCTTTCTTTTTGGCTTGATGCATAAAAATGAACATGGAAGGAGGGAAAGATTCGTTGCAGCTTGGCATGTGTGTTTAGGATGAATGGATTGAATGAACTGCTGAAAGATCGAGGATGACGTTGTTTTTAAGTCTTTTGATTTATGTTTTTAAGTATTTCCACACTTAGTATTTAAACAATTAATTTAAAGTTATGTTTTATGTTTTTAAACAATGGGTGCCCATACCGTATTTTATATTTCATACTTTACTTTGTATTTGCCACAATATTTTGGGTTTTAAATAAAGTTATGTTATTTCTTATATATGTATTCAAATTAGTAGTTATGTTTAGTAGATTTTAATGGTCCGAAGTCTAGAATTAATCGGGGCATGAAGTTCTCCTTGATACACACGCATAAGCTCCAAATGTAACCACCAATGTAAGTGTTTATGTTTATTATGTCTATGTTTATGTTTATAGCTAATGTTTTAGCCATTATGTTTTCATTTAAAAATTGATGGAGCCTTGACCTATCAGGATATCCGAGCCATTAAGGAATTGAAAAGGATTAGAGAGCCAAGGAATACAATAGGAGTGTTAGAAAGAATCACTCAGAGATTAATCTTATTCCATAAGGAGATAGTTCAACTTCAGACTACTAAGCAAATTATGATGAGAGCTACGGAGCAATATGTCCTAGTAATTAGGCTTTTTAAAGATTTTCCTTCTGTACTTTCAACATTGGAAGAAATATGGGCGACTATAGATAATGATGATGATTTACCAGTAGCCATGAGATATTATTTTGTCATACTTAGGTTCACCTCTAAGTTGGAATTTCAATTCACTAATGAACAAAAGCATAGAATATTTATGAATCTTCCCCGAGGTAATTTTGAGGATCAAGATAATGATGAATATGAAGAAATAGATGATGACATGTTAGATGAAGGGTCAGACGTAGAAGATCCTGATTTTTAGATTTACCCTAGTTATGTTAGTTTAGTTTATTTATTGTTTATTATTTTATTTTATTTTTTGCATTTATGATTGTGCTTAGTGAAAACCTTTTTCCAAATGAATATTATTGTTATTTTTGAATGACATGAATAAGTTTGATTTTTTTTACAATCATAATAAATAATAAATTTAATAAATAATGACCAAGTTCGGTGAGGGTGGATACAAATCAATGGATACGGCTCTATATTGAGAGTTAGGGGGTCATAGTAGTGAACGGTTTAGCGAAAAAGTCACGGTGGGGATTTATACCCGGCTTGGGGGAGCCTGGGGTATTTCTGGGAATTCGGGAAATAAAATGGAGACTATTAGACATTGAGGAAAATAATTGGTGATTAATTTGGTGATGGGGTTTAAGTGGTAATTATTAGGGACACTTGAGGAATTAGCGGGAATCGGGAGCAAATGACCAAAATGCCTTAGAATGTTTAAAGGCTTAGGTTTTAATGGGAGGGCAAAATGGCCATTTGTTGGTCAAAACGAGATAAGGGTGTTTTCTGCTTTTTACACTTAGTGGAAGTTGTAGAATATGTTGGAAGCTGAAAGAAAAGAAAAGAAGAAGGAAAGAAGAAAAAACAGAACACATAGCTAACCCATTTCTCTCTCACTCAGTTCCCTCTTCCTTCACCATTTCTTGAGGATTTTTTAAGCTGTAACTCGGTGGAGGCTTAGGCTGGAGCTTGGGGCTAGGGTCCTTGGTGAAGCATGAGGATTTAGCTACTCAATTGAGGTAAGATTTAAAGGTTTCGATGAGTTTTATGAGTTTTGTTAGAATTGGTTTTGGATGGAAGTTAAGGGAATTAAGCTTTGGGAACTGAGGAGTTAAAGGCTAGAAAGGCTTAGAGGACAACCTAGGGTTGAATTCCCCATCAAAGGTAAGGAATTATGATCTTGATCATCTGAGTTGCTTGTTATTTTTGGTTTTTTTGATGAGTTTTAATTTTAAATCTTGTTTTGCTATGTTTGATGGTGCATGTGGCCAAATTTGATGTTGTTGGGCCATGTGGGATGAGATGTAGTGGATGGTAGGCTTATTTTGAAATGTGGTTGAAGTTTGGAGGGTTTTAGGGAGGTTTAGCTCGGGGAAATTCGAGGGAAAACTCAGGGGATTTTCTGGTGCTAGTTGTAGCGCTGTAACGCTATCCTTAGAGCGCTATGCTTTGTTCTTTGGGGGGGGGGGGGGGGGGGGGGGGCATTTTTGCTTCTGTTTGTAGCGCTGTAGCGCTACCCTACCTCCAGAAAGGGGTTTTGGGTATTTTTCTTAGGGTTTTCGATTCCACCACCCCGTTTGGTGGAATTGGGCTTCCCGATGACTCGGGATTGGTCCCGAGATTAGGTTATGGAATTGGATGTTAATGAGGGTTCTATGTTACATTTGTGACTAGGTGTACGCTAGGGCTCGGACAGGATCGTGCTCAAGTATCGTTTCTTTTTACGAAAGCGCTCGGAATCAAAGGTAAGAAACTGAACCCGGTTGTGTGATTGTGCTAGGACTAAGAGTTCCCTATATTTGTATATAATGTCATGAGGTGGTATTACGCCATGGGGACATATGATAAATGGCCTAAGAGTGCCGGAATCAATATTTGCGCAAAGGTCGCGGCTCGGCCACTGGTAGCTGACGTTAAGTAATAATCACTGAGCTCGGCCTAAGCAAGCCGGAGTCAGTGGGAGAATCAGAGGGTGCGGCCTAAGGGCGCCGACCCTGGATTTTGGTGTGATATGTTTAATGTTGTTTAAACTAATTGTTGTGGCGAGTATGTTATCTAAATAACTGATTATTGGCTTGTAGATTGATATCACTATTTATTTGAGCAATATGACTTGTTTGTATCTGATTGATAATTCATGAAATATATGATTGTTGTTTACCGTTTATACTCTGTAATGTGGCTTTCTTGCTGGGCCTTGGCTCACGGGTGCTTCGTGGTGCAGGTAAAGGCAAGAGCAAGGTGGACCAGTCCTGAGTTGGAGAGCTTTGAGGCTAAATGTACATAGTCAGCTGATCAGGCACCAGTACCAAGGGATGGACAGGGACAGGAGAACCTTAAATGTCTATTTTACCCTTAGAGAGGCCAGTAATTGTATATAACCCGAAATTTTTTTGTAAACAGTCTTTTAAATTCTATTTCTTTAGGGATCCCATGTATGAAACATTTATTTAAACGAAATGTATCTTTTATGACCAAAATCTTTTAACCCTAGTTCAATTATAGTTTCAGTAACACGTTTCTAACTTAATGACTTGATTCGCAAGTCTTGCACCTTTATAAACACGCAGTGTAACGGCCTTAGCTACCTAGGGCGTTACACTCTAACTTGAGGTGTGCCACGACCTATTAGAGGCATCGCAGCGCGGATAGGCAGAAATGGCCAATTTAGGTTTTGGGTGACGGGAACTCAAACCCAAGGGCTCTGTATCGATTCTACTACCTAGTTTAGTAGAATTCGACGTCCCGAAGGCTAAGACTCGGTCTGGAAGCCTTTATTTACTCGTTATTGATGGGATTCTATATTATGGTTGTGACTAGGTTATCGCTAGGGGCTCGGAATTGAGATCGTGCTCGAGGGTTGTTCTTATTATACATTGCACTTGGACTTGAGGTAAGAAAGTTGTACCCAATATGTGATTAGGGCTTGTCCCGGTTGTTAAATGTAATTATGATTAGGGCTCGAGCCCCTGAGAATGAATGTGATTAAGGTTATTTTTGTGCTTGTTGATTAAGCATGCTTGAATGCCCTGTGTCTGGATAATTGTTTAACGATTGTCTGCATTGTCTCCCTAATTAGGGTTTGGCCCATTAAGGAACATGGTTATTGCTGAGTTTAAATTTAATTGGTTGTGATATATGACTAATATGTATGCATACTTGCATTGTCTGAAGTATGCTTATCTGTATCTATATCTGAATATTTGGTTAAGGCCTTCACTTATTGATCAAGGGCGGCAATAGTGCGCTGGTCGAGAGGCTTAGGCCTAATCAGGGACGTACTATTACGTTGGCTAACCCTATGGTCATTTGGAAAACAAGCGTTTGGCTAGCTCTATGGCTAGTTACTCAGAGCTAGGGCAAAGGGCCCCAGGTGACTTTATGGTGACATAGCTAGGGCATAGGGCCCCAGACTGACTCTATGGCCATCTATTCAGGGCAGCAAGTCCCAGAATGATCCTATGATCATTTATTTGTAATGGTGCATGCATGAGTCAGTTATTACTGCTGGTCACGCTAGATATGCATTTGGAAATTTGTAATTACTATTCATGCACATGTTTAAGTTTTCTTACTCAGCCTTGTCTCATGAGTGCTATGTGGTGCAAGTAAGGGAATAGGAAAGCTGGACCAGCCATGAGTTGGAGAACTACGTTGGCGACGTGTACATATTCAGCTGCTCGACCACCACGGCCGGGGTTATCTTGGAGGAACTAGGGTTGTATCCCTTATTTTGCCGCTTATGTCGGCTGGTTGTAACTTTTGACATGTATATAACCTTTTAAACATCTGTTTATATTATTTTGGGATCTCATGTATGTACTAAACTTTTTAAATAAAAGTCAATGTTTCCTTTGACAAAAAATTTTAACCCCAACCCTTGTCACTAACCTTAGTTACACATTTATAACAAGGGACTTGATTAGCAAGTTTTGCACCATTTAAAGTACATAGTGTAATGGTCGTGGATTAGGAGGATGTTACATTAATGGATCATCCTTACCTGTATCAGAAACAAGGACATGTGCCTCATGTTCGTAGTGAACAGGTTCTCTCACAATCCTCCCACTATGACGTTGCACTGGGGTTTCCTTTTCAGGAATAGTGGTTTCCTCGATTTGTCGTTTATCATTTAATGATGAAGATGATTGTGATGGAATCTTATCAGCTGTGAGTTCCTCCAAAACAACCTTGCTCTGAGGTTTATTGTTATTCATATAGTCGTGTTCAAGGAAGGTTTCATTTGTGGAACCAAATACATTTTGATCCTTGGGGCTATAGAAATAACTGCCTCTTGTCTCTGGAGCGTAGCCCATAAAAATGCACACTTCAGACCTTGAATCAAATTTCCCTGATTTAGGTCTAAGAACAAGAGCAGGACAACCCCAAATGTGGATATGGTGCTAACTAGGTTTGTTTTCATTCCACAGTTCCAGTGGCGTTTGATTTATGGTCTTAGATAGGACTACATTCAAACTGTAAGTCGTAATTTGAAGTGCATATCCCCAGAATGAGAGAGACAGTGAAGAGTAGCTTAACATAGACCTGACCATGTCTAATAAGATCTTGTTTCTTCTTTCAAAAACACAATTTTTTCGTGGCGTTCTTAGCGCTCTGAGTTGGGATAGGATACCATGCTCCAGCAAGAAATATTTGAATTCTAAATCCAAATATTCTCCACCTCGATCAAATCGAAGTGTCTTAAGAGTCTTACCTAACTGCTTCTCAGGCTTAGCTTTGAATTCTTGAAACTTACCAAAGGTTTCAGATTTCCTATGCATTAAGTAAGTATGACCATATCTTGAGTAATCATCAATAAAAGTAACGGAGTACTCATACCCACCTCTTTCTTATACATTGATTGGACGACAAACATCCCTGTGTACAAGCTCCAAAGGTTCTTTAGCTCTATTTCCTTTCGCTGAGAAAGCACGTTTGCTCATTTTACCTTCTAGACAAGATTCACAAACCGGAAGAGTTATAACTCTTAGTTCTCTCAAAGGTCCATCTCTTGTTAATCAGTTTATCCTATCTAGACCTATTTGACCAAGTCTAAGATGCCAAAGATGTGTGTCATCCTCATTTGAAACTTTTTTTTCTTTTGTTACCTTACGGTTTAGCTACTTTAAATAATTTTGAGTTATTAAGCATCCGTTCATTGGGTTTGAGCAAATACAATACGTTTATATGTTCTGCTTTACAAATTTTGAAACCATTCTTCAAAATAATAATCGCATTATTACTAAAAGAAATATCAAAAAATTGTTCATACAACATAGATAAAGAAACTAAACTTCTAGAAAATCCAGGAATAAAATAAACATTGTTTAAAACAAGATAATTGTTCCCAAAATGTAAACGGATTGTTCCCTTTGATCTAGCTGAAACGAGCGCTCAATTTCCAACTCGCATGATCACCTCGCCATCTTCCAGCTCCCTTGATGACTCAAGTATCTGCATAGAAGAACAAACATGGTTAGTGGATCATGAATCTAAAACCCAAGATGACATTTCGTCTTCCACTACACAAGCTTCAAGTACAAGTAAATCATATTTACCTTTCTTTTTCAACTCAAAGAGATACTTTTTACATATTCTCTTCCAGTGACCTTCAATCCATAGTGTAAACATTTTTCTTTTGGTTCTTTCATCTTGGAGTTGTAGTCATTCTTGTTCTCCTTGGCCTTTGGTGCCTTCTTGCTTTTCTTGGACTTCTTGCCCTTTCCTTTGTTCTTATCATTGTTTTTCTTCCTCTTCTTGGATTTATACTCAGTGTTTGAAGGTTTCTTTCTACCACATTTGCCTCTTTAGTAATGGATTTGTCAAAAGACTCGAATGTCTACAGTTCATTCAACAGATGGGTCATGTTGAATTGCAACTTATTCATAATATAGTTGGTAGTGAACGAAGAAAAGGCAGAAGTGAGCGATTCTAGTATGATGCTTACTTGTGTGCGCTCATCAATGATGGCCCTGTGTATTTCGGCTTCATGCATCATGTTAATCATGTGCAAGACATGTTCACGTATAGAAATACCTTTCTTCATCTTAGTAGTCATGTAGGTTCTAGTAGCCTCATGTCTACTTTGAACAGATTGCTGCCCAAACATGGCCTACAGAGAATCCATTATCTCAAACGTAGTTTCCATGGGTTCATGCTTTGTTCTCAGAAAATCATTCATGCTCATAAGCATGTAACACTTTTCCTTGTTGTTGGATTGAATCCAAGCATCATACTTGTCAAGAATATTCTTTGGGACAGTGGTAGCGAGCTTTTCAGGACATTCCTCAGTTAGGACAAATTTATGGTTCTCACAAATTAACATAAGATTTATGTTTGATTTCCATCTTATAAAATTATCAACATTAAGTTTTTCAAGTGAAAGTAAAGCATTTATTGGATTGCCACTGTTCGACATTACTGAAATAAATAAAATACAATAATATTATCATTTGAAAAATATCAATTATTTGGAAAGTAAACAAGATGCATGAATGCAACAATTAAAACACATAAATAAACATTTACTTTTCCATGATAAAACTACCCAACAAATAAAGTGTCGCCTTAGGGTTGGTCAAGTTAAATTCAGTAGCTTATACGAAAATTTTATCTTTATAATTTAAAATTTAAAATAACTCTTTGTTTTCTCTTTTAATATAAAGTATCGCTAGTTTGATCAAGATGCAATTATCCATCGCAAAAGCTTAATTGCATCTTTGTAAGTGTAACCTATTATTTCGGAATTCATGACTTAGCTTAGAGAGTGTCGCCTTAGGTTCCGTCAAGCCTAAAATACATCACTTCCTCCTATCTTCATAAGAAGCCAACCTTGGTATTAATATGCCTAGAAACCTTCCTTAGGGGGATAGAAACAAAGCTGCCTGTTGTACTAATAATGGAGACCATAGGTCATATTAAGATGTTCACCTTCTCTCACTTTATATTTTAGATTTAAAATGTGTTTTATTAAAATAATCAATTAACTAGTTTATTAATAGCCCTATGAATGTATAATTATAAAAGAGTATGTTTCTATAATTAATTTGATCTAGATAATTATCCATTACATCCATCTAACTTTACTAAAACGCTTTTTAAATAAAGTTGGTTATCTTAAAGGCCTATAAAAACTATTGTCATTATTATGGTGTGAGTTACCAAGTTTTAACTAATTTAATACTTTGTAGTTTACATGCAATTGATTTCTCTAAAACAACTCAAATAAATTAATAGGACAATCCTAGATAATCATGATTCTAATAAGATGCATGATTAATGAAAAAATTGTGTGGGGTTTCATGAATGGCATGCAATTGACTAATGCATGATCATGTTATCAATCAAACATTAATGAACATTTAATTAAATAAATACAATAAATAAACAATCCTCTCTTTGTAGCCTTTGTAGCTTGCAAGACTCTCCAAGAATGCATCTCCTCTCTTTTAGGCTTTCTTGCTAATCTTTAGGAATTTGGTTATGCCCAACCTCTTAATTAGAAACAAACTCTCTAATTAATTTATTTAATTAAAAACTAACTTTTAATTAAATAAAATTTTTGTCATCTTTTTAATTTAGTTGAATTTAAATAATTAAATAATCAAATTCAAATATTTATTTAAACTTAAGATTTAAAATCTTAATCAATTAAAAGATATTTTATTTTCTAATAAAATAAAATTAGATAATTAAACTTTTAAATCCAAATAATTTAAATAAAGTAAATAAAATACATTTTGCACAAAATTAGAATCTAGGGTTTAGGCACCAAGATTGGTGCCCTAGGAACCCTATGGCCGACGGCACCAAGTAACCAAGGACTCAGGTGCATGACTGGGCAGGATGGATAGCACTCAGGTGCGTAGGGGTGTGCATGACAGAGACCAGGCGTGGGCAGGAGCTCAGCCGTGCACACACGACAGGGGCCAGGAGCTCGCATAACATGAATTGATGTACTTGCAATAAATATCTACACCCTAAATGACAGTTTGCTCTACAAATATTTTTTCAATACAATCTTGGCTACAAATAAGGAATGGTAAACAAATGAATTCCTATATTACAACTCTACTGATAGATGATATGCAATAATATATAATTAGCCAAAAAACGATCAAAAACCAGATCAAGAAATGAAAAACAAATACATCACAAATAGAGACGTTTGAAAAAATGCAAAAATCACGGCTACTCAAGTTGTAATACATCTTCATGCACTCAAAACAAAAATTATATCACGAAATGCAAAAATCAAGCCAACTGTAGATTATAAAAGCCCACCACTAGAGCATATATAATAAGCAAACAAAACAAATTCCCTTGGGCCTCAATTAACCAAAAATCTACTAGCCAAAATCAGTTCGAAACCTGCTTATAAAATCCAAAAGTGCATGCACCCGATGCAATGCAAAACGGAGTGAAACAATTATACCAATACCAACTATTAAAACCCAAAAGGTAGTAAAAAATCATTATAGGAAAATTAGCACAAAACAAATCATGAAAAAGCAAGAATCAGTATAAAACCAACACTTCAATCTAAATTTTAGTCCAAAATAAGCACAACAACTCCTGTCCAAATTCACAACATAAAATGGATGAACAAGCCTAAAATAAAACCACTTGCAGCTATTTAATTCCAAATTTTAGTCCAAACTCACTGCACCAAATTTCAATGAAAAAACACAACATAAAATGCAAGCACAACTCCAAACCAGACACCAAATTTTATACTAAAAAATACTCTGCTTAACCATAACTCATGCAAAAAAAAAAAGTGTGCATTTGATAATAAACCTAACGAAGAACAACTGACAAATACTTCAATCAACATTTTCTAGTATTAAATTATCAAATCAAAGGTATGCAGCGGAATATATGGACCCTTTTTAATAATTATTAATACCAGCCAGAATCATACACATGTATAAATATTAAATCACATACAAAACATATTAGGGATTACCTCTTGTAGCCTATCAAGTGTCCTTGAATCCTTTTGTATAAAATCAACAATCTTCCTATCCAGTGTTTTGAAAGCTCACACCTTGATCTTCCAGACCAATCCTCAAACACACAAGGACGTGTGTGGGTACTTAGGATTCAAAAGGTTGATTTATGTGGCTTTCTAGATGTACTCAACACATGAGATCTAGAAAGGTTTGACTGAGAGAAGAGGTATTCATTAGTTTTTAGGTTTTTAGAAAACTATATCTTTTCTTAGAGAGAGAGAGAGAGAGTTTAATTTTTTATCACTTAAAAATTCCTTAATGAATAACCTTTTTTGCTAAAAGTATCGTATTTTCAGATTTATAAAGATAATTAATCTTATTATTTAATCTTTATTTTATTAAAAATAAAGTTCAAATTAAAGCTTATCTGATATTTATATTTAATTATTTATTTAAATAATATTTAACTTGGTTCAGAGGTTAAAATTCACCTAGTCCATGAGACAATCTTATTAATTTCTTTAGGGCTCTGGATGAAATGGTTTCTTACAATTTCAGCAGAGTTTCAGTATATCAATAAGAAGCCCATTTTCCTGTCCATTCCCCTAATATTTATAGAGGGTTTTCCTGCACAGCTTTGGGTAACTGTGTGCATAAATATGATAAATAATCAATCAGAATAATCTCCCATTTACATAGGGATATGATTGCCTATGGAATTTACATCTGATATCATGGGTAATGAATGTGTAATAAAATATGGGCATTAATGAGCCTTCCGGGTGTTGAACACTTCCCTTGAGTTGGATGTCGAAGAGCTAACGGAGCTTGACACGGGCCAAGCTCAGAGTATTTAGAAGGCAATCTAGCCATCATGCATCTCGAACTAAGTTATTATCTCAAGAGGCGACCAAGAGATTATCTGCTTGTCATACTACAAAGTTTAACTCGAACTGATCACACCAGAGTTAGCTAGATGGTCTACTTGTTCGCTTTCTTCTTGCACTTACCTGCCAGTTGTACCCCATGCTAAGTGATTCAGTTCATGTTTTTTTGGGGTACAACATTTTCCCCCAAAGCTCTTGCTCGTGCATGACGTCACCCCTAACACACATAGTAGGCGATTTTAGGCTTCTGTTATGTGAAATCGTGCCCACCCACTACTCGAGTGTTACATGTGTCCATCTGTGATAAGTACCTGTTCGGGTTTTGAGTACTGTTAGAACTTTCCTGTCAACTTTTTATTGCCGCATGTGTTATTTAATCTTGGCCTTTGGATCCCAAACTAACCTAATCGAGTGGCCCAGATTAGTTCCTGAAGTTTACGTATAAATAGGAGAAACAGGCTTGAACCTCATCACCTTTGCATTCAAAAAAATTTCCTTTTCTTTTCAGATAACTTTCAGAAACCTTGGACATTCTCCCATTCTTCAAAAGCTCTCAGGCTATCATCTTTCTTGCTATCATCATTTCCCTCGATCAAACATCTAATATGTAAGTTTAAATTTCTCCCTCTTATTTTTCAACAAGTTTTACAAAATTTTCCAGCATAGTTTCTTACTTCGGTCATGTTCGAGATTAGTAGGGGTTTTTGGTAGGCCAAAACAACAATACTAGGTTTGATTAGAAATAGTGTGCATAAAAAGTGGGTAATTTTCCAGGTTTTGAAAGAGGGTTGCCTATGTATGCGTAGAAATTTGAGGGTTTTTAGGTTCAGTTCTGGGTAGCTTAAGGGTTACGATTCCCCGAGCGGTTTTGCATTAAACCGCCTTCAAAAAGGTATTGGGTCTGACATGCGTTTCACAAAGTATCAGGGGATTTCCTGAGTTTATATTGCAACGCTACTGAACGCGTGTGGACACACACATTATTGCTAGGAAATATCTTAGCTAGTGTATATTTTTTAGGCTGAATAAATCAAATTCAAACCCTCGGGTCGCTGTACCTTTATCGTCGCAGCAAGGTTTTGTCTTAGGTCACCTCTAACAGGTCGCTTTGTCGTCAGGCGAGATAGATAATGGCCCATTAGAAGAAGTCAGTTGTAAGCTCCTCTTATCAAAGCAAGAGTAAGGGCAAGAAGATTGCGTCGGAGACCCTTATTCCCCACTTCAGCCTGGTAGTGGATAGGGAGATCGTAGTTGAGCCCAATGCCTTTTCTGAGGCTGAGTGCATCGAATCTTGAATAAAGACTCAGGGCAACAAGAACAAAATTTTGTTGAGCCATGGGATCGAATTGGGGTCCGAGGGCCTTGTTGCCCAACCTCCACTAGAAGGAGAGCAAAGTTGCACTCCACTTTAGGATAACTTCAGGGCCTGGAGTGATGAGCACCAAAAAGCAAGTGCCTTTCTCCCTTTGGAGTAGTACTTCGTGGATTGTCTGAACTATGTCGAACTGGTGACATTCTAGCTTCCCCCAAAATTCATATCAGCTTCTGGCTAGGCTGAAATATTTACTTTTAAAACACGAGTGGGAGCTCGCCACCCCTGTCAACATCAAGTACTTCTTCTGCCTCAAAGCCAACCCTGAACAGAAAGGACGAGGTGATGGTTTCTACTAACTCACAAGATTCCCCAATACGGCCTTCGTCATTGACCTTCCCAGCCACCCAGATGACTACAAAGATCAATTCTTCATGCCAAATGGGTTCAAGAACTGCACCCACTGGTACTTCAACTGTCCTCGTTAGTTTCTCAGCTCTTCGAGTTTTGTATTTAAATTCCTTTTTTACCAAGTTTAAGCATATTTTGATTATGTTGTTACTTTGTACAGCTACATGCAAGAGTGCAGGGCGATCAGAGACCCTTGGAGGTCAATTTGAGACATTGTCTCGTATTCCTGCCAAGGAGAAGGAGTTCTGGATGGTAGTTAATGACGCTACCATGGTGGCCTGTAAACTGATCCGAAAAGATCAAACACTGGTCATTAGAACGTGAGGTCCTCCCCCCAGGCTCCCTCCTCTTCAAGAAGTCTTCACTGTCGTTGAAGACACTGAAGAGGAAGAAGAAGCCATGCAACTGGTGCGCAAAAGAAAGGTCCCTGAAGATGGACAACATCCTGACTTAGATCGAGCTTAATCGGGGGCAGCAGTCGGCACTTCTGACCAAGGTAACCCTTATAGAGAATTAAACTGAGTTGCTTCCAGTTTTAGGCTAGTTCGATTCAACCCACGACAACTCGTGAGTCGACATCCAGTTGATCCGGACCAGAACGTGACCCTCCTCCAATGTGTGGATCACTTGGTTGTATGACACGACCATAGCTATCCCTAGTGTACTGTAGTGGTAGATAACACCCTTCACATTAGGTCCACCATCTTTCAAGAGTACGATACAGATCTCTTGTTGTGGCATTCCCTTTGCCAGGGTGTTTTCTCCCCAGGTATTAGGCAGACCGCGCATGAGTCTAGCTCGGATGAAGAGCCTGAACCCCGTAGGACCCAAACGTAATAATATTAGAGTCCCCCCCTCCTCCAATAGGCCATGAGTTAGAGGTTTTACCCAGTCCGGTTCATAACCCAGAGTTGATCATTGTAGTTGCCTCCTCTACCTCAAAGGGTAGGGTTCTTGCTCTATTCTTTTCCTTACATTACCTTACTAATTATTTCTTGTGTCTGAATTTTTTGCTCATCCCTTTGCAGGAAAAGATATGGACCTGAAAGGCGCCTTCAAATCTTGTGGGGCCGGAGCTGGACCTGTAAACAAGAAAACAAGAATGATAAAGAAGAGTGCCTCCAAATCCAGAGCTGCCACCGAATCTCCTTCAAAGGATAAGGGTGCCAGCTCCACTCAGAAACATTAACAACAAACACAACCACCAGCTCCAGTAACTACAGCTACCATTCTTGAGGCGCCCCCTCTTCCTCGAGGTGGCAAGGATCCCAGAAGCGCTTCGAGGGACCCTCTACGACATGGCAAATCACGTGGTGGGTCATGCCTATCAATCGAATGTTAAGGACATGATGGCTATAGAAGAGCGTGCTCCTGAGGATTTTCTGGAGTCTACCTTGGGAATGAACCTGACTTTGAGTCATCTTTCTTCCCCCTAGTATTTCCCTTTTATATTTTTTACTTTTTTGACCTAATCTTGTCTTGCATCTTTCTTTTGTAGTCTGCTTTAGCTCAAATCTGTGGCATCGCCCAGTTCCAAGCTGAAAGAGAAGAGCTCAAAGCCACCCTGGACGCATCTCAGGAGAATGAGCAGATAGCTAAGGACCAAGATTAGCTATAGGCCGAGATCGACAACGTCAATAAGAAACTTGAGGAGGTCGATGTAATAAATAATAAGTTGTCTGAGGTTGAGGCAAAACCAAGGAAGATGCTGAGAAGGCAAAGCTGGATGTTGCGAAAGCAACGAATGCCCTGGAGGAGATGCTTTATCGATGCTGGGCTTACAACTAGGAAGGGGGGATTTCTCCTTTATGGAGTCAGAGCTTTGGGGACGTTGTCTTGCCAAGTTCCAGAGCCAATTCTCACAAGAGCCTTCCGAGACCGCGGATGCTTCTGGAGCTGCTAAAGGGGATAGTGAAGAGGTGTCATCACATGGGCAAGTCATTGGAGCTCAATGATGTTTTAGTGCGACCCCATATTTCTTTTTCTTATTCCATTTTTTCTTTCTTTCTTTGTAATTATGCTTTCATAAACTGAAACAATCGCCTTCGGGCTTATATCGAAATTCTTTCTCCTCGTGATAATCATATACTTATTAGTACATGTTCATTAATTTAATATACTATCTTTGTTTCCCTTAATCTCTTATCTTGTCATGCATATGAACTTCAAATTCTTGCACACTCGCAATCATAGAGGTTATCTTTTAGATCGAGATAGGTTTTCTAATGGCTTGACCAAACAATTTTGGTTGATATCCTTATTGTACCCAGGAATTTGCCCGCCTAATATCATTATACCTATTAGGAATCAGGTCTAGGACCTGGTTATGTCCAGGAGTTTTTTCTTCTAATAGCATCATACCTGTTAGGAATCAGGTCTCAGACCTAGTTATGTCTAGGAGTTTGTTCGCCTAATAGCGTCATACCTGTTATGAATCAGGCCTCAAACCTGGTTATGTTCAGGATTTTGTTTGCATAATAGCATTATATACGTTAGGAATCAGACCTCAAATCTGGTTATATCTAGGATTCCCTAGTTGACTTCTAGGTTTTGTTTTGTTTTGTTTTTTACTTTTTCTAACTTAGTTTGTATTTGGAATTGTTTTTAAAATTTTAGCTTTAAAAAGTTGTTGAATAATCAATTTTCCAAATTCAACATTTTGAATTATATCCAAATATGCTAAATACTTTTAAAAGAACTTCGAGGGATATATGCCCCCCAAGCGATCAAAATTTATGGATTTTCTAGGTCGTTTTTACAAAATGAGCGTGTGATAAATCACAAGAATAAGATAAAAATATTGGTTCTACGTTTAAATTACGTAGTAATCTACTGTTATTTAAATAGAATGGCTTTTATAAATAAGCCTTACATGGAAAAGTACTGAAGACATCAAAAAATTAACTAAGTTGTCCTATTACTGATAGTATATTTTAAGATGTAGGGCGTTCTAGGTCAATGGGCCACTCTCCACTTAACTAAACTAGTTTGAAGGTTCCCTCTCGTGGGATTTCCACAATCTGGCATGGTCTTTCCCAGTTCGGTCCCAATACACCTTCTTTGGGATCTTTACTCGCCAAAAACACCCTCTGAAGCACTAAATCATTGAGTCTGAGTCTGCAGCCTTTTACCTTCAACTTAAAGTAATGAGTAAGTCTCTGCTGATAATGGACGAGCTGTAATTGTGACTCTTCCCGCTTTACCTTGATCATATCTAGAGATGCGTTGAGTAATTCATGGTTTCGATCTTGAACAAAGGTTTTCTATCTATGTGTCATTATTAGTGCTTCAATTAGGAGAATAACCTCACTTCCAAATGTCCAAGAGAATGTAGTGTTCCTCGTGGAGGTGCGATGGGAAGTCCTAAAGGCCCAAAGTACTTGCAAGATCTGCTCAGGCCACAATCCCTTGCCTTCATCTAGTCACTTCTTTAAGCTCGCCTTTAGGGTTTTATTTACAGCCTCGACTTGCACATTACCTTGCAAATACGCCACTGAAGAGAAACTCTTGGTTATTTCATATTTCTCACAAAAGTTTGTGAAGAGATCGCTATCGATCTGGGTTCTGTTATCAGACACGATCTTCTTCAGGAGCCCAAACCGACATATGATGTTCTTCACTAAGAAATCCAGGACTCTCTTCGATGTTATGGTCTCCAGAGGCTCAGTCTCAATGCACTTTGTAAAGTAGTCGACGGTGACAACTGGATAGCGAACTCTTCCTTTTTCTATTGGTAATGAACCAACCAAGTCGATTCCCCATACTGAAAATGGCCAAGGGGATGAGATCATGGTTAACTTAATGGGTGTTTCCTGGAAAATTGTGGCAAAGCGTTGGCACTTGTCGCATTTCTGTACGTATGAGGCCGAGTCCTTTTTGAGTGTAGGCCAAAAATAGCACTGTCTCAAAATCTTTAGAGCTAAGTTATACCACCTAGCGTGGTCTCCGTAGAAGCCTTCATGTATCTCCTGTAGGATAGTTTGTGCTTCCTCGGGGAGAATACACCACATGAAGGGCAGTGAATGCCCTCGTTGATATAGAATTCCCTTAACCATAACATACTATGGGCCTTGATATAGTAGTTTTCTTGCGTCCTTTCGGTCATCTTGTAGTTTACTGGTTATGAGGTATTCAACTATGAGGGTTATCCAGGTTGGTTTTGTGTCAATCACTCCGACCTCAACCAATTATTCCGTTATGCTTGGTTGTTCTAAGAACTCCACTGAGACTACATTTAGTGTATCCGCCTTTTTTGTGGTGGCAAGTCAGTCTAAAGCATCATCGTTGGAATTCTGCTCGTGGAGTACTTGCTCAATGGAGCAGAACTCAAACTCAGACAACTCATATTTATTCTTAGCTAGGTAAGTCGCCATTTTGATACCACGAGCTTGATATTCCCCCAATATCTTATTAACCACGAGCTAGGAATCACTATAACATTGGATTGCCTTTGCTTTCAGTTCCTTTTCCACCCTTATTCCTACCAATAGAGCTTCGTACTTTGCCTCATTGTTGGATGCTTCGAACCTGAACCTTAGGGTTGTATAGAATCGATTCCTGTTAAGTGAGATTAGAATTATCCCAGCTCTAGATCTGTACTCGTTAGATGATCCATCAACGAAGATTTTCCACAACTCTTGCACTGGCTCTCTTAATGGCTCATCCTAAAATCCTATACATTCGGCCACAAAGTCAGTGAGCACTTGACTCTTGACTGCTATGCGTGGCATATATAATATCTCGAACTGGCTGAGTTCGATGGCCCACTTAAGCAGACACCTCGATGTTTCAGGCTTTTGCAAGACCTTCCTTAAAGGTTGATCAGTTAAGACATGGATGGTGTGGGACTAAAAGTACGACCAAAGTTTTCTTGAGGCCAAAATGAAGCAGAACGCAAGTTTTTCTATTAAAGGATATCAGGACTCGGCTCCAAGAAGTCTTTTACTCATGTAGTACACCGGTTTCTACGCCCAATTTTCCTCTCGAAAAAATACGGCGCGGACCGCATTTTCTATCACAACTAGGTATAAGAACAAAAATTCTCTAGCTGCTGGTTTCAATAGAGGGGTTCAGCTAGGTGAGATTTCAGATCCTGAAATGCTTGTTCGCATTCTTCGGTTCATTCAAACTTTTTGTTTCCTCTGAGCAAGTTGTAAAACAAGAGACACTTGTTAGTAGATTTTGAAACGAAGAGATTTAGGGCCACCATTTTTCTAGTTAGGCTCTGTACTTCTTTACGCAACCTAGGCGAAGACATTTCTAGTAACGACCTGATCTTCTCTGGGTTCACCTCTATCCCCCTTGTGTTGACTATGAAGCCAAGAATTTTTCTCGATGAAACCCTAAAGGCACACTTCTGGGGGTTTAGATTCATGTCATACTTCCAAAGCACACCAAAATATTCTTCTAGGTTGGATACATCGTTACTGGTAGTCTTTGATTTAAAGAGCATATCATCGACATACACTTCCATGTTTTTCCCGATCTGGTTAACAAACATTTTGTTGACCAGCCATTGGTACGTTGCATCAGCATTCTTTAGCTTGAATGGCATAACCTTGTAGAAGTATACGTTATGCTCAGTCACCAAGCTAGTGTGCTCTTGATCTGCAGGGTTCATCACAATCTAGTTATATCCAGAATATACATGCATAAAAGACATGAGTTTATGACTGGCTGTTGCGTCTACCAACTAATCGATTTGGGGTAGTGGAAAAAAATCCTTAGGACAGCCATATTGAGAAGACAATGCAAGTTCTCCACTTCCCATTGGGTTTTGGGACCAAAACAAGGTTAGCAACCCAAGTCAGACATTTTGCTTCCCTAATAAATCTGCACTTAAGTAGGCAAGCTACTTCTTCTTCTAAAGCTTTTGATCGTTTTCTCCCCAAAAGCCTTCATTTTTGTGCCTTTGAAGGCACATTCCTATCCAAATTCAAAGTGTGCATTATTACATTCGGACTGATTCCCACCATATCTTCATGCGACCAGGCGAAGACGTCCAAGTTATTTCTCAAAAACTCGATCAACCCCTTCTTCTTTTCGATTCCAAGATTTTTTCTCCAACCTTTACTACCCTTGAAGGTACGCCTGGGTCGATGCTGATTTCTCGAGCTCCTCAAAAGCTTGGAGCTCAAACTTATCTTTGCCTAATCTTGGATCTAAGTCGTCTTCTTGGGCGACCTCGTTACTTCCTTCCTGAGCTTCTTTCGCCTAATGGGAAATTTCCATTACCCGAGGCTCCCCTCCTCCTTCAATAACGACCATTACTTTCTGCCCAGGTTATGATTTTCTCTTCGTGGCAATGTTATAGCATTCTCTGACAGCGAACTGGTCTCCTCTCACAGTACATATACCTAAGGTTGAGGGGAACTTCATCGCTAGGTGTCGGATCAAGGTGATAGCCTCAAAAGTCATCAGCGCGGGTCATCCCAAAATTGCGTTGTATGCGGCTGGACAATCGATTACAACAAACTCTAGTATTTTATAAGTAGTTTGTGTACCATCTCCTAGCATAACTACAAGCTGGTCATCCCTATGGTTGTTCCCTCTCCTAAGAATTCGTACAGGGTCATTGAGGTCGCCTTAAGATCAATTACGGACAATCACATCTTTTTTAGGGTGGACCTAAAGAGCACATTTATTGAGCTCCCATTATCAACCAATATCATCTGTACCCTTGGATTGGCGAGCTAAACGGTTACAGCCAGTGAATCATTATGTGGGAACTGAACATGGCTAGTGTCCTCTTCCATGAAAATGATTGGCTATTTCTCCAGCTGTTATTGTTTTGAGAACCTTTGCTAAGGGATAAATTCAGCACTGTTGTGGGTATTCAGCTCATGTATGTACCTATTTTGGGCCCCATTACTTGTGCCTGCCAAATGGGGTCCTCCGGCGATAGTGGTTATATCCCCTCCTACTATTGTAGGGGGATTAACTTGGTTCCCCTGGTCTGTCTGAGCCTAGGGTTGGCCGACCGGATTTTCTGGGACTGGATGAGTGTTTTTCCTGGTTGACTGATTAGGAACTACTCAGTTTTGGTCATACTAGGCTAACGATCCAGCTCGAATGAGAGTTTTGATCTCATCCTTTAATTGTCGGCAATCATTAGTGTACTATTCAATGTTGTTGTGATATCGGCAGAACTTAGAGGGATCCCTCTTCACCCTCTAGTGCCTCAAAGGCTCTAGCTTCTTCCATGGAAGGCGATTAGATTTTGACAAAAAAATACGCTCTTGCATATCAGTCAGATTGGTATAGTTGGTATAAATGGGCTTGCACTTTTCTCTGGGCTTGTTCTTTTTGGTTATGTTCTGGTCGCCCTCACCAGACCCATTCCTCTTATTGTTCTCCACCTAGTTATTATGGGTAATAGTTGAGCCGTAGCAACAACATCTGCCACCGCTCCAACGGGCTAAACAAGGATCTGGATGGTTCTTGTGACAGCAGATCGCGCATACTTTAGATTTTTCCATTCCTGAGCCCGGGCCAGGAATTCATCTACACTTTTTACTCCTTTTCTCTAGAGTTCTTGCCATAAATCACCTCCTACTATGATCCTCATCCTCATTTCCATGATCTTGGAGCTATCATCAACATCCCTAGCTCGTGCTGCTACATTGGTGAACCTACTCAGATATGCTTTCAAGGACTCACCAAGTTGGTTTTTTATGTTAGCCAATGAATCGGCCTCAACGCGAGTTTCCTTTGAAGCTCGGAATTGTTTCTTAAATTCAGAAGACAATTTCTTCCACGAGGTGATTGAATTTTTTTCGTACTTGTTGAACCACAATCTGGCGGGTTCGGTCAGAGGTGCGAGGGACAAGAAACATCTAAGGTCAAACCCAACATTGTGGGCCATCATTAGCGTATTGAATGTCTCGAGGTGATTGAATGGGTCAGTGTTTCCATCATATGCGGGCTCTCAGACCTACCTCCATTCTGGCTCATTGTCCAATAACTTTCGTTAGAAAAACATACAACTCATGGTTGGGATCGAGGATCTGGATTATTAGCATGAGGTCGTGGGAAATAGATGTCTTCTGAGGGAGGAGGAAATCTCCTGTTATTCCCTCGAGCGGGAGCATTCCTCTACAAGCGAGGTAGTGTCAGATGTCGAACCGATGATGTTAGGTGTCTTATCAGTGAAGCTATCCTCGTTCCATCACGGCACACAAGGATAGCACGTCTCTGTTCTACCCTGATCTCTCGAGTCCTCTATGCTGGAGGCTCTGATTGTGGCATGGATGGATTTTTTGGGGTCTTTGCCTCCTTGAATTGGTCCCAACTCACCCTATTGGATTATTCTTAACATTTCCTGAAATCTGCTCAGAAGGCATGGAGCTCGGGGTTGTAGTTCTAACTGGCCAACTGACATAGGGCTGATGGTTCCTATGAGGATTAGCAGATTGAGTATTTTGCTGATTTCTCTTTGAAGGTATGGAGCTTGAAGTTGCAGTTCTGATAAAGCGATTGAGATTGGGTCGGCTATTTGGTTGCAATAGGGGACCTATGGGACCCACTTTTCCTCCTTCAGATATTAACATTGGTTGCAATAGGGTGTAATCAAGCTAGAACCTCCTCGATCTACTTGTTAGCCCTAGCGAGATGGCTCCTTAATTGGGTATTTTCCATCTCGCTGGCTGTCAGATACCCCAGATTGGGATTTGGTGGGCATGATGCTGTGCTCCCGAAATTCTTGGCCCACATATTGTTTGCCAGGACGGTGCTGAGCATCTAGGCCTTTTCCAGCGGGAACAACTGTATGATGCGCCTCTGATCACCAGATTGTTCCATTTATTTGTTATGCATAGACTGAGTGAGCACCATGGTGAGTGTTGGGTGAAACTTGTGTGGGGGATTAAGCACCAATAAGCTCTCAACGAAAGCACCAATCTGTTGGTGCGGCTTTTAGCCAAAAATGGATTAAGAAATCCAACAACTGAGATATGAGTACTTTCTTTCTAAACCATAATTAATCAAATAAACAATATCTGAAACACTCACACTTTAATGTGGTTCAGTGGTTAAAATCCACCTAGTCCACGAGACAGTCTTATTAATCTCTTTAGGGCTTTAGATGAAATGGTTTCTTACAATTTCAGTAGAACTTCTATATATTAAAAAGCAGCCCCTTTTCCTGTCCATTCCCTTGATATTTATAGAGGGTTTTCCTAGACATCTTTGGGTAACCGCTTGCATAAATATGGTAAATAATCAATTAGAATAATCTCCCATTTACATAGGGATATGATTGCTTATGGAATTTACATCAGATATCTCGGGTAATAAATGTGTAATAAAATATGGGCATTAATGAGCGTATATGGGATCTCTGAGTCTTTTGGGATCCTTAATTGTGTGTCATGATCAGGCTTTCGCGAGCTAAACACTTCCTTCGAGCTAGATGTTGAAGATCCATCAGAGCTTGACATGAGCTAAGCTCAGAGTATCTAGAAGGTGATCTAGCCATCACGCATCTCGAACTAGGTTATTATCTTAAGAGGCAACCTAGAGATTATCTGGTGGTCATACTGCCAAGTTTAACTCGAACTGGTCACACTAGAGTTAGCTAGATGTTGTACCTGTTCGCTTTCTCCATGCGCTTATCTATTAGCTATACCCCATGCTAAGTGATTCAGTTCATGTTTATTTTAGGCTACAACAATTATTGAAAATCTTTAATCCAATAATCTTATTTATTAATTCCATGATTACTCCACTATAATTATGGAATTGCACTCTAGGTATTTATAGAATTATATTTATAGAGTTTTCTCTTATAGTCCATTGATATAATCAGCAAATGTAGTTTTGTCCTCCATTTATTGGTTCGTTAATTAGAGCTGGTCAAAAATACCGTTTTTGTAACGACCCAAATTCGCTAATAAGGCTTAGGAGCCTTTATTAGTGTGTCGGGAGGGCATAAATGGGATTAGAGTGAAAAGTATTTATTTGAATGTGATATTATGTGATTAATGGTGCTTAAATGATATTAAATGATAACTGATGATATTATGTGATAATATGAAATAAATATGTTGTATATGTGGGAACCACATTATTATGTGGATAATTCTGTAGCTGGCGACTCGAGGCGATCCTAGGGCTAGATAGCGGGAAAATTCACAACGGGGCATTATAACTGACTTTGGACAAGTCAGGGGTATTTTAGGTATCGGGTAGTGATTTAGACTATCGGGTGATGAAAATAAATAATTGGAGATATATTTGAGGTTAGGAAGTCTAGGCAGGAATATTGGGGGATTTTACCGTTTTGGCCTCGGGGACGTTTCCGGCCCCCCGAGCTTTGGGATTAGTCTAATAACCTAAGGATATACTTGGAGAGACTTAGAAAATACTAGACACAGAAATTAAACTGACCCTTTCATAGCTCTTTCTCTCTCTTCTCTCTCCTAAGGAAGAACAACACTGAAATTTGAGGAGGAATTACTGGAATCAAGTTGAATCTTTGAGGAATTAAAGGGCTGAATTAGAGGTTGAGCTCAAGAACTAATCAAGGGTTGAATTAGAGCCAAGGTAAGCATTAATTTTTGTTTCTGTGGTTAGTAACTTTATGAAAAATGGCTGAGTTTTTAATAGTTGTGATTTTGATATTCAAGGTGGAGTTTGAGGCTTGAAACTTTGAAGATAGGTCAAGGGATTATTGGAGGAATGATTCTACAACTGAGGTAAGGTTCAATTCAAAGTTTGATGGTTGATTTTTAGTATTTCCATGGCTGGTTTTGAGATTTTAGGTTTGAAATCTCAGAAATTGGAATTGGGATCTTGGTGAGTGTTAGGCTAGATTTTTTGTGGAATTGGGTTGTTTAAATCATTCTAATGATTTTGTTATTTATTGGTTTTGATTTAGGGGCTTTGGGATGGCCTAAAGTGAGGTTTAGAGGTTGAAAATGGTGGGTTTTTCTGGGTTCGAAGGGGCGGGCCGCAGCATAGTTCTTGGTGAGCCGCGACCCTTGGAAGATGAGATGTGCTGAGGAAGAAGGGCAGGCCGCGGCATGGTCCAAGCAATGCCGCGGCCCTTACTTGTTTTTGTGCCTTAAGTGGGCTCTGTTTGGGTCCATGCCGCGGCATGGATGGCCTATGCCGGAGCCCTTAAGGGATTTTGGGATTTTGAGATTTTAGGCTTAGGAATTTAACCTAGGGTGCTCGGGATTGAATCTTTTACCATATTTGGTGAAGTTCAATGTTCCGAGGACTAGAACTTGGTTTAGAAACCCATTTAATATTGTTAATGGTATCCTTTATCATGGTTGTGACTAGGTGCTAAGCTAGGGCTCGGGGAACGGATCACCCTCAAGGAGTATCGCCCGTAACTAGTTCATCTAGAAGCCAAAGGTAAGAAAACTATACCCGGTTGAGTATTTGAACGGGACTAAGGTCTCCCTGATATATATATGATTGAAAGAATGTTATCATGCCATGTAAATTGCAAACCAACGGCCTAAGCGTGCCACGGTTAACTTGCGCAAATGGCTCGGCTCGGACACTGGTATCCGAGGACCGCTTATTATGCACTGAGCTTGGTTTAAGCGGGCCAGAGTCAATGGGTTAAACAAAGGGTGCGACCTAAGGTGTCGGCCCTAGTTATTGTGTGAATTGAGTATTGTAATGACTATTATGTGATATGAATGTTATAAGTGTTTAATTGCCTCCATGATTCTAAAGATATGCTGAGTGGTACTAATGTGGATTATTGGATGAGAGTACATGCTTAATGAATTAACTGTCTGTTATCAATGATTGTGTTGTATATGATGTTTTCTTGCTGGGCCTTGGCTTACGGGTGTTGCGTGGTGCAGGAAAAGGCAAGGGAAAGATTGATCAACCATGATTGGAGAGCTCTGTAGGGTGAATGTACATGTCAGGCCGCTCAGCCGCCACGGTTGAGGAGATTACAGGGACGAGAGGACCAGAACCTTGTATTTTGCCTTAGTATGGCTAATGTTTACTCTTAACTGTTGAATTTTGTAAACCAGTTTTTAAACATTGTACTTTTGGGGATCCCTTCTGTAAATTGTTTGTAGTTTATAAAATGTTTCTTTGAGGCCAAAATGTCTTTTAGCCTTAGAACACTTTAGCTAATGACACACTTTGAATAAACGACTTGATTAGCAAGTCTCACACCTTTATAAACACACCGTGTAGCGGTCTTGGCTATCCAGGGTGTTACAATTTTACCCTTCTAATTACCTCTTGATCCTTAAGTACCATTAATTTCCTAGCAAATAATTAATCTATAATCAAGTTATAGATTTGAGCTCAATAACTATTTTGTTCTAGAATTAACCCTTATGGGAACCAATATTCGATCCATTAGGAAAGTATGGATTCCATTATTGTAATTCATGTTGCCAGCCAATCCATGATATTGAATCTCCAAAACAAAATTCATTAGCCTCATTATACTAAGAGACATTAACGAGTGAATCGAAAGATCAAACAAGCACAAACAGGAGTTAATGAACACTCAGGAATTATACTGCTCTACAAATGATCATCTATTATGATAAGAATTAAACCTTTATGTCAAATGCCGATTTTATAAAGATAATTAACTCTCATCGGTCCTGCCATAAATAATCTCTATTATATACAACATCTTTACTAAGATAGCTAATCACATCAGTAATCTGAATCTTGATTACTCACATCTCGTATGCTTAGCAAAGTGTGCTAGTAATCATTCAATAAAGATTTCATACTTTAATATGTTACTGACTATTTTATTCATTATATATGATGTTAATTCTCTCGTACTAATACAAGATCATATTATCATGAGTGAATAAGGAATTTTCTTGACATTAGCATATAATTAATTTAAACAATAATTATAACATTAAAATATAATAATATCATCCTTTTATTTAAATTCAATAAAATTTATTTACATGCTTTTAAGGCATTAATCCTAACACTTTTTTTAAATATGAACAATTTTCTTTTAAAATTCTAAGCTTTAATATTATTATAATGGAACTTTTACACAAAGTATCAAAATAATCACAATTTCAACATTTTTACTGCCACATGGCAGTTTTTACTATTTTAATGTTCATTGTTTTAATTTATACGGTATGCGAAGTTTAAATATTACAATAATACTACTTAGTCTAATCTGTGTATATTTGTAAGATTATATGTATTTTGTTTTATTTTTAAAAATTCATTCGGATAGTTTTCCACTCTTCCCACTCTTCACACTCTTCCTCTACACTCTTCCCACTCTTCTCTACATTACTTCTTTTTCTAATACACGATAATTCTTAGACTTCATTTTTTCCCCTAAAAGCTTGTGTTCTTAACCGTTCGTATAGCATTTAAGCCCTCATTCTTGTTGTTATATATAGCATGAACTACTAGCTATGGCAATTTTACGATCGACATCTTCTACTCCTCCTGTTAAAAAAATTCCAAAGTCCCCAAAGATCTCTAAACAAGCTTTGCTGATGCGGAAGAAAGCTACTATTGTAGAGTCCAAGAACTTTACTTAGCTAGTAGTAATAACAGTAATAGCTAGTAGTAGTTATAGTATGTTTAATGCTGTGGATTTTGGTTCGAGTCGGGACTTAGTTGGACACTTGTAGCAACACTTGTAGATTTTATAAGTTTAACCTATAGTTTAAGAATATTAATTATAACCTAAGGTTTGATTAATATGACTAATTATGAAGATGATAATTGTTATACTATAAGGTTTAGATAGACCCAATAAGAGAATGACACTTGTCATGTGCATGATTATTAAGAATTAAAGTATTTTTTATGAATAGTTTATTAAGAATAATATTTGAAAGTCCCAGAGTCTGCGAGCAGCTTTGAAATCGTTATAGGACTCAATCAAAGTTGTTTACTCAATTCAAATTAGGCTGAAAAAGTGTAATTACGTGTATAATATTTCAGCGTATGCCGATATATCGCAGCTCTAGGGGGCGATATATCACCACACGGGGATACAAAAAACACGTAACTTCGCACGACCACTTTGACGAGCCTCGGGAATATCAGCCCAGGCGATATATTGCTTAGCATGGGCGATATATCGGCTCTAGGGCATGAATTTTGAATAATTTTGAAACCGAGCTTCTTTTTAATCCTTAACCTCTTGATAGGTCCAGAATCTTTTTGACCGAGTCTTAAGCCTCTGCTTAACGAATATTCAAATGTTTTTCAATTAAAAGTCATTATTTTTATTCAAGCTAAAAGAATATCTTTTCATTCTTGAACTCTATAAATAGGACCTAGTACCCAACCATTTCTTCATTCATCAAGCTGAGTTCAGAGCCTTCAAGCTGCTAGGTTTACTTTAGAGTGTTAAACACTTGGGTTGGGGTTATAAGCTTTATCATTATAAGCTTATCAAACACTTGGGAAGTAAGATTTATAGTATATTTCGATTTCGAGGTGTAGTTCGGTCATAGAATCATTCAAAGGTATTCCTATTCATAGTTCATTTTTGTATTGTTTCATTAGTTTTTATAGTTTTTCTCTACTCAAATCCTAACTCAGTATTCTCGATTCTTGGTTAGGAATCTAAGTTTTTTGAACTTGAGGTTTCTTCTCCGTAAGTATATTCTCGGTGGTTTTTAGTTCATTCCTTTTCATCTCTTTCTTTTAGAATACTCACCTTTCTATTAATGGTTTTTAGGAGTGTTCCAAAATCTCGTCCTTGTTCTCACATCCCGGTATTTGGTAAGGAAAATAGGATAGTTCCTATGTGATATGTGCTATGTTATATAATATGTCATGATTATGCTATAGTATGATTTTATGTGTTATGATATATGTATGTTTTGGGGCTTATAGTTGCTATATAGCAAACCCCAACACTTTTATGTTTTTGGGGCTTATAGTTGCTTAACTAGCAAACCTCATTGTAGTTTGAGGCTTATAGTTGCTTAGTTAGCAAACCCCAATAGTCACCATGTACAGGGGTTAGAATTATGATATATGTGTTATAGTATATGATATATGTTCATAGTTTATGTGTATGATTATGTTTCATGCTTGTAGTTGATTTTCCTTGTTGGGCATTAGGCTCATTCCTTTATGTTTTATATGTGCAGGAAAATAATAATTGCGGCGAGAAGATTCTTGGCGGCTTGGGAATGTGTATTGAAGGAGAATGGATTCGGTGGACTGTGTGAACAATTCGAGGATGAAGTTGTTTAAGTCTTTTAAATTATGATTTCGATGTATTTCCACACTTGATTTTGTAACCAATTTATTTAAGATTTAAGTTATGCTATGTTTTATTTTCAAAACAATGGGATCCCATATCCTACCCCTAATTTCTATGTATTTTAAACCTTTGCTTTACAGTTTTTTTTTATAAAGTTATGGTTATTTCATATGTATGTTTTCTTAAGATTAGTGTCTGTGTATAGTAGTTATTAATGGTCCAAAGTCTAGAATAGTTGGGTCATTACAACTATGAAGCGGATTGAAGAGAAACCAAGATCTCATAACTCGCCCAAAGTCGAGCCATCGAAATCCCAATCACAAAAACGAAAAAAAAATTGATGTTGTTGAAAGGAGGAAGGCGAAAAAGGTGAAATCAAGCAAAGGGTAATTGAAAGTTGTGGGAGATGATCAGAAGGAATTTGTTGTTAATGTTTGCATGTTGTTTGGTTTGTATTATTTTGATGTTGTCTTTTAGGGTTTTGTTTGTATTTTTTGGATCAATTTTACAGTTGAATGAAATGAATGTGTTTGTTTTAATGTTTGTTTGAAAATGCATTATAATTTATTAGGCTAATTTATAGTTTTAGTAATTTTCTATTATCAACATTGTATTTGCATGTTTTATTATTGTTGTTCTGTTGAAGATTTTTTAAGTTTATTTTTTATTCTTGTTTCTGTTTTACTGTTGTTGTTTGAAAAAATATGTGTTTTTTTAATTTGTGTTTTTGTTGTTGTGTGGTTGTGTTGTTGTTATTTTATCATTGTTGTTTGATTTTGTTCTAATGTCCGTCGTTGTTTCTTTTCAGTTTTTTTTTTATGTTGTTGTTTCATTATTATTGTCTTTAATTTAATTTTAAAAAAATTGTTGTAGGATTTGCATTACTTAATTAATCTTAATTAGTTTTTAACTCCCATGTTGTTTCTTGTTGTACTTATGAGGTTATTAAGGACCTTAATAACTATTTGTCTAATAAACAAAAGGAAATATTTTCTTAAACTTGTTTTGGTAGTTTTCTGAATCTTCTTGCATTTAATCCTCAACCTCAATTAATGCATAGTTTGTTGTTAAGGGAAATTAAGCAGCCAAATGAGTATGAGCTATGGGTTATGGTTAGTGGTGGCTAAGGTTTAGTTTTGAAGAGTTTTCTTTGATTACTTGTTTAGATTGTGAAGATGAGTGCAATAGTTTGAATTTCAAACAAGAGTCAAATAGCTTATTGGATAAATATTGGCCAGGTTCTGATAAGATTTATAAGCAATCTATTCGTAAGTGTTTTAGGGCTAAGAGTTGGAATGATGATGATGAAGCTGCTGTAATTTTGGTTGTTTTGTATTTTGTTTAGTGGTTTCTACTTAGTTCTAGGTAGGATAGATGCGTGAAGATTTAGATGTTGTTGATAGTGGTCGTTATAGTGAGTATGCATGGGGTAAGAAATCTTTTGATGAAACCATTATGTCTTTGAAGGGTAAATTAGTTAGTTGGTACAATGTCATATATAATTCAAATGAGGAGAAGAAAGTTAAACCTTATTATACATTGGTTGGTTGCCCACATATTTTTCAAGTGTGGTTTTATGAGTGCTACCGCTATATGGTTGGGAAGTACTGCAAAATGGTTTCTGAAAATATTCTGATGATTGCTAGGTGGAGTTGTTCTAGTACTCCTGAGATGAGATTGTTGAAGGTTATTATTTTTTAAATTCTAGCTAGGAAGGTATAGTTTTATGTTGTTTCTGTGTTTATTTATTGTTGTTTTACCATTGTCTGTCTTTTATATTTTAATGTGGTTGATGTTTTTTGGTTGTGTTTTATGTAGTTGAGATTGACAAGCCAAATGATGATGAGGTTTCTGTTTACAAGTTGGGTGGATTTGTTTTCAACACAGATGTTAATGAAGTTGGGGAAGCAAAGGTTGATTCTGTGTCTAATGTGGGTTTTGTTGGTGGTGAAATCCCAATAACCCTCCCTGATGGGTCCCTCCAATTTGATTTCTTAAATGCTAAGATCGATTTCATGGTGTCTAAGCATGAAGGAATGGTTGCATAGTTATTGGATTTGAAGGTGTTTGTGAAGTCTCAATTTATTGTTGTTACTACTATGTTGTCTGTTATGCAGGAGAAGTTCGACACTGTTTTTTTATGCATTTGATAAGGTAGTGTTGTTTTTCTGTTCATATGTTTATTGTTCTAAAATTCTTATAACACTGGTTATGCATATTTGCATCGTTGTTTAATATTTTGCTTTTAAATGTAGGTTGAAGAGAATGATTCTGATGATGATGGTAAAGGGGGTGACAGTGATGGTAAAAAGGGGAATGAAGATGAAAAAGAGGTTAATGAGGATGAAGAAAAGAATGATGGAAAAGATAAAGACGGGGACAAAGGGGAAAAAGAAAATTCTGGTGTAAACATTAAAGGAAAGCAAAATGAGAATAGTGAAGAAGATGACGATGAGCTTGACAGTGAAGACACTGAGAATGACATAGAATAGAATGTATCTACGTAGCCAATTTCAGTTCCCTAATGGCAACAATATGAAGATTTACTTAGGGTTTTTGATATTATCTTTTAAACTTTAGTTTTTTATTGTTTTATGAAAAGTAGTTTTTTTTTAACAATTTTTTTTTGGATTAACATCAGGTTTAGTTATTGTCCTATTGTTGCTTAATGTATTATTTTCCTTGATGTATATCCATTTGTTTGATAATTTTTATTGTATGGTTGGAATTATTTTTTATTTTAATAGATATTTGTGTTTTGGTCATTGTTATTGTTAACTTTTTTGCATAAAGTTATATAAGTATATACATTCTATTATTTAATATTTTACAGTTTGTTTGTTATTCCTTATTGTTATTGTAGTGTTGCAATTTTGTTACTAAAATTAGTAATTTCAATAATTGTGTTATTCTGTTGTTGTTGTTGTTATGACAGGTGGCTGATGTTGTATCAATTGTATCTGATGTTGTGAAACCTATGAAGGAGAGTGATCTTGGCCCTGCTAATGAAGCTATGGATTTTGAAGATGATGAAATTGTTTTGTCAAAGGAGGACATAGATGGAAACGATGTTGTTGTGTCTAAGGAAGTTGTTGATGAAAATGATATTATGTCGGGCAAAGTGGTTTGTTTATTTTTATTTTATTTTATTCATTTGTTCAAAAAAAATTAATTTTTTTTTAAGGTTGTCAGTGAAAAAGATTTTGATGCTTTTTTCAATGAGTTAAGTCTGCTTCAGATTGAAGAAACTATGTTGTCTCGGCTAGAGGTTGTTTCAAAAATGAAGGTTTGGGTTGTTGTTTAGTTGTTGGTTTTTTATTGGTTACATGATGTTGTATGGGTTTGTGATTATTGCTTACATTGTAATGCAGTGTTGTTTTACAAATTCCTTCCAGTTCCTCTGCAGTTGTTGAAAGCATGGTGATTGTTGAGCAACCATCTCAGGGGGGACTTAGTGTTGTAACAACACAAGAGTCTAATGTTGTTATTTCTTGTAGTGATGTTGTTGATGTTAAGGATAAGGATATTATAGATAACAGAATAATGAAGCCTGGTGTAGCTTTGAAATCTCTATTCCAGCAAGATTTTGTATCTTCTGGTTTTGGTTCTGGTTCTGGTGAAGAAGGTGAAGCACTTCAGATGGTGACTTATGTTGAAGGGTTGTTTTCGCTGGATGACAACATTGGAGAGGTTCCTAATGAAGAGCATGAGAATGAATTTGATCTTTGACCTCTTGATGGTCGAAATAAAAGAACGAAGTATGTTATTAGTATTATTAGTATGTTTTTTTATTGTCGGAATTATTTCTTTGATATTGTTCTTTTTATTTTTAATATTTTTTTTTTATTGTAGGAAAAATAATGTTTATTTGAAGGGTAAAAAATTATTTAAGTCTGTCTTTAACTTTGTAGTTGATGTAGTGAATGACAAGATATGGTTCAACATACTTTCTCATTGTGGAGAATGTCTAATAAACTCGGAGAGTTTTTTTTTTCTTCTTATCTATAAATTTTGTATTTTTACTAATGTTGGTATGGTGTTGCACTAATGTTATTTTTATGTGGTTTATGACAATCATTTTATGTTGTTTTTCAGCATATTGATATCATATTCTATTCCTTAAGGAAGAAGGAGAAATATTTAGCTTTCCCTAAGGTGAACTTCACTACAACAAATTGTTTTTTTAGTGATAGCATATCTTCTCTTTATGAGAAATTTTTGCACAATAATCAGGATGCATCAGTTCTTAACCTTAGGCATTCAGTTGCTCAGTTTATAAATGGTAAAAAGCTTATGTGTGGTAAACCATGGGTTAAGTGTGACCATGTTTTGTTTCCAATCAATATGAGGAAGGAGAGCCATTGAATTCTAGGGCATTTTTATATAAAGGAAATTATTATTTACATGTATAACTCATTAAAGTCTGGGCAGTATGAAGTTGCATCTATGGCAGCTATGGAGCCATATTTTGTCCTGCTGCCATTGTTTTTTGAGTTGCTGAATTTTTAAAATATTAGAAAGGATCCTAGTGCAATTTATGTTGATTCCAAGGCTCCTTTTGTTGTTGTTAGTGTTGATGGATTGCCTCAACAAGAGGACAAGTAAGTAATGTCCTATATTTTTTTTATTTGTTCTATTTAATATTTTTAATGCTTGTTTACATTTTACCAATCCATTAAATAGTGTTTGTTTTGCAGTGATTGTGGTATTTTTGTTGCATCATTTGCTGAGTATTTTGTTGATTGCGAGGAAATTCCATCAAGTGATTTTTCAGTTGAAAATCACCATTCTAGATTGGTTGTTCTTTTTTATTCTTATGGAAAAATGAAGCAGATAAAGAATGTTGCTAGTCAACCTGAACTTCGAAAGAAGTCTCCTAAAAAAGATAGTAAAAAGCTGGAAGAAAGTACAAAAGGCTGGGTTTGAAGGATTCATGATTGTGTTTTTGTTGTCGGCAGCATTTGTAACAACTATTTAGCAACAAAAGAACAACCTCAAACATTGTGTTTTTTATGTAATTTCATTTTTCTAGATAATAGTCTAGTTTCTTGGTTTATTTTGGTAACAATTATCTTGTTGGTCCTATTTCCTTTTCAATATATTTCCACACTTTCATCTTTCTATTCTTTGTCATTTTTGTTTGTTTGACTATTACGACTATATAGCAACAAGACAACAACAACCTCATAATATAAGCTATTATGTTTTAAAAATAATGTTTAAAAACAATAACTAGTCATCAATAATTATGGCTTAATATCAATAAGATGCATATGTCCCAAAATATATAATGACAATATAAAAAACATTTCATTGTAAAACAAGGGAGCAACAAGAATTAATCAATTTTCTTCCAATGTTTAAGTATTTAAAATAAAAACAAATTGAAACCAATGTTATTTATTTAGGTGATTTGATAAACTAGAATCTTTTTTTGAGTTGTTGTGTTGTTATTCTCAACTTCTTGGTGGTCGGGTTAGACATTTCTTCCTATTATGACATCTTTGTCCACACTTGTTGCACTTGTTCTTATTTTTAGTTTCCCAACCAGATATAATTCTTATTTTCTTTGGTCTTCACTTTTTCAAACAGAGGCAACATTATGATATCTTTGGAAAAGTCTGGTAATTCCCAATCTCGTTGTTTCCCTACTGGATACACAGTTGCATCGTATGTTTCTAACCATACTTTTTGTTGTGTAGTAATATGAACAGTAATCGTACGGGTCTATGTCATCTCCTTCATCACAACAAGAGCATGAGCACATAGCATTTCATTCTTCTGAAATCTATTGCAAGTGAAAATTCATTCTTTGAGATTTAAAATCCATGACTTATCTTCTTTGAAACATGAAATAGATATTCATTTGATCTTTACCTGTATTATATATTGCATAGGTATGGTAGCAACATTAGAGCAACATAATAGCAACAATACTGAGTGGCAAAAATATTTGAAAAATAAAACGAAAAAATTGAGCAATCTTACAGTTAATCTCAAAGAGTATACGAAGTTGTTGGTGAGTGCTTGTTCTGCAACTGGTGTCAATCTTGTCATTTTTTGAGCTAGTTTCCTATTAGTGTATGTCCAATTATGGAGTTATCCATGCAGACACTTCAAAAGTGTTTTTACAGGTACCTCTCTAGCTGCCACGGTGGTTGAGTTAAATGACTCAGCAATATTGGAAGTCATTACTGAGTACCTTTTGTTTTTGGAGTAGAATCTTAACCATTTATGATATCCAATTTTTTGCAAATAAGGCCTTAGTCACTTATCCAAGCTGTCAAGCTCCTTCATATGATATTCGAATTTCTTTTCTGTGTATGTTGTTGCTGCACCAAAGAAAGGTACACTGTATTTCTTTGCATGTTTCTTGTAGGATGTTTTCAGGTTCCTTAACAAGTGGAACATGCAGTAGCCATGTGTTATTTCAGGGAAAACTTTGTTTGTTGCTTTGATTATGCTTTCATGTTGATCTGATATCATACACTAGTCTTCTCTAACTCCATAGGCTTTTCTTAATTTTGTGAAAAAACACTCCCATGACTTGTTATTTTCAGAATCTGCTATACAAAAAGCAAGTGGGAATATTTTACCTCCTGCATCATGCGCACTACTAGATAGCAACGTTCCTCCATATGCAGACTTCAAGAAAATTCCATCAACAACTATTATAGATTTGCATTTTGCCCAACCTCTCAAAGATGCATTCAAAGCCATGAATAGAAACAACAAACTATCATCTTCTCCTTTTAAGATGTCAACTATAGTTTCAGGGTTGGTTTTTTGTAGCATGTACAAGTAACCTATTATGAGGCTGTAAGATTCTTTTTCTTTTCCTCGTAATTAGTTGAGTCTGTGCTCCTTACTTCTCCATGTTTTCGTATAATTTTTCATTATATTGTATCTATCATTCAAGTCACCTCCGATGTCTAGCGGAGTACATGTTGTTTTTAGGTTGAGGAAGTTTGGTTTTATGTAGTTGCCTATTAATTTTGATGTTGCTTGTCGTTTATCGCCAAATCTGATTTCCAAAGAGCATGTGTGTATTTTGTAATATTTTTTGATGATGAATGCTTGTGTTGTTCTATTTCTTGATGCTCTTATGGATCACTTGCAGTTTTGGCCAAACAAATAATGTTGTATTCTTTAGATCATGATTTCAACACCTTGTATTGGAAATGGTTTGTTATTGCAAAGTAGTTGAGAACACTTTTTATTGTTGCCTTATCTTTGTAGTTCTGGCCAATTTTGATTTTGGGATGGCGGGGGTTTGTGATTACGAGTGAATCTATAGAGTCAAGTGGCTTGTCCTTATTCTTGTTGTTTTCTAGTTGTTCCAACATTTCTGATGTGACTAACTTTTCATAGTCAATGAAGTCAAATGTTTAATTGATTTCTTCTATGATTTCTCATTCTTGTTGCTTTATTGTTGATTTTGTTGTTCGTGGTCCATTCTCAATCATCGTCAATTCTCTTGTTATTGTTGGCTCTCTATATGCGTAGAATGGAATTGAATTTGATGTTGTTGCCATGTTGTCTACTGTGTTCAGACATAATTTATATCTTGTGAAGTCAGACTCATTCATTTTCAGCTACAAGTAGAAAAGGAGACTTCCATCATCCACTATTTTGAAGGGGTGGGTAGCCTTCCTTGACTTGATATTGTAGTTGCATGTGTGTTGTTGCAGGGTTGCAACGTAATTGCAGCAACAATGTATGCACAAGTTCTTCATATTTGCAATTTCTTGGTATCAATTCCCCACTAGGTTCAAAATCAACGTAATTCTTGTTTTCATCCCATTTTCCATTGCTCTGAATCAGGATTTGTAATGATTTCATTCATTGAAATGTTAAATAGCAGGATTACTATATGCGACAACTCTCAAACATCGTAAGAGCAAAAAATAATAAATAAAGTTTAAATTCATTATTGGATGAATAATGAATAGATTCTATATGAAAATACATACCTGATTGTAATGTTTTATTGAGATTAAATGTTAAAGAAAATATTTTCCAACGATTTCTTCCTTGATCTAAATTTTTCTACAAAATTGAAGCACGGATTATGAGATTATTCATGAAGTTTTGATGAATTAATTTTTCCAACTTTTTATTGGGTTTTTTGGTTGCTTACCTTATAATTGTCTTGATTTTTTCGGAAATTGAATGTGTCTAGCCATTTTCAACATAGTTGTTGTTGTCTTTTTGTTGTAAACGTTTCTGCCCAAAAATCAAACAGTACGCCATTGTTGTTGTTGGTTTCTCAGATCAGGTTCAGGTTGTAGAAATGGTTTTGTTTTCAGATCGAGATCTATCATTGTTGTGGTGTTGTTTTTAGATCTAGATCTTCTGTAGTTGGGTGTTGTTTCAGATCGAAATCCTTTGTAGTTTTGCTGTTGTTTCAGGGAAATTTTGACAGTTGTTTGGAATCGAAATCATCGTGGATTTCGTGAGAGAGGTTTTGGATGCAGTTTTGCTATTGTTTGAGGTGGAGTTCGATGTTTTTTCAGCGGGAAGTCACTGTGGGTAATGGCTTGTATAGGGTTGGGTTGTTTCCTGCAAGAGAGAGAGAGAGAGAAAGGGGAAGTAGTATTTGTGTAATTTTGAACTTTTGATCCGTACAAACGTAAAAAATTATGTGGTGCAGTAAAATTGTTATTTTTTATTTCTTTATGGTTATTACAGAAAAAAAATCTCTATTATAATTCATTCTTAATTATCAGTTTAAAATCAACTCGCCCCTCCCCCTCTATCGTTCTTTCTTGGAACCATCTTACCCTTCTCATATTGGCCAAATCAATTTTCAACTTTAAATAAGAGAGAAAATTCCATCCATTTCAGTAATGCCAATGGAATTTCTTACATAGCTAAATTGGAAATTTTCACAAAAAATAAAATTTAAAAATGCAACAGCCGAAATGTAAAGTCCCTAACTTTGATATTTTCTACATTGGCATAGAAATTACTTATTCAAAATACATGGCAAAAGCTATAACCAAGAAATCGCTAATG
Organism: Humulus lupulus; assembly: GCF_963169125.1. Taxonomy (NCBI): domain Eukaryota; kingdom Viridiplantae; phylum Streptophyta; class Magnoliopsida; order Rosales; family Cannabaceae; genus Humulus; species Humulus lupulus. The sequence goes on along the minus strand of NC_084801.1, from coordinate 37,562,010 downwards.
TCCAACTAAAATTACACATGCTAAAAAATGCAATGACAAACCATGAATGGAAGAACTCCACGAAGCTAAACACTAAAACAAAGCCCCCCGAAAGACATTGACCACGAAACTATCTGTAATGCCCTACTACCCAGGGACCATTACGTAGTGCGAAACTCACTAACCGAGCCATTTTGTCATAATCGTGTAACTAAGTGCGATTAACGGTTTAGGGTTAAAAACATTTGGTCAAAGGTACAACGTTTCACTAAAACGTTTACTGTATACATTAGGATCCCAAAATACATTTTAACGATTAATTACAACAAAAGATTTACAACCAGCCGACCTAAGTGACAAAATAGGGTTTAACTCTAGTTCCTCTTTTAAACCCTCGGCTGTGGCGGTCTAGCAGCCACATATGTACACATCGTCACCTAAGCTCTCCAACTCAAGGATGGTCCAGCTTTCTTTTGCATTTACCTGCACCACATAGCACCCATGAGTCGAGGCTTAGCAAGAAAACTCAATATGCTTATGAACAGGTAATAACATGTCACTGAATCATAATAGCATGCCTAGCAATAATAGCCCTATTCATGCATGCAAGCAAGTCCAAATAAATGATTATGGGGTCCTGCGTCTGAATAGATGACTAATGAGTCAATCTCTAGGGACCTACTTCTTGGATAGATGACTAATGAGTCAATCTCTGGGGATATGCTCCCTAAATAGATGACTAATGAGTCACACCCTGTATAGGTGACTAATGAGTCACACTCTATATAGATGACTAATGAGTCTATCTTTGTGTGGGTGACTAATGAGTCACACTCTGTATAGGTGACTAATGAGTCACACTCTGTATAGATGACTAACAAGTCTATCTCAATGTAGGTGACTAATGAGTCACACTCTGTATAGGTGACTAATGAGTCACACTTTGTATAGATGACTAATGAGTCTGTCTCTATGTAGATGACTAATGAGTCTGTCTCTATGTAGATGACTAATGAGTCTATCTCTGAGGTCCCATGCCCTCCTAGCAATGTGACGTTTCAGTCACCTGAGCTTATAGCCCTTGCTCTATGTAACTAGCCTTTAGACTAGACAAGCACTTTTGTTTTCATCGAACTTAGGGTCGATCAAGAATTTCATGCTTATGATGATAATGCTTATGCCGATTAGATCTAATCTTTTCGGCTTGCATTAAACACGATAATATTGTTCTTGACTCATAATCCAATACCATATGACCAGTGCTCAGTACTACTGCCAAACTTGACTAATAAGTTACAGCTTCACAGTCAATACTGACACCATTGTTGTTTCCCGACTCATAGTTCAATTCCACTCACAAGTAAGCAATGCAACCAGGCATATATCATATGTCAAATATCCAAATACAGGGCATTCAGCATGCTTACTCAACAATCACTAGCATAATTATGATCATGCAAATTTACAGAGACTCAAGCTTTGATCAATCTCATATTCAACATTCATGCCATGCCCTAATCAGATGTATCTTATGTATCACATGCATCACATACTGGGTGCAGTTTTCTTACCTTTGGTCCAAGCACAGGTTACCAATAAACGACCCTCAAGCACGATCCTATTTCCAAGCCCCTAATGATAACCTAGTCACAACCATAATATAGCATCTCGTAAAAAATGAGTAGATAAATACTTCCAGACCAAGTCCTAGCCTCCGAGATGTTGAATCCTACTCAACTGGGTAGTAAGATCGATTCCGAGCCCTTAGGTTTAAGTTCCCATTACTAAAAACCTAATTTGGCCATTTCTGATCTTTTGGGTCGCGGCCTGACAAAAAGGGGCAGCGGCTGTGCCGCGGCACACAATAAAAGGGTCGTGGCCCAACCACGAACACAGCCATGAAACTCTTATTTTTCCATTTCAAATCCTTCCAAAAACCTATCAAAACATACCCAAATCTCATAAACAAAGTTCCCAATCATCACAATGGCCCAAAACTACCAAAACCCAAGTTTCAATTCATCCAAAAACTCCTCAAAACGAAAAATCAAAGTTCAAAACTTAAGAAATTCTAGGAAACAGAAAATCAGAAATTCAAAGCTTAAATTACCTCTGATTATGTCATTTCTCACCAAATCCTCCGGCTAATAAGCTTCTAATCTTTCCTAGAATCGCTATGCCTCGATCCTTGCTTGAATTCGAGTCCTAAAACTCAAGTTTCCTTCGAAAATGTGATCGGGTGTCGAAAATGGAACGGGAGGGAGATAGAACGTTTTGAATGTTCTTTTATTATTCTTAATAGGTTACTTCAAGCCTAAGTAACCTCAAGCAAATCCTAATGCTCGGGGTATCGAAAACGCCCCCGGGGTAAAATAGTCAAAATTCACAGAATTTCCCACTGATCTCACTAACTCCCAATTTATCATCAAATATTTATTCTCATTACCTAATATCCTAGTAATGTGCTAAATACCCCTTGACTCACTCCCAGTCAAGTATAAATCCTGTTGTGACTTTTCCGCTAGCTTGCTTCCTAGGATCGTCTCGTGCTGAGTAACCCTAGTATAACCAAATAATAATGAAGCACCATACATATACCACAATTATGCCAAATATACCCAAAATGGCCAAAATATGAAAATTTCCAAATTTAACAAAAATGGGCCCGCATGCATATTTAATACACCTAAACATGCATATCAAGTCATATTATGACATAACTCACATATTCACATAATGATACACATAAATATCACATAATCACATAATTTCAAAATTTGTCATCTTGGCCCCCTAATCAAGGCCTTAAGCATTATTAGGAAATTTGGGTCGTTACACTATCGACTGAGCAAAATACGTACCCGAGCTTCAACCAAAAACCGCAAAGCCACTCCAACTACTCCTCAAGAAATCCCCCTTCATAAATTGTCTCTTATGAATCAGGGTCAATGAAACTTACTCAGTTTTCATAAGTTTTTTTAATTAAAAAAAAAATGAAGGAACCCGGGAGAGGTTTAAGAGAAACGGTTGCCAGTTAAAAGGATAACAATAGGAGTATTTGGGTATTTTTGCACCAATCAATGCTTTAACTCAAATCTAGTTGTTCAATCCAAAAAAAAAACACCACATCGGATGACTCACAACCACTAAAGGACTAAGTCCTTCAAAACCAAGTGAGGGTCGCTAGAAGTGCTTATATGTATGTATCTATGTAGAATGAATTAAGTAATATAAATCAATCATTAAGATAGCAATTTTCATATGTCTTGTTGACGCGGTTCTTCGGCAACAGATAATTAATAGAATAAAGAGTGGGATTAGTGCTAAATAATGAACCGTAATAGATGAATGATCTTAAAGTAAAATGGTAACACGAATACTTTTTTTTTAGGTGGTTCAAAGGTTAAAATCCTTCTAGTCCACGAGCCAATATTATTGCTATCTCTCTGATATTCTTTACAGGGTATTTCTTTACACAATAGAATCCAACCCTTTGCAATTCCCAGGGTCTCCATATTTATAGGGAGAGGGCACCTGGGGGTTGGCAAGGGGGGTCATCCCATGACCTTCTTACCCATCATGTCACTTCTATGACATTCATGATTAATTCCTAAAACCTGACAATGAAGTGTGGTCTAATCAATAGGTAAGGAGGATAATGGGCCGCACGGTCCAACCCAGTCGTGGGTGCCTGAACACGCACATTTATGCTGCGTGTCCGAGAATTCAGGGATATATCAGACACGTGATGTATGATATATGCACATTTACATTGCGTGGTTGAATTTATAAGGGGTCAAAGGTGCCAACTCAAGCTCGTACCTCGAGCTTGATGTATTCTTAGCCCGTGGTGTCCATACTAGAGACCTGACTCCTTAGTAATCTCATTAAGCCTTTGGTTACCGCGAGCTGGAGGACCTGGCAACAACAGCTCCGGGTACATGGCATCCACGTGGCTGATATAATTATGCCATTTCTCAGCTCGCTAATAGCCCGTGGATAATTAGGGCGTACATTTTCCCCCCAAGCCCCTGCTCGTGGCATATGACGTCACCTGGGGCCACAGTGGGGGCTTTTTAGGCCTCTTTGCAGACTCTTCACATTCCGCCCATTATGCTGGTATCGAATACGTGGAGCATCGTGGTTGGGGACAGTACGTCTTCCGAGAACCGCATTAAATGGCCTAGCCTATATTCGGTCGTCGTTTCTCCTTTCGAGTAGTGATCCTCGTATCGTACATCAAGGCGATCCAACGGCCCTCCTCCTTTGGCCTTTTACATATATAAAAGGGGTGGCCATCTTTCGCATGGGCTACCCGTTCATTTGAAAATTTTCTCATTTTCTCATCTTCTTCTTTCTTCTCAGTCTCAAAAACCCTCTCTTTCTTTCGGTTACTGTTCCCAGCGTTCCAGAAATTCAGGCACGAGAACTCCTTCGAGACTCTGGTACCAGCAATCCCAGCAGGATTCCAACCCGGACGACCCTTTCAGTCTCACCACAGCAAAATACTTCTGTAAGTCCTCCGTTTGTGCATGTTTTAAATTTTTTCCTTCACTGTTGCTTAGGTAAATTGTCTCTGTAATAGCATGCAGTATTTTGCTGGTTTTTTTTTGGTACGATACGCGTAGGTTTTTATCCTAGGGGCATCGACCGTAGAAAATACCATTTAGGAGCATGACTCATAGGGTACACTTTCTGGGGAGATTTGTTGGGTACAATTTTTGTATGCCTGTTTCAAATAACCAGTTTTCAGGGTGCAAAACCGGGTAGCTTAGGGGACACGCTTCACAGGCGGTTTTGCACTGTTTTCTAACTGAAACTATCCTTCCAAGGCAAACTTTTACTCTGACCCTCCCTACACACGGATTCCGAGTAATCGGGAACCCGTTGGGAGCACAGGTGCGTGTTCACAAAACTGCGTGGTCTCACTCTCCATGGGCTGAGATTACCTCAGCCCGTGTAAAGGAAACACTTCGCGCTAGATTCTTTCTTATGCTTAGGTCGCCCTTTCTAAATTTTCTTCTTTTGTTCGTTAGGCGACCAGATGGGACCAAAGAATACCGCATCCAAGAAGAGTGCTGGCAGCTCGTCTTCGAAGCAAGCCAAAAAGGGAAAGGAGGTGGTCATAGAGTCCCCGATCCCCACCTTCGGTCCAGCCGTGGAGCAGGAGCTTGAGGTGGGGCCCGATGCTTTCTTTGAGGCCGAGAGGATCGCCTCGAAGGTCACCACCCAGGGGAAAGTGAATAAAATCTTCCTTTCCCATAACATTGAAATAGGGAGGGGCGCCCTAGATGCCTGACCTCCCCTCGAAGGCGAGCGGAGCTGCACGCCACTCGATGAGGAGTACATTGCTTGGAGTGACGACCACCTCAAGGCTGGGGCCTTCCTTCCGCTGGACCAGTACTTCACGGATTTTCTAAATTACGTGAAGCTGGCTCTTTTCCAGCTCCCCCCTAACTCATATCGTTTGTTAGCGGGGCTGAAATACTTATTTGTAAAGTAGGAATGGGAGGTCCCCACGCCGGCGGACATTCTCTACTTTTTCGACCTCAAGGCCAGCCCGGAGCAGCGGGGGCGAGGCGACGAGTTCACTATCTGACCCGTTTTCCAAATTCGGTTGCGGTCATCGAGCTGCCCAGCCACCCCAATGACTTTAAAGACCAGTTCTTCATGTCCAATGGGTTTCGCAACTGCGAACACCACTATTTCAACCGTCCTCGTAAGTACCTTCTACTCTCAGCTCGTAAGTTAATTTGTTGATTAGCCTCTTTTATTCGTTCCTGACTTAGAAACAATCATGCAGCCATTTTCGCGAGGACGGACAAGTCTGTGATCCTTGGGGGTCAATATGAGACATTGTCGGGGCTGCCCCCAAGCGAAAAGGATTATCGCCAGCTCGTGTTCGACGAGACGATACTGGCATGCAAGCTAATCTCTCAGAGCCAGACTTTGGCCTTGAGGAGACCGCAGGGTCCCCCTCCTGCTCGCGAGATGGCGCCCATCCCCGAGGAGGAGGACGAGGTGCCCCTCGTGCCGCGGAAGTGGGCTTTGGAGGTCGCCCAGGAAGCAAACATGGAGAGGGCCCAATCTGGGGCAGCAGCCGGCCCCTCCAGCCAAGGTAATCCTTATCTGTTTAGGGATTTAGATAGGGCCACTGCAGACTTAAGGCTTGCTAGGTTTAATCCCGACCAAATCATCCACTGCCACCGAACAGACCTAGAATGCAACATTACTTTACTCCAGTGTGTTGACCAGCTCGTGCTGCGTAATGAAATGGGTTGCCCTAGGGGAATGGTAGTAGTAGACAACACCCTAGCCTTTAGGTTGGCCTTCTTTGAGGAGTATGGGACCAATCTTAGGTCGTGGCCCTCCCTCCTGGAGGGTGTAGTAGCTCCGGGTCTTAGGCAATATGTAGAAGAGTCCAATCCCGAGGCAAATTCGGACCCAGAGCCTCTTCTAGCCCGCGAAGTCGTTATCTTAGACTCCCTTGCTGAAGCTCCGGGGCCGGAGGTCGTGACCATAGATTCCTCCTCTAGCTCGGATGGTGGGACCCCTTTCAATACATACTTGAGCTCTATTTTCCCTCTTATTTTTGTTGTTTTGCACAGACATTTTTACATGTATATTAATGCTTTGTCTTTGTTTCAACAGAGATGTCACAGGCCGGGGATGACAGCTTGCGGACCATGTACCAGGGGGGAAATCCTCCCTCAGGGCCTTTGGTGAAGAGGCTTCGGTTAACGAAGCAGGCTGTTGGGACATCCTCTAAGTCCCCGGCCAAGGGAAAAAATCCAGGCCCTTCTGCCATTGAAAAGGTGCCTCCACCCCCTCCTGCCGCAAAGGAGATGGCTCCACCTCCACCTCCACCTCCCGTCCTTGCTCGGGAAAAGGAGGCAGCCGCTGGGGTCTTGCCAACTACACCCCCCGAGGTGCGTGTCCCGGTGAACCCCCGGGCCTTGGAGAAGATCCCCGATGTCTTTCGAGGGACAGTCTACGAGACTACGAGCTACACCATGGACCACTATTACAATGCCTCATCGAGGGATCTGCAGGAGATCGATACAAGGAGCCCTGAGAACGTGATGGATTCATCACTGGGGATGACTCTCACGGTAAGTTGACCTTGCCACTGGTACTCCTTGTATGTATGCATCATATGTTTTTTTTTCTAAGGCAGTTGCCTTATTATCTTTTGGTCTTGCAGGGTGCTTTGGCTCTTCATCGGAGCATATCCCGATCTAGGGCCAGGCTCGAGGAGATGAGGGGCGAGCATCAGATTGCCCTGGCCTCCCTTGTGACTGCCCAAAAATAGGAACAGGAAGCCAAGGACGCCCTAGCAACCGTGCGGGCTGAGCTGGACGCATTTCGACCTAAGCTGCTGGAGGCCGAGTCCACCAAGGTCGCCCTGGGTGCTACGAGGGTGGAACTTGAAGAAGCTAAGGTCGCCCTTGTAGCGGAGAAGGCTGCGCTCGCGGCTGAGAAGGCTGCGCTTGCAGCGGAGAAGGCGACCTCCACCACCTCCATGGAGAGCATGTTGTACAATTGCTGGGCCTTCAACCCCGATGGTGACTTTTCCTTTTTAGGGACAGAAGAGTGGGAGTCCTTCCTCGGGAAGTTCAAATCTTTCCTCCAACAAGAGGCGCCCTCCGAGACCGGGGAGACTCCGACCGCAACCGAGCAGGAAGGCGAGGTGGTGACTTCAACAGAGCGACCCGGCGGGGCCTAGGAACTTTCTTCTTTTCTTTTTCGTTTACACATTTTTATTGTAACTTTATATTATGAGGTTTTTTAACCTCGAGACAATTGGTTTTTTCAACTTTATTTTTAATTGATTTACATCCTTTTGCCTCTATCTCATTTCTCTTCTATGCATTTTGGTAATAATCTTAGTTTCTGTTGGTGTTGTGATTGACATCTTACGCTTTTCTAAAAAAGACATCTGTTAACCCACTTGAACCAACTTCTAAGAGTTAAGTCCTGGTTGCATCCAGGACGTTAATTTAAAAACTTAGTTCGTGTTAATTCTTTATTAATATCTTGTGCTTTTTAAGAAAAACACCAATCAATCAATTTGAATTAACTTCTAAGTTTTAGGACCTGGTTACATCCAGGACGTTAATTTGAAAACTTAGTTCGTGTTAATCATTTATTAATATATCGTGCTTTTTAAGAAAAACATCAATCAATCAATTTGAATTAACTTCTAAGTTTTAGGACCTGGTTACATCTAGGACGTTAATTTGAAAACTTAGTTCGCGTTAATTCAATATTAATATCTCGTGCTTTTTAAGAAAAATATCGATCAATCAATTTGAATTAACTTCTAAGTTTTAGGACGTTAATTTGAAAACTTAGTTCGCGTTAATTCTTTATTAATATCTCATGCTTTTTAAGAAAAACATCGATCAATCAATTTGAATTAACTTCTAAGTTTCAGGACCTGGTTATATCCAGGATACGACTTAGTTCGCGTTAATCCTTTATCAATATCTCGTGATTTTTAAGAAAAACATTGATCAATCTATTTGAATTAACTTCTAAGTCTTTAAGATGACCTGGTTATATCCAGGCACCATATGCCCCCCAAGTAATTAGGAATGGGTCTTTCGTGGTTACTTGAGATTACATCCACAAATATACACAATAATGAAAAAAAAAATTAATTCTCATTACTTAATAAAAAAAAGATGGCCTTTCTGATTAAGCCTTACAAAGGTGTCACTGATAATATTTCTTCAAATGGATGGCGTTCCAAGTTCGTGGGACTGCTTCTCCATTAAGCCGAGCTAACTTGTAGGTTCCTTCCTTTATGACCTCGGTTATTTGATATGGCCCTTCCCAGTTCGGTCCCAATGCTCCGTCTTTGGGATCTTTACTGGCTAAGAAGACTCTTCTGAGGATCAGGTCGCCAATGCTAAAGGCACGTTTTCTGACCTTTGAGTTGAAATAACGAGTGATCTTTTGCTGATAATGCGCAAGCTGGAGCTGTGAATCTTCTCGTCTTTCATCAATCAGGTCAAGGGACGCGCAGAGTAATTCGTGATTGCGGTCCTGGTCAAATGCCTGGAATCTATGCGAGGCTACCTTTACTTCGGCAGGAAGGACTGCCTCGCTCCCGAAAGCTAGGGAGAAAGGAGTATGACCTGTCGGCGTTCGATGCGAGGTCTGGTATGCCCACAGTACCTGGGGGAGCTGTTCTGGCCAGACTCCTTTGGCTTCGTCCAGTCTTTTCTTAAGGCTCACCTTTAGCGTCTTATTGACGGCCTCAACCTGCCCATTTTCCTGGGGATAGACCACGGAGGAGAAGCTTTTTACAATGTTGTGCCTCTCACAGAATTCGGTAAAGAGGTCGATGTCAAACTACATTCCATTATCCGATATGATCTTCTTTGGAAGCCCGAATCGGCAGATAATGCTTTTGACCACGAAGTTGAGGACTCTTTTTGAAGTGATTGTTGCCAAGGGCTCTGCTTCTGCCCACTTGGTGAAGTAGTCGATAGCCACCACCGCATAACGGACTCCTCCTTTTCCAGTAGGGAGGGCGCCAACCAGATCGATTCCCCAGACCGCGAATGGCCACGAGGATGAGATCATCTTTAGCTCGACTGGGGGAGCTTGAGCAACTGTGGCGAATCGCTGGCACTTGTCACATTTCTTGACGTAAGAGATCGAGTCCTTTGACATAGTGGGCCAGTAATATCCTTGCCTTAAGATCTTCAGGGCCAAGCTTTTCCCCCCAGTGTGATCTTCGCAAAAACCCTCGTGCACTTCTTGCAAAATTGTCTTCGCTTCGCCTGGAAGAACACATCGTAGGAGGGGTAGAAAGTGCCCACGCCGGTATAACATCCCATCTACCACTGTATACCTTGGAGCCTGGTAAAGTACCCGCCTTGCGTCGTTACGCTCTTCGGGTAACTTTCCTGTTGTGAGATAATCGAGGATGGGGGTCATCCAAGTCGGTCTGGCGTCGATCATCTCGACCTCCATCTCGACTTCTTCTATCCTTGGTTTCTCCAATAAATCTACCGGTACTAACCCCAAAGTATCCGTCTCCCCGGAGGTAGCGAGCTTTGCGAGGGCGTCTGCGTTGGCATTCTGCTCCCGAGGTATCTGTTCGATTGAGCCCCGTTCAAATGCAAATAGCTCAACTTTTACCTTGGCCAGGTAAGCAGCCATCTTGGTTCCCTGTGCTTGGTATTCACCTAGCACCTAGTTTACCACGAGCTTGTAACACTGAACGGAGCTAGCCTTCAGCTCCTGGACCACCCTTAGCCCGGCCATTAAAGCTTTGTATTCAGCCTCGTTGTTGGATGCCTTGAATCTGAATCTCAATGCCGAGTGGAATCTATGTTCCTCTGGGGATATCAAAATGATTCCAGCCCCGGAGCCATTCTCGTTAGATGAGCCATCTACGAAGACCTTCCATGAGGCCTGGACTAAGGAGGCCTGGGGTGAATCTTCCATAGGATGTTCTCGGAATCCTGTGCTTTTTGCCCCAAAATCAGCCAAGGCCTGGCTTTTTATTGCAGTTCGTGGAGTGTACAAAATCTCGAATTGGCTGAGCTCAATAGCCCACTTTAACAGACGTCCCGATGCTTCAGGTTTTTGCAAAACCTGCCTTAAAGGTTGATCGGTTATGACATGTATTGAGTGGGACTAGAAATACGGCCTGAGCTTTCGGGAGGCCGTAATGAGACAGAAAGCCATCTTCTCCATCAACGGATACCGGGACTCAGCCCCGAGAAGCCTCTTGCTGATGTAATAGACTGGCTTTTGAGACCGGTCTTCTTCTCGGACAAATACGACACTAGCTGCGTCTTCTGTGACATCTAGGTAAAGGAAAAGAGGCTCTCCTGCCATTGGTTTGGACAATACGGGTGGTTCGGCTAAATATGCTTTCAGGTCGAGGAAGGCACGTTCGCACTCCTTGGTCCATTCGAACTTTTTATTCCCCCGGAGCAGGTTGTAGAATGGTAGACACTTGTCGGTAGATTTAGAAATAAACCGATTAAGGGCTGCCACCCTTCCTGTCAGGCCTTGAATGTCCTTTCGTGACCAAGGTGAGGGCAGCTCAAACAACGACCTGATCTTATCGGGGTTTTCCTCGATTCCTCTGGTGTTGACAATGAAACCCAGGAATTTTCCAGATGCGACCCCGAAAGTGGACTTCTGCGGGTTAAGCCTCATGTCGTATTCTCTCAGTATCTTGAAGCATTCCTCCAGGTCGGAAACATGGTTATCGGCAATTTTTGACTTAACCAGCATGTCGTCAACATACACTTCCATGTTCTTCCCGATCTGGTTGGCAAACATCCTATTTACCAACCTCTAGTACGTAGCTCCGGCGTTCTTCAACCCGAAGGGTATGACCTTGTAACAGTAAACATTAGTCGGCGTCATGAAGCTAGTGTGCTCCTCGTCCGTTAGATTCATGGCGATCTGATTATAGCCCGAGTACGCATCCATAAAGGACATGAGCTCATGTCCCGCTGTGGCGTCTACCAATTGGTCAATCCTCGGCAAGGGGAAATAGTCTTTGGGGCAAGCTTTGTTCAGATCGGAGAATTTGATGCAGGTCCGCCATTTCCCGTTGGGCTTTGGGACCAACACAGGATTGGCGACCCAGACCGGGAACTTAGCTCCTCGGACAAAGCCGCACTTTTTGAGCCGGGCTACTTCCTCTTCTAGGGCTTCAGCTCGGGTTGTTCCTAGGCGCCTCTGTTTTTGGGATTTCGCAGGCACGCTTTTATCCAAATGTAGGGTGTGCATGATTACGCTCGGACTGACCCCCACCGTGTCCTCATGAGACCATGCGAAAACGTCCAGGTTCTCCTGCAGGAAGTTAATCAGCTCTACCTTCCTCTCGCCACATAGATTTTTCTCGAGCTTTACCGTCCATGAGGGATTCTGTGGATCGATAGTTATCTCCTCGAGCTCTTCGATATCTTGGAGCTCGGATTTATCCTCGCCTATTCTGGGGTCAATATCATCACTTAAGATGATATTTTCCCCATCGGCACTCTGAGGTTTTTCAATCTCAGGATTAGGCAAAGGTTCTCGAGATTCCTCATTTCCACCTTGGACGGTCATCGTTAACTGCCCACGTTTTAATTTTCCCTTCATAGAAATGTTGTAGCATTCCCTGGCAGCGAGTTGATCGCCACGGACCATGCATATCCCCGTGGAAGAGGGGAATTTCAGCGCGAGGTGGAGGATGGAGGTAACGGCTTCAAACGCTATTAGTGTAGGTCGACCCAAAATGGCATTGTATGCGGCGGGACAATCGATGACCACAAACTCGAGGAGTTTCGAGACTGTCTGAGGTCCCTCTCCCAAGGTGATCACCAGCCCGATCGTTCCTATTGCCGCCGATCCTTCTCCAGAGAATCCGTAAAGCATGATGGAGGTGGCTTTCATCTCGGTGACAGACAAACCCATCTTTTCCAGCGTGGACCGGAATAGTAGGTTTACCGAGCTCCCATTATCGACCAGCACTCTTCTAACCCTCCGATTCGCGAGTTGCACGGCTACAACCAGAGGGTCGTTATGAGGGAACTGGACGTGGCTGGCATCTTCTTCAGTAAATATAATTGGTTGCCTCTCCAATCGCTGCTGCTTTGGTAGATACTGCTCAGGGACGAACTTGACTCCATTATGAGCCTTAAGTTCGTTGATGTATCTCTTTTGGGCACCTCTGCTCGCACCAGCCAAATGGGGACCTCCAGAGATCGTGGAGATCTATCCTCCTATCACGGGAGGAGGGATGTCCTGATCTACCCGAGACCTGGACTGACTGACCGGGACTTCCGGAGCTGGATGTCCTGCGGGAACTCTATTCCGCGCATATTGGGCCAAGGGTCCGACTCTGATGAGAGTTTCGATCTCATCCTTCAAGTGTCTACAATCATCGGTATTGTGGCCAATGTCGTTGTGGAACCGACAAAACTTGGAAGGGTCTCGCTTACCCTTCTGGTGCTTTAACGGTTCCGGCTTCTTCCAGGGAAGGCGAGCAGAATTTGCTAGGAAGATGTTCTCCCTAGAGTGGGTGAGCTCCGTATAAGTCGCGTAGACCGGCTTAAATTTTTCTACAGACTTGTTCTTCTTTGGGCCGTGCTGGTTGCCCTCGCTGCTCCCCTTTCTCTTGCCTCCACCAAACTGGTTATTCTGGGTAACGGTCTGGGTCGCTGTCACGATCTCTGTTCCCACTCCATCGGGCTGTTCAGGGGCCTGGCTGGTTCGTGTGGCTGAGGCTTGCGCCTCCTCCAGATTGATCCAACCCTGGGCCCTATTTATGAATTCATTTACGGTGTTGACTCCCTTCCTTTGTATCTCTTTCCAGAGTCCCCCTCCGACGAGGATCCCAGTTCTCAAAGCCATGTGCTTGGAGCTGTCATCTGCGTCTCTAGCCCGAGCAGCGACGTTCGCGAATCTGCTCAAGTAAGCCTTCAGAGGCTCGTCGGGTTGTTGCCTTATGTTTGCCAGGGTGTCGGCCTTGATGCGGGCAGCCTGGGAAGCTTGGAATGCCCTCTTGAAGTCAGTAGAGAAAGTTTTCCACGAGCTGATTGACTGCTTCTTACTCTACTTGAACCATTTCCTGGCCGGCCCAGTCAAGGTGGAGGGAAATATTAAGCACCTCAACTCGGGGCCAATGTTGTGGGCCATCATCAAGGTATTGAACATACCCAGATGATCTGACAGATCCCCGTCTCCGTTAAATTTGGACAAGTGCGGCATACGGAAACTAGGTGGATATGTCGTTGCTGCTATGCTGGGGGCGAAGAGCTCAAGTTTGTCCCCTGAATCATATTCATCTTTTTCTTTTTCTGATAGGAGCTTCCTCATCAGCTCCTCCATCTAAGCCAGATGCTCAAGGGTTTTGTCCTGATTCCCTTGGTTGTTCCGGGGTTGTTCAACAGCTCCAGATCCATTGTACGTATTTGGTGGGTTATTTTCCCTCCTTTCTTGAGATAGGTTATATGGGACGTTCCCGCTGTCGCGTACTTCGGACAGGTCTTCCCTTTGGTGAGCACGGCTGCCGTTTCCCATCGGGTCTCCCCTTTGAGAGTTTAGACGATCTCGGAGGTCGCCCCTCGGGGAGGCCTGAGGACTTTGCGCCGAGCTCAAGCGTTGGCGCAGGTCTCCGCCGGAGAGGTCACTTCGACGGCTTCTGGTCCAATAGCTCCCATTTGAGAAGCTTGGAGCCTGCCTCTGGGGATGAGGATCTGGGACTTCTCTGGGCGCCCGGCTACGATGGGAGGGTCTAACGGAAGGAGGATTTCTCCTACTGCTCCCATGAGCCGGAATGTCTCGGACTGGTCGGGGAGGAGATGGGTATCTTATTGATGAAGGAGGATGCTTGACCGGAGATGCGATCCTAGTCCCGTCAGGGTGGATCAGGCTAGGTCGGGGCCGCTCCGCTCTGCCATCCTCCGGGTCCTGTGCTCGGCGATCTAAGCGGGGTGCAGGACAGTTGGCCAGGACGGGTTGTCGTTGTGAGCCCTCCCCGAATCTCCTTCGCGAGCTCCCTCGAGCCTTCCTGGGCGCACTCGAGGGCGGAAGTGAGATGGGAATTGAGGTCCAGACCGATCGGCTGTACTGTTGCTCGGCCCTGGGTAGTTCTTCAAAAGTGGTCTCCCGGTGGTGCGATGTGGGAGTAGAGTTTGATGCCGGGGGTCTGACCGACTGGCTAGGCCTGGACCGATTACCCCGGCGGGACTTATGAGTCTCGCCTTGCTTCTTTCCGACGTTAGCGTCGGTTGTAAGAGGGGGTAGTCGGGCCAAAACCTCTTGAATTTGCTGGTTAGCTTTCGCCAGCTGGCTCCTCAGCTGTGCGTTCTCCATTGCCACCGCCGTATAAAAATCTGGGTTCGGATTAGGTGGCCGGGGAGCCGAACTTCCAGTGTCATCTTGGCCTATTGGCTGCTTGCCCGGCCGCTGCTTAACCTCAGGGTTCTGATCATCGGAAATGGCGGCATGATGGGCCTCCTGCCCATCACGTTGGTCCGCCTCGTTGCCATGTCTTGAGCGAGTGACTACCATAGTTGGGTATTTGCGATAGCACCAATCTAACATCTCTCAATGAAAGCACCAAACTGTTGACGCGGTTCTTCGGCAACAGATAATTAATAGAATAAAGAGTGGGATAAGTGCTAAATAATGAACCGTAATAGATGAATGATCTTAAAGTAAAATGGTAACAAGAATACTTTTTTTTAGGTGGTTCAAAGGTTAAAATCCTTCTAGTCCACCAGCCAATATTATTGCTATCTCTATGATATTCTTTACAGTGTATTTCTTTACACAATAGAATACAACCCTTTGCAATTCCCAGGGTCTCCATATTTATAGGGAGAGGGCACCTGGGGGTTGGCAAGGGGGCTCATCCCTTGACCTTCTTACCCATCATGTTACTTCTGTGACATTCATGATTAATTCATAAAACCTGACAATGAAGTGTGGTTTAATCAATAGGTAAGGAGGATAATGGGCCGCACGACCCAACCCAGTCGTGGGTGCCTGAACACGCACGTTTATACTGCGTGTCCGAGAATTCAGGGATATATCAGACACGTGATGTCTGATATATGCACATTTACATTGCGTGGTTGACTTGATAAGGGGTCAGAGGTGCCAACTCAAGCTCGTACCTCGAGCTTAATGTATTCTTAGCCCGTGGTGTCCATACTTCTGACCCGACTCCTTAGTAATCTCATTAAGCCTTTGGTTACCTCGAGCTGGAGAGGTAGGACCTGGCAACAGCAGCTCCGGGTACGTGGCATCCACGTGGTTGATATAATTATGTCATTTCTTAGCTCACTAATAGCCCGTGAATAATTAGGGCGTACATGTATATATACTTATATATTTATGCACTGAAAAAAAAAAACTTTAATTCTTATAATTCATTAAAAACAAATTGTTGTCAAACTTATTAAAACTTGTAAATTAATTAATTAAGTTGACAAATACCACAAAGAAAATGATCTCTACCGTTATTTGGAATTTGCATTATATAAAATTAATGCTCTTGTGTAGTTACTGTAGGTAAAAATAATATATTATTAAATATATTTAATATATTTGAACAAGAAACACATAAAAAAAACACTTAAATTTTATGTAAATGACGAAATTATAGAGACTTAATAAAGTAGTTCAATTTTAACATAATGATTAGTTGACGAACCAAAAATTAGAAATGTAATTGTATTTTGTAACTTATAATTTTATATTATTTACTTATATATATTGGCTTAATCTAATTTTGCTTCCAGTCATATAATCATATATATTTATAGTTTACCATTTTAGCATTACAATTGATAACAACATTTGAATATATATATATATATATACATAATATTGTCAAATAATTAAAATAGTTTAGTAAATTTTATATCATTTGTTCGAGGTAATTGTTATTATACATGTTTTCATTTTAAGTAGAAATTATTAAAATAATAATTTAGAACACTTCTAATAATTATAATAATTTTAAAATTGTCAAATAATAGCTAGAGAAAAATATTGCACATACTGCCACATAGTGTGAATATTGAACAAAGTAATAATACAGAAAATAAATATTCTTAAACAAAAATCTATAACTTCAAAGTGGTATGTTCTCGTTACTTGTTTAGAATTCAAACCTCCATTAATATTTTTTTTTAAAACAAACTTGTATACATATATGTATCTATAATTTTTTATTTTTAATCTTCCAATCAAACTTAATACAACTAAATAATTAAATATAAAAATACAAAAAATAATAATGTTTTAAATCCTATGTAGTTCATTATATTTTGTAATTTCTTTTATGTTATTTGATTAAATTATCTTTAGTTCTTGTTTTATTATTTATTTATAAAATAAGTGAAAATCGAAGATTAGAATGATAAAAATGTAATAACCTAAGAGGCACACACAATAATATATCGATTATTAAGTATAAAAAAAGCTAACGTGTTGTATATGAAAAGCGTTACTAAATTATATTATAGGCTTTTATGAATTTTTCCCTTCTTCTTTTTCTGCTAACGAGGCTTCTACGAGTCAAGTACCACAAAAGAAAAGAACAAAGTCCCATAAACATATATACATATCTATAATAAATTATCCAACATATAAAATCTCAGAAAATAAAATTAAATAAAAACAAGTATAAGAATGTTGTTGGGATTTGCGAGGAAATGGAAAAGTCTCGCGTACAAAACAAAACAAAAATAGGGCCTATTTTTATGGGGAGGAATTGTTTTTGTTTCTAACAAATGGATTGGTTGTAACTCCAATTATTTTATATATGATATTATATAGAATATTTCACCAACTTTTAAAAAAATTTAAAAAATTTATATTACTAAAATCAGAATTCAAATAGCTTAATGCACGTGTGTCTGTTTTGCTTTCTATTTGCGAGTAAACTAGACTGTTTGATTTTTGATTTTCACGTTATAAATTATTAAGAATTTTTTAAAAATTTGTTAAAAGTCTTCTATAAATATAATATACACCGTCATATATATATATATATAATAAGCATACAATTTATTTGTGTATAGAAAATAAAAAATATTCATACTGATTAGAACTTTTTCAGGATTCCTACAAGCTCTTATTTTGTATATATTTTTCCTTTTAACTAAGCATAAAAATTTAGGGCGTAAAACTAACTAGCTGACAATACAAAGGATATTATCAACTAACGTCCATCATTGTATGGAATCAAAATCTGACTTGTGGAGTTGTTACATCTAGTACTTGTTGTACTATTAGAACCAATTTGACCACCAAATTAAATTTCGAAAGTATTTATTGTCGTTGTGGCTCCAAGCAAGTACTCACTCTCTTCTTGACACAAATTATGAGCTTCTCTCCACGGGTGCTTTTCCATGATTCTCAATCCCTCTAGCTCCAAAGCCACTTCTTTCATGGTAGGTCTTTCTTGCCCTTTCACTCTTAAACACATTGATGCAAGTTTGGCAACTTCCTTTATTATTTCAATCCTCCCTTCCTTAACAATATTTTTGTCAAGAATCTCAAGCAAAAAATCCTCTTGCATTGAATTTAGAAAGAGCATTGCTAGGTTTCTTTCATTCTCAACTCTAGCAAAAGATACTGCTTTTTTGCCAGTAAGTAGCTCAGCTAAAACAACTCCAAAACTATAAACATCACTTTTATCAGTCAATTGGCCTGTTTGAAAGTATTCTGGATCCAAGTATCCCAGTGTACCTTGCACCAAGGTTGTAAGCTCACTTTTGTTTAAAGGAATAAGTCTAGAAGCTCCAAAATCAGATACTTTTGCTATGTAATTTTCATCTAATAGTATATTTGTTGTCTTAACATCCCTATGTATAATTGGTGTAGAACATTCAGAGTGCAAGTATGCAAGTACTCTGGCTATTTCTTCAGCGATCTTAATTCGCAGGTCCCATGAAAGTGGAGACTCATGACATTTCTCGTGAATATGATGGGACAAAGTCCCATTACCCACAAAATCATAAACAAGCAAAGGTGTTTCTGTCTCCAAACAACAACCTAATAGCCGAACCACATTTCTATGGCTGATTTGCAAAAGAACTGTCACCTCATTAATAAATTGCTCAGTTTCAGTTTGAACACCAAGCTTGGACTTCTTTATGGCAACCACTTTGTTATTTGGCAATATCCCTTTGTAAACTATTCCATATCCTCCTTTTCCAACAATTCTATCCTCATGAAAATTATTTGTGGCCCTTTGAAGTTCTTCCTCAGAAAAGACTTTTGTTGATTGAGATTCTTCTTGATTTAGTTGAGCAGATAATTGTTGTTGTAGTATCAACCCACCATTTTTTCTAAAAAACTTCTCTCTGAGATTTGTCAATTCTCTTTTCTTCACTTTCCACCATACTAAGAAAATTGCTGTCAACAAAACTAAGAGCCCAACTGTTGTACCTGCATGCATATTTTCGAACACCATAACTAAATATTCAAGAATGTTAAAACTTATCTCTTCAATATAATTTCTTGTTTGAAAATAATAATAACATGAAATTTGTACATAAATTGTATAAAGTGTGCTTCTAGGATTATCAATTAGAGATAATAATTGGTTGTCATGCCCAATATGTATCGTGCTTAAGTCCTTACTATACATGTGCTCCTGCTTTTGTCAAATATGGTGCTATTACAAAAAATAAAATTATATCAATATAAATTTGAAAAAACATTATTATTAAAGCACTATGAATACTTGAAACATAAAATAAAGGTTGTGAAGGACCTTTGTATAATGTTTTAAATTCATAGAATAGATGTTCTAAAAAAGTTGAATCTTTCTCAAACTATTCTATCTCTTCCAAGCTCTTTTGTGTTAAAGAAACAAAGTAACCTTATAGCTATAACAAAAACTAGTGTAAAGATGAAGCTATTTTTCTCTCTTCCTTTCTCTCATAAGAGTCACAAGGTAGAGTTTTGAAAGTTGTATAGCAGGTCGATACGCCCATTTATACATGGATTCAGGTAAGGTATCTGCTTTGTACGAATCCTTAGAGATTAATGATGATGATATCATCATCGTAGAGTTTGATGAGGATCAAGTGGAAGAAGGTTTGGCAAATGTGGCCAAAACCATTGAGGGACGTATTCTCACGACTAAGGTGGTTCCCAGGGAACCCCTTATTGATTTTGTTCGCCTAGTATGGAAGCTACGTGGGAAGTTTGAAATGGAATCCATGGGAAACAATGTTTTTCTGTTCCGTTATGTCTTGGATTTGGACTGGCGCCGCATCCTCGGTGAGGGAACATAGATATTTGAGAATAGTTTGATGGTGCTTAAGGACCCGAAGGGGGCTGATGACTTTTCTAAACTAATTTTTGTTAAATATGCCTTTTGGATCCAACTCCACAACCTTCCAATTTTTTTTTTGTCCAAAGTCAAAGGATCATACTTTGGTAGCCTGATTGGAGAGGTATTGGAGGTTGATGCTAACAAATATGGAGACTGGCTTGGAAAATTTGTAAGAGTGAAGGTGTTAATTCGAGTGGACAAACCTCTACCTAGATTCATTAAAGCCAAGATTATGGATGGTGAAGTGCTTCGCCTATTCCGCTGAAATTTGAAAGGTTCCCTGTGCTTTGTTTCAACAGTGGGACTTTAGGTCATCCTATACATGACTGCCCAGAAAAAGTTATAAACGTGAAGGGTGTCATTAAATTAAAGTATGGTGAATGGATTTGCAAGGTGCTAGTTTTGAGACCCGCCATATCTAATAAACGTACACGACACAACTCAACCATGGACAATAAATCAGTGCCTCGTTTATCAATGTTTAAGGGGGGTGGAGAAGCTCTTCTTCATCTTTTCCAATGCCGACATGGGATAAGAAGATGGCCAATCCGAGTGGTACCATTATGGAAAGAAACAACATAAAAGGAAAGAGTATTAGTTCTAAAAACTAATTTGGCTGCCAAAAAGTCTATTGAAAGCAATGAACAAAAAGGCAAGAGCCATATCCCAGTTGTCAATCCAATAGTCAACTTTGTCTCTCAATCAAATATGGCAACTAGCGATCCTAAGATCAATATGCCTTTGTTCTGTAGTGGAAAAAAGGACATAATGACTCTTAATAAAAAAGGATTCAACCTTTACTCCCGAAATTCCTCTAAGTAGACCCATTAATTCAAGCATGAATTTGGAAGAATATGAAAATTTAGGCATACACTATGCATTAAGGATGGGAGTGCTCTAGGAAACAATAAGGAAAAGGTCAATGAAAATGAAGGAAATGATACAAGCAATGCCACATCATTTATAATTTACGGTAAGAAAAATGTTATTTATCCTGATTGAATATTTTCCCAATCCAAATGTCATTAATAAATGTTGCCACGTAATAAAAAAAATAGAATTTTAAGTAATGAGCTTTTTGACACAAGTGAGTCGGGTTCGGATTTGAATGACCCAACTCACGCATATGTTTGCATGGGGACGCCCGATCATGTGCATGTGAATGATACAATGACAACTAATATTTCTGCTATGTTGGGGTCTCCTACTTTAACTCAACTGATGCTCCTATATCTGCCATAAATGCTCCCAAGAACCTAAGAACCCGTTTTCTTCCTTCCTCACTTTCCTGAGCCACAAATGGTAGCAATAGCAAGATACCCAAATGTACTGGTTCTTCAAAAATTCTCCATCCTAAAAAGAACGTTCGTTCTTCACCTATTGCTTCAGATTCTTCCAACAAAAAACTAGCGGAACATATGGACCCTCACCATGAGATTCCTTCATCGTTGAGGGCTTTGTTTTGAACGCTTTGGTTCTAGTTTCTTTACCTCTCCGGGTTGGTGATGAAACCCATATCCCGGTATCATCAGCAGGGCCTGCAAAGCAGGGCTGCCGGTTACAATGAATCTCTTACTCTAGAATGTTCGGGGAATGGGTAGTGACCGAAAGTTCAATGCCCTTAACACCCATATTCGGGCTCTTCAACCAGACCTCATTTTTCTGTCCGAGACTCTTAGTAACCACATACAACTTGAGCTGCTCCGGGTCCGTCTCAGTTTCACTAGTAAATTTTGTTGTACATAAAAGGGGTCGTAGTGAAAAGACTCAATTGAAGTGGACCTTGTTTCTTTCACATTTTCTCATATTGACGTAATGGTTTCATCGGAAGGTTCTCAACCTTGGAGTTTCACAGGCTTCTATGGTCAACCCGATGCTAATTTAAGATATGAATCCTGGAAACTCTATCACGGGGTTGCCCACTTCCAATCGGGTCCATGGCTTTGTGGGGTTGATTTGAATGGGATGATTTTCAATTCCAAAAAATATGGAGGAGGTCCTAGACCGAATTACCTCATGAATAATTTTAAAAGAACTCTTGAGGATTGTGGAGTGGTTGACATGGGGTTCTTGGGAGCCAAATTCACATGGTGTAATCAGCAATCACCTCCATCCTTCACCCAATGCCACCTTGATCCCATGCTTAGTAACAATGAGTGGTTGCATCTATTTCTGAGATATTCTATTCATCATCTTGATTATTGGGCAGTGATCATAAACCCTTGTGTAAGGACCAATATTTTGTGTATGACAAATTAGGTCCAGTCGCGTCTCGAATGGACTTTTGTTATGTCTAGAGTTTATTCGTTTTTAGTTAGAGTCCACGTCAGCATGTGTGTAAAGCAAGGTTGTTAGTGAGTTACAGCTGTTAGTTGGTTCGGGATTATACCTAATTGCAGCCAATGATATATTTTGGTCTCGTTAATTAGTTATAACCAACTCTCTTCGTTCGATAGATTCGATTGGGTGTTTTTGCTCTGTTTTTTTTTTTCTATTGATTTTTGCAGGTGTTGGCAAGAAACTCCATTGAAGATGGTTGAAGGTTTCTGTGCAAGCTCTGGAATCAAGCCGTGATTGCTGAAGGAGTTCAGCTGGGTCTTGATGCTATAGATTCGAAGGTTTTCGGATTTGTGGTATTGTTGAAGGGAGTTCAACATTGAAGCAAGGGGATCTTGCATTTATAACCAAGGGATTTGGTTGTTTAGGGTAAAAAGCTTCACTTTATTTTGAGATAGATTGTACAGTTTTACATATTGATTCTTGAACTGGTTTATGTAAAATTACTTTTGAATATAGTGAGAGTTATTATCCTGGTTCAGGGAACCCAAGCACTAGTCGGCTGGAATGAGTTTTCAGTGCAGACGAAGCTTGTAATTTTGTGTGTCATTGTAAAACTGGAAAGATAGGCAAAAACTTAGGTTTTTCAATTGGTATCAGAGCCAGGTTGATCTAATTGTTTTTCTTTCGATCCTCCTATCTTTTGTGTACTGAAATTGATTGTTGATTTGTCTTCGTGTAATTCGCAATTCTTGTTTTTCTGGGTTCTCCAGTTGACACTGACCCTCTCTGAGTTCCGACTCTGGGAATATATTGTCTTTTGTTTTTGTTTAATTGTTTGTACAGAATGGAGATGTTCAGAGAAGGAGGTTCCATACTCGACCCCCAATGCTTGAAGGGGCAAATTATCCTTACTGGAAGACAAAAATGCGTGCATTCTTGAGAGCTGTTGATGAACGGGTGTGGATGGCTGTTGAAGATGGATGGAAGTGTTCAACTGTTGTTGAGGATGAGGTTGTTAAGCCTAAAAAAATGAGTCGATTGACTACAGAAGAGATGGAATGGGCCAATTTTAATTCAAAGGCTATGCATGCTCTCTTTAATGCAGTTTCTACAAATCAGCTGAAAGTCATAGCCAACTGTGAAATTGCCAAAGAAGCTTGGGAGAAACTGAGAATAAAAAATGAAGGAACTGATGCTGTAAAGAAGTCCAGACTGAGGGCTTTGGCAAAAGCATTTGAAAATCTGTCTATGGAGGAGGAAGAAACTGTAGCGAAGTTCCATGCCAAATTGTGCGATATCTCGAATGAATCTTATGCACTTGGAAAGACTTACTCAAACAGAAAACTGGTTCGCAAGGTGCTTGGAGTTCTGCCTCGAAAGTTCATGTCAAAAGTTACCTCTATAGAAGAAATGAGAAATGTCGAGGAACTTGATCTTGATGAGTTAATTGGGTCATTGCAGAACTATGAAATAAGTCTCACCCGGTGGAAGAAAGGCAAGAAGCAGAAAGATCCCGAAATAGAAAAAGCTGATAATAGTCTTGCATTTGTGCATAAGGAGGAAAAGAAGTTGATCTCAGATGCATCTGAGGGTTTCACTGATGAGACTTTTGCGTTGCTGACCAAGAATTATGCTAAATTCTTGAAAAGGAATTACAAGAAAAACTTTCGAGGAGGAAAAGAGAATGGTCCCAGAAGAAACTTTGGTGGAAACAATAAGCAAACCCAGCAGTTTGGTGACAAGAAAAACATGGGAATACAGTGCTGAGAATGTGACGGTTTTGGACATATTCAAGCTGAGTGTGCCAACACTCTTAAGAAGAAGAAAGCCTTAGCAGCTACATGGAGTGATAGTGATGAAGAAAAGAGCTCCACCTCAAGTGACAGGTCTAATGAAGAGAAATAGGTGGTGGCTTTTGTGGCAAAGAGTCATCAATTAATGTGTTCAGAGGAAGATGGAAACTCAAGCTCAACAGATGAGGACAGTGATGGGAGACAGCATGCATATGAGGAGATGTTCGCTCAATGGGAGTATATGGCTAAACAAATCAAAGGTCTCACTAGTGCCAAACAACAACTTGAATTTGAGAAGGATGGGTTGGAGGACACTGTTAAAAAGCTCACAAAACAGCTTGATGAGAAGGACAGTGAGATTTACAAACTGACTGCAGATTTAATAAGGGCTAGACAATCTCTTGAGTTTATCCCTCTAGGAACTGCTGCAATTAACCACACCTTGCAATTACAAAAACCATATGGAGATCGAACATCCATTGGGTACAAAATGCTTTACAAGAAAGGGGAAATTTTGGGAATTAATGATCCCTCTTCGTCCAAGAACAAGGAAGATAAGACTCATGATGACTCAATGCACAATACTTTCAGTCTTGGTTTTCCAGATTCCACTAAACGGATCAATGTCTCATCTGGACCCATCAAGTTGAGATTCGAAGGAAGGAAGACTATCCTGGATGGTCAGGTTCAAAAGGAGAGATTTGTTCCCATTTTTCATTTTTGTAACAGAAGAGGACATATTAGACCCAGATGCTACAAGTTGCAGGCGTATTTGAAAGCTATGATCGATCTTCCAAATAACTTTCAACAACTAAATCGATTTACTGGAAAGTTGTCATCTAGTGAGTGGAAACCAAAATCTGATCTTAACACGAATGTTGCATTAGTTGCCCACACCTCTCTTTCAGCTTTTCACGAAGATCAATGGTACTTCGACAGTGGATGTTCCCGACATATGACCGGCAACAGAAATGTGCTGGTAAACTATAAAGAAGGAAAGGAGGGAGTTGTGACCTTCAATGATGGGAACAAGGGTCAGATCTTTGGAAAAGGTGATCTGGTGCTAAATGGAGTAGCTCCATTGACTAAGGTGTTGTACGTTAAAGGTCTCAAGGCAAATCTTATTAGCATCAGCCAACTCTGTGACAATGACTACACTGTAAGTTTCTCTAAAACCCATTGTCTTGTTGCAACTAATGGGTGCTCAGTCTTGACAGGTAATAGAACCAGCGACAACTGCTATGCGCTAAGCAATCAAGTCTTGTGCAATAGATCCTTTTTTGATAAGCCAGACCTGTGGCACTATAGACTGGGGCACTTGAACTTTAGAGACTTGAAGAGAATTGTGAAACTACAAGCTGTTCAAGGGATACCAGAGATGAAAGTCACTAGAGATAGGTTGTGTGGGCCTTGCCAACTGGGAAAACATACAAAAGCCTCACATCCTCCTGTAAACATGCTTCTCACCTCCCGTGTGCTGGAGTTGATTCATGTGGATTTAATGGGACCCATGCAGAATGAAAGTCTAAGTGGTAAACGATTTGTCATGGTTCTTGTTGACGATTACTCTAGGTACTCTTGGGTAGATTTCCTCAAAGAAAAGTCAGACACTTTTGGACTCTTTTCAGCCTTAGTTCTCAGACTCAAAAATGAAAAGGAATCTAAGATTGGGAAAGTCTATCGACTTCGAAGTGGCCATGGAAAAGAGTTTGAAAACACTGTGTTCTCCGATTTCTGCGATCAGTTAGGAATAAAACATGAGTTTTCAGCTCCAAAAACACCTCAATAGAATGGGGTTGTTGAAAGGAAGAACAGGACCTTACAAGAAATGGCTAGGGTAATGATGCATGCTAAGGACATTTCTAAGCATTTTTGGGCTGAAGCAATTAATATAGCCTGTTATATCTGCAATCGGGTTCATCTGAGAACTAGCACGACACAGATTGCCTATGAGCTTTGGAAAGGAAGGACTCCTAATGTCAGTCATATGCACATTTTTGGATGTGTGTGCTATGTCCTAAATGATCGAGAACATTTAGGAAAATTTTATCCAAGGAGTGATGAAGGAGTGTTTCTTGGGTATTCGCTTAACAGTCGTGTCTATCGTGTGTTCAACAAAAGAACTTGTTCAGTGGTTGAGTCCATCAATGTTTGATTTGATGACTTGGAAAACTCTGAAGAACCAATGGCAGATGATGAAGCTCCAGTATTAACTACACCTGTTCCAGTCACAGCTAGACAAAACCAAATGGTTCCTGACACTCCGTCTAGGTCACTTCTGTTGGTTTTTATTGATCAAATCAGAGATTATATACAGCGAAACAACAATCAAATTGTCAGTTTAATCCCAAAAGATTTCTAGATCTACTTCTTCACATGCATATATATATTGAATCAAGGACATGAATAGAAAAATTATCTCAGGTCTTTCCTTGCTGCTATCTTTTCGTATGGCTAAATCCTCGAGATCTCACACCAAGATCTTCCAAAATGTTCTCAGGCACACAAAGAACGAGTGTGGGCTCGCTATACAAATAATAGGCAATAAATTATTTATCAGATGTTCTCAACACATGAGATATGATAAAGTTTTGGACCTAGGTTTTGTGAAGAACAATGACTTTTGTTTATGTCACTGTTCTCTTTCTCTGAGAGAGATTCCTAGATATTTTTCTATCCCTGAAAAGTTACGTTCTCTGAAAAACTGATATCATATATTTAATATATCCTATATATTAAAATATTTGTTATTTTAAACAAATTTAAAATAACTGATCAGTTATCAGATTTTTGTTTAAATAATAATATTTTAATCATATTAAAATATCTCATTATTTATTTAATATTTAAATAACTAAAATTGTAGAATCAAGAGACTGAGTACACTCTCTTATGCGTGTAGCACAGTGCCTGTGCACTGTGCCGCATGTGTACCACATGCCTATGATGGCGTGTGATTTTTCCTAATTTTTATTATTATTTAAATACCAAAAATTCCAAAAATAAATTAATTCAAAATTAATTATATTTTTGTTAAATCAAATAATTAATTAATTCTTAATTAATTAATTACAGATAATTAAGCAATAATTATGTTTGATACATAGAAAAATATTTTACTTATCACATAAGTCCATTTTGCCCATTTTTGTATTTACCTTTGTCAGTGTTTGTTTGAGTCATTTCGGAGACCATGGACCTATAACATTAAGCTCCAATAAATTGAAACTAAATAATTAAATTCTTTAATTATAATAGTTAATTTATTAATTATGATATTACTCCACTATAAATTCAGAATTGCACTCTTTATGTTATAGATATACTTTTACAGAAATCTTTTTCTTAAGTCGTCCATTGATATAACCATCTTACAATAGTTCAACCCTCTAATTAATTAGTTCATAAATTAGAATGGAAGAATTACCATTTTACCTTTCTAATTTACTTCTTATTCCTTAAGTACCATTAATTCACTAGTGAATAATTAATCTATAATCTAATTATAGATTTGAGCTCAAAAATCATTCAGTTCCAGAATTAACCCTTAAGGGAACTAATATACGATCTGTTAGGAAAGATTAGATTATGTATTGTTGATACATGTTCTCAGCCATCCATGATATTAAATCTCCAAAACAAAAGTCATTAGCCTCATTCTTTGAAGAGACCTTAACGAATGAATCAAAAGATTTAATAAACATGAACAGGAGTTCATGAACACTTAGGATTTAGGTTGATCTATAAATGATCATCGGTTATGATATGAATTACAAGTCTTTATTGTCAAATGATTTTTGGATAAAGACTTTAATTCACATCGATCCATGTCATATATAATCATATTATATAAAGCACCTTTACTGAGATGTCTTTCCACATCAATAATCTGAATCTAGATTATTTGTATCATTATGATACTCAGTAAACCGTACTTACAACTCCAATTAAAGAATTCCATAACTTTAATTTGTTGTTGTTGACTATTTTTATTCATTCATGTGATCTTAATTCTCTCGTACTAATACAAGATCACATCCTCAATAATGAATATGGAATTTTTCTGATATTTACAAAATTATTCAAACAATAATTTAACAATCTAAATATGACAATAATAATAAACCATCGTATTTATTTATTCACAGAAAAAACAAATGTCTTTACATGCTTTTAGGACACACTCCTAACAACTTCATACTGAACCAACCGTGTCAGAGGAACAAGAAGTCGGTCATAGCAGCTCACAGTGTGATGAGGAAGCTACCAGTGCTCTGCAAAAGGGGTCTCAACATGCAAAGCTTTATAAAAATGGACCCCCTTCCTGGATTCAGAAGGCTCATCCCCCTGATATTGTTATTGGAAATCCAAATGCTACCATGGTCACCAGAAGAAAATTACAAAATCTGATTGCCTTCGCCTGTTACTTATCTCAGATTGAGCCAAAAAGTGTCAAGGATGCTCTTTTAGATGAGTTATGGCTTGCTGCTATGCAAGATGAGATGTTCCAATTCAAACGAAATGATGTGTGGATCTTAGTACCCCTACCTGAAGGAGCTAATGTTGTTGGAACTAAATGGATTTTCAAGAATAAACCAGATGCGTTTGGCACTGTCATAAGGAATAAGGCAAGGTTAGTTGCACAAGGTTACAATCAGGTGGAAGGAGTGGACTTTGAAGAAACCTTTGCCCCCGTTGCAAGGTTGGAATCTATTCGGTTACTTCTTGCAATCGCATGCCATCTGAGAATCAAATTACATCAAATGGATGTAAAAAGTGCATTTTTGAATGGTATTCTCCAAGAGGAAGTTTATGTGAAACAACCTCAAGGTTTTGAGGACCCTCAGTTCCCTAACCATGTTTTCCAATTGAAAAAGGCCCTATTTGGGTTAAAGCAAGCTCCCCGCGCATGGTATGACAGACTTACTGCCTACCTTCTGTCAAATGGATTCACCCGTGGTAGTGCAGATAATACTATCTTTATCAGGTATCTAACTGATGGAATATTTGTTGCACAGATATATGTGGATGACATAATTTTTGGGTCAACTTGTGAGAGTGAGGTTACTAGGTTTGTGGAACTTATGCAAAGTGAGTTTGAGATGAGTCTAATAAGAGATCTATCTTATTTTCTAGGACTTCAGATTAAGCAATCAGATCAGGGAATGTTTATTTCTCAGCCTAAGTATACCAAGTCCATTTTCGAAAAGTTTGGTTTCACTCAGGTCAAACATGCACGCACTCCTATAGGCACCACCTCTAAACTGAATAAAGATGAATTTGGGGACCCGGTAGATCCAACCATGTACTGTAGCATGATAGGAAGCCTGTTGTATCTCATAGCTAGTCGTCCTGACATTTCCTTTAGTGTTGGTCTATGTGCCCGTTATCAAGCCAATCCTAAACAATCTCATCTTACTGCTGTCAAACGTATTTTTAAATATCTTGCAGGGACTATCGAATTTGGTTTATGGTATTCATGTGATACAAATATGTCCTTGGTAGGGTATAGTAATTCTGATTGGGCAGGATCTATAGATGATAGGAAAAGTACTTATGGGGGTTGTTTCTATATAGGGAACAACTTGGTCTCTTGGTTTAGTAAGAAACTGTAAGGAGTGTGTCCTAAAAGCATGTAAAGACATTTGTTTTTTCTGTGAATAAATAAATACAATGGTTTATTATTATTGTCATATTTAGATTGTTAAATTATTGTTTGAATAATTTTGCAAATATCATAAAAATTCCATATTCATTATTGAGGGCGTGATCTTGTATTAGTACGAGAGAATTAAGATCACATGAATGAATAAAAATAGTCAACAACAACAAATTAAAGTTATGGAATTCTTTAATTGGAGTTGTAAGTACGGTTTACTGAGTATCATAATGATACAAATAATCTAGATTCGGATTATTGATGTGGAAAGACATCTCGATAAAGGTGCTTTATATAATATGATTATATATTACATGGAGCGATGTGAATTAAAGTCTTTATCCAAAAACCATTTAACAATAAAGACTGGTAATTCATATCATAACTGATGATCATTTATAGATCAACCTAAATCCTGAGTATTCATGAACTCCTGTTCATATTTATTAAATCTTTTGATTCACTCGTTAAGATCTCTTCAAGGAATGAGGCTAATGACTTTTGTTTTGGAGATTTAATATCATGGATGGCTGGGAACATGTATCAACAATACAGAATCTAATATTTCCTAACGGATCGTATATTAGTTCCCTTAAGGATTAATTCTGGAACTGAATGATTTTGAGCTCAAATCTATAATTAGATTATAGATTAATTATTCACTAGTGAATTAATGGTACTTAAGGAATAAGAAGTAAATTAGAAAGGTTAAATGGTAATTCTTCCATTCTAATTTATGAACTAATTAATTAGAGGGTTGAACTATTGTAAGATGGTTATATCAATGGACGACTTAAGAAAAAGATTTCTGTAAAAGTATATCTATAACATAAAGAGTGCAGTTCTGAATTTATAGTGGAGTAATATCAGAATTAATAAATTAACTATTATAATGAAAGAGTTTAATTATTTAGTTTCAATTTATTGGAGCTTAATGTTATAGGTCCATGGTCCCCAGAATGGCTCAAACAATCACTGTCAAAGGCAAATACAAAAATGGGCAAAAATGACTTATGTGATAAGTAAAATATTTTTCTATGTATCAAACATAATTATTGTTTAATTATGTGTAATTAATTAATTAATTATTTGATTTAACAAAAATATAATTAATTTTGAATTAATTTATTTTTGGGATTTTTGGTATTTAAATAATAATAAAATTGGGAAAAATCACATGCTTGCACATGCATGTGGTACACGTGTGGCACAGTGCACAGGCATTGTGCTACACGCATAAGAGATAGACTTGGTCTCTTGATTCCACAATTTTAGTTATTTAAATATTAAATAAATAATAAGATATTTTGATTTGATTTAAATACTATTATTTAAACAAAAATCTGATAACTTATCAGTTATTTTGAATTTGTTTAAAATAACAAATATTTTAATATATTAGATATCAATTTTCACAGAACGTAAGTTTTCAGGGATAGAAAAATATCTAGGATTCTCTCAGAGAAAAAGATCAGTGACAAAAACAAAGGTCATTGTTCTTCACAAAACCTAGGTCCAAACTTTATCAGATCTCATGTGTTGAGAATATCTGATAAATAGTTATTGCCTATTATTTGTATAGCGAGCCCACACTCGTTCTTTGAGTGACTGAGAACATTTTGGAAGATCTTGGTGTGAGATCTCAATGATTCAGCCATACGAAAAGATAGCAACAAGGAAGGACCTGAGGTAATGTTTCTATTCTTGTCCTTGATTAAATATATATATGAGTGTGAAGAAGTAGATCTAGAAATCTTATGGGATTAATCTGACAATTTGATTGTTGTTCCACTGCGCATAATCTCTTATTTGATCAATAAAAACCAACAGAAACAACATTCTATTTCACTCTCCACTGCTAAAGCAGAGTACATTGCGGCTGGCAGCTGTTGTACTTAGCTCATCTGGCTCAATAAGATGCTCACTGATTATGGCTATCCCCAAAAGTCATTGACCCTCTTTTGTGATAGCACATGCGCCATTAACATTTCGAAAAACCCAGTTCAACATTCAAGGACCAAACACATTGACATACGTTATCATTTCATTAGAAACATGGTTGAGTCTAAATTGCTAACAATTTCTCATGTTTCCACTAATGCCCAGTTAGCATATTTGTTTACAAAAGCTCTTGATGCTCAAATTTATGCTCATCTCCGAACCAGCATTGGTCTCTGCACCATCTGAGAGGTTCGGTGTTTCGTCTGGTCACATTTTTTTTCATGCTTTACCAAATTTTATTTTCCCTAA
Source organism: Humulus lupulus (assembly GCF_963169125.1). Lineage (NCBI taxonomy): Eukaryota > Viridiplantae > Streptophyta > Magnoliopsida > Rosales > Cannabaceae > Humulus > Humulus lupulus. The sequence continues at coordinate 37,530,221 of NC_084801.1, read as the reverse complement.
GTTTGTGTGAATTACTTGTTTCTTGGTCACTGCTTCTTAATCACACTATTTTTTCCAAGATTTAGAATTGAGCCCTTATTTTCTCCAGCTCAAAAGGCTACCATTATTGGATGCAATGGGAAGAGCTTCCTTTGTACCATCATATGCCCTGAGGAGTTTGCTCCTCCTCTTGGTATTTGATGAGCAAAATAAATAGAAAGGAGACGGCTACATCTCTGATGATGAGTGAAAGCCAGTGCTGGGAACTTGGAAAACTCAGACTGTTTGTTGTCAAAAGAGGATATATCAAGTAAAAATACAAAAACAAAAAAAAGTTTTTTATGAGGAGTGAGTGGACCATTTACTGCTTATTGGTCCACATGAGGTCTTTTTGCACACACAAATGAAAATAATGGCTCAAAACTCTTGTTAAGAAAAACTTTGTGTGTTTACTCAGACAGTGTTTCTTCCGAGTGTATATATCACAAACTTTTCTCATTTTTTTTTTGTAAGCATGATGTGTATATTTTGATCAGATATTTTAATCCATGTTGAGCTTCTCAGAGTAGTTGTTCCTAAATCTCTACTGCCATTCAAGTTTTTTTTTAAACGTTGGCTGTTTGGATTCTATTCTATTCTTGTTTTTATTTAAAAAAAAAAAAAATGTCTGGTTTGGTCTTTCATATATTAGTGTGGGTTATTTTTTAATGGGCTTTGTCATTCTTTGTGCACGTTCAATTTCTTGTAGGGGCATTCATAAAGTCTTTCTATAAATATAACATCACTTGAGCTTGTGTGAGTTGTGTTTACAGTGGTCCAATTGCAGAAACCCTAAAGGAGTTCAGCATTATGAAGCAAAGAGCCAATCGACTTCGTTCCCGTCTCCAATCTTCTGATGTCGCCGATGTGCCAGTCTCTCCTTCTCCGAAGGTGGCTGTCCCATCTTCTGTGGATGCATCTGTGCCATCTGCAATCGCCACATCACCCCAGTCGAGTTGTGTCCCCTGCTCTTGATCCTAGTGTGGCTATGGCCATTGTTCCGGTTCTGCCTACCGTCGCGGAGTCATCTCCATCTTCTCCGTTGCCGTCCCTTCCCAAGGTGGTGACTGCGTCTGTTCCTCCCGTCAGTCCCTCAGACAATGTAATCCATGCCTGTCCGCCTTGTTCTGTTGGTAAGTCACCTAAACGTGTTACTCGTTCCTCTGTTGTGTCTGCGTCTTCCCCTGTTGCATCCTCTCCATTGCCGAACCCAAACACACCATCTATTCCTCCTCCAACGTCGCCTGTTAAGCCGTCCTTAACCAAGACCCCCAAGACTCGGTCTGCCTCCAAACCCAACCCCAAACTCACACCCCCACCCAAACCCGCACCCCAACCCCAACCCACACCCCGACCCCGACCCCAACCCCAACCCAATCCCGCCCCCCAACCCCAACCCACACCTCATCCCACACCCACCCCCAAACCCCATGTTCATGTGCAGTCCAAAGGAAAAGATAAAATGCATGAGTCCTCACCTCTCAACAAACCATCGGCTCCAAAATGTAAGCCCAAGGACACTCCGTTTGCACCCTCTCCTAAAAATTCCAAGCTTACCTTTAGTTCTAAGGATTCTGTGTTTTTTTTTTATCCATCATCTATTCAATACTTTGTTGATGCTACCAAGGCCTCGCATTATCAGAGATGGTTTGCTATGCGCGACTTGTGGCCTGAATATACTGTTGTTTTGGAGGATTTTCCTGAGTTAGTTGAACTTTTACAATCTAGGCATTGGGTTAATACCGTGTCCAAATTGGTGTCTCCTCATCCCATTATCATTAGGGAATTTTATGCTAATTTAGATAGGTCTGTTATCAATGGGAAAAATGAGGATTGTCTTACTGCTTTTGTAAGGGGTAGTCGTATAAAATTTGCACCATCCACTATATCTCGTGCACTCAAGGTTCCAAAAGTTCTTAAACCTGAATATAATAAGTCCTACCGTCCAGATCAATCTACCATGGGTCATGTTTTAACTGGCCAGCCTGATTATGTTTGGGGGAATCATGAGATTCCTGTGACTAAGTTGACTCCTTTCTATCGGGTTCTTCATCGTGTGGCCTTGTATAATTGGTTTCCCAATTCTCACCTCTCATCTATTACACTTGAGATTGGGAAGTTTTTATATGCTGTGGGTACTGGCGTGTCTATTGATTTGGCTACTCTCATTTATGATCGAATTGTTGATGTCGCCTCCTCTACTGGTACTCGTAACAAGTTGCCATTTCCAAGCCTGATTCAGCAGATTATTCAGCCTGCCAAACCAGCGTTGACCACTCATGACTTCCAGGTTCCCAATCCTATTTTGTGTAAAGGTTTTCTGGCAACTCTCAACAAGAAGGTCTCCTCCACTGTTCCTTCTTCTTCGCAGCCGTCTAAGCTCAAAGATCCTATGTTTAATGGTATGTCTGATTCTAGTTGGCAAGTCCAGTTATATACTGAGTTCAAGGCATTCACTAAACGTTACAAGAAAGCTCAGAAGTGGAAAATGGCCTTTGAAGCATCGATGTACAAGCTTGTTCAAGTGGTCAAGGCTCTGGTTGTTCAGTCTGAGTATGGCTCTCAGTTATCACCATCGATACATGTTTCTTCTCCAGCGTTTCATCGGGACTCCTTTGGTGAATCTTCTGTGCCTCCTGAGTCTTCTGTTCCTATTTAGGGGGAGTCCACTACTCCTGCTCCAGTTGCATCTCATGTGCCCCCAGTCTCATCTATAGTTCCTCCTGCTGACACAACGTTAGACACATCCGTTCCACCTACGCTTCCTGATGCCCTTCCTCATGCTCCTGATTCGACTGCACCTCTCCAGGGGGAGCAATCTGCTACCGCTATCAATTGATTGTGCTGAAAGATTATGCTCAATGAAGAGGGAGATGAACTTCTATTACTTCTTTTGTCACTTTGATCATGTGTTACTCTTTGTTATTTTGATCGCTTAAAACTCTATTTACTGATTTCACATACTCTTTTATATTTTGTTCGTATTTTGGCTGTTTAAGACTCTTTTACTGTTTGACCAGACTATTATTGATTACATAGTTAATCTTTTGATTTACACTATTTCTTTCTTGTCATTGACCATAATTTGTCAAGGGGGAGATTGTAAGGACCAATATTTTGTGTATGACAAATTAGGTCCAGTCGCGTCTGGAATGGACTTTTGTTATGTCTAGAGTTTATTCGTTTTTAGTTAGAGTCCACGTCAGCATGTGTGTAAAGCAAGGCTATTAGTGAGTTACAGCTGTTAGTTGGTTCGGGATTATACCTAACTGCAGTCAAGGATATATATTGGTCTGGTTTATTAGTTATAACCAACTCTCTTCATTCGATAGATTCGATTGAGTGTTTTTGCTCTGTTTTTTTTTTCTTCTATTGATTTTTGCAGGTGTTGGCAAGAAACTCCATTGAAGATGGTTGAAGGTTTCTGTGCAAGCTCTGGAATCAAGCCGTGATTGCTGAAGGAGTTCAGCTGGGTCTTGATGCTATAGATCCGAAGGTTTTCGGATTTGTGATATTGTTGAAGGGAGTTCAACATTGAAGCAAGGGGATCTTGCATTTATAACCAAGGGATTTGGTTGTTTAGGGTAAAAAGTTTCACTGTATTTTGAGATAGATTGTACAGTTTTACATATTGATTCTTGAACTGGTTTATGTAAAATTACTTTTGAATATAGTGAGAGTTATTACCCTGGTTCAGGGAACCTAAGCACTAGTCGACTTGAATGAGTTTTCAGTGCAGACGAAGCTTGTAATTTTGTGTGTCAACTCTTATGATTGTGTTGTTAATGTTCAAGTATATTTCAAGATACAACCTAGATGAATATTGTAAAACTGGAAAGATAGGCTAAAACTTAGGTTTTTCACCTTGAATGTCCAAATTTATAACAACTCCTCACCAATGCCACTGCCTCCCTCTATCGGTAAACGTCGATTTCACTTTTAAATGGCTTGGGTCGATGAAGAAGATTTTCGCTCCTTAATAGCTCGAGAATGGAATGGTGATTCACATGGTTCTCTGACATCTATTGAGAATAGTATTGGAGACGTGACTGCAGCTCTTGCTTCTTGGAACAAAACCTAATATAGACGTCACCATGCTCAAATTCAGGAAAAAAAGAAGTAGCTCCATTTCATGGATTCTAATCTCAATAGTGTATGCTGGGAAGAATATAACAAAGTGGAACACGACCTTGATGTTCTATTGTACAAGCAGGAAAAATACTGGGCTTCAAGGTCCAAACACAATTGGCTTAAACTCGGCGATAGAAATATAACTTTCTTCCACCAGAGTGCTTCGAGTCACATAATGAAAAATTTCATTGGTAGCCTAAAGGATGCTTTTGGTGTCTAACTCAAGGGTTAAGAAATCGTTTCAACCATCCTACAAGACTATTTCAAGGTATTGTTTTCCTCTAGTATATCATCCAATAACTCTTCAGACCGAGTCCTTAATACCATTCCTAATTGGGTTTCGCCTTCTATGAATGAGTAGCTTACTGGACCTTTCACTCAAGAGGAAGTTAAACATGCCATATTTCAAATGAGTCCTAATACTAGTCCTGGCAGAGATGACTTGAATGTGGGATTCTTTCAAAAATTATGGGATGTAGTGGGCATGGATGTTTGTGGGGTCCGTCTTTCCTTCCTCAATGGTGACAGTTGTCTCAAAAGAATTAACTCAACACTAATTGCTCTCATTCCTAAAGTTGATAACCCATCTAGTGCAACAGATTTTTGGCCTATAAGCATTTGTAATGTTATCTACAAAATCATTGCAAAAGCTATGACTAATCGAATGAGGGAGATCCTTGGCAATGTCATATCTGAAGAACAAAGTGCTTTCCTCCCAGGGCGTCTCATCACAGATAATGCTATGATTGGCTTTGAGTGCGCCAATGCCTTAAAACAATGTTGATCAGGTAAACAAGGGGCTATAGCGTTACAACTTGATATGTCTAAGGCCTATGATAGTGTAGAATGGTCATTTATTTGTGATGTAATGAAGCAATTGGGGTTTCATGAATCGTGGATTCACAAAGTATATGCTTGTATCTCTTCTATTAATTACTCTATCATTTTAAATGGTGAAATTGTGGGAAATATTTTTCTGGTGCGTGGCCTTAGACAAGGAGATCCTCTCTCCCCTTTGTTGTTTCTTTTGTGTGCTGAAGGCTTCTCGGCCCTTGTTAGACGTGATTGTGATGCAGGGCTACTACCAGGTATTCAATGTGGTAGATTAGGCCTGCCCATTTCTCATTTATTTTTTGTTAATGACAGTCTATTTTTCTTTAAAGCATCTGCTACTGCCTGTGGCCGATTTAAAGATATCCTCAACCAGTACAATGCAACTTCATGTCAATTGGTGAATTTTTCAAAATCAGCAATTTGCTTTAGCTCTTAAATTTCAGTGGCAGATAGAGCATCTTTGGCCTCTATTTTAGAAGTAAATGTGGTCGAGCGTCACGAAAAATATATGGGGCTTCCTTTGTTTTCCAGGAAAAATGAAGAAATGTCTCTTTCATTCTTTACAAGACCGTATATGGTAAAAGCTCTTCAGTTGGAAAGGTAAATTCTTCTCTGTGGGGGGGAAGAGATTCTTTTGAAGGTAGTTATCCAGTCAATTTCAACATACTTCATGAACTTATTCATGCTCTCTTCCTCTCTCATAAAGGAAATTCACATGTTATGTGCTAGATTTTTGTGGGGAGGTGATGCCACTAAAAGGAAAATGCATTGGTGTACTTGGGAGAAAATGTGTTGGCACAAAAATATAGATTGTCTTGGGTTTTGAGGGCTTTCTTTATTCAACCAAGCCCTCCTTGTGAAACAAGCTTAGCATCTTTATTCTTATCCAGATTCTCTTGTGGCTCAAGTTATGAAAGGTCTCCACCACCCCATCAATAACTTCTTCAATGCTAAGAACCATAACAGTTCATCTTACATTTGGAGAAATATCATTTGCGGTCGAGACATGTTTAAAAGTGGTTCTAGATGGCAAGTTGGAAGTGGGGAGGATATTGCAATACTATGCCATCTCCCCAAGAGTCCTACCACCTTCATCTACAGTAGAATCACTCATGCTTCCAATGGGCGATTGGAATGTTCCTCTAATTACTCAATCTTTCATTAAAGAAGAGGCGGAGGCCATTCTAACTATTCCTCGGGGTCCACCCAATGACAAGGATTGTCTAGTTTGGCTTCATGAGGACTCAAGGTGTTATTCAATTCGTAGCAGATATTGGTTTGCAGTCATGGATAAATGTTTGGGACAAGCGGAAACTTCTAATGGCCCTTCATCTTGGTTGAAAAAACTTTGGTCCCTTTGCCTCCATCCAAAATTCAAACTTTATCTTTGGAAATTGTCCCACAATTGGATACCTTCCATGTCCAATCTTCAACACCATGGGATGCATTTGGAAGATATATGTCATTTATGCTTGAAAGGCCCAAAGACCACTCTCCATGCCCTTTGGGACTGCTCGACATTGCAAACCATCATAAAGGAAGTCAACACTATGGTCAGTTTTCCTCATAAACACTATATTGATTTCTATGGTTTCCTTGTTGGCCTGTCGACCTGTATCTCTAAAGGGGAGTTTGAGAAAGTGACGACCATCATTTGGAGGATTTCGCTGAAATAAATTTGTTAATGAGGACAAACTGCTACAAGAAGTGATGATAATTTCATGGGCTCTTGATTTCCTCCAAAGATATACTAATGCTAACTCTGCTCAGGCCATGCTATCTCCCTATAGTAACCAAATCACCCAGAGCTGGAGCCCCCCGCCTGCCACTAAGCTTAAACTTAATACATATGTTGCGATAAACAATAATGTGGGGAAGGTTGGTTTTAGAATGGCCCTGAGAGACCACCTTAATACCTCTATTTTCTCAGCTACTTGGACTCACACCTCTTACAGCCCTCCAATTGCTAAAGCTTTGGCAGTTTTGAAGAGCCTTCAATTATGTAGAAGTTTGAATTATATGAATGTCATTGTGGAACTATCTTCATGTTGTTCAAGCAATCCAATACAAGCGATCTTACAACTCCTATTTATGTTGCATTGTTAGAGATATCATTATAATTTGAAATGAATTTTACGACATTACTTTTTGTCATTGTCCCAGACGTGTCAATGGAGTAGCTCACTCTTTAGCAAAATTGGCACTTTCTTTAGACTCTCATCATGTATGGTGGTGTGACCATCCCCATTGTATTGATAGTATTATTCAGGTAATGCCTGCTATCAATGATATCTCCTTGGCACTATTTTTCCTTTCCTAAGATTTTTCACGCTGGGTTTTGCTCTTGAAATGTTTTAGCGAGGCCAAGTTTTTCCTTAAAAAAAAAAAAAAAAAAACCTTATAGTTATAGTTGCTATTCAAGTTTTTATATATTTTAAGGACATTATTAGAAATAAATATAAAGACCTCTTTTTTGGGAAAAATTATTGCATTGAATATTTTTTTAGCGTAGTTTTAGATTTTTTTTTTTCTAATGTACTATATATTTAGGCCTATTTATTGAAAAATTTTAACTTATTTATTTACGATAAATGTATGTATATGAAAAGTTAACTACCATATATTTTAAACTAAAAATAATTGACTTTGATATTATCAATATATGAAAATTTTATAAGTAAAATAAAAATTATTTTTAAATATTGTATTACTTAATATAAATCTATATTTTTACTCTAAAAAAATATTACAAATTTTATTCAGTTAAATATTATAGTTTTTAGTATCTTTTTAATAATATTTTTGATGTTTAAAAAGATTTAAAAAATGAAATGATCAAATTAGTGTGCATGATTTTATTGATTTGGTAATCAACGATATGATCTATTTATACAATGGTGTAATGTCTTATCCAAGACCATGACCAAGTAAATAAGATTGGATGTATCTTGTTACAACGAATTAGGGCCGACATTGATTACTGATAGATAATTAATAAGTATTATTATTATCGAATCTAATGAGTATCACAGCATTGATCATGGGTCAAGTCGATCTAAATTCTAAGTGATTACATTTCTACTAATTATATTATCCGAGTCTTTTGAATTGTTCGTTAAGCTTGTCCCTACGACATAGCCTATACTTATATCTTGGAGATTCAATAGAATAATTGAATGAGAGTATCCATCACAAATATGAAATCTATAAGCTTCTGTGTAAGGAGGGAAAAGATAATTTACTTAATAGCTTAGTCCAAATGGCTAAATGATTTAGCACTCATATCTGTGATTAAGTTCATAAATTTATCATTTACAATGGACTTAGTTAGAGTTGATAATAAAACAAATGAAGGGTAAAACGGTAAATTTACATTGCTCATTAGTAAGTCATCGATAGAGGATTGATAGATGGTAATGATTATAACAATGGATAGGGTATATGCATTATGGGAAATACGTTCTATGAATCAAGAGTTCAATTATGCGTTTATTGTGGTGTCATTCGGAATTAATAAATTGTGAGATGATTTATTTAATAAATATACTCTAGAGAACTTATTGTGGCTTGTATTCATGGATCAATGGTCTCCACATCATCTCTGATTAAATCAAGTCTAATAATCTCAAACAATTGATTTAATAATCAATTATGAATATCAAGTTGACTAGGTAAATTTATTGATATTTACATGATTTAAGAATTTTGGTAAAAGAGAGATTTTCTATTCTTTAGGGCAGATATTAATATTGACAAATTGATGTTAATATAAATAAATAATATTAAATCAATGGTCAAATCATAAATAGTTAATTTGAATAATGATTTAATTAATTAAATAAACATTTGAACTTAAATATTTGAATAATTGAAAATTTAAATTTGGAAAAGTACTGATCTAGCCTCCATTATAGGTAGTGTAGCGACCCAAATTTGCTAATAAGGGTTGGGGCATTGATTAGCGTGCCAGGAGGGCAATACTTGTTATATTGTATTAATATATGTGAATTTAATGAATATGTGATTAGAAGTGCATGTTTAGGCGATTAAATATGCATGTGGGCCCCGTTTGGTTGTTAGGGGCATATTTGTAATCTTAGCCTGTTGAGGGCATAAATGCGATATATGTGATAATTGTGATATAATGGTGATATATTTGTGATGCACATTCCGAGACGGTCCCAGGGAGTTGTTTAGCTAGGAAGTCACAACGGAGTCAAATACTCGGCTCGGGAGGAGCTTAGGGGTATTTTGGGAATATTATAAAGTGTTCAGGAATTATTGAGTAGCAGTTAATGATAGTAATAGTTTAGACATGTCGGGATTAAAACGAGGATTTTTAGGCATACTCGAGGATTTAGAGGGATGTGTTAAAAGACTAAATCGCCCTTGGTGGCATATGAGGACTTAGGGTAACTTAAGGGGCAATTGGGTCTTTTTGGCAGCTGGCTATGATGAAATAAGGACTGGGAAATTTTAGAACGCCTTAGAAAGGAAAAGGAAAGAAAAAAGAACAGAACTTCTCAGCTCTCCCTCTCTCCCATGCGGTTTCCTCTTCCCCTCTCCTTGATGATTGAGAGCTTGCTGAGTATTGAGGATTTTGGACTAGGAAGTTGAAGGATTTTGGCTGCTGTGACTAGGAAAGTTAGCTCAAGGGTGTGTTGAGCTCAGAGGTAAGAAATTCATCTTTGTTTTCTTTAAGTTTCCAAGCTTGACTTTGAGAGTTGAGAATGGAAGCTGAAAGCTGGATTTGTGGCTGGTTAGTGTGAGAATTCAGCTTGGTAATCAGAAGGGGCTTAACTTGAAGTTGGAATTGGAGGAAGCTCAATGTAATGCCCCAAAATCCCTAATGTGGTTTAATGGCTGGATTAGTAGGCCGGGAGGGCCATAACTATTTAATTATGTCATTAAATGATAATATTCATGTTTATGTGAATTATATTATAATATGATGTTATATGCATGCATGTGGGTCCACATTTGAATATTATGATGTTTTAGTAATTTGGCCCGTTGAGGGCATATTTGTGTATTTTTGTGCATATTGTGATTTGTGAATCAGATTCCATTATTATGGAGATATATTCGAGCTATTCGGCATGAGATGTTCTTATATTATGGATTAGCAGTTTTGTCATAACGAGGGTCTTTTATTGGGATATTGAGTTATGAGAATGTTATTTGATGATAAATTGGGAGTTATTGAGATCAGGAGGAAATTCTGGAAGTTTTGACTACAATGTCCCCAGGGGTGTTTTCGAGACCCCGAGCACTAGGTTTTATTTGAGGTTACTTAAGCTTGAAGTAGGTTGTCAGATATAACGTACGTTAGAAAACCTCTCGTTCTTTCCCGTTAGTTCATTTTTACCGTTCGAAGCATTTTTGAAGAAATCTCGAGTTCTAGGAGTCGGAATCAAGCGAGGATTGAGGCATAGCGATCCTAGGAAAGATTAGAAGCTTCTTGACCGAAGGATTTGACGAGAAACAACCCAATCAAAGGTAATCTAAGCTTTAAGTTTTGAGTTTTTAGAGTTTCTAAGCTTCGAATTGGCTTTCGTGAATCGTTGAGTTGTTGGTTCGTTTGAGCCTTGGGATTTGATGGTTTTGGATCATTGGGAAGCTTGGGAACTTTGATTTGATGATTTGGAAGTGTTTAGGTATGTTTTTGGAGGGTTTGGAATGATGAAAAACATGTTTGGGGATGGCTCTGGGTTGGGGGTCGCGGCCCTGTTCTTGGGTGTCGCGGCCCTAGCTCGAAGAAGCAGGTGGAGAAATTTTGCCTTTGTTGGGCGTCGCAGCCCTTGCTCCTGGAGTGGCTGGGGTTCGCAGCCCATTGTGTTAGGGTCGCAGCCCTTGGACAGGTTTGAGCCCGTTTGAGTGTTTTGGCCCCGGGAACTTGGTTTTGGGCCTCGGGATTGTTCCTACTACCCAGATTAGTGGGGATTGATGTTTCGGAGACTAGATCTTGGTTTGGGAACCCTTGTTTATCATTTTATTGATGGTGTCCCATATTTGGTTATGACTAGGTGACCGCTAAAGCACTAAAAGCCTGATCGTTCTCAAGGGTCGTTCTTGTTCTATTTCTCGCTCGAATCAGAGGTAAGAAAACTGCACCCCATATGTGACATGCATGGTTATTCTTGAGGCATGTTGATTGTGTAAATGTGGACATGAATTGATTGTTGAATACTTAACAAATCTTGCTCATTTGTGCACGGTACTGACTAATTAGTCAGATTTGGCAAAGGTGTCATTATCAACTGTGAAGCTGGGACTTATTAGTCAAGTTCGGCAGTGGTACTGGGCACTAGTCACACAGCGCTGACTTATAAGTCAAGACGGCCTTAGCATATTCAACGCAAGCCAATAAAGATTAGATCTAATCGACATCTTCATTAAATGACTCAGATGAGTGTTAATGCCGGACTGACCTCAAGTTCGATGAAAACTAAAAGCACTTGTGTGACTTACCCATCAGTCACTCATCTGTTAAGTTAGAGATTTACCTATCAGTCACTCTTCTGTTTAAGCTAGTGACTTACCCAGCAGTCACTCATCTATTTAAGTTAGTGACTTACCCAGCAGTCACTCGTCTGCTTAAATTAGTGACTTGCTTGTCAGTCACTCATTATGGTTTACCAAAACCTCAAGTGAAATTCACTCATCTGTTTAAGAGCTATAAGCCTGTGTGATTATAATAATAATCATTTGATTAAGTTTATATGCTATACTGTGTTTTCTTGTTGGGCCTTGGCTCATGGGTGCTATGTGGTGCAGGTAAAGGGAAAAAAAAGCTCACCCAGCCTTGAGTGGAGAGCTTAGGTGGTGATGTGTACATATGCGGCCCCTTGACCACCACGGCCAAGGAGTTCTCAGAGGAACTAGGGGGTTTACCCTATTTTTTCCGCTTAGGTCGGCGGGTTTGTAAATTTGAAATAGTAGTGACCATTTTGAGTTGTAAATAACTTGTAAACGTTTTGATGGGCCCATGAACAGTTTTATGTATTTAATAAAATATATCCTTTCCTTTTTATTGGTTTTTCACCTTAACCTGTTAATAACACTTAGATGCAGGTTTTTAACCAAAGGACTCGGGTAGCGGGTCAAATTTCTGACTCACCGTTCACCGTAACTGTTCTAGGGTAACCAGGGCGTTACACTCAAGGTCAAATTCTTAATTGAGGTAAGAATTCCATGCATTTCAGAGGTTAAGCTTTATGGTTTAAGTTTTATAAAGTTTTAAACCAATTTTTGAATCATGGGTTTCAATGTGTGTCTAGGCTTGTTGTTGATGTTTTAGAGTTGTTAGATGGTCAATATGGGGTTTTGGATTGAATTTGAGACTTAGGTATGCTTTGGTATTGATTTGGGAGTGTTTTGGCTCGGGAAAAATGCTGGGAAAAAACCCAGATTTCTGGGTTCGCGTATGGGCGTCGCGGCCCTGTTCTTCTGTATCGCGGCGCTAGGATGCATCAGGGGAAGGGCACCATTCAGGGCGCCATGGCCCTTATGGGTTAGTGTCGTGGCGCTAGGCCATTTCTGGGCAGGGGAAATTTTCAGTTTTTAGGATTTTGTCCAAGGGGCTCGGGGGACGCTTCTGTTACCTTGTGTGGGGAATCGGGAGGTCCCGAGAGCACGGGATTGGTTCCGGGAGATGGTTATAATTGGTTAGTAATTATTGTGTTATGTATGTGTTGTGGCTAGGTTTTCGGTGAGGCTCGGGTTAGAGGACTGTGCTCGTGATTTCGGTGCTCCAGAAGCTCGGGACACAGGTAAGAAAACCATTGTACCCATAGAGCAGGGTGAGGCCCCATAGTTGTGTTGCAGGGCATGGCCCTATATGATTATGTGTAGGCACAACCCATTGATTATGTTAATGCATGTTTAAGTGTTTGATTAATTATGCTATGTATGCAATTATGTGAATGATGGGCAAGAGCCGGGAACGGTGAAGGCCGAGAACGGCAAGGGCTCAGAACAGCGAAAGCCGAGAGCGGCAAGGAGCCGGGATCAACGTTTAGCACATGGAGTGCGAGTTGCCAGGGTAAGACCCTAAAGGATACCTAGGATATCCTTACAGTGTGGACCGCGAACCCAGGGCCTGGTAAAGCACCTGGGACGGCATGGCCGTATGTGTATAGCCTATTGATGGCCTGTGTATATGTTGAGTGATTTATATGCATATGTTATCTATTTGTATGGGGTTTTCTTGCTGGGATTCGGCTCACGGGTGCTCTGTGGTGCAGGTAGGGCAAGGGGAAAATTGGCCAACCTTGAGTACGAAGAGCGTGAGGCGACGCGTACATGTCTGGTCTGCCTAGCCACCACGGCCAGGGGTATTTTTGGGAGTTGCTTTGTACTAAATCTCATTTCGTCGTTAAGTCGACTTTAAACACATTTTGAGTTGTAAATATTTGTAAACAGTATTTTCTTTTTGGGATCCCTAATGTAAAACACTTATAATTTTCAATGAATGATTACATTTTCAAATTGTGTGATTTTAATACAGTTTAGTTACACTTTTGAGATAAATTCTTGGTTAGCAAGTTGAATGCACATTTTAAACTCACTTAGTAACGGCTCTAAGGTGGTAGGGCGTTACAACTTGGTATCAGAGTGAGCCAAGGTTTATGGTTCCTGGAGATTGACCAAACATGTACGCTCGCTGTTAGTGACAAGCTCGACTCAGGATTGGTTGGTAATAATTGACTTATATGTTTGAGTATATGCTTAAGTGCCCCGTTTGCCTGTTTATTTCATATAGAGCATGATGAATGAGTTGATGTATGCAAGACGTCAGGGCATGGCATGTTGTGTGTGATATGTTATCTACGTGTTATGTGGATTGTTGCTCATGGTTGACTGATGTGATTGGGAGGTGGTTTTGGATGTTGTTGTCATGCCTGATGGGCAACGTCTTTGATTGCAGGCATATTTGTTGAGATGCCTTGTCAATCATCTAGACTTCGCGGCAGTCGGGCCGAGGATGATAACCAGGGTCAGGACCCTCCACCTACCCCACAGAATTGGCAACAGATGTTTGCCGAAATGGAAGCAAGGCTGCAACGAACAGAAGAAGAGCTCTGACAGTTGAGGCAACAAGCCCCTCCACAGATCACTAGGTTTCCAGTTCAGCAAATGGTTGCGCCAGTGCCGGTTCAACCTGTAATGGAGAACAGGTGAGAACCTTTGTATGAAAGGTTCAGGAAGCAGGATCCTTCCACCTTCGAGGGTGGATCAGACCCACTGCGGGCAGAGCAGTGGATGAATATGGTTTCCTCTATCCTGGATTTCATGAGGGTTGAGGGGAACGAGAGAGTTTCCTATGCCAGTTACATGTTTAGAGAGGATGCCCATATCTGGTGGCATGTAGTGGTTCAGAGAAAGAATGTGGCAGTCATGTCCTGGGAAGAATTCAAGAGCATCTTCAACGAGAAATATTACAGTGTAGCAGTCCGAGCTGCAAAGGTTGACGAGTTCATCAACCTGACTCAGAACCGGTTGACCATGACAGAGTATGCTCTGAAATTTGACCGATTGGCAAAGTTTGCGCCAGATTTAGTGCTGACTGACGCGACAAGGAGAGATAGATTTGTACGGGGGTAGAACGTTATGATCACCCGTGATGTAAAGATTACTTTGGATCCAGGGACTACCACCTATGCTCAGGTTGTGGATAAGGCCCTTACAACTGAGGGGGGCGAGGACCAAATTTGGAGAGAGAGCGCTGTTAGGCACAATGCCAGGAGGACGGCGCCTCCTTTTATTGGATCCAGTCGGGGTAATGGACCCAGTGAGCAGAAAAGGAAGGCTCCAGATTCCTTTGTTCCTCTCAGTTCTGATAGGAGGGCACGGGGTGCTTTTAGTGGTCGTCAAGGCGGAAGTGACAACTGGAGGAGCTTTCTAGTGTGTCCTCGGTGCAGACGATGACACCAGGGTGAGTGCAGGATCAGAGCCTGCTTTGTCTGTGGGAGTGCCAATCATTTAAAGAAGGACTGCCCACAAGTCAGGAAGGAGGAGCCGAAGCAGGGTGACAGTCTCGCTCCTGCCAGAGTGTTTACTTTGACTCAGACTGAGGCAGAGGCTAGCCCCTCAGTTGTGAAAGGTCAGATTTCTAGTGCTGGTTCTTTGTATACTGCATGATTTATTCGGGAGCTACCCATTCATTTGTGATGCTAGAGTGATAGATCAACTGTGTAGACCTAGTGCTTTTTATGCTATGGGTTTTCAGACTTTGTTTCCAACTGAGGAACTGGTAGTCTCTAGGAGATGGATTAGAGCTTTACCAGTAGAGGTAGATGGTAGGGAATCGTCTGTTGATCTGATGGAGCTTGCGATGGATGACTTTAATATGATCCTAGGGATGGATTGGTTATCAAAGTATGGGGCGACGATTGACTACAAGCGCAGGATGGTGACTTTTGAACCAGAAGGGGAGCCCTTTATATTTGTGGGAACAGCTAGTGGACCGCGGGTACCTATGATTTCAGCGCTGAAGGCTAGAGACCTGATGCAGGAAGGTTGCATAGGATTCCTAGCAAGTGTTGTGGATACCTCCAAGGTTGTGTCGGTTGGACCGGTAGAGACCATATTGGTATGTGAGTTTCCAGATTTATTCCCAGTAGATCTGCCAGGGTTGCCGCCGCAGCGGGAGGTTGAGTTTGTTATCGAATTGGAACTAGGGGCGGAGCCAGTATCTAGGACACCTTACAGAATGGCTCCGGCAGAGTTGAAAGAGTTGAAGATTCAGTTACAGGAGTTATTGGACTTGGGGTTCATCAGACCGAGTTACTCGCCATGGGGTGCTCCAGTGTTGTTCGTCAAGAAGAAGGATGGATCTCTTAGGATGTGTATTGATTACAGGGAGCTGGACAAGTTAACTATTAAGAACAAGTATCCACTGCCTAGGATCGACAACTTATTTGATCAGCTACAGGGAAGTACGGTGTTTTCCAAGATTAATCTCCAGTCAGGTTAACATCAGTTAAGGATCAAAGAAGTGGACATACCAAAGACTTCTTTCCGCATGAGGTATGGACACTATGAATTCCTGGTTATGTCCTTTGGATTAACCAATGCTCCAGCAACTTTTATGGATATGATGAATAGGGTTTTCAAGGACTATTTGGACAAGTTTGTGATTGTGTTCATCGATGACATTCTGGTGTACTCTCAGTCAAAGGCAGAGCATGAGCAACATCTACGTCTGGTATTGCAGCGGTTAAGGGAGCATAGGTTATATGCTAAGTTCAGCAAGTGCGAGTTCTGGTTACCACAAGTTACGTTTCTGGGCCATATCGTTAGTAAGGAAGGGATTCTAGTTGATCCAAGTAAGATTGAGGTAGTGAGAGATTGGCCTAGACCGAGCAGTGCTCCTAAAGTGAGGAGTTTCCTGGGATTGGCGGGGTATTATCGGCGGTTTGTTGAAGGGTTCTCCAAGATAGGTACGCCATTGACAGAATTGACAAAGAAGAAGAAAAAGTATGTTTGGACAGATAGATGTGAGAACAGTTTTAAAGAGTTGAAGCAACGAATGATCACCACGCCAGTGTTGAGTTTGCCGACAAATAATGAGAAGTTCGTGGTCTATTGTGATGCTTCCAGACAGGGTTTGGGGTGTGTGCTGATGCAAGCTGGTAAGGTGATAGCCTATGCATCGAGACAGTTAAAGGAGTATGAGCAAATATATCCCACACATGATTTGGAGTTGGCAGCGGTGGTATTCGCATTTAATATTTGGAGACGTTATTTATATGGTGAGAAGTGCGAGATATACACCGACCATAAAATTTTGAAGTACTTCTTTACTTGGAAGGATCTGAATATGCGCCAGAGACGGTGGCTGGAGTTGGTTAAGGATTATGACTGTGATATCCTATACCATCCTAGGAAGGCTAATGTAGTTGCTGATGCATTGAGTCAAAAAGACCCAGGATAGTTGTTCAGTTCGAGTCAGATATCTGATAAGTTAGCGGACGAGATGACCCAAGCTGGTATAGAGCTGGTGGTTGGTCGATTAGCCAACATCACTCTTCAGTCTACACTCCTTGAGAGGATCAAGGAGGCACAAGGGAAAGATTCCCAGTTGAGAGGTCACGGAGAGAATGTCTTAGTCGGAGCGGCTAAGAACTTTTCTATCACAGAGATGAGGTTACTGAAGTACAAGGGTCATATTTGTATTCCGATGGATTCTGATATCCAACGGGAAATTTTAGATAAATCGCATACCACCTATTCCATGCATCCGTGTACGATGAAGATGTACCAAGATCTGAGAGCTTTATATTGGTGGTCGGGCATGAAGAGGGATGTGGTGGATTATGTGGCCAAGTGCTTAACGTGTTAGCAGGTCAAGGCTGAACATCAGAGGCCAGCAGGGTTGCTGCAGCCTCTAAGGATTCCACAGTGGAAGTGGGAGGACATTACCATGGACTTCGTGGTTGGTTTGCTGAAGACCGTGGGACAGCATGACACGGTGTGGGTGATTGTGGATAGGTATACCAAGTCCGCCCACTTTCTACCGGTTAGGACGACTTATACTGTGGAGCAGTATGCTGAGTTATATATGAAGGAAATTGTTCGACTTCATGGGGCTCCGAGGTCGATAGTATCCGACAGGGACCCCACCTTCACCTTCAAGTTTTGGGAGAGTCTACAGAAGGCTATGGGCACGCAGTTACGGTTTAGTACCGCTTATCATCCTCAGACAGATGGACAGCCTGAGAGGACGATTCAAATATTGGAGGACATGCTACGAGCCTGTGTACTAGATTTTGGGGGATCTTGGAGTAAGTATCTCCCTTTGATCGAGTTTTCATACAACAACAGTTATCAGGCAACTATCGGAGTGGCTTCGTATGAGATGCTTTATGGAAGGAAGTGCAGGTCACCTATCCATTGGGATGAGACGGGAGAGATGAGTTATTTGGGTCCTGAGATGGTCCAGAGGACCAAGGAGGCGATAGAAAAGATTAGAGCTCAAGTGCTCGCCTCCCAGAGTCGCCAAAAGAGTTACTCAAACCTGAAACGCATGAGCGTGGAATTTCAGGTTGGTTACCATGTGTTTCTTAGGATTTCACCTTTGAGGGGAGTGAGACGGTTTGGTGTTCGGGGCAAGCTGAGCCCTAGGTTTGTTGGGCCCTTCGAGATTCTGGAACGGGTTGGAGAGGTAGCCTACAGATTGGTGATGCCTCCATCCTTATCAAGGGTTCATGATGTCTTTCACGTATCCATGCTTCGGAAGTATGTATCAGATTCGACGCATGTATTGAGTTATGAGAATTTGGAGCTGGACCAAGATTTATCTTATGAGGAGAAGCCGGTTCAGATTCTTGACCGGAAGGATAAAGTTTTGCGGAGCAAGACCATCGCCTTGGTGAAAATGTTGTGGAGGAACAGCAAAGTTGAAGATGCGACATGGGAACTTGAATCAGATATGCGGGAGCAGTATCCCGAGTTGTTCAGGTAATTTCGAGGATGAAATTTCTGTAAGGAGGGGATAGTTGTAGTGACCCAAATTTGCTAATAAGTCTTGAGGCCTTGATTAGCATGCCAGGAGGGCAATAATTGTTATATTGTATTAATATATGTGAATTTAATGAATATGGGATTAGAAGTGCATGTTTAGGCGATTAAATATGCATGTGGGCCCCGTTTGGTTGTTAGGGGTATATTTGTAATTTTAGCCCGTTGAGGGCATAAATGTGATATATGTGATAATTGTGATATAATGGTGATATATTTGTGATGCACGTTCCAAGACGGTCCTAGGGAGTTGTTTAGCTAGGAAGTCACAACGGGGTCAAATACCCGGCTCAGGAGGAGGGTATTTTGGGAATATTATAAAGTGTTTGGGAATTATTGAGTAGCAGTTAGTGATAGTAATAGTTTAGACATGTTGGGATTAAAACGAGGATGTTTAGGCATACTTGAGGATTTAGCGGGATGTGTTAAAAGACTAAATCGCCCTTGGTGGCATATGAGGACTTAGGGTAACTTAAGGGGCGATTGGGTCTTTTTGGCAGCTGGTTATGATGAGATAAGAACTGGGAAATTTTAGAACGTTTTAGAAAGGAAAAGGAAAGAAAAAAGAACAGAACTTCTCAGCTCTCCCTCTCTCCCATGCGGTTTCCTCTTCCCCTCTCCTTGATGATTGAGAGCTTGCTGAGTCTTGAGGATTTTGGACTAGGAAGTTGAAGGATTTTGGCTGCTGTGACTAGGGGAGTTAGCTCAAGGGTGTGTTGAGCTCAGAGGTAAGAAATTCATCTCTGTTTTCTTTAAGTTTCCAAGCTTGACTTTGAGAGTTTGAGAATGGAAGCTGAAAGCTGGATTTGTGGCTGGTTAGTGTGAGAATTCAACTTGGTAATCAAAAGGGGCTTAGCTTGGAGTTGGAATTGGAGGAAGCTCAAGGTCGAATTCTTAATTGAGGTAAGAATTCCATGCATTTATGAGGTTAAGCTCTGTTATGGTTTAAGTTTTATAAAGTTTTAAACCAATTTATGAATCATGGGTTTGAATGTGTGCTAGACTTGTTGTTGATGTTTCTGAGTTGTTAGATTGTCTATATGGGGTTTTGGATTGAATTTGAGACTTAGGTATGCTTTGGTATTGATTTGGGAGTTATTTGGCTCGGGAAAAATGCTGGGAAAAACCCGGATTTCTGGGTTCGCGTATGGGCATCGCGGCCTTGTTCTTCCGTGCCGCGGTGCTAGGATGCATCAGGGGAAGGGCACCATTCAGGGCGTCGTGGCCCTTATGGGTTAGTGTCGCGGCGCTAGGCCATTTCTAGGCAGGGGAAATTTTCAGTTTTTAGGCTTTTGCCCAGGGGGCTCGGGGGACGCTTCTGTTACCTTGTGTGGGGAACCGGGAGGTCCTGAGAGCACGGGATTGGTTCCGGGAGATGGTTATAATTGGTCAGTAATTATTGTGTTATGTATGTGTTGTGACTAGGTTTTCGGCGAGGCTCGGGTTAGAGGACCGTGTTCGTGATTTCGGTGCTCCAGAAGCTCGGGACACAGGTAAGAAAACCGTTGTACCCATAGAGCAGGGCGAGGCCCCATAGTTGTGTTGCAGGGCATGGCCCTATATGATTATGTGCAGGCACATCCCATTGATTATGTTAATGCATGTTTAAGTGTTTGATCAATTATGCTATGTATGCAAATATGTGAATGATCGGCAAGAGCCGAGAATGGTAAAGGCCGAGAACGGCAAGGGCGAGAACGGCAAAGGCCGAGAGTAGCAATGGGCCGGGAGCAGCGTTTAGCACACGGAGTGCGAGTTGCCAGGGTAAGACCCTAAAGGATACCTAGGATATCCTTACGGTGTGGACCGCGAACCCAGGGCCTGGTGAAACACCTAGGACGGCTTGGCCATATGTTTATAGCCTATTGATGGCATGTGTATATGCTGAGTGATTTATATGCATATGTTATCTATTTGTATGGGGTTTTCTTGCTGGGCTTCGGCTCATGGGTGCTCTGTGGTGCAGGTAGGGGCAAGGGGAAAATTGGCCAACCTTGAGTACGGAGAGCGTGAGGCGACGCGTACATGTCTGGTCTGCCTGGCTGCCACGGCCAGGGGTATTTTGGGGAGTGGCTTTGTACTAAATCTCATTTTTGTCGTTTAGTCGACTTTAAACACACTTTTAGTTGTAAATATTTGTAAATAGTATTTTCTTTTTGGGATCCCTAATGTAAAACACTTATAATTTTCAATGAATGATTACATTTTCAAATTGTGTGATTTTAATACAGTTTAGTTACACTTTTGAGCTAAATTCTTGGTTAGCAAGTTGAATGCGCATTTTAAACTCACTTAGTAACGGCTCTAAGGTGGTAGGGCATTACAGATAGGACGGCTAGGGATTGCTTTTATTTAATAATTACTATATTAATTTAACTGTGGATAAGTGATTCAGTTAGTTCCCTAGGGTTTGCCTATACATAGAGTGTGATGGCAAGGGTTAAGCAATTGAAGCAGTTAATTGCTTTATTTTGGTAAGTGAATCAAAAGGAAACCCTAGACGCTCTATCCTATTCTTGCTCGCCCAACAATCTCTCTCTCTCTTCCCCTTGTATTATATCTCATGAGTTGAGAGTCATCCCATAATAGTTTAGGCTTGATCAAAGATAGACAAGAAAGACTGTGAAGGCAATGGTTTCTCTTCTTCACAATACCTGGCAATTTATTGGACAAAAGGTTAGAGAATAGAAATGGGGGAGTTCATTGTTCTGCTGCAGATCTCGTAAGTAATCTATTCATAATTTTCATATTCATAGTTTTCCTGTAAAGAGTTTTGTTTACTATTATAGGAAGCATGCATCTAGATTATGAAATTGCAGATCCTACCGTGACTAGTAGAGTCGGTAACTTTCTCGTTTGGCGAGTGAAGCAAAGGAGTTCGCAAACTCCAGGCTTTGCTAGCCATGGAGTTCGCAATTTCTAAGGTTAGGGTGTTTTGAAATTAGATTTGGGATGACGGTGGAGAGGTCGACAGTTGTGAGGGATTGCTTTTGACTTTGGAATCTTTTTGTTAAAAATGGGGAGGTCTTTGGATGAACTACAATGACAAATGAGTAATAATATGTGCACATCTTAAATAAATAGGATTGGTAATAAATAATATGTCTCATTTTAAATAAATATATTTGGTTGAAAAAACAATCACGTCACCATATGTAATGCTTGGTGTGCACATATCATTACTCATGAAGAATTATTTGTTTGAAAGATACCTAAATTGATCATCTATATAAACATATTAATATTTTATAAAATTTCATTTTTTTTTATATGAGCTAGCCCCAAAGTTGCATAAAATTCCATATTAAATTGTAAAATTGTCTCATATTTTTAAAGTATGTTTATTTTATTTTTCCATACGTTAAGCAAAAAATTGTTATATTTTAACTAAATGAAATATTTTCCCATTGCTCATGTAAAAATCTATTTGGAAAACATCAGCCTAGAGTGCATAAGGCCCAGTTGGGCCATGGGCGAGTGCATCATAAGACCCATGTCCTATGTGACCTCTCCAGAAATCCATGTGGGTGTGGCTAGAGCTGTAAATACGGGCCGGGCTTTTGAGCACGGCACGAAACCGGCACGAGCCCGAGAGGCACGAGCACGACACGGCACGAAAAAATATGGGCTTGGGCCAGGTACAGCACGAAAAAATATGGGCTTGGGCCAGGCACGGCACGACAAGCCCAAAGGCACGACACGAAAGCACGAACAAACTAGCCCGAAAGCACGACACGATAAAAAACCCGATATTTTGACATTAATAATCATAATAAATTTTTATTTGTCAATAATTAATAAATTAAAATGATAATATGTCTTATTTTTCTCAATTTTATATTTTTATAATTATATTAATTTATTTTAAGATTTCTTAGTTAAATTTTTAGCATTTATTAGTAGGTATTAAAATTCTAATAATTATCTTTGATATAATTTTGTGTAAAATATTGTTAAAAAGTATATAAAAATATCTAAAATTATAATTTAAACAAAGAAATGTATTTGGTTTGGTGGTAAGTCTATTGATGGTTAAAGAGGAGGTGAAGGGTTCAATTCTCCATCCTCACATTTTTTAGCAAAAAAAAGTGGGCCCAAATTTGGGCCCGAATATAGAAAGTGGGCCGGCCCGACACGGCACGAGCACGGCACGACACGAAATAGGCCGTGCTGGGCCTACTCTTTCAAAAATGGGTCAGCCCCGGCCTGGCACGAATTTATCGGAGGCACGAAAATGTGGGCCGGCCCACATTTACAGTTCTAGGTGTGGCTGATAGGGAAATGGGCTAATGTCGCTTTTTAAGTTGGAGGGGGTGGGTGGCATAATTGAGGCCTCGTGGGCTCCAAGTAACCCAAAAAAATAATTGACCCCTTATTTCAATTCCCAAAACAAGGCCTTGTGATGATTGAAAGTAAAATCGAGTAATGAAAATGAATGATAATATTTATACATACCAAGTGCAGCATATAGAATTAGAGTCCTCTTGTTGTGAGATTGTTCGAAGTCTTCGTCGCAACCCGTCCTAGTAGCATTAAGCAAAAACCCTTTCGGACATTCGCATATCCAACTTCCACGTACATTTCGACATTCTCCATTGTTACAGGGATTTATCATACTCTTGCATTCGTCAATATCTGAATATATAGTTTTGATAAAAAAAATGATCGAAACAATTTTTTCTTCAATTAACGTCATTATATATTTTTTTTTATATTTATATAAGATAAGAAAGCAAACAGATTTATTTCGGAGCTAAATAGATCATTTTGGTAGTTTTAAGAAATTAACTCAAATTTCAATAAAAAAAACTAACTTAAATGGGAAGAGGAGGGAGTTTTATTATTTTTTAAATTAATATAAGTTAATAAGCTTAATTCATTTTTCTCATAATATATCTGATAAAAAAATTCTCAAAATAAAATAACTTTCTTTTATATTTTATTTAAATCCAACCATCCATCTTAAATTTTTTACAAAACTACTTATATATCTAAATTTAATCAAACGAGAAAACGACAAAAATAATCCAAAATGTTAAATGTAATATTTAAGATCTCTTTTATAAAGAAATCCTGGCAATTATATCTTATCTTTTAATAAATACAGCCAAATCCTAATATGATATAAAATTTTAAATAAGCACGCTCTACTCATCTTGAAATAATTACTTTACTAAGACACTATAGTAAACCTTAAATTCTAATCAAACTTTAAATCGAAGTCCTAAGTTTCTTAA
The DNA here is from genome assembly GCF_963169125.1 of Humulus lupulus. Taxonomy (NCBI): domain Eukaryota; kingdom Viridiplantae; phylum Streptophyta; class Magnoliopsida; order Rosales; family Cannabaceae; genus Humulus; species Humulus lupulus. Next base: position 37,506,477 of record NC_084801.1, on the reverse strand, counting down.
GTTTTTCTTTTATGCAATTTTAGATCCTTACATATGTTGATTAAGGTATTTTTTGAAAGTCTATTTTTATTTTTTATCATTTTTTTGAACATAGAAGAAGATTTTTCTATAAATATAAAGAGATAGGGGAAAGAGAAAGAATGTATGCGTGCGTGCGTGTGTGAACAGTAAGTAGCTTTGAATTGTGATTTATACCTTGGCAACCATCTGGGAGGTAAGGATTTCCATGGTAACCTTCCAAGCACTGGCAAAGATAGCCAATCCCATTATTTGAGTTGACACACTTGCTATTCCCTTTGCAAGTGTAATTCTCTAGCTTCTCAGCTTCACGGCAAGGAGCAACGCCAATGGACCAATCAAGAACCAAAGGAAGCCGTTCAGTAGTCCTCAATTCTTGGAAACTTGAAAAATTGAACTTGGATTCATCCACCACAAAGGCGTAGCTACATGGATTGAAATCCCAAACATAAGAATGATTGTAGAAACTAGACAACCAAACAGTGAAGTTTTTTAGTCCACTTGTTATGGGGGTTTCACAACACCCGACCACGCCCGTGCAAGACTTGCGCAACTGGTTCTCGTCGATTTGGTCACACGACGATATGCAGCCAGTTGTGTACTTTCTGTTGCCGCGGTAGGCGACGATGGTGGCGTAAGTGTCGCAACCTAATGCGATGAACTTGTTTTTGGTGGCAGAGATAGTGAAATCGGACAACCAGAGGGAGTTAGAAGGGTTGATGAGCTCTGGCACCCCTTTCTCACTGTAACAATCTCTGGCCACGAACTGCATAATACCCATCTCACCATCTCAAAGGGATATGTTTTTGACGATGATAGAGGAGCCAGTGAGGTGTGCTGTGGAACCGTTGCATGTGATCAAATACTTGGGTTCCAAGTAACAATTTTCGCCACTGCCGAACGGGAACGGTATTTCAACATCACCACACCGGTCAAGGCAGCTGCTAGGAGTTTGGCTATTGCTGCAAAACGCTATGATGATGATGGCAATAGCTATCTTCATTGCGAATTGGGTTAACATCTTTCTTAACCCCATAAATTATCTCAAAACAAAAGACTGAATGAAAATAAATGTTAATAGAATTGTCTCTACTCCGCTTTGGGCTAGGTGAGAACAAGAAAAGGTATATAGCATGATAAATTTTTGGAATAGAGGGGAACGAAAAGTCGAAGTCAATTTTTATTATTCTAATTCACCTGGTCTATTCTAGTTCGCTAATCAGTCTTTATCATTGACTATTATTCTACTTCAAATATATAACCTAAGCCATTCTACTCCACGTATATAATTTAAGCCTTTTCTTTAGGTTAGAGGTAATAAAAAATGAAAACGAAAGAAATGAGACTAGGACTATGTTTCGCTCCATACCTAGAAAATTAACATTGTTTTCCAAAAATAATTTTTAAAAACAAAATTACAAAAATCAAAAAAATTTGACAACAACCTAAAATTGATTTTAGTTATTTTCAAATTTTTTTGTTAATATTTTTGTAACGTAACTTTTTTAATTATTATTATCTCATATTACTTTTTCTCTCATTAATTTATCTCTACTCATTTTTTATCTCATTACTTTCTCTAACATTATCTTCTCTCTCATCACTTTTGATCTCTTTATTTTCTCTCTCATCTTTTATTATCTCAAAAAAATTTCTCTCATCTCTTGTTATCTTATTATTTTCTCTCTCATCACTTCCTATATGCTCATTTACACTCGTCTTATTTTTTTTATCTCACCATTTTCTCTCTCATTTTTTTTTGCATCAATTTCTCTCTTCTCAATTTTTCTTCCACAAAATTTCTCTTCTTATTTTCTCTCTCCTTATTTTTCATTATTTTTTCTCACATTACTTTATCTCATTATTTATGACAAACTTTTAAAAGATTTTTCTCTTTGTAAATATATTTATTAATTTTTTATTTAATATTTTTTATAAATAAAACTTAAAACTTATTTTTAGAAAACATTAACCAAACACCTGTTGTTTTTTGAAAACTACAAAAAAAAAAAAATTATCTTCTCATTTCTAAAAACAGAAAACAATGTCAAACAAGTCTTGTTTTGCAAACGCCCATTTAAGAAAGGCATTCTAAGAAAGAATATTTAGTATTAGAAGTTGTTACACGTTTTTTGAATACTCTAGAATATGCTACACATTTTTAGAATATTTTACTCTAGAACTTTCTAAATATTTGTAGAATAAGCTTACTCTAGAATTTTCTATAAGCATTTCTAGAAAACTTAAGTCTAGAATTTTCTATTTATGCTTGATAAACAAGTAAATTTGTGTGGTTAATATTCCTTCTAGTAAAAGAATGATCTAGATCAAGTAATTCTAGCCACAAATTTAAAGTGAGCTAGCCACTATAAGTACCCCTTCATGGGTAGCAAAATGATCTAACTACAAACAGCCGAACATCAATAAAGCTTTATTATTTTCTACTATACTCTACTCTCTAAAACACAAACTCAAATTTCTTCACTTGTTCATTCAACAACTTTAACTACAATATTCTAACTCATCATACTTACTCTAGCCACTACTACTTTTCATCAAATATTCTAAACTACAACAAATTATCACCATTTTCTTTATCCAAATTCATAAACCATCATTTAGCATAAACAGAGGAATACAAAATAAACTTGCTCTAACTGTCTATCTCTGTCACGACCCGAGCCCTAGGCTGTGGCAGATTTGTAATATCCATAACTTGGGTGGTTAAAGGTCAAACTTTGACCCTCGGTGGAAAGTTGTCTTTATAAATGATCATTTAGTTTATACTAGATAGTACTATAATTATAAGTCAAAACAGTGGAATAACTCTTATAATTATATATAAAAACATTAGTGATAAAAGTATGATCATTTATCATTATACATAGAACAATAATATCCCCACAGTTATGTAGTCACCAAATTGTTAAATTTAATAAGGCATAAAACACCCCCAAAATAATACTTAGCATCCACCATTACTCATTCCTAACTATTACATAGCTAATTTAGATATACAGACCATTAGGTTCCAAATTAAATACATACATAATGTTTAAAAGATAGGACTATGGCACCAAACACATTGGGTTCACCAATAATTCACCTTATCCACATTCGCGTCACTAGGCTCCTGGAATGGGAGAGATTTAGGGGGTGAGCTTAGAAAGCCAGTAGGAAAATGACTAATAACATATGTTATCCAAAAAACAAGCATGGATGACATGGCAAACATTTAGTACACGTGGCTAACATTTGGCATAATTCGTGCTCGACTATCGACCAGAAAGACATCTAGTATCACGACGTTCGATCTCTTCATACGACCATCCTGGTCGTACGAATGATATACGCGGAAAAGATCTTAAGCAGTTATGATAGTATCCGAGATTATCTCCCATGATTTCCTGAGTATCCGATTATTTAGGAAATAATATATGTAACAAATTAATGCAAATCCTCCTTGAGCCTATAAATAGAGAATGAGGGCTCAAGGGAAAGGGATCTTCTTCTTCTTTCTTGCTTTCAGATCACTAGAGATTAGAGTTATCCTATTAGATACATTGTATCATTCCTCAGAGGTTGTTGAAACTCATTGAAACCTAGTTCTTTGATCACTCCTTTGAGTCCTATATCAATAACAATTCAAGTGGACGTAGGTTATTACCAGATTCTGGGGCCGAACCACTATAAACCCTTGTGTTCTTTATCATTTCGTCATCACATTCTTTCCAACGTGTTTTTCCACATCAAGCAAATTTGACTCCGTGTCAGTTGGCCAAAATCAGGGTCAACATTCTGGTGCTTTCATTGAGAGCTTGATACAGCATCGTTGAGAAGACCAATGGCAAAAACTACCAGGAAAACTGGACAGGCGGCCGGCGCTGCACCATCTAACCCGCCTCCTCCTCCTCCCAACGTGGCTGAGGATGAGCCACATTTGGAATTTGATGAGGAAGAAATGGATGACGCGACACTGAAAAGTACCCTAGGGTATTGCAGGGGGAGCTGGCCAATCTGAGGGCCGGCCAAGAAAGTGCTGCTGAAATCATGGCACGGCAGCAACAAGAAAATTGAGCGGCAGCGCCTGGAGCTGAGTGAAAGGCAGGCGGAGATGGACCGTCGCTAGAGGGAGGCCATGGCAGCCCTCGAGGAAGCCTTACAATTGGCTAGGAATCAGGCTGCACCTGCCTCGCAGCCTGATCAACCCACGGATGGGTCACCCCAGAGGGGTCCCAATCCTAGCCCGCCTATCCAACCCTCGAGCCCACAAAGGCCCGAGCAGCCACCGGCACCTCAAGATGATGTCCCGCTAAGGGACCCTGAAGCACAGCCTCCATCCCAAACTGGTCGCGGCAATCCCCCGCAGCAGAGGCAGAATAGGACCGGGCAGCAGCCTCGCAGTCCTAGACGCCATAGGGGAGACGAGCCTAATCTTCCGAGCAGAGGACAGCATCCTCCTGGTAACAGGAGGAACTCAGAGTTAGGCTCTGTGGTCCGAGGCCCCCCACAACATGATAATGCATGGGGACCTAATGACCAACGCAGACCACCCTCTAATGCTCGGGAGGTTCCAGCCCAGGAAGGCAATCGAGGGAACAGTCGATCCCACCATAGCCAATCAAGATTCAGAGATGGCCATGGTTATAATGAGGCCGACTCAGGCAGAGGGAATGCCGGTCAGAGGAATGAAGAAAGAGGTGGAGGCAGGAGCCAGCCACCTCAGGATGACCAACCTGACAGACGGGACGCTGGGGGGCAGCCCAGACAGAATAGTGTCTTCAACCGGCTCGGAGCTAGCGAGCAGCGGAGGAGAGATGAGGACTTAAGAGATGTACTCAACGATCGCCGCAAGCGGCACGGCGAGTACGTCCCCTCAGCACCAGAGGCCACGGCGATCCCTGGCGCTGTGCAGGCCCAGATAGATGCCCCCAACCAGGCAGTACAGTAGCTGGTCGAGGGAAGAACGTCTTACATTGACCACGATAGGAGGAAAGGCACTCCTTTCATCCAGAGGATAGCTATGGCAGAAACTCCTAGCAAGTTTAAAATGCCTACGCTTCCAAACATTGATGGGTATGGTGACCCGGTATCTCACGCCAACAAGTTTGAGATACAAATGGACATTCAAAAAGTGTTCGAAGACGCTCGGTGCAGGATCTTCCCTGCAACACTTTCTGATGCCGCACAGGAGTGGTTTTTTAAATTCCCTCGTGCAAGTATAGTTTCCTGGGAAATGTTCATAAAGGAGTTTTACGGACAGTTCTACGCGGGTCGTGTGCACCCGACTGAGGAAAACCAGCTGGTTGAGATACGCCAGCAAGATGGAGAACCACTGAAGGACTACGTCCAGCGCTTTATGCGAGCAGTTGCTGGAGTAAAAATAGTGGGAGACGAAGGCAAAATGATGGCCATAACTGCAGGGGTTAAACGCCGCACGCCTCTCTGGGAAAGCCTCCGAAAATATGGGGTTACAACTACCCAGGAATTCTTAGATCGGGCTGATCGCTACATTAAGCTCGAAGACGCCATCGCCAACGAAGGAAAGCCCCCAGGCAAGGACAAGGGGACTGCTGAGCCCGCCAAAGCCGCCAATGGGTCCAAGCCCAATGGCAACGAGAACGGCAATGGCAATGGCAAGAATGGGGGGAAACGGCCACACAATGAGCCTTCCACCTCTGACAATAAACGATCCAAGGGTAACTATTATGAACCTCGGTTCACTAACTATACTTCCCTAGTTGAGTCTCGAGGAGAGGTTTCTCAGGCCACGAGTTCCAGTGTGCCTTACAAAAAACCCGCTCCCATTCGAAAAGATATTTCGAGAAGAGACACTACCAAGTTCTGTCGTTATCATAACGGCTATGAACATGATACCAACGAATGCAACTAGCTGAAGGATGAGATCGAGTTCCTTATTATACAAGGACACTTAAGAAGATATATATGGGCCTCGGGAAATTCCCAACGAGAAGCTCCAGGTGGCAACGAGCAAGCGCCCACACGCCAACGCTCGCCACCTTTGCAGCCTAACCCCGTGACTGGCACATTGTTAACCATCTGTGGAGGCCCGCACCTCGCGGGAAATAGCGGAAAGGCCAGAGAACGATATGCTCAGACTCTGCGCCACGACCAGGACATCGAGATGATGACTGTGGATGACCGCGTGCCAAAAAAGGCTCGGTCAGAAGAGGGCGAAATAACCTTCTCTGATAACGATGCCCAACATGTCCGGTTCCCACATTCCAATCCGCTGGTCGTGGATATTCAGATGGCCAACATGATGGTGAAGAGAGTGCTAGTTGATACAGGAAGTTCGGTGAACATCTTGTATAAGTCTTCGCTGGAACGCATGAAGTTGTCCGTTAAGGACCTGGAGCCCTGCAACCAAACAATATACGGCTTCTCTGGTGAGGGACTCGCCCCCGCAGGGTCAATCAGACTACCAGTGACAGCAAGTACAGCGCCTGCTACCAGGACATTACTCCCTACTTTCATAGTAGTCGATTGTCCTTCGGCGTACAATGCCATCATTGGGAGACTTATACTGGTTGATCTACGGGTCGTCACCTCTATGTGGCACTTATCCATGAAATTCTCGACAGACGCAGGGGTAGGATGCGTGTTGGGAAACCAGTGAGAAGCTAGGGAGTGCTACAACGCCTCAGTCACGAAGGCGAGGAAGGGAACGTCAAAGAGCACTCCCCCAGATAGGTTATAGATAGTAATTGATACACAAGCCCAATCCGGTGATGAAGTCACCAAATAGGGTGTTGCCCAAAGTGAGGATAGAGATTTAGATCCTCGCTTTGGGGATTTTGAAGAAAACGTTGGACCCGTCGAGGACCTGGAAGAGGTCCAACTTGACGAGAAAGATCTGACCAGAGTCGTGAAGGTCGGAAAAAACTTAGAACCAACTATGAAGCATGCACTGATGGAGTTTTTGCTGAAAAACCAGGAAGTCTTTGCCTGGTCACACAAAGACATGGCTGGGAAAGATCCTACAGTTATCAGCCATGTCCTGGACATAGACAAGAGTTTTCCACCCGTGCAACAGAAAAGAAGGCTGCTCGATAAGGATCGGCCGAGAGCCTTAAAAGAAGAAGTTGAGAGATTAAAGGAGAATGGGTTCATCAGGGTGGTGTTTTATCCATCGTGGGTCTCTAATCTAGTACTGGTTCCCAAGCCTAACGGAAAATGGCGAACCTGTGTGGATTTTACAGATCTCAATAAAGCCTGCCTGAAGGATTGCTTCTTGCTCCCAAGGATCGACCAGTTGGTCGATGCTACTGCAGGACACGAGATCCTCTCTTTCATGGATGCATACTCTGGCTACAATCAGATCAGCATGCATCCCCCTGACGAGGATCACACCAGCTTTCGGACTGATATGGGATTATACTGTTATAAAGTAATGCCCTTCGGACTGAAAAACGCAGGTGCGACTTACCAGCGGTTAGTTAACCATATGTTTAAATAATTGATCGGAGTACACATGGAGGTATACATGGACGACATGCTGGTAAAGTCGAAAAAGGCAGAAGGACATGTGAAGGATTTGCAAGAGTGTTTCAATGTATTGAACAAGTACCAGATGAAACTAAATCCTCTCAAATGTTCCTTCGGAGTTGGATCAGGCAAGTTTTTGGGGTTCATTGTTGATTCAAGAGGAATCGAGGCCAACCCCGACAAGATAAAAGCCCTGATCGACATGAAATTTCCAGAGAAGTTCAAAGATGTACAAATTTTAACTGGGAGGATTACAGCCCTGAGTAGAATTATTTCAAAGTCAACGGATAAGTGCGTCCCTTTCTTCAATCTACGTAGGGGCAACAAGAAATTTAAATGGACAGGAGACTGCGAGTAAGCTTTTCAGGCCTTGAAAGCCCATATGGCACAGCCTCCTATTTTATCAAAACCTATCGAAGGAGAAACTTTGTTCTTTTACCTGGCGATCACTGAAGTTACTGCTAGTGCGGTACTAGTACGAGAGGAAGAAGGCGTACAAAAAGCGATTTACTATGTAAGCAAGAGGCTAATCGGAGCAGAACTGAGGTATCCTCCCATCGAGAGGTCAGCATACTGTTTAATCTTGGCCTTAAGAAGGCTACGTCCTTACTTCCAAGCCCATCCCATTACAGTCTTAACTGACCAGTCCCTTCGGCAAGTCCTCCAAAAACCAGAGGCGGCTGGGCGTTTATTAAAATGGGCAGTCGAACTGGGGCAGTTCGATATCACATATTCACCGTGAGCAGCAGTAAAGGGACAAGTCTTGGCTGATCTTATTGCAGAATTCACCGAACTCCCAGACAGCGAGCATTGCGAAAAGCCTAGTGTGCCTGAGCCCCAAGATGAAGCTCCTTCGTGGAAGTTACTCACAGATGAGTCATCAAACGAATCTCATGCGGGAGCCGGAGTGATCTTGATAACGCCAGAAGGGCATCGATTTCACTGCGCCATTAGGTTCGACTTCACCACATCAAATAATGAAGTTGAATACGAAGCAGTCCTCGCTGGATTAAGAATGGCAAAAGACATGAGTATAAAGGTGCTGGATATTTACAGTGATTCACAGCTGGTAGTGAATCAAGTTTTAGGGGAATATCAAGCACAAGGCCTAAAGATGGTGGCCTACTTGAACAAAACTAAAGACTTGTTGGCCCAATTTCAGAAGTTTACCCTCCAGCAAATACCGCGGGATCAGAATTCGAACGCGGATGCCTTAGCCGAACTCGCGAGCTTGAAAGATGCTGACACTTTGAATATTGTGCCAGTAGAAAGATTGAGCAAGCCAAGCATACGAGCAAATGAAACCAGTATGGAAATCCGAATGGAAGATACATGGATGGCGCCTTACTTGGAGTATCTGACAAATGGTGTACTACCAGCAGATAGAAACAAGGCCAGAACTCTTCAAAGGCAAGCTACTAGGTATATACTGGTCGATGGTGTTCTATACCGAAGGGGATATTCCATGCCACTGCTCAGATGCATTACACCAGAGAAAGCTAAGGAGCTAATGAGAGAAGTACATGAAGGCTTCTGCGGGGATCACGCTGGGGGGCAAAGTCTGGCAAAAAAGATCCTAAGGCAGGGCTATTTCTGGCAAACTATGAACGAAGATTCAATGGAGTTTGTGCGAAAGTGCGATAAGTGTCAGAGATTTTCAAAAATCCCACACGCAGCTCCAAACGAATTAAAACAGTTGCAGAGTCCTTGGCCTTTTCCAGTATGGGGAATAGACTTGATTGGGTCCCTGCCAACGGGAAAAGGCGGAATGAAGTACGCAGTTGTAGCAGTCGACTACTTCACCAAATGGGCTGAAGCTGAACCACTCGCTACCATAACGACCAAGAAAGTTCTTGATTTTGTCACCAAGAACATTGTTTGCCGATATGGTTTGCCTCAAAAAATCGTCTCAGACAACGGCACCCAATTTGACAGTGACTTATTCACAGACTTCTGCGAAAGGCACGGGATTATCAAAAGCTTTTCTTCAGTCGTGCATCCATAAGCAAACGAGCAGGTCGAAGCAGTGAATAAAACGCTTAAGGACACCCTGAAGAAAAGGCTTGAAGACGCTAAAGGAGCATGGCCAGAACAGCTGCCTGAAGTCCTCTGGTTGTATAGAACTTCTCATCGAACAGCGACAGGTCATACCCCGTTTTCCTTAGCCTACGGATATGAAGCCATGTTACCTGTCGAATTAGTTCCCCCCTCACATCGACGCATTACATACGACCAGTGCCAGAATGGCTAACTAATGATGGAGTCCCTAGACTCAATTGAGGAAATACGAGAACGAGCCCAACTCCGAGTCCCTATGTACCAGCAAAAGGTCGTCCAGTATTTTAACTCAAAAGTGAAAGAAAGGAAATTCAACGTCGGTGACCTGGTGCTACGACGAGTTTTCTTAAATACCCGCGACCCCACTGCTGGAGTACTAAGACCAAACTGGAAGGACCTTACCAGATTGAAGAAGTCCTTCATCCGGGCACCTACAAACTTGCACGCTTAAATGGAGATCTCGTTCCACACTATTGGAACAGTGAACACCTGCGCAAGTACTACCAATAAACAGTCCTTTTTAAAGGACTGGCTTGTATTAATTTTTACTTTTTACAAGTTTAGAAAAAGGGTTAGCCACATTGTATGGCTAATCGCTTATAAGTGTAAGATCTTTCTAAGATCACTCGTAAAGACATGTTTAGTCCATTTTTAATACGAGATTATAAGGGACTGTGCGCAGCCAGTCATTCTTGCCAACCTTTGTAAATTTATTTTTACATGTATTTGTTCATTACGTGTGTTTTTTTGCTGTATTGTGTTATGTTTACTATCAAGCAGTAGTGTTCGCACAGGTCGTGGTCAAGGCAAGTGATCAAGGACCTAAGGCTCCTCGATCACTTGGGGGGCCCATAAGGTACATCGATAGCAAAGCATACCAAAGAGTATGTAAACACATGAAAAAAATGAGTGAAAGCATGCTACAGTACTTAGAGTATTTTTCAAATTTTATGTTTTGATAAATCAAACCAAAGTACTATGCTAAGTTTGGTCATGCGAACATATATTATAATAAAAGAAACATTATAATATCAAAAAAGCAATCTTTTACACCGCGAGCAGTATTGCTCGAATGTAATTGTTCTATTAAAAGTAAAAAGCTTTTACACTGCGAGCATTATTGCTCGGATGCAATTGTTCAGTTATAAGTAAAAAAGCTGCCCTTGCAGCAATAAAAATAAATTGTTTTTACAAACAAACCCATGGGCCATAAAAGTAAAATGAAATAAAAAAATTTACTGGGCAGGAGGGTCTTGAGGATTTGGGGGAGTGCCCTGGTCGGCAGGAGGACCAGCTTCAGCATTGGCAACAGGAGCCTTAGCCTTAGCCTTCTCCTCTGCCTCCAACCAGGTGGCGCACTGCGCCATCAAAGTTCTCTTCAACCGCTCGGAAAGATAGTTGAAGTTGACCTCCCGGTTGTGCTTCCAGAAGTCGTAAAAGCAGAGGAGGGTGGCCTCCTTGTACTTCTTCAAGTTTGCGACCCCTTCCTCCTCAACCTCCTGCACTCGCCCCTCGAGCTCCCGCAACCGCTCTTCAAGCTTCTTCGCCTCATCCCTGCTGGCGGTCAGATCAAGTTTGAGCTGTTTACACTCTTGGGTATTAAGTACAGAAATTTCCCTCCATTTATGCCGCTCCTCGTTGGCTCTCTTCAAGGCCCCTTGGCTATCCTGAAGCTCCTGGGTGAAAGTGGCTTGGTCCTCGCACAGTTGTTCATTCAGCTTGGACAGCTCCTTATTCTCCTCGAGCAGCTTGTTTTTCTCAACCTCAAGTGCATGCTTAGCCTGAGCAAGCCGGGGGTCGAAGTTCTGTCCCCGGGAAACCAACGCCCCAACACGGCGCCAGCTAGCAGTTAAAGACAGCAGACCCTGAAGACAAAAAATGAGAAAGTAAGGAAAAGAAGTCAAACATAAATGATGAAGTAGAGGAAGATGACTTACGCTGACTATCTCATTCAACCCTCTGTTGATGATTTGGTCGACCTCCATTGAGGTAGTTTCATTGATGGCGGCCTGGCTGCGTCTGTGCTTCGTGTGCTTGTATATTCTCTCCCTAGCCGACCCGACCATGAGGCTGGACAGGGAGCCTTCGGACAGGTTGTCCAAAGTCTCCTTATCAGCGGCCCTAGAGGAGGGCTGTGGATTCACATGCGTGGGCATAGACTGTTCGGTGGGGGGTGGAGGTGTCATGTTTTCCTTAGAAGGGATAGCGGTTGGAGTATCTTCTGTTCAAGCCTTCTTCGAGGGGGTCTTGCTGCTTTCCCCTCGAGCTCTCTTGCTATCCTTCTTTGGGACAGAAGAGGCAGCGGCGGCCTCGTAATGAGCAAAGACGTCTCCAGAGTCCATACCTGCACAAAGGGAAACAATTCGAGTAGTGAGATTAAGTGGTCGTAGGGGGAACAGAGATAAAAGTAAAAGGATTACGAGCAAAGTACCCGAGCTACAACTACTGGTCGTAGCAATATTTACTGAACTACCTAGTTCCTGGAAGAAATCTGAGTTTAAAGAGGGAGCATTCCTAAAGTTTCCGTCCCCATCAAATAGATGAGAGGGAATTAGAAAATTATTTAAAAGCAAGATTAGTGTACTGTTTGCATCCGAAGAATCGTCAGAAAGTTTGGTAGGCTCGACAGCCTTTTGTTTTCCCTTGCCCTTGGGGACTGAAGGTTCCTCTGCTCGGGGGGGGGACGGCAGGTTCCCTGATCGTAACCCCAGTTGGCCGCCTCCGAGGAGGCGCCTGAGGTTGCTGCTCGGGTTCCTGTTCGTGTACCACGTTGGCTTGGGCATCGCCCACCGAAGGTTCGTTCGTCGCAGATTGAGAGCCCCAAAGGCTGACCAGTCTAAGGTTGGCCTCGTTAACTAAGTTTTTTACACTCTTATCAACATTGGCATGCTGGCTAAGAGTGTTGCCCTTGACTCCATTCCTGGAGTAGGGATTGGACGTAGCCACAGGCCTGGAACATGACGGATGGCAAGATATTATGACAGAAAGACACTAAGTAAAGAAGCTACTCGCGTAAAAAAAAAATTTACCTCCTCGGGTGAAAGCCAAGTTGTCCGCAGTAAGGTCAGGAGTGAGGAAGTATTCGTGGTGATACTTCCCCACATTAGAAATATGGGTGGTGTCAGACAAAAAAGTGCGTCCAGATTCTTGATGGCAGAAGTGAAAAAACCTCGTACCATCTTGGTTGGGGTTGGACTTAAGGTCAAAAAGAAAATTGACCTCGTGGGGGGAAGGTACTGGCCATTTTTTTAGCTTATAAAGGATATAGAGTGCGGCCAGCATTCTATATCCGTTCGGGGTGATTTGAAAGGGGGCTACTCTGAAGTAATTAGCCACCCCCTGAAAAAATGAGTGGAGAGGCAGGGTGGCACCTGCCTCAATGTGGAACCTCGACCAGGAGCTGTAGGCCCCGCTTGGCAGGTTGGCGCGCTGGTCGATAGATGGTTTGACTAAGGTCACACCCGTCAGATTGTATCTGCTTAAATAGTTGGCAATCATCCGCAGTGTCACAGTACTTTGAGGAACGACGTGCCACGCCACGTCTGGCTGGTCAACATGGCAGGGGCGGGCACGCCTTTGGACATTGGTCTCTGGAGCAAATTCGCCTCAACCACTGGTCGAGGGGGCATCAGTAGAAGGCTGGCTTGAAGAGTTAGGGTTATTCCTTTTTCGAGCTTTTGTTTTGGTTCGAGCCATTCTTTGGTTGGGGACTGGAGGACGATTTGAGCTAGGGCGAGAAAAGGGGATCTCTGGTATCAAAGTAGATGGGTTCTCTTCGCCTTTTAGGAGTTGGGCCAAGAGGTCATCTTCGATAGGTCTTTCTCCCCCCCAAGGGTCTTGCATAAGAACTGAAAACAGACAATGGAGGAGATAAGACACAATTTGCGAAGTAGTGTGGAAGATTGGGATAACGTTGCTCGCGTCTAAAAAACCAGCAGCATCCTACTCCTACGCTAAGTTCGGCATTAACAGTTTAAAAAACAGATCAGGAAGGGAGAAAAAAATTGCTTTCTGAAAAAGAACTGTTTCGACTCCTAAAGGGCGGGAAAATACCCAGTTTTTCACCTCGCTTAAAGATTGAATTTTTACGTCGATCTTGCGCCCTAAGCCTATGATCCTTACTATCAAACTAAGTCCTAACCTATACAAAGCATAAAGACACCCTATTACTTAGCAATGGAAGGTTTATGAAAAAGAAAAAATCCTCATGAAACCCTATCCGAGAACACAGAAATCACAGAGCATAGAAACGGCGTGCATGGCATAATGAAAAATTTAGAAAGACAGTGATTACTTGAGCGAAGATGGAAGTTCGAAAGAGAATGAAAAAAGTTCGAGTCAGGAAAATCCTCAGCTAGGCGACTGTCTGGTTTCGAAGCTCTGAATGCAAAGTTCTTGAAGTTCTTAACAAAGACGATAAGAAAAACCTTTTTGAGAAGAAAAAGGAGGTATTTATGGAGACCGGGGTATGGCTAAAAAGTAACAATCATTATTTTTTAATTCTCGAAACGTGGGGAAGTGTATAAGCCGTCAATTTGTTTCTTGAAAACTGAAAGGGCTTGATTAGACATAATTATGTCACGATTTAAAAAACGCACGGGGATTTTGACAGGCATCGTGGGGATATGAACGGTTGCTTCCCTAAAGTTTCTTTATTGCTGGTCGCATTAAACAAACTTGGGGGGCAAATGTTATCCAAAAAACAAGCATGGATGACATGGCAAACATTTAGTACACGTGGCTAACATCTGGCAGAATTCGTGCTCGACTATCAACCAGAAAGACATCTAGTATCACGACGTTCGATCTCTTCATACGACCATCCTGGTCGTACGAATGATATACGCGGAAAAGATCTTAAGCAGTTATGATAGTATCCGAGATTATCTCCCATGATTTCCTGAGTATCCAATTATTTAGGAAATAATATCTATAACAAATTAATGTAAATCCTCCTTGAGCCTATAAATAGAGAATGAGGGCTCAAGGGAAAGGGATCTTCTTCTTCTTTCTTGCTTTCAGATCACTAGAGATTAGAGTTATCCTATTAGATACATTGTATTATTCCTCAGAGGTTGTTGAAACTCATTGAACCCTAGTTCTTTGATCACTCCTTTGAGTCCTATATCAATAACAATTCAAGTGGACGTAGGTTATTACCAGATTCTGGGGCCGAACCACTATAAACCTTTGTGTTCTTTATCATTTCGTCATCACATTCTTTCCAACGTGTTTTTCCACATCAAGCAAATTTGACTCCGTGTCAGTTGGACAAAATCAGGGTCAACAACATAGGACCCAAAAGTTTAATAAAACCCCTGCATGGTTAGCTATTGAAAAGAAAACATACATCATCATGTATAAACCAAAATAGAGAGAAACCACAAATAATCATAAGAGCATAGCTAAAAGTGCACATCACACTGTCCACTAGATTTCTAGTTCGTATTACCCACCATAAAAAAAACGACATCCTAAACTGGGTAGCCAGACCTGATAACCACCACAAGGGGAGGCTCAGAACACTTTCATGTATACAGATGCTAGGTCTTTACACCTACAGGTGAGTGGACACCTGATCTACCTCTGATGACACAGAGACTAGGTCGTGAAACAACAACATGCACAAATCATGATCACTATGGCTCTCATCGATATAACCAAATGCAAGTAAACATGAAAAGAAAGAAACATATTCCCTTTATATTTTAGAAAATTGGGCAGCATAACAGCTGCATTTGAATAAAACTCAAAAATCATAACCTGCATAAATAAGTGAACAAAAATATATTTGGCATTCAGTGCCCTCATAACAGATCAGAAAACATGCAGATTAAGTTTTCAATTTTTCAAACATTTTATAAATATCAAAATTGGAATATGTTTAATGCAATTAAATACGAGTAAAATAAGTCCAATAGTCAAGTTGAGTCCCTACCTCCTTAGAATTTTCAATACGAGCCTAAAGCGATGCTCCTAAGCTTAACGATGATCCTAGAGTGATTTAGTCCGATTTTTATATCACGTTTTTCCTATGTGCATCAAATGAGCAAACGATTTATCATCATTGCATTCTTCGTTCAAAATTGTGTCCAACGACATATAATATGACCATATTTAAAATTTCAAGTTCTGGAACCTCACCCAAGCGGTGCACAGCAGTAGTTGGTGGCGGCAGCGAGCGGTGTACCAGAAATGTCAATGAATATGCATGGCATATATCAAAACGATCCTCTCGATGAGTACATCACGGAAGTACAACTCCCTTTCCCAAATGACCTCCGATGTCGCTGGAAAATGCTTCCAAAGGGGCAGAGATACCGAAACTTTCGCCGAAGAAAACTGGCAAGTTGACCGGAATGACTTAGTGGGCAATGTTCCACTCGCGATGCTGATTCCAACGGTGCCACCCACTCTCCAAATGGTGGTCGGAGTTCACCGAAAAGTCACATCAAAGTTTCAACGGCAAAACTTCGGAGTGGTCGTACGAGCGCATCCTTGCTCCGATGGTCACCAAACTTTGGGGTTGCTATTGTCACCGGTCGAGGAAGCTGCAGCACTGGCGCGTGTCAGAAATGGAGATCCGGTGGTGGTCCGACTGGGTTGTGGTCGTGGCTGGTTTGGAGAGAAAACAAAAGGAAAGAAAAGAAAAAGAAAAAGAGAGAAGAAGAAGAAGGTGCTTCGAGGAGATAGAAGGGGAAAAGAAGAAAAAAAGGAGTACTTGACTCTTTTTTTTATTCAGGTGGGTCCCACCCACATAAAAGAAAAAAAATATAAATAATACTTATTTTATTTTTTTCTGAGTCTTTACATTCTTCCTTCCTTAAAGAAATTTCGTCCTGAAATTTTCAAAGTACAACCTCAAGCTGAAAATTAAACAAATGAGGATACTTTTCATACATCTCTGACTCTAACTCTCAAGTAGCCTCGTCTTCTCTATGGTTCTGCCATAAGACCTTGACTACTAGAATCTCCCTACTCCTTAGCACCTTTAACTCTCTCTCCAAGATTCCGATAGGTTGCTCTTCATATGCCACGTTCTCTTAAAAAGGAATAGCCTCATACCCCATGATGTGCGATGGGTCTGGAGTATACTTCCTCAGCATCGACACATGGAACACATTGTGAACATGCCCCAACCGCGCTGGTACGTTCAATCGGTAAGCGACCTCCCCAACCCTCTCGATAACCTCGAAAGGTCCAATATACCTCGGGGCTAGCTTACCCTTCACTCTAAATCTTGTCACACCACACATGGGAGTAACTTTCAAGAAGACATAGACACCAACCTCAAACTCAACTACTCGTCGGTGGAGATCGGCATAACTCTTCTAACGACTTTGAACAACCTTAAGTCTCTCTTGGATGTCTTTGATCTTCTTAGTGGTACTAGTGATAATTTGAGGTCTAATTGTGACATGCTCATCTGGTTCTGCCCAACACAAAGGTGATCTGCATGGTCTCCCATATAAGGCCTCATATGGAACCATGCCTATACTGGCCTAATAGTTAATATTATAAGTGAATTCCACCAATTACAAGTGTTCTCCCCAGCTACCCCCAAAATCCAAAATACAAGAACGAAGCATGTCCTCCAAAGTTTGGATAGTCCTCTCCGACTGTCCATCTGTCTGAGGGTAGTGAGCAGTGTTCAAGCGAAGTTCAGTTCCTAAAGATTTTTGCAATGCTCACCAAAACCTTGATGTAAATCGAGGATCTCTATCAGAAACAATGCTGGAAGGCAACCCATGTAGTCGAAGTATATTACCCACATAAAGTCGAGCTAGTTTAGAAACCTTATAATCATTCCTAATTGGAATGAAATGAGCAGATTTGGTCAAACAATCGACAATCACCTGGACAGTGCCATGCTTTAATGGTGTTAATGGTAACTTGTCACAAAGTCCATCGTGATCTTATCCCACTTCCATTTTAGTTTAGGTAAAGGTTGAAGCAACCCTGAAGGTCTCTGGTGCTCAGCCTTAACCTGCTGACAAACCATACACTTAGCTACAAAGCTAGCCATATCTCTCTTCATACCTTCCCACCAATTTTCTTTTCAAGTATTGGTACATCTTTGTACTTCCAGGATGTACAGTAAATTTAGACCTACGAGCATCGATCATAACAGCTCTAAGATCAAGGATATTTGCATCTACCAATCTTCCCTTATGGTATAAGAATCCTTCGACATTTACCGTCCATCCATCTAATTGATCACCGTTTCAGATTCGATTCCAGATAAGTCTCAATTTCTCATATTGCCACTGACATTGCTTAACTTGCTAAAGTAGCACTGGTGTAACCACTACGTTTGAAACACAAACAATCTATTTTCCTTCATAGTACTCTAATTCATAAACACTCATTGTGATCGTTCTTTTCCAATCCTCAAGAGCTAAACAAGCCAAAGTTCCATGAGGTTTTCTACTTCATGCATCAGCGACCACATTTGCTTTTCCAGGATGATATTGCAAAGTGAAATCAGAATCCTCCATGTACTCGACCCATCTTCTTTGTGTCAAAGTCAAGTCTCTTTGAGTAAAGAGATACTTTAAACTCTTATGATCAGAATATAATCCAAACTTTGTTCCATATAAGTAACATCTCCAAATTTTCAAGGCAAAAATCACGGTTGCAAGTTCCAAGTCTTGTGTAGGGTAGTTCTTCTCATGTGGCTTCAATTGGTGTGAAGCATAGGCAACAACCTTGCCATTTTGCATGAGAACTCCACCTAAACCAATACCAAAAGCATCAGTGAATACCACATACTGTTCATCACTATTAGGCACAGCGAGAATAGTCGGCGTAGTCAATCTTGGCTTAAGTTCTCTGAAAGCTTCTTCGCAACTGTCATCCCACACGAACTTTAAATCCTTTCTTGTTAGCTTTGTCAAAGGCATAGCAATTTAGTAAAATTCTCCACAAAGCGACGATAGTAACCTGCTAACCCAAGAAAACTTTGAATCTCAGTAACGTTCTTTGGTATTTCCAACTACAAGATAGAATCTATATTCGCATGAATCCACAGTAATGCCTTCTTGAGATATTACATGTTCTAAGAATTTGACCTCAGTCATCCAGAAGTCACATTTTTCTTTCTTAGCATATAATTGATGGTCCCTCAAAGTTTGCAACACAATTGTTAAATGTTCTATATGGTTCTCAGGTGTCTTGGAATACACCAAAATGTCATCAATAAAAACAACCACAAACTTATCCAAATAGGGTCTAAGGATTCTATTCATAAGGTCCATAAATGTTGTAGGTGCATTCTTCAATCCAAATAGCATCACCAAAAACTCAAAGTGTCCATAACGTGTTCTGAAAGCAGTTTTAGGAATATCCTCTTCCTTAATCCTCAATTGATAGCTTGACCACAAATCAATCTTGGAAAAACACTTTGAACCTCCGAGCTAATCAAACAACACATCTATCATTGGCAAAAGATACTTGTTCTTAATAGTCATCTGATTCAATTTCCGATAATCGATGCATAGTTGCAAGGATCCATCAGATTTCTTGGCAAACAAAACTGGAGCTCCCCATGGAAAAGTATTGTTCCTAATGTAACCATTTTCCATTAGCTCACCCAATTGCCTTTTCAATTCAACTAAATCTGTAGGTGCCATGCGATAAGGTGTAGTAGAAACTGGTTAATTCCCGGGAATCAAATCAATGCAAAACTCGATCTCTTTATCAGGTGGTAGTCCTTGCAAATCCTCAAAAAAACACATCTGGAAAGCCACTAACCACTGACATCCAAGAAAACTTGTCTAGAGGCCTAGACTCATCCTCAATTGCAAATAGTCTTCAGTAACACTCTAAGTTTCTTTTCCCACCTAAACATGCCTTAAGAATAAGGTTCTACCTTACTGCATTCATGCTGGCTCGATATACAATGAAATCTCCACTTGGAGTTAAAGAGTCACCATTTTTCATGAGAAATCAACAATGGCTTGGTACTTAGACAACCAAACCATGCCAAGAATCACATCAAATTGTCCCATAGGTAACACCATCAAGTTTCCTAATAAATTATGCCCTTCAAACACAATACAAACTGATTTGCAGATGGTTGATACTTCACCATGCCCTCCCATAGGTACACTCAACTACAATGTAGGACTAACTGAAGTGTACGGTTACAGTGGCATTTCCCTTAGACAAGCTCTCCTTCAAATTTATGTAGGGAACATCAAACCAAACAACCGATCAAACAACCCCTGAAGTTTCTTCTGCCCCAGCATCGGAGAGTTCTTTCTTCGAGGGTGAACACTACAGAAGTTTCTTCACCTCCATGAGATAGATTTCAGACATTATGTCTTTTCATGGACAAAAGTTGTTCGGCAAGCTGGTGTGTCGGCCTGCCAGCTCTGACAAAAGGAGCTGTTTTACTCCTAGTGAAGATGACCCGGAGAGAAAAGTTAAGTTCGCGGCCTGGAGTCGCGAGCATATGCAAGCTGGGGCATTACTGACCCTAAAGAAATACTTTGGGAAGTTCACCAACTATGTCGGTATTGCCTCTTTCCAGATCCAATCCAATTCATACAAGGTCCTCATGGTATTGAAGTCGCTATACCACGAGAAGAAGTGGGATGGACCCTCGACACACGAGATTATGTATCTCTTTTGCTTGAAAAGCAACCCTTCCCGAGCTCACAGTGGGGATGGCTTCTATTATTTGTCGAGTTATCCGAGGGAAAGGAGGTTGTTCGAAGACATACCTAATCACCCTCCGAACTTCAAGACTATCTTCTTCTAGACAAACGGGCTCAATCCATCCAGATTTTATTCTTTTCAATGAATCCGTAAGTATTTCCTAGAAATTTTCTTCTTAAATTCTTTCATCTCGAGCTCTAGATGCTCATCCAAGTTACTTGTGCAGCCAATTACCACCGCCTGAAGCCCACTAAGGCCATCAACGACCATAGGTAAGAAATCTTGGGGCTCCCGTATGGCCAGCGGTCCCTCAACTATCTTCTTCACAAGGACAAGCTTTGCCTATGTGACGTGCAGGTGAGTCTGTAGATAATGTTGGGAGTTGTAAGTATGCAAAGTGGGAAGATATCCCTGTGTCGATCGCCAATATTTTGTGAAAAAGGAAGCATTCGAGCTCGCGTTCTCGAGCCTCTATCCCTCGGCTAGTTGAACCTTCAGGCTCGGGGACCGAAGCACAAGATGAGGCTTCTCCAAGCTCATCTGACGCAGGTAAAGTTATGTTATACCAAACCATGTATAGTGTAAACGATGTTTGCGAAGGGATAGACGTCCAACACGGGACTAATGACTATAGGGATTTGTCGAGGTTGTCCTCTACATTTCGAGAAGGAAGCCCCCATAGAATCTTCTAAAGATAGAAGGATTTCCTGGTCCCCAAGTTCGAGCCAGAGGGGATCTTCCAGTTTGGTTTCTTTACTTAGAAGTACGTTTGTACTTTTTATAAACACTTTTGAATACTAATGTTTGTTCTCTTTTTTCATGTGCAATGGATTCAGTCATTGAAAATCTCCTCAATCAACCCACCGTCTAGAAGGTTTCAAAGTGAGCCAAGGTATCTTTGAAGACCACCAGGGCTTCGAAGATACCTAAGAGATCTGGGACTACCTCTGCAACCTCGGATCTTCTCGCTGTCTCCCAGGCCCTATTGTCGTTCCTTTAGCGGACCCTCCTCTGCCACAAGTCGTGGTTCCAACTACTCCAAGCTCGACCACTCCTCCCCTCCTGCTCCTGGCAAAGCTCCCAACAAGGGAAAGAAAGTACCCTCTACTCATACACAAATATTAGCCCGAAAACACACCATATCTCCCCACGAGTCTGAATTCGTGGTTGACAACAGGGCTGGCACCTCTAGTGTTGAGCTTGGCTCAGAGGCCCTTAATCGCATGGGGCGCATCTGCAGCAATCTCCAAGGTCCTCATTGGGAGTTCTTGACGGGTTGTGATAATGCCACCACTCTTTTTTATAAGGCTGGAAAGTTACTCACCTTAGAAAGTATTTTCACCTATCGAATTCGAAACTATTTTTATTTGTCTTTGCTTGTTCTAAAGGATTTTTTTTTTATGCAGATCCTTTTAACCTTCATTCTCCAATTCCAAATTTTGAGCCATGAAGTAGCCACCAGTGTCGGATAGGTTTATGATTCCAAAGCCACTTAAACTTGAGCTTAAGATTCCCTGAAAGAGGCGAGGAAAATGCTTGAGGAAGTCAAGAAGGAGCTGGAGACAAAAACACTAGAGTTGTCTTCCAAAACAACTTAGCTCGAACAAGTTCAGAAGCTCAACTCCAGGCTCGAGGAGGAAAAACCACTACATTTGAGGTCATGGAAGGTGAAAAGGCCCATCTTCTAGAAGAATTCAAGGCCGAGAAGGAAAACGACATTAACCTTGCCATGTACTGGATTTGGGCCATAAATCCCAACCTTGACACCAAATTTCTTGCCGGCAAAGAGGAGGAGTATCTGGAGAGATGGCAGGTTCGACTGGAGGAGGAGGAGGCCAAGCTTAAAGCTCAAGAGGCTACGAAGGCCAAGGAACAAGCTTGATCACGAGATGCCAAAGCCATCAATCCTTGAGGAATCAAATATGGGCTGCGACCCATGGTATTTTTTTTATAATTGTAATTATCGTTTTTGATGCCCTTGAGGCAAAGAAAATTTATAGCTCGAGTTCGAGCTATTTTTATTATGTTGTGAATGTTTATATAACTTATAGTAGTTTTATGCTCTCAATTCTATAGCTTAAAAACTGTTTTGCACATTATCTACTTATAGCTTTTTGCCTTAATATCATACATCATATTTCTATATCGAAGTATTTTGAGCTTACTACTAAGGGCTTGCTTTCATACTTGTTTACTCACACAAGCACATTTTCGAGCTTAAGTTTGAACTTCCATATGATCATACATGGCTCATCTGATTGCTCAATTTTGACCTTGTTATATTCAAGGTCGAATACGACTTATACCATGTATTTTTGCGTTTAAAAATGCTTATTGGCTTGTGGTCTCATTAGTCTAGTTATTTCTTGCTTAGTGATAGTAACTTTCCTCATCCTCGAATATGGTCTCAAGGTTGCGAGGTTGAAACTATTTTACAAAAAGTTACAGCTCTGTCTCGATTTATGAATATTGTTTGTTAATCTAGAATTCCAACTTTATCCTTGTATCGATTTATTTGTAGTGGTTAATCTAGATTTACAACAGAGTTATGCCCGTGCTTGGTTATTGATCCATGCAATTATTTTTAAATTTATTTTTATTTTTGTTATATTTTTTCGAGCTTATGGCATGTTTGTATACATCTTATGCCCCCTTAAATTCCTATGATTGAGAAATCTTACGTTATTTAATATTGAGAGCTTGCGAAAAATAATAAAAATGAAGAACATTTTATTGATAAAAGGCCTCATTAAAACCTTTAAGAGCAAACCATGTGGGAAAATCTTAAGAAGGGAAAAGAGTGCCTTTGGGAATATACAAACTTGGTTACAACTAAATTGTAACAACCCAAAATCACTAATGTGGTTTAAGGGCCTTGATTAGTGTGACGGGAGGGCATAATTGGTTTATGTGTGAATTTATTAAATTAATGTGTGATCATATTATAAACATGTTATATGGTTATGTGAATGTAAATGTGGTTGTATGTTATATTTGTGAGAACCACATTATTATGTGGGTAAATCTGCAGCGTGCGACTCGAGGCGATCCTAGGGAGCTAGTTAGCGGGAAGTCACAACGGGGTTTGATATTTGACTTGGGGAAAGTCAAGGGGTATCTCGGGTGTTAGATGATTATTTGGGTTATTGAGTTATGGAAATAAATATATGGAGATATATTTGAGGTTAGAAAGCCTAGGCGGGAATATTGGGGAATTTTACCATTTTGCCCTCGGGGACGTTTTTGGTACCCCGAACCTCGGGATTGATTTAATTAGACTAAGCAAGTAGAAAGCAGTAGAACAAAAGACACAAATCGACCCTTGAACACCTCTTCTCTTTTCTTCTATTTTCTCTCTCAAGAAGGCTAAAGAAACCTAAGGTGAATTAGTTGGAATTATATGTTTTAAGCTGAGTTTGTGAGGGATTAGCCTAGCTCTAGTTAAGGGACACTCAATCAGGACCAAGGTAAGAAATGAATTTCATTCTTGAGCACTAGAATTCTGAGTTTTGGCTGAGTATTAAAGGTATTTATGGTTTTGATGTTTAAGGGTTGAATTGAAGCTGAGAAGTTTGGGTTTTAGCTCAGAAGTTGTTGAGGAAATGGTTCATCAAGGAAGGTAAGCTTCAATTTGTAATTTAGAATCTAAAAATATGAGTTTGCATGACTGGTTCTTGAGTTCTTTAGTTGCTGGGTTTCAGAAATCAAAGTGGAGTTTTGATGAGTTTTTAAGCTGGATTTTTGTTGGATTATGTTGTTAGAATCATGTTAAAAGTCTTGTAATCAATGGGTTTTGGAATTAAGGTGCTTTGGGTGGTTTTGAATAAGGTTAGGATGTTAGAAATGGTGGATTTTCTGGGCACGAAGGGTTGGGCTGCGGCTCTGTTCTAGAGCGATGTGGCCCTGCGAAGCAAGGAAGAGCCAAGGAGGCTCTGCAGTGGGGAAGCGTCACAGCGCCTCAGGGCAGGGCCGCGGCGCGTGTCTGTCTTCCGAGAGGCTTAGCCTCAGTTTTAGGGGCGGTCCGCAGCTAGGTTTCAAGGACCGCAGCCTTTGAGGGCCTCTATGATCTTTTGGAGGTTTTAAGAGCAGGAACCTAACCTAGGGTGCTCGGGATCGATTCCACCACCGTGTTTGGTGGAATTCGGTGTCCCGGAAGCTAGAACTTCACCCATAAATATTAACACGATTATTAATGGTACTCCATATCTTGGTTGTAACTAGGTATTAAGCTAGGGCTCGAGAGGCGGATCATGCCCGAAAGGCGTCGCTCGTAATCAGTGAACTTGGAAACTAAAGGTAAGAAAACTGCACCCGGTTGTGGAATTATAATGGGACTAAGGGTTCCCTATTTTGTATGCTTTATAAAGGATGGTATTATGCCATGTAAACAGTAAACCAACAGCCTAAGAGTGTCGAAGTTTACACTAGCGCATAGGGCGCGGCTCGGCCACTGGTAGCTGAAGACAGCTTGTTATGCACTGAGCTCGGTTTAAGCAGGCCGGAGTCAGTGGGGTAAACAGAGGGTGCAACCTAAAGTGTCGATCCTGATTATTATATGATTTGCTTGTTATTATTGTTTGATGAGTTGTTATGTTGTATAGCTAGGTGATGATTAGCTGAATCTCTGGTTGAATCTCCATGCTTTGTGAATATTGTGGTATGTTAAGTGTATGAACGTGCTTAAGGGTTACCCAAATATTACTATGGCTTATTATGTAATGAGATATGTTTTCTTGCTGGACCTTGGCTCACGAGTGCTACGTAGTGCAGGTAAAGGCAAGTGCAAGCTTGATCAGCCTTGATTTGGAGAGCTCTGAGAGCAGAATGTACATGATCAGTTGCTCGGCCGCCACGGTTGAGGGGAGACAGGGACAAGAATACCATAAACTTTTGTTTTGCCTTTAGAAAGGCTGGTGGTTGTCTGTACCCTGGAAATTTTTTAAATAGACTTTTAAACGCTATTTCTTTTGGGATCCCATATGTAAATATTTAACTATATGGTAAGTATCTCTTGAGACCAAAACCTTTTTAACCTTAGCACTCTAACGACTTTAGAATTCACATTTTTAATTGTTTGACTTGATTAGCAAGTCCTGCACCTTAATAAACACACAGTATAGCGGTCTTGGCTATCCAGGGAGTTACAACTTGGTATTAGAGCATCCTAGGTTTAAGGGTTCCTGAAAACCGGCTGGACATGTACATTCGTTGCTAGGGACAAGCTCGATTTAGGGTTTGGTAATGTGTATGTATGCTTATATGCTTGTATGCTTGGAATGAATTATGAATGATGTTATTCATTGGATTAATAGGATGTATGGGATACTAATAGGGTCTGGCCCTTGACTGCTGTATGAAAACATTAAGGCATGCTTATTAGCATCGCTGTGCATGTAAATGAATATTTGGATGATTAACTGTATATTGTGCGTGGATGAATGCTTTTATCTTAGCTGTTGTGTGGTAATGTTGGGGCATGCTTATCAGCAGCCGGTGCATGTGGATGAATGCCTATATTATGAATGTTTGTGATTGGTTATGTTCCTTTGATGGATTTTGGAGAAGTTTTTACCCTGTCATCATGGTCTGATTGTCGAGTCGTTGATTGCAGATTGACTTGGATAGCTATGCGTCCAAGAAAATCTACACGACTAGCCGGCACTAGGTTTGGGACCGGGGATGATGACCAGGGCCAGATTCCTCCGCCAGTCCCTGATAACTAGAAACAACTTATGGAAGATATGCAAGCGCGATTGCAGAGTCAAGATGAGCAGATTCGCTTGTTGCGACAACAGGCTCCATCAGGGAGTGTTGCCCCTATTGTACCACCTGCAGTGGTACCAGTTGTACAGTCTGGGGAGGTTGGGAACAGGTGGGAGCCGTTATATGAGCGGTTCAGGAAGCAGCAACCCCCAATCATTGAGGGGGGACCTGATCCACTGAAGGTCGAGCAATGGCTGACTATGATTACTACTATCTTGGATTTCATGAGGATAGAGAGACATGATAGAGTGGCATGTGCCATGTATATGTTGAGAGAGGATGCCCGCATTTTGTGGGAAGTGGCCTCACAGACTAGGGATGTTACTGCATTGAGTTGGGAAGGATTTAAAGATCTGTTTAGTCAGAAGTATTATAATGTTGCCATCAGGGCAGCGAAGGTTAATGACTTCGTAGGATTGGTTCAGGGCAGCATGACAGTTACAGAATATGCCCTGAAGTTTGACAGACTCGCAAAGTTCGCACCAGACCTTGTGCCTACTGACGCAGCCAGGTAGGACAGGTTTATTCGGGGGCTTAATGTTATGATAGCCCGGGATGTTAGGATTACAACGGTACCTGGAGGAACAACTTATGCCCAGGTCATTGAGAAGGCTCTTACCGCTGAGGAAGCGGAGAATAAAATTTGGAAGGAAAGTGCGGTGAGGCACGAGGGTCGCAGGGTGGTGCCTCCTTATGCTGGATCAGGTAGGGGCGGAGGCCCCAGTGATTTCAAGAGAAAGACCCATGATACTTCAACCACTGCTGGTCCTGATAGGAGGGGTTGAGGTGGTCAGGGCGGCCGTCAGGGCAGTGGAGAAACATGGAGGAGCTATCCGGAGTGCCCAAGGTGTAGAAGATGCCATCAGGGCGAATAACCGGCCAAGGCTTGCTACGTATATGGCACAGTGGGGAACCTCAAGAAGGATTGCCCAACAATGAAGAAAGGGGAAGTAGGAAAGTGGACAGCTTGACTTCAGCTCGAGTGTTCACCTTGACGCAGGCGGAGGCCGAGGCTAGTCCCTCTGTAGTGACAGGTCAGCTTTCTAGCACTGGCTCTCCTTTTTCTGTATTGATTTATTCTGGTGCTACACATTCCTTTGTTTCTAGTAAAGTGATTGATAGACTGTGTAAACCTAGTGAGTATCGGGCTACGGGGTTTGGGACTTTATTGCCTACTGGGGAACTGGTAGTTTCTAGGAGATGGATTAGGGCACTACCAGTGATGGTTGATAGTAGGGAGCTTTCAGTTGACTTGATTAAGCTAGATATGGAGGATTTTGATATGATCTTAGGGATGGACTGGTTGGTCAGATATGGGGCTACTATTGACTGTAGGAAGAAGATGGTGACTTTTGAGCCTAAGGTCGAGGACCCTTTTGTCTTTGTGGGTGCAGTGTGTGGACCCCGCGTACCCATGATTTCTGCATTGAGAGCCAGAGACTTGTTACAGGGTGGATGTATAGGTTTTCTTGCTAGTGTGGTGGACACTACCAAGATGTTGCTAGCAAGGCCGGGAGAGACCAGAGTGGTTTGTGAATTTTTGGATGTATTTCCTGAGGAGCTACCGGGATTGCCGCCACGCAGGGTGATTCAGTTTTTCATTAAGTTAGCAGCAGGGACAGAGCCAGTATCAAGAGCACCATACAAAATGGCAATAGTAGAGTTGAAGGAACTGAAGATACAGCTGCAGGAACTTCTGGATTTGGGATTCATAAGACCTAGTTACTCACCATGGGGCGCTCCAGTTTTGTTTGTTAAGAAGAAGAATGGGACTTTGAGGATGTGTATAGATTACATGGAATTGAACAAGTTGACTATTGAGAATAAATACCCCCTACCAAGGATTGATGACTTGTTTGATCAGCTGCAGGGAAAGACGGTGTTCTCAAAGATTGATCTTCGATCTGGTTATCACCAGCTGAGGATCAAGGATGAGGACATACCGAAGACGGCCTTCTGAACGCGGTATGGACACTATGAGTTTTTGGTCATGCATTTTGGTTTGACCAACGCCCCAGCAGCTTTCATGGATCTAATGAACAGGGTGTTCAAGGATTTCTTGGATCAATTCGCCATTGTCTTCATCGGCGACATCTTGGTGTACTCCAGTTCGGAGGCAGTACACGAGCGACATCTTCGACAGGTTCTACAGAGATTAAGGGATCTCCAGTTATATGCTAAGTTTCATAAGTGTGAGTTTTGGTTGCCAGAGGTGACTTTCCTTGGGCATATAGTTGATGCAGAAGGGATTAAGGTGGATCCGTCTAAGGTAGAAGCGGTGAGGGATTGGCCGAGGCCGAGGAATGCCTCGGAGGTGCGGAGTTTCCTTGGGTTGGCAGGCTATTACAGGCGGTTTGAGAGGGGTTCTCAAAGATTTCTTCACCAATGACAGAGTTGACAAGGAAGAACCAGAAGTTCATTTGATTAGATAAGTGTGAGGATAGTTTTCAAGAGTTGAAGCGATGACTTATTACTTCACCTGTACTGAGTCTTCCTTCGAATGAAGGAAAGTTTGTAGTATATTGTGACGCATCAAGGATGGGTTTAGGCTGTGTGTTGATGCAGAATGAGAAATTTATAGCCTATGCATCACGGCAGCTGAAGGAGTATGAATAACGGTATCTTACCCATGATCTGGAGCTGGCAGTGGTGGTGTTCGCACTGAAGGTTTGGTGGCATTATTTGTATGGGGAGAAGTGCGAGATATACACTGACCATAAGAGTTTGAAGTACTTTTTCACCCAGAAGGATTTGAATATGAGGCAAAGGCATTGGCTGGAGTTGGTTAAGGATTATGATTGTGATATTCTTTATCACCCAGGAAAATCCAATGTTGTGGCAGATGCATTGAGCCGGAGGGGCTCGGGGCAGTTATTCGATTCTATTCAGATCTCTAGGGAATTAGCTTATGAGATGGACAGGGCAGAGATAGAGTTGGTGGTGGGTCGGTTGGCCAATATTACCTTGTAGTCGACCCTGCTAGAGCGGATCAAGGAGGGGAAATTGGTAGATGCGCAGCTGCAGGAGGTTAGGCAGAACGTCTTAGCAGGGATAGCTAAGGATTATTTTGTTTCTGAGGCTGGTGTGCTTTGATATCAGGGGCGGATTCGTGTTCCGAAAGATGAGGGGATCAGACGAGAGATACTAGATGAGTCTCACACTACGCCATACTCACTTCATCCGAGTACCACGAAGATGTATCAAGATCTACGGACATTATATTGGTGGCCTAGGATGAAGAAGGATGTGGTAGAGTATGTGGCCAAGTGTTTGACATGTCAACAGGTGAAGGCTGAGCATCAGCGGCCAGCAGGGTTGTTTCAGCCTTTGGGTATTCCTGAATGGAAGTGGGAAGATATTACGATGGATTTTGTGGGAGGTCTGCCCAGGACAGTGGGACTTTGTGACTCGGTGTGGGTAATAGTGGACAGATACACCAAGTCAGCTCATTTTCTACCAGTAAAGTCAACTTGCACAGTGGAGCAGTATGTTGAGTTATATGTGAGAGAGAAAGTTCGTCTCCATGGGGTTCCCAAGTCTATTGTATCTGATCGAGACCCTATATTTACCTCTAAGTTCTGGGGAGCTTTGCAGAGAGCTATGGGGACTCAGCTGAGGTTCAGCACAGCTTTTCATCCTCAGACTGATGGACAGTCAGAGAGGACGATTCAGGTGTTGGAGGACATGCTTAGGGCGTGTGTGATTAATTTCGAGGGATCTTGGAGTAAGTATCTTCCATTAATTGAGTTCTCGTATAACAACAGTTACCAGTCAATGATTGGAATGGCTCCTTATGAGTTACTATATGGAAGGAAATGTAGGTCACCCATTCATTGGGACGAGATGGGTGAGAGAAAGTACTTGGGGACGGATATGGTTCAGAAAACAAGTGAAGCTATTGAGAAGATTCGAGCCAAGATGCTTGCTTCACAGAGTAGGCAAAAAAGCTACGCTGATCCTAAGTGTAGAAACATGGAGTTCCAGGTTGGGGACCATATGTTTCTGCGAGTTTCACCACTGCTAGGGGTGAAGAGGTTTCGAGTAAAGGGCAAGCTGAGCCCTCAGTTTGTTGGACCTTTCGAGATTTTAGAAAGGATTGAGCAGGTGGCTTATAGGCTGGCCTTGCAACCGTCGTTGTCAAGAGTTCATGATGTTTTCCATGTCTCTATGTTGCGAAAGTATGTCTCAGATCTGACGCATTTATTGAGTTATGAGGATTTAGAGTTGCAGACAGATTTGTCCTAGGAGGAGCGACCAGTTCAGATTTTAGACTGGAAGGATAAAGTTTTACGGAACAAGATGATTCCGTTAGTTAAAGTATTGTGGATTAATAGCAAGGTTGAGGAAGCGACTTGGGAACTAG
Organism: Humulus lupulus; assembly: GCF_963169125.1. Taxonomy (NCBI): domain Eukaryota; kingdom Viridiplantae; phylum Streptophyta; class Magnoliopsida; order Rosales; family Cannabaceae; genus Humulus; species Humulus lupulus. The sequence goes on along the minus strand of NC_084801.1, from coordinate 37,476,104 downwards.
AGACGGTGATCCGGGATCAGTATCCCGAGCTATTTATGTAAATTTCGAGGACGAAATTCTCAGTAGGAGGGGATAGTTGTAACGACCAAAAATCACTAATATGGCTTAAGGACCTTGGTTAGTGTGTCGAGATGGCATAATTGGTTTATGTGGGAATTTATTAAATTAACGTGTGATTATATTCTAAACATGTTATATGGTTATGTGAATGTAAATGTGGTTGTATGTTATATTTGTGAGAACCACATTATTATGTGGGTAAATCTGCAGCGTGCGACTCAAGGCGATCCTAGAGAGCTAGTTAGCGGGAAGTCACAACGGGGTTTAATATTTGACTTGGGGCAAGTCAAGGGGTATCTCGGGTGTTAGATGATTATTTGGGTTATCGGGTTATGGAAATAAATATATGGAGATATATTTGAGGTTAGAAAGCCTAGGCGGGAATATTGGGGAATTTTACCATTTTGCCCTCGGGGACGTTTTTGGTACCCCGAGCCTCGGGATTGATTTAATTAGACTAAGCAAGCAGAAAGCAGTAGAACAAAAGACACAAATCGACCCTTGAACACCTCTTCTCTTTTCTTTTATTTTCTCTCTCAAGAAGGCTAAAGAAACCTAAGGTGAATCAGCTGGAATTATGTGTTTTAAGCTGAGTTTGTGAGGGATTAGCCTAGCTCTAGCTAAGGGACACTCAATCAGGACCAAGGTAAGAAATGAATTTCATTCTTGAGCACTAGAATTCTGTGTTTTGGCTGAGTATTAAAGGTGTTTATGATTTTGATGTTTAAGGGCTGAATTGAAGCTGAGAAGTTTGGGTTTTAGCTCAAAAGTTGTTGAGGAAGTGGTTCATCAAGGAAGGTAAGCTTCAATTCGTAATTTAGAATCTAAAAATTTGAGTTTGCATGACTAGTTCTTGAGTTCTTTAGTTGCTGGGTTTTAGAAATCAAAGTGGAGTTTTTATGAGATTTTAAGCTGGATTTCTGTTGGATTATGTTGTTAGAATCATGTTAAAAGTTTTTTGATCAATGGGTTTTGGAATTAAGGTGCTTTGGGTGGTTTTGAATAAGGTTAGGATGTTAGAAATTGTGGATTTTCTGGGCACGAAGGGTTTGGGCCGCGACTCTGTTCTAGAGCGCTGCGGCCTTGCGAAGCAAGGAAGAGCCAAGGAGGCTCTGCAGTGGAGAAGCGTCGCGACGCCTCAGGGAAGGCTCGCAGCGCATGTCTATCTTCCGAGAGGCTTAGCCTCTGTTTAGGGGCGGGTCGCGGCTAGGTTTCAAGGGACGCAGCCTTTGAGGGCATCTTTGATCTTTTGGAGGTTTTAAGAGCGGGAACCTAACCTAGGGTGCTCGGGATTGAATCCACCACCGTGTTTGGTGGAATTCGGTGTCCCGGAAGCTAGAACTTCACCCAGAAATATTAACGCGATTATTAATGGTACTCCCTATCTTGGTTGTGACTAGGTATTAAGCTATGGCTCGGGAGGTGGATCATGCCCGAGAGGCGTTGCTCGTAATCAGTGAACTTGGAAACTAAAGGTAAGAAAACTGCACCCGGTTGTGGAATTATAATGGGACTAAGGGTTCCCTATTTTGTATGCTTCGTAAAGGATGGTATTATGCCATGTAAACAGTAAAGTAACGGCCTAAGAGTGTCGAAGTTTACACTAGCGCATAGGGCGCGGCTCGGCCACTAGTAGCTGAAGACAGCTTGTTATGCACTGAGCTCGGTTTAAGCAGGCTGGAGTCAATGGGGTAAACAGAGGGTGCAACCTAAAGTGTCGACCCTGATTATTATATGATTTGCTTGTTATTATTGTTTGATGAGTTGTTATGTTGTATAGCTAGGTGATGATTAGCTGACTCTCTGGTTGAATCTCCATGCTTTGTGAATATTGTGGTATGTTAAGTGTATGAACGTGCTTAAGGGTTACCCAAATATTACTGTGGCTTGTTATGTAATGAGATATTGTAACGACCCAAATTTGCTAATAAGGCTTAAGGGCCTTGATTAGTGTGCCTGGAGGGCATAATGGGAATTATGTGTGATTTTGATGAGTAAGATGCATGATTATGATTTAAAGCATGTTATATGACTATCTGAATATTTGAGATGCATGACTATGTCTATTAGTATGCATGTAGGCCTGATTAGGTTAGAAAGGCATAATCGTAATGTTGGCCATTATGGGCATAATTGTATTGATATATGTGGTAATTGTCGAGACCACATTATTATGTGGATATATCTGTGATATGTGACTCAAGACGATCCTAAGGAACATATTATCGAAAAAGTCATGGCGGGGATTTATACCCGGCTCGGGGTGAGCCTAGGGGTATAAATGGGAATTTAGTGAGTATATTTGAGTCTATTTTGACATCGAGGAATATTATTGGTGACTAATTAGGTATCGGGAATTAAGCGGGGAATATAAGAGACACTCGAGGAGTTAGCGGGAATTGGGTAAAATGACTAAAATGCCCTAAGAGCATTAAAGGGTTTTGACATAATAGGGAGGGCATAATAGTCATTTGGCTTACAGGTGTTAAGTGTTACTAAGGCTTTATGTTAGTGGAAGTTGTAGAAAAGTATAGAAGTCTGAAAAGAAAAGAAGGAAAAGAAAGAAAAAGGAAAGGGAGAAAACAGAGAGTTCCTAAGGTCGGTTTATGCTTTCTTCATCAGTTTCTTGAGTATTTTTTAGGCAAAGCTCAAGGAGGAGCTAGGTTAGGCTGAGCATCAAGAATCCTAAGCTAGGCTTGGAGAATTGGCAGAGGTTTGGCAAGAACACCCTAATACTTGAGGTAAGGTTTTGTAGTTTCTTCAGTTTCTGGTTTTGGTTTTTGAACTATGGTGTGTAAGCTGAGTTTGATGGGAATTTTAGGGAATTCAAGGAAAAGGTTGAGGAATAGCAAGCTAAGGAGGTGTGGAGGTTGTATTGAAATCGAAATCCCATTAAAGGTATGAATTCCACGCTTGTAACTCTGATGTTTTGGCTGGTTTCAGCTGAGTTTCTGAACTTGGAGTCAGCTATGGTGAATTTTGAGATTAGGGATGCATGTGTTTGGGTTTTGGGTATTTGGGGTGCTTGGGATGAGTGGAGTATGTTCATGAGGTTGTTTTTGAGTTTGGTGAAGGTTTGGAGAAGTTTTGGTTGAGTTTGGTTCGAGGAAATCGCAAGAAGAAAAACTGAGGTGGTGTCTTTCTGTGACTAGCGCTACATCGCTAGCCTTTGGGCGCTGTAGCGCTAGGCCATGCATGCTGAGGGGATTTTGCTTCTATTTGTAGCACTGTAGCGCCCTCCAATGAGCGCTGTAGCGCTACCCTATCTTCATAAAGGAATTTTAGGGTTATTTGCAAGGGTTTTTGACCAAGGGTTTGGGGTTTGATTCCACCACCTTGTTTGGTGGAATTAGGACTTCCTAGGGGCTCGGATTGGTCCCGAAGCTAGGTTTTGGACTTGAGGTTTGGTGATGACTTTGACCTATGATTGTGTTTAGGTGAGCGCTAGGGCTCGAGAGGGATCGTGCTCAAGGAGTCAAGTGATCAAAGCTAGCGAATCGAAAGGTAAGAAAACTGCACCTGGTTATATGTTTGTGATGGGACTAAGTGCTCCTGATATATGTATTATGTCAATGATGGTATTATGCCATGGGACATGTGATAGCGGCCTAAGGGTGTCGTACATAATATTTGCGCACAAGGCGCGGCTCGGCCACTGGTAGCCGAGGACAGCTTACTATTCACTGAGCTCGGTTTAAGCGGGCCAGAGTTAGTGGGATAACGGAGGGAGCGACCTGAGGGCGCTAGCCCTAGTTATCATTTGTGAACCGATATATGATATGAGTTGATATGTTTAATATGTGGAATACTTGATTATACTGAATGGTTATATGGTTGAGAATATGTGATGCATTATGAGATATTGATTTGTCTGTTGATTGCTTATGCTCTGTTGTTATGTTTTCTTGTTGGGCCTTGGCTCACGGGTGCTACGTGGTGCAGGTAAAGGCAAAGGCAAGTTGGACCAATCCTGAGGTGGAGAGCTACGGGGTTGAATGTACATAGCCAGTTGTTCGATCGCCATGATCGAGGAGTGGATCAGGACAGGGATTGCCTAACTGTCTGTTTTGCCTTAATATGGCTTAATATTGTATTTAAACCTTATGACTTTTGTAAACGGTCTTTGAACGTAATATTTTTGGGATCTCGTGTAAACAGGAAATGTTTCTTTATGAAAATGTGACTTTTGAGACCAAAGCATTTTAACCCTAGTTCCTTTATAGTTCCACTAACACGTTTTTCATTAAACGACTTGATTATCAAGTCTAGAACTTTATAATCACACAGTGTAGCGGTCCTAGCTATCCAGGGTGTTACAGATATGTTTTCTTGCTGGACCTTGGCTCACGGGTGCTACGTGGTGCAGGTAAAGGCAAGGGCAAGCTTGATCAGCCCTGATTTGGAGAGCTCTGATTGCAGAATGTACATGATCAGCTGCTCAGCCGCCACGGTTGAGGGAAGACAGGGACAAGACTACCATAAACTTCTGTTTTGCCTTTAGAAAGGCTGGTGGTTGTCTATACACTGGAAATTTTGTAAATATACTTTTAAACGCTATTTTTTTTGGGATCCCATATGTAAATATTTAATTATATGGTAAATATCTTTTGAGATCAAAACCTTTTAACCCTAGCACTCTAATGACTTTAGAATTCACGTTTAACTGTTTGACTCTATTAACAAGTCATGCACCTTAATAAACACACAGTGTAGTGGTCTTGGCTATCCAGGGCGTTACATAAATAGACATCATTCCATAACCTATTTATAATATGGTCATAGATGCTCAACATTCCAAGCTCGTGGGACCAATTATCCTTTAAATCGAGCTATTTTATAGACTCCAGGTCGAATGATGGATTCAATTCGGTAAGGTCCCTCCCAATTAGGTCCGAGCATGCTTGGAGAGGGGTCTCGTGTGGCCAAAAATACGCACCTCAACACCATGTCTCCCAATCCAAAGTGTATATCTCTAACCCTTTTGTTGAAATATCTTATAGCCCTTTCCTGGTATGCAACAGTTTCAAGCTGGGATTCATCTCGTTTTTCTTCAACTAGGTCTGGGGATTCTTCGAGCTGGGATTGATTTGAGTCTTGGTTATATGCTTCAAGCCTTATAATAGGGACTTCAACCTCAATTGGTAACGTTTCCTTGTAGTCGTAGGCTAGGGAGAAGGGTGTCTGTCCAATTGAGGTTTGATCTGTCGTCCTATAGGCCCATAGGACTTGTGGTAATTCTTCGGGCCATCTGCCTTTAGCTTCTTCAAGAATTTTCTATATAGAACTCTTGAGAGTGGTGCTTACAACTTTGACCTGACCATTCTCTTGGGGATGGGCCACTGAGGAGAAGCTTTTTATAATCCTATTATTCTCGCTGAACTGTGTAAACAGCTTGCTATCGAATTGGGTTCCATTGTCCAAGACTATCTTCCTTAGCATACCGTACTTGCAAATGATGTTCTTTACCACAAATTCCAAAACCTTCTTTGAGGTGATTGTGGCCAGAGGTTCACCCTCGGTCCATTTTGTGAAGTAGTTTACAACAACTGCTGCATATTTGAGTCCACCTTTTCCTGTTGGTAGGGATCAAATGAGATCAATTCCCCATATCGCGAATGGCCAAGAGGAACTTATCATGGTGAGCTCAGTTGTTGGAGCTCGAGGTATCGAGGCAAACCGTTGACACTTGTTACAGCACTTTACGTATTCAAACGAGTCTGCCTTTTCCGTCAGCCAGAAATAACCATGCCAACTTTTTTCGAGAGGCTGTGCCCCTAGCGTGATCTCTGCAAAATCCTTCGTGAATTTCTTCTAGGATTTTCTTAGCTTCGAGCGAGGTTACACATCTCAATAATGGCATGGAATATCCTCTTCTGTACAATCTCCCTTCCAAGATAGTATACCTTGGTATTTTGTACATTAATTTTAAGGCCTCGTTCCATTCTACAGGAAGGTTCCATGTTTCTAGGTAATCTATTATAGATGTCATCCAAGTAGCTTGTAATTCTATCATGTCGACTTCAACCTCGCCAGGCTCAGTTATGCTTGGCTCTAGCAAGAATCCCAATGGTACCACATTGAGTGTCTCAGCCTCCCTGGTTGTGGCGAGACGAGCTAGGGCGTCTGCATTCGAGTTCTATTCTTGTGGAACCTGCTTGATCACGTAGAACACGAATTGTTCGAATGCCTCTTTGTATTTTTCCAAGTACGTTGCCAACTCAATCTCTCGATACTAGTACTCTCCTAACACTTGGTTGACTACCAACAGAGAATCACTATAGCAGTGTATGGCCTTAGCTTTTAGCTCGGAAGCTAATCGAAGTCCTGCTAACAGTGCCTCGTATTCAGCCTTGTTATTTGTAGCTTTGAAGCCAAACCTTAAGGCTGAGTGAAACTTGTTTCTTGACAGAGCTATTAGTATAATGCCTGCCCCCGATCTGATTTTATTGGAGGATCCATCGCATAAAGTCTCCACAGCTCCTAAGCTGGGGTTATGACTTCTTCATTGGTGATTCATGTACATTCAACTGTAAAGTCAGCCAAGGCCTGACCTTTTATCAACGTTCTTGGGTGGCATGTGATCTCAAACTGCCCGAGTTTGATCACCCACTTTAATAGTCTTCTGGATGCTTCAGGTTTCGCTAATATTTGTCTCAACAGTTGATTGGTCAGCACATGAATAAGATGCGCTTGAAAGTAAAGTCGAATCTTTTGAGATGCATGAAGTAGGAATAGTGCTAGTTTTTCCATTAGTGAATATCTCGATTCAGCTCCCAGTATTCTTTTACTGACGTAGTAGACTGGTCTTTGTACTTTCTTATCCTCTCGAACAAGTGTTGCACTGAATGCATGCTCGGTTGCAGAGAGGTTTAAGTAGAATATTTCCCCCATTACTAGTTTGGATAAGATTGGTAGCTCAACAAGGTACTTTTTGAGGGCTTGAGAGGCGAGCTCGCACTCATCTGAGCACTCGAACTTCTTGCCCCCTCTCAAAAGATTAAAGAATAGTGGACACTTGTCTATAGATTTCGATATGAACCTACTTAAAGTCGCCATTCGTCCCCTCAAACTCTGGACATATTTATGCTTTCGAGGTGAAGGTATATCAATTAATGCTTTGATCTTATCTGGGTTTTCCTTGATGCCTCGAGCATTCACTATAAATCCTAAGAACTTTCCCGAAGATACCCTGAATGAGCACTTTTGTGGGTTGAGTCTCATGTTATACTTTCGAAGTATAGTGAAGCATTCCACGAGGTTGTCAACATGGTTATTATTTTGTTTGGACTTAACCATCATGTCGTCCACATACACTTCCATGTTGTTTCCAATCTATTCAGCAAACATTCTATTTACCAGTCTTTGCTACGTTGCTACAGAATTTTTGAGCCCGAAAGGCATTACATTGCAACACTATAGCCCTTTGTCAGTCATGAAGATCGTATGCTTCTGATCGGGTGCATGCATTGCTATCGGGTTATATCTAGAATATGCATCCATGAATGACATGATATCGTGATCCGCAGTTGAATCAACGAGTTGATCGATTCGAGGCAATGGAAAACAATCTTTCGGGCATGCTTCGATGCAATTTCGCCACTTGCCATTTGGTTTCGGGACCAATACCCACTCCGGGTAGAAAGCATCTCAAATAAATCGGTTTTCCTTCAATCTATCGACCTCCTCTTTCAAGGCCTTTTTCCTCTCATCGTCGAGGAGTCTTCACTTTTGCTACTTTGGAGGGAAGTTTTGTCAATGTTCATCATGCAGCTTATAACATTGGGACTAATCCCAATCATGTCTGAGTACGACCAGGCAAATACATCCTTATTTTCCCTCAGTAAGTGAATTAATTGCTATATTGCTTCCTTCGTGAGGTTCTTCCCAATTTTCACCACCTTGGTGGTTTCCTTATCATCCAGATGAATGTCTTCAAGCTCTTCGATGGGACCGAGTTCGGCCCTGTCTTCTTCTATCCTAGGGTCAATTTCTTCTTCAACCTTGTAGATTCTTTCTTCAATTTCCTCTATAATTACTAGTACTTGTGCACTGATTCGGCCCTTCCCTCTCATGGAGATACTGTAGCATTCTCAGGCTGCTAGTTGATCTCCTTTCAACATCATGATACCATTAGGCGTTGGGAACTTTATGACCAAATTCCTAAGAGATGTGACTGCCCCCAGCCCAATCAGGACTGGTCTCCCAAGCAGGACATTGTAGGCTGGTGGAGTGTCTACTTATATAAATTTCAACATCTTAGTTATCAATACTAGATAGTCTCCTAATGTGACTAGGATCTCGATGGATCCTATACTGGCGATTCCCTCCCCTGAGAATCCATGCAAGGTCGTTGCGCAAGATTTTAGGTCTCGAATAGATAACCCCACCTTTTCCATCATCGCCTTATAAAGGATATCCAAGCTCTTGCTATCGACGAGGAATTGATGAACCCTCTTATTTGCGAGGTGGAATGTTATGACCAAGGGGTCATTGTGAGGAAATTGGACGTGGGAAGAGTCTTCTTCGGTAAAAGTGATTGGTTGGGTTTCGACCCTCTGTTGTTTTGGAGCTCGTTGTTCGGGCATGTTAGGGAGATCCATCTCTCGTATTCATCTCTTGAACGTACCTCTTTTGAGCATTTCTGCTTGCCCCCGTGATGTGAGGTCCCCCAGCGATGGTTACCACATCTTCTCCATCGATTGGGGGAGGTCGATTATCCTCCCTTACAGGTGGTGTTATGGCTTGCTGATCGGGTTGAGCTGGAGCTGCCCTTTGATTAGGTGGAGCCTAGGCTTGGTTTGGGTTTCGGACATATTTTCCAAGATAACCCCTCAAGATCTGTCCCTAGATCTCATCTTTTAGCTGTCTACATTCCTCAGTTGTATGACCTACGTCACTGTGGAATCTGTAGAACTTATTTGAATCTCTCTTGCTGTGTTGATGTCGCATTCCTTCATGATGTCGCATTCCTTTGATTAGGTGGAGCCTAGGCTTGGTTTGGGTTTTGGACATATTGTTCGAGATAACCCCTCAAGATCTGTCCCTCGATCTCATCTTTTAGCTATCTACATTCCTCAGTTGTATGACCTACGTCACTGTGGAATCTGCAGAACTTATTTGAATCTCTCTTGCTGCGTTGATGTCGCATTCCTTCAGGACGTCTAAATGGGACCTGATTTTCATTTGCAATAAATATATTCTCAAGAGTGTATATGATCTCAATATACATGGTGTATATGGAGAAATGCTTGTCTCCTTTCTTCATTTTACCCCCGTCTACCTTGGGGTTATTTCCCCCATTCTTCTTTCTCTTAGAAGAATTGTGTAATGCCCTGGATAACCAATATTGTTACACTGTGTATTTTAAAATAGTGTAGGACTTGCTAATCAAGTTGTTTGAACGTAAATGTAATCCTAAAGTCAACTAACAGGTTAGGGTTAAAATATGTTGGTCATAAACGGTTAATTTTCATTAAAACAAATGTTTGATACATGGGATCCCAAACACAGGGTTTATGTGGTAAATACAACTCTCAAAAGTTGATACTACAAAAGCCAGTATAACAACAAAATACACTTTAGAGCTCTATTCCTGTAACTTTCCCTCGGCCATGGCGGTCAAGCAGCTGACGATGTACACTCTGCCCCAGAGCTCTCCAACTCATGGTTGGTCCAGTTTCTCTTTGCCTTTACCTGCATCATGTAGCACATGTGAGCCAAGGCCCAGCAAGAAAACAATAAACAGCAAACATGAATAGCAACAAGAGCATATAATCATCTTTAATCCAATCAGTTCAACTAATCAGCAAAATACAGATATAAAGCTATACAGCGATAAACATATACTTTCAACATATATTTCGATCAATAACACAAACACTTTGGTGTCAGCGCTCTTAGGTCGAGCCCTCTAGTTATATAGTTGATCCTGTCTCGCTTAGGCCAAGCTGCGTTCAGTACGCTTATCATCAACCGCGACACCCTTAGGTCGTATTTCATATTGCATACAATATCCATATAGTCATACAACACATATATTCAATTACAGGGAACCTTAGTCCCAAACACAACCACATGGGTGTAGTTTTCTTACCTCAAATCCCGAGCAGCAAATAAAGAGCGGCTTCGAGCACGATCCTCAGTCTTGAGCCTTAACGATAATCCTAGTCACAAATAACCATGGATAATTATCAATCTCTAATTCAAATAAATGTTTTGGAAAAAAATACTAGCGCCCAGGACCTCAAATTCTACTAAACTAGGTAGTACAATTCGTCCCAAGCACTTAGGTTTGAAACCTCGTGCCTCCCCAAGCTTAAAAACAACCCTAGACCAAAACCGCCTAGGTGGGCCGCGACCTGTCCCTGAGGGTCGCGGCGCACCTCAAGTCAAAGGCACGACCTCATGCATCTGGGGGAGTGGGCCGTGACTTGCCTCTTAGGTTCGCGGCATGCCATATAGTCAGCAGCCCTCCCAGGGCCTTCTAGGGCACGCGGACCGCAGCGCCCATGAACTAGGTCGCGGTGCGCCCCCATGAACCCAGAATTCCCATGGTTTTCTAGTGTTTTTCTTAACTTTCAGCCCTAAGAATCCAATCCTAACATACATCCTAGCCAAAACCAATCCTAGATTTCCAATTAACACTTCAAAAACAACATCTAAAACCTTGAATACTAACTCAATTTTCCCTAAATCCCCAAATTCATAGTCCCCTTAACAAGATCAAACTCAACCAAAAGCTCAACAAACTTAAAGACCTGAAACCTTACCTCAATGGCCACTAAATCCTCAACTTCAATCTTTCAATCCTTGAGCTTCAATTCCCAAACTTCCCAATTGATTCTTGTCAGCTTCTAGCCTCAATCCTCCAGTCCTTCTTGCTGAATTCCCTAGGTTTCCTCCTCCAAAACCTCAAAATCCTCTTAGGCACAAGAGAGGGAGAAAGAAACATGTATGATGAGAGAGAGAGATAGAGTGTCCAGGTGACATATGCCCATTTCTAGAGACTTACAGAGTATATCACTTAATCCCTAAAAGACTAAATTGCCTATTAGACTAACTCACATTCTCATTGCCCTTAAGGGTAAAATGGTCATTTTCTCGATTCTCGCTAATTCCTCGAGTCATCCTATCAATTCCCAATTAATCCCCGCATGTCCAAATAATTATCAAATACTTACTCGTTACTCAATAAATCCCAAATTATATTCTAAATTCCCAAAATACCCCTAGGCTCCCCCGAGTCGGGTATTAGATCCTATTGTGACTATTTCGCTAATCCACTCACTATGATCACCTCGAGTCGTGTACTGCAGATATATCCACATAATAATTTGGCCTCAACCATTTATCACATATAATCGCATTTATCCCCTTAGCGGGCCAAAAATTACAGATATGCCCTTATAAACAGTAAAGGGCCCACATGCATATCCAATTGCATATAATATATTCACATCATCATATATATCATGAGCGCCACATAGTCACACATTTAAATCACATAATCACGTACATATCCAATTATGCCCTTCTGGCACGCTAATCAAGGCTCTAAACCCTATTAGCATTTTGGGTCGTTACAAATTGTCTCCTGGAGGTTGAGCCACGGGTGGCGTGGCTACGTTTGTAGCTGATTTAATATTGGTTGTTGTAGTTTTTGAGTGGGGAGGAGTTAGTCTAAGCGCTGACCTCGCCTCTTCTACATTTACAAACCTTTGAGCTTGAGTGGTGAACTCGATTATCGTTCTCGCGGGCTTCCTTTGCATATCATCCCAAAGGAGACTTCCTGGTAATACTCTGGCTCGAATTTCCATGAGATGACCGCTGTCATCAACATTGCAAGCTCGGGCTGCTTCTATATTACATCTCGCCAAGTAACTCTTTCATGATTCTCCCGACTGCTGCCTTATATTTTTCAAAGAGGAAGCCTCGAGCTTGATTCTTTTCTTAGCTTGGAATTGTTTCTTAAATTCCTTAGAGAGTTTTTCTCATGAAGAGATCGAATGCCTTCGAAATTTGTCAAACTGACTCTTTGCTGGTCCAATGAGTGTGGTTGGGAAGAGCATGCATCTGAGCTCGTATCCGACATGTCTAGCCCTCATTACTGTGTTGAAGGTGCTCAGGTGGATACCCAGGTCGGTAGTCCTGTCGTAGGGTGCCAATTGAGGTATCTTGAATCCATTAGGGAAAGGCGTGCACAAGATATGTGGAGCGAAGGGTTCAAGCTCCTCATCTGAGTCGTAAGTCTTTATCCTTGTTTTTCCCAGCTCAAAGAAGCAGTAACGCTTCCTTGAGCTAGTTAATTCTTTCTTGAACTGATTTCACCGGGGGGAGCCTGTATCACCAGGAGCTGGTTATTGTTCACATGAACTCCAGCTCCTTGTTGCGGTATAGGGTTATAGTAAAACTCGTACACACGTTGTAAGGGCTCCCTTTGAGCAATTAAGTGCACCCTCAGGTTCAGTTTTGGCTGGTTGGATTGCCCCCAGTTCTGGTTCAGATGATCCCAAAGATCAGGATGATCATTCAAATAGTTCTCGTAATATATAGGCTCGTTGTTATAGACACTCACCGATCTTCTATAACTCGAGCTTCCCTCAAGGAAGCTAACATTCCTCAGCAGTTGCTACTGTCGTGGGGCATGTCTTCAAGGTGGATTATTCACGTGCACCCTAACCCTGGTAGCACGTGACCTTGACACATAACTTCCTAATGGTTGGGGTGGTCTAGCCTGCCTATGTCCTTGATGTGCCCCTGGCGGGACCTCACGTTCTCCCCTTTGCTTAGGTTGAGCCTAATGGCTTCTGTCTCGACTTCCACTCCTAACAATTTGGGTAGGCCTCTTAGGCGCCCTTTTCCTAGCCCGATTTCCACAAGGAGCTCCCTGGGGTACATTTTGAGCTGGAGATGGGTGTTTAATGGGTGATGGAGGATGCCTAATTGGAGATGGTGATGGCCTCTCATTTTTACGACTGGCCTCACTGGTTCTGGGTTATGATTCCGAGGTGCTTATGGGGCAGCTCAGTTGTTACCAATGGAGATCAGAACCTCTATTTGCTGGTTGGTTCATGAGGGATTTCGAGATGACACCCTGGACTGGTTGATTACAGTACTCGCTCTAGCCCTCGTAGCTTGACCTTTATGGGCCACTCTTTGTTCGGTCTCCCTTGTCGTGGTGCTATCTCGAGGACACCCCCTAGTCCGACATGGGGGCACCTGCAACTCTACGGCCCTTCTCATTATTTCTTTGTTCAGCCGCGTAACTTCAGCCAAACTTTATTGCAACCTTCGATTCTCCAACTCCACCATTGTCACATATCTCTCAGGATTATAATAATCCTCGTTAGGCGGCCTAGACCCCTGACCAGATTCTCGCGGGGCCAAAGACGCACTTCCTTTAGCAGGATCTTCCTCGTTCATCGGCTGTTTGCCAGGCTGACGGGGAGGTTCTTCCGTTTGAGGAGTGTTCTCCTCTAAGATTTGGGGTAATGGTGGACCATTTCTAGACCCATGGGCGTTGTTCAACGGAAGGTTTATAGAACAAGAATGTCTAATGCTCTCAACGAGAGCGCCAAATTGTTGACGACGTTTTTCGTCAACTAAAAACAAGAGCAATTAAGCAAATGTATAATTCAGAAAGAAAAGAAGAACATATATTTTTACGTGATTCAGTAGTTAAAAATCTACCTACATCCACGAGTCATTTTTATTGAAATCTGCGTGAAAGCTTCAAGGAATAGCAATTCGACAAAATGTTTTCTTAGTACAAAATAATGTGTATCTTTACAAATGACTATTCCCATACTATTTATAGGCCTGGTTACAAGAATCCTCCATTAATCATAGGGATACTGTGTTACCCATATCATATTTTAATTAGGATAACAAATCCCGTAGTTTTAATACAATCAACCACATTCATTGTAAATAAATATCCCTAAACGATAGGTTTGATTACACGATTTGAATTAAATCCCTTGATTATAGGGATTTCCTAATAGCATCTCCATGTATTAATTCAACGCCTCTTTGAGCTTGAATACTTCTCCACTGCGCTTTCGAGATCACATGTAGCTTCGGGCTCATCATTCTAGTTGTCGTTGTTGGGATTTGTGCCTTTAAAGCGTATTTTTGTATAAACGATTACTGTTAATTAAAAAAAGTTAATATTTTGCACTCATATTTATATTTAATTTTACATGCCATTTATCATGAAGATCTAATATTATTGATGTGGTCTTGAATTAAGTATATGTATAGTGATATATATACAAGATGATTTAATTCAAGATAAAAATATAAAAATTGTCCGTAATCGCTAAATAAAGTGGGAGCTTTATATAATAAAGATTATGAGTACGGTCTATCTTCTGTTTAAGACAGAATAGTTTATCCAGACTGTTAAGTGTAGCGACACAAAAAGATAGAGGTACCGTATACAATATACATTGTATTTGACTGGGACACGATGAAAGAAAGAACTTCTGATAACCTCCGCTAAAATATAGAATTTCAACATTCATCAATCGATGGTCGATTAAGACTTGACCTCAATCCTAAAGTGAGTAATGAACTTCTATTTGTGCTTTTGACTTATCTAGTAAGGTTCAATATTCCTACGACCGAATTCCTCATATCTTGGAGTCATAGAACTACAAGTGGCTAGGAACATACTTCACAGATATGGAATCTGCTCCTTACTTAAATGAAAGCAGATCGGTTGTTCCTTTTAGTGTTGATTCGAGACTTGAATATAGAGCGTTCAATTTGTGTTAGAGAATAGAAATCTCATTCTATAATTAAATTTATAGAATAATGTTCATTAGAGGATCAATGGAACTAATTGATAAAGACATAACTAGAGAGGTTAACGGGCATTAAGACCTAGTTGTAATTATGAACAACTAGCAGAGGGTCATAACTCATGCAATGACTAATTCAATGGAGTGTTTTATAGTTATAGCTTCTAATAATATAAGACTGTAGTTTTGAGAGTTCAACTATGAATTTCTAGTTGAATAATTCATAGTTAATAAATTAATTAATGGAACTAAGAGTTAGTAAAATTAATTAAATTATTGGAGCTTAGAACTATGGGTTCATACTATCCCTGTACTAACTCAATAACACAAAGAAAGGATGTTGGTATTAAAAGGAAATATTTAAAAATAATAATGTATTATTTTTAATCTCTCAAATAATTATTATTTGTGAAGTAATATTTGAAATATTATTTATGAAATAATATTTAATGGCAAATAAAATTATATTAATAATTTTGTGAAATTAATTTTTATTGAAAATTAATTTAATCATATTTAATTTTATGGTATAATTGTATACTACATAAAATAATATGATAAAGGTCTAAAAAATAGCATTTTATAGAGATAAAATACCACAGGGCCCATAAAGACACACTAATATGACATAGTCATCTACATAACTCATATGGAGATATATATTTTTTCTTCATGAGAATACGATTCAAAATATGACTAGCGGATAGCAATGCTTCACCCCACAAATTAAAACTCAATTTTAAATGTAATAGCATAGCATTAATCATCTCAAGAAATGTTCTATTTTTCCTTTTCGTTGTGTCACTTTTTTTGTGGAGTATATGGGGCGGTACATTCATGTATTATTCCATGCTCTTCACAAAACAAGTTGAAATTATTTAAAAAATATTCTCCGCCCCTATCACTTTTAAGCACTTTTATTTTTCTTTCTAATTGTTTTTCAACTTCCACTTTATAAGCTTTAAACACAATAAATGTTTCATCTTCGTTCTTAAGCAAATATACATATGTGAACCTAGAGCACCCATTTATGAAAGTAATAAAATGTCTACTTCCTCATCTAGTCAACATTTCATTTAGCTCAATAAATCACTATCTATCAAATCTAACAATTTAGAATTTCTATCAACACTAGGAAAATGTTTCTTTAGAATTTTAGATTTAACACATAGTTCATATTTATCATGCTCAACATTATCACAATCAATCAATCCAAATTTACTTGCTCTTTTAATTGTGCTAAATCATATATGTGTAAGTCTAACATGCCACAAAGTGATAGAATTTGAGTCAAGCATATAACAAGAAGAACTAGAAGCTTTATTGTTCAAATTATCAATGGAGGTACAAAGTTTGAACATGCCATCACAAGCATATCCCTTCCCCACGAATACAATCCCATTGGATAATGTAAGCTTGCGAAAATCTATCACAATCTTGATTCCCGATTTACCAAGCAAATTGCCACTCACAAGGTTTCTACTCATTTTCGATACATACAAGACATTAGTGAGTAGAACCTTCTTGTCGGGTGTGAATAATAAATCAATTGCTCTATTTCCTTCAACCTTGTACCTTTTCTCATTGCCCATTTAGATTTCATTCCCTTCTTTTGAAGCTTCAAAGGTATTGAATAAAGATATATCACAGGTAATGTAACGACCCAAATTCGCTAATAAGGCTTAAGGGCCTTGATTAGTGTGCCAGGAGGGCAGGCTGGGATTTATGTGTGATTTTATGAATTAAATGCATGATTATGATTTAAAGCATGTTATTTGGCTATTTGTTTAACTGAGATGCATGGCTATGTTTACTAGTATGCATGTAGGCCCGGATCGTGTTAGAAGGGCATAATTGTAATTTTGGCCATGTTGGGCATAACTGTATTGATATGTGATAATTGTATTCTGTGAATTGTACCACGTGGGTGTGGTTGTTTTATTGTGATGCACGTGCCGAGACGGTCCTAGAGAGCTAGTTAACTTAGATGTCACAACGGGATTTTGTACCCGGCTCGGGAGGAGCCTAGGGGTACCTCGGGGATTTTATGGTTAAGTTGAGGTTTAGCGGGTAATGGTTATTGGAGATTTAGTAACCTGGGTAACCATTAGTTACTGCTGTGAGTAACAAGTTTTAGAAAGAAAATGGTAGAAATGAAATAGAAGAGTAATGACTTAAGTGCCCTTGAAGGTTTAGATTGGAAAGATTAATAGGAAGGGGTAATTTGGTCTTTTGGCAAGGGGATTATGAAAATTTCAGCTGTGATCTAAGGGGGTACGGTTTGGGCATTTGGGGTCACTTGTGGCATTGATAGAAATTGAAGAGAAGAAAGAGGGGGAGAAAGAAGAGCTAGGGCAAGTGGAGAGAAAAGAAGAAGAAGGGTGAAGGGCTGAAGTGGGAACATGGGAGGAGGATCTAGGGAGCTTTTGAGTGGATTCTCCATTTGAGGTAAGGATCTTGTGCATATTTAAGTTTGATTTCTGTTTTGAGTTGTGGATCTAAAGCTTGAGTTAGTTTCATGCCTTGGTTTGAGTTTTTCTGAAGTTAGAAATCAAGGGTTGAATTTTGGGTATGAGTGTGTTTTGGATCTTGATTCTAGTGTTTGTAGGTTGATAGAATGTTCATATGAAGTTTGGATTTGAGTTTTGGGGTTTAGGTATTGGTTTAGGATGATTTGGAGAGGTTGAAGCTCGGGAAAACGCGAAGGAAAAACCCAGAATTCTGGGTCTGCGAGGGCGTGCCGCGACACGGGTTTTGCTTGCCGCGGCGGGGAGCCTCTGGTTTCTGGGTGCCGCGGCACAAGAAAGTTGTGCCGCGGCACAAGGCAAATTTCAGGATGGCATTTTTAGGCAATTTTGGGCCTTTGCTCCGGGGCTTCGGGGGATGTCTCCGGGATGTTGTTTTAAGGTTTTAGAGGTCCCGAGAGTGCGGGATTGGTCCCGGGAAGTGGTTTTGGGTTGATTAGTATTGAGGGATGTTTCTTGTGTGTTGTGACTAGGTTGTTGGTGAGGCTCGTGCTTGAGGACCGTGCTCGTGGCTCTAGTGCATCAGGAGGCTCGGAATGCAGGTAAGAAAACTATAACACCCGAGGTTAGGGCATGGCCCCAGATTGTATTATGTGCAAATGTTTAACATTAAATGAATCATGATGTGTGTGAATGATTATTTCAAATGTACTATATGTGTGATTATGATGAAATGAGCGGCAAGGGCCGAGTACGGCGTAAGCCGGGGCGGCCGTGGGCCGAGTACGGCGTAAGCCGGGGCGGCCGTGGGCCGAGTACGGCGTAAGCCGGGGCGGCCGTGGGCCGAAAGTAACACCTAGCACATGGGATGCTATAATCAGGGCGGGGCCCGGTGGATACATGTGTTATGATATATATTCAGGGTGGGACCCAAGGGATACATGAGTTATCCTCGCGGTGAGAACCGATACCCCAGGGCTTTGGTAAGGGTCCTGGGGCGGCATGGCCGTGTTTGCTTAGTCTAATGATTGACTTGTTTATTTGTGGATTATCTGTTATGATAAACTGTATACATTGCATATGTTATGTTCTGCATGAGTTTTCTTGCTGGGCTTCGGCTCACGGGTGCTTTGTGTTGCAGGTAAGAGCAATGACTGAATCAACCAACCATGAGTACGGAGAGCGTGAAGCGGCGCGTACATGTTTGGCCTGCCCGACTGCTTTGGTTGGGGGTTTATTTGAAAATGGCTGTAATAATCTACGATTTTATGATTTATCAACTGTGAACTTATTTCAAGATGTAAATAGTTTTCAAACCTTATTTTGGGATCCCAAATGTTTAATAATAGAAGTTTTAATGAAATGATGCATTTTCAAAGATTACAGCCTTAACTTTTAATTAGTCACACTTTTGTTTCAAAACCTCGGTTAGCGAGTCCATTGCACATTGTTTTGTCTTAAAAAACTCACTTAGTAACGGCTCTAAGGAAGTAGGGCGTTACAACTTGGTATCAGAGCGAGCCAAGGTTTATTGGTTCTGGAGATCGACCGAACATGTACGCTCGCTGTCAGTGACAAGCTCGACTCAGGGTTGGTTGGTATGATTAATTGACATGTCTGAATATATGTTTGAATGCCCTGTTTGCCTGCTTATCTATATGGAGCATGAGAAATGAGTTGACATATGCAGAAGATGCTGTTGGGCTGAGCCCTTTAGTATTGCATGTTGAGATTGATGCATGCTGAATAATACTATTATGCATGTGGATGAATATTGGCATAATGGTTTGAATATTGAGTGTATGTGGTTAATTTTCTGAATTAAATTCATAAGTTTATCCGTTTATTTGCTTGTATGAAGCATGTTGAGACCTGGATATACTTAGTGATGATTGAATCTGGTAGCTAAATGTATATCATTGTGGATTTGAGCTAGTATATGCTTGGGTGTGCATTATACCTGTGGATATTTGGACCTAGTGGTGGTTTGGTTCAGAGTAGGAACCCCAGAGTTCAAGTGTTGGGTCAGTTTTGACAGGTGGAATTGTGTTGTTGGTTCCTAGGAGGGTTTGGGGACCTGATATTGTGTTGAAAAGGGGGTTTTTAGATATAAGTTGGAGTTGAAATCTCCAGTTACCCCTGAGTGTAGCAGCAGAGGGTCACTAGTGTGTGGGTAGCTGTGGAGTTGTTAGTTGAGACGGGATAGAAGAGCAGCGGATTTCTCTAGGGAAATAGCTGATTTCAATGTTTTAACGATAAGGTGGCCAGTGTTGGTCTACTATGAGGTATGGACAGATAAGGGTATTACACGAAAGGCTTAAAGGGTGTTAACCTCGGTTTTTGAGGAGAGTTCGAGTTGGCAAGGAATTTATCAATAGATGAGCAGAGTTAATTCCACCCTTGGTTAAGAGGATGAGAGATCCTGATTAGAGGGTTGTGTTAAATATTGAGGCAGGGAGATGCCTGGATTTGGTACTCGGGCGGAGGTACTGGCTTAATGGGTTGGAAAGAACCTAGTTGATGAATGGTTAGAAGAGATTTTAAAGGCATGATTAGAACCGTGGAGGCGGGCAAATGTGTGAGTCTGGTTTGGACTGTTAGGGGTAACAACAGCGTAGATCAATGGGTTTGGTAAAGCGGGTAGTCCATTTCAGGAAGTTATACTGATGGATGTATCCGGAATTGGATGATGACCCATTTAAGGGCATGAGATCTGGAATAACCTAAGGCATTTGGGCTGCTTTGAGGAAAGAGTTTTTGGTCTGCATGTGGATGGCGGAGAGGGCCATATTGTTTGAAGAACTGATGGTTGATGTATAGAGCATGAGTGCTAGAGCCGCAAGGGCGGTGCTTCCTTTGATGGAATTAGCAAAGATAGATTCGTGATAATCAAGTTGAAAGAACCCCGGATAGGGTTGTGGCTTCTGGAATTGCCAAGAAAGGGGAGAGGTCTGGGTGAAAGGATGGTACTGTTATTTGATAGAACGCAGCAAGGTTGGATTCACGATTGTTGAGGTAGAAGGACCCCAGGCAGTGCTTGGGCACATAATTTGAGATTTGAAAGAAGCCTGATTGAAAAGGTAGATATCGAGATGGCGACAGGAACCAGGAGGTTAATTGGTATGCATATGAGGAAGAGGATGCCACCTGAGAGGAGGTCAGGTGAGGGCATGACTTCTACGTAGAAGGACTCGAGATGTTGGGATGGATTTCCCATGGTGAGGGAACGGAGAACCAGAGTGCAGCGATACATTCAAAGTTCGAGGCCGAGTCCTCAAGGGTGAGTATGTATCTGACGAGCTTATGCTTTGGTCATGTAGCGAACTGGAAGGATTCGGTGTTGCGAATGCTCCGAGAAGGTGATGGACATGGAGAGGGTGCCTCTATGGTGCCATTCGAGAGGCTGAGGATAGTGATACTTATTGAGAAGGAATTAGAAACTCTGGCAGATGGATTGTTGAGGATGTCATCTGGAGTACGTAAAGGAGACGGAGCTGTTCAGTGGGAAAATTATGTGGGTATGCAAAGGAAGATTTAGGGAATACTTCAAGGTCAGACTACGGATAGGATTGGTATAGGGAATGTTGTAAAAGACGGTTTTGGACGACAGAAAGCCTATTGAAACAATCGAAGGAATTTGAGCCTGGTGTAGCCACTGTGTTATACTACGGGGATTGTTAGCATCATCGGGGTAGGACGAAAAGTACGATGTTGGATACAAGGTAGGACGATGTCTCCAAGAGTTGATCTATGACCTGTTAATTTCAGTTGGAAACCAAGGAAAGAGACATTTCAGGAATTTTGTTTTGAACTGAGTAAAGTGCGAGGAGTTGGTATCAAAGATTCTAGATTTGGTTCAAGCTACGGCAGCACAGGTAAGTTCTTTAAGTAGAGGATACAAGAATGGTTCAAGCAAGTTCCCTTCAAGTTCACGAACAGTACATGTGGATTACTCCCAGACGGAAATGGTGAGCAAGTGACTATGCGAAAGACGTTTGTACCCAGAAGGCAGAGTCTCAGGTAAGGTTCTACGGATTGTTAGTTTGAGCGTCGTCAGGAATACTCAGATTAGAGCTACAAGGAGAAAGGTCAGGCATGAGGAGATTTGATCTGAAGCCGCAAAGAAGCTAATGAAGAACGTCCGAAGAATTGAAGGCATAACAAGACTGGTAAGCGCGTCATCTATTGCACAAGCACCTCCGGAGACAACTACATCAGAGATGAGGAGAACAGTAAAACTTGAGGTTAGACGGACTGAATGTGTCGAATCAGAAAGAAATTCAGAAGACAAGGTAAGAATTGATTAATATCTGGGAATGCTGGAATGTGTGTGTGTTATGGCTAAGTTAAGAGTGGTGGCATAAAGGACTTGGTCTATGATGAGGTACTTGAGTTGTGGGTATTAGTAAGAAGGTTAATGTTGAGACCCAGTTGTGGTGAAAAGTAACAGATTGATGATCAGTGTTTGAATTCTCGATTGGACGAGGAGAAATTTAATTAGAGGCGGAGCCCCTAACTGTGAGGCGAGTATCAGTCAGGGAATAATGCCATAGATTGCGATGGAGGATATAAGGCAACGACTGAGATTGGCGTAACGTTAGCAGGTATGATTAGCTGGTGAGTGTCACTGAGCTATGGAACCCGAAGTGTCAGCTTTGGTTGAAGCAGAGAAGGACCCTGCTAAGGTGGTACAAGTTGGAATACCAGAAATGGACGAAGGATCCAAATAGATTCGGGTTGTGAATGAGAATTCTGAATGGACATCATTCCACCTCCTAGGGTACGTCGTACCGGGAGGGTCGAGCGGGTGCCGGAATATAGCGTTTTCCTTTGGACCCTGAAGGGTTAGGTGATGTGGTAGTGTATCATGGGAATAGACCACATTAGACCTTAAGTAAGGTATTTGGACATGAAAAGTTTGACTCGGTTGTTTGAGTTAATGTTGGTTGGGTCGAGTGAACTGGCTTCAGGACGGAGCGTCGATGATATCGAATTGAGACCCTTTAGTAGTTTAAATTTTGGAATGGACTTAGAGAACGAAAAGAACAGAGTGGGAACCTGGAATTGTCAGTTGATTGCAAGTGAATTGGCAGTCTGAAAGTTATTAAAGATCTTAAAGAATTAAGCGCTGAGTAGGCGAATACTTGAGGTATTAAGGGAAGTGTAATCCCTGACGAGTTAGTCGCGGTGGCAGTTGTTGGTGTCTTGTTAATGTAACGCATAATGAATACTATGGGTTGGCTTTGGTTTAGAGAGAATGCCAGAGAGGTTGTTGGAATCCTTAAGGCAGGAGTGTCTGCATATTCGAAAGAATAAAGAGCAGGTAAATTGTTAAATGTTGAGGAAATAAAGTTCCGGAAGGAAAGATTTGTAGCTCTACGTAATAGCAGACGAGGATTTGTAAGGTGTTCAGAGAAAGAAGGGAGAGTTCTGACTCTTATTTCAACATGAAATTCAGAAGTTGTACTAAGGGTTAGGCCAGCGGGGCCTATAAGCTGATCCCACCTAGTAGAGGTGATGAATTGGTCGATGAATTGGCTATCGAGAAGACAATGAATTAGTAATTGTAATCTAGGCAGACCCTGAAGTTTCAGAAGGGTTGCGGGGTAAGCAAGAAGCTATCGGGAGCATGGCTATTAGACAAAATCTTGAGGGGCAAGATTGTTACTCCTGTAAGAGTGTTGTTGAAAAGTAAAGTAAAGGCAGTGGACCTTGGAAGTTGTGGTCAAAACTGCGGGTTTATTGACTGGTGTGTTTGGATAAATTTCGAGGACGAAATTTTTATGAGGAGGGGATAGTTGTAACGACCCAAATTCGCTAATAAGGCTTAAGGGCCTTGATTAGTGTGCCAGGAGGGCAGGCTGGGATTTATGTGTGATTTTATGAATTAAATGCATGATTATGATTTAAAGCATGTTATTTGGCTATTTGTTTAACTGAGATGCATGGCTATGTTTACTAGTATGCATGTAGGCCCGGATCGTGTTAGAAGGGCATAATTGTAATTTTGGCCATGTTGGGCATAACTGTATTGATATGTGATAATTGTATTCTGTGAATTGTACCACGTGGGTGTGGTTGTTTTATTGTGATGCACGTGCCGAGACGGTCCTAGAGAGCTAGTTAACTTAGATGTCACAACGGGATTTTGTACCCGGCTCGGGAGGAGCCTAGGGGTACCTCGGGGATTTTATGGTTAAGTTGAGGTTTAGCGGGTAATGGTTATTGGAGATTTAGTAACCTGGGTAACCATTAGTTACTGCTGTGAGTAACAAGTTTTAGAAAGAAAATGGTAGAAATGAAATAGAAGAGTAATGACTTAAGTGCCCTTGAAGGTTTAGATTGGAAAGATTAATAGGAAGGGGTAATTTGGTCTTTTGGCAAGGGGATTATGAAAATTTCAGCTGTGATCTAAGGGGGTACGGTTTGGGCATTTGGGGTCACTTGTGGCATTGATAGAAATTGAAGAGAAGAAAGAGGGGGAGAAAGAAGAGCTAGGGCAAGTGGAGAGAAAAGAAGAAGAAGGGTGAAGGGCTGAAGTGGGAACTTGGGAGGAGGATCTAGGGAGCTTTTGAGTGGATTCTCCATTTGAGGTAAGGATCTTGTGCATATTTAAGTTTGATTTCTGTTTTGAGTTGTGGATCTAAAGCTTGAGTTAGTTTCATGCCTTGGTTTGAGTTTTTCTGAAGTTAGAAATCAAGGGTTGAATTTTGGGTATGAGTGTGTTTTGGATCTTGATTCTAGTGTTTGTAGGTTGATAGAATGTTCATATGAAGTTTGGATTTGAGTTTTGGGGTTTAGGTATTGGTTTAGGATGATTTGGAGAGGTTGAAGCTCGGGAAAACGCGAAGGAAAAACCCAGAATTCTGGGTCTGCGAGGGCGTGCCGCGGCACGGGTTTTGCTTGCCGCGGCGGGGAGCCTCTGGTTTCTGGGTGCCGCGGCACAAGAAAGTTGTGCCGCGGCACAAGGCAAATTTCAGGATGGCATTTTTAGGCAATTTTAGGCCTTTGCTCCGGGGCTTCGGGGGATGTCTCCGGGATGTTGTTTTAAGGTTTTAGAGGTCCCGAGAGTGCGGGATTGGTCCCGGGAAGTGGTTTTGGGTTGATTAGTATTGAGGGATGTTTCTTGTGTGTTGTGACTAGGTTGTTGGTGAGGCTCGTGCTTGAGGACCGTGCTCGTGGCTCTAGTGCATCAGGAGGCTCGGAATGCAGGTAAGAAAACTATAACACCCGAGGTTAGGGCATGGCCCCAGATTGTATTATGTGCAAATGTTTAACATTAAATGAATCATGATGTGTGTGAATGATTATTTCAAATGTACTATATGTGTGATTATGATGAAATGAGCGGCAAGGGCCGAGTACGGCGTAAGCCGGGGCGGCCGTGGGCCGAGTACGGCGTAAGCCGGGGCGGCCGTGGGCCGAGTACGGCGTAAGCCGGGGCGGCCGTGGGCCGAGTACGGCGTAAGCCGGGGCGGCCGTGGGCCGAGTACGGCGTAAGCCGGGGCGGCCGTGGGCCGAGTACGGCGTAAGCCGGGGCGGCCGTGGGCCGAAAGTAACACCTAGCACATGGGATGCTATAATCAGGGCGGGGCCCGGTGGATACATGTGTTATGATATATATTCAGGGTGGGACCCAAGGGATACATGAGTTATCCTCGCGGTGAGAACCGATACCCCAGGGCTTTGGTAAGGGTCCTGGGGCGGCATGGCCGTGTTTGCTTAGTCTAATGATTGACTTGTTTATTTGTGGATTATCTGTTATGATAAACTGTATACATTGCATATGTTATGTTCTGCATGAGTTTTCTTGCTGGGCTTCGGCTCACGGGTGCTTTGTGTTGCAGGTAAGGGCAATGACTGAATCAACCAACCATGAGTACGGAGAGCGTGAAGCGGCGCGTACATGTTTGGCCTGCCCGACTGCTTTGGTTGGGGGTTTATTTGAAAATTGCTGTAATAATCTACGATTTTATGATTTATCAACTGTGAACTTATTTCAAGATGTAAATAGTTTTCAAACCTTATTTTGGGATCCCAAATGTTTAATAATAGAAGTTTTAATGAAATGATGCATTTTCAAAGATTACAGCCTTAACTTTTAATTAGTCACACTTTTGTTTCAAAACCTCGGTTAGCGAGTCCATTGCACATTGTTTTGTCTTAAAAAACTCACTTAGTAACGGCTCTAAGGAAGTAGGGCGTTACAGGTAACATGGATGGTATCACAAGTATCATACCACCACCCATTTACCTTTCCATGTATGACATTTATCTCACTTATTGTTGTCACTAGCTCTTCTTTGGTTGAGTTGACTCTTGCCTCATTATTTTGGTTCCTCTTGAACGTACAATCTCTTGCAAAATGGACATTCTTTCCACATACAAAGCAAGGTCCTTTGGAACTTTTGAATTGACATTCATTCTTCTTAGGCCCCAAAAGTTTTTGACCCTTGCCTTTATTCTTGCTAATTCATTTACCTTTGTTGCTGTTGGGAGGATAAGCCACCACATTGGCTTTAGAAGTCTCTCTGTTAGACTCTTCCTCATTATTATCTCTTGAACGGGATTCCTCCTTGATCCTCAAATGTTTGAGAATTTCCTCCAAGGAAATCTCTTCATTCTTGTGAAGGATTTTCTTCCTATAGCCCCTCCAAGATGGAGACAACTTGGCTATAGTGGTACCAACAAAGAATTGCTCCGGCAATACAATATTATGGATAGATAACTTATTTACAATAATTTGTAATCCATGGATTTGGGGAATAAGGGGTTTCATATCATAAAACTTAAATTCCATGTATTGAGAAATAAGGAATTTCTTTCTACCTTCTTCTTCCACTTCGCACTACTTATCATTCTTTGTGTTAGTGTAGATAACTACATATAATCATTTTGATAACACATTGAGGATATGACCCCTACATATTAGTTGATCTTCGCGTTTCTTTCTTTGTTTGATGACTTCTTGAGTGTCATCCTTCTTAGCGGGTTCTATAGCTTTTAGATCCTTATTCAAGACATAGAATACTTTGATAGTGGTTAGCAAAAACCTAATCTTGTCTTACACACCAACAAAGTTAATTCCATCGAATCTATCCAATCTAACGAAATCTTGAGTTATGAATTTCAAGGCCAAAATTGAATAGGATTCTTCCATAATGATGTATTTCAGATAATAGAGAATTTGAATTTTGGGAGAGAGTGAGATTACACCACCACAATATTAAGAATCTACACACAAATATTCTTAACAGAGACCAACAAAAGATTGAGTTAGAGGATGCAACCCTAGCTTGTAGACCAAACTTCTTGGATCTTCTTGAAAGCTTCAAATCCTTGCTAGAACACCACCTTGAACTTCTTCTTCTTCAGTAAAACATAACCAATGCTTATATATGAGAAATATTGTTGTCCAAATTCTCTATTTCATCGCCCTTAATGGATGCTTGAGGCATTTCTAAGAGGAAATGGGAATTGAAATTGAACAAGCCTTTAAATTCACAAATACAAACACTTTCTTTATTAATTTCTTGGAGAAAACTTGAGATCTTGAAAGCTATAGAGAGAGAGGTTAGAGAAAGAATTGTGAGAGTGATCAAGTTTATCAAAACTCTATGAGAATCCTTTTATAGAGAAGGCATAGTCATGAGGTATAACCAATGGGATTAGAGCCTTAAAACTCATCATAAAACACATGTCTGTACGGACACATCAGGCAACGCGTCACCTGCTGAGCATTACATAAACCCTAGGTTTCAGAAGATGCAACGCCACCCCAACAGGTCAAAACTTCCAAAATTGACCGTAAATACCTCATTTTATCACTTTGGACTCAAAAATACTTTAAGTGCCTACAATAGAAACTTAAATTTCACATCTCCACTATGTGAAATTATTAAGGGTTTTACACCTAGCTAGTGTAACAACACTTAGTCTTTGTATTTTAACCAATCATAACAAAATATTCATGCTACATCAATAACAATATCACAAAACAGACACGCCCAGCACAAAATATCACAAAGCAACAAATTTAGGAAAAACAATTATGTAAATTACCTATTTATATAATTTTATAGCCAAGACAGAGCCAAAAATCCCAATCCCAAACGAAAATATAAAAATTAAAAAACAGAGAGACAGGGAGCTACGACTTCAATATCAGCAACCAAATTCCTAATGGCGTCAAAGGAGAAAATTGTCTCATTCAATATGACTTTTTTAAAATAAACATTTTTTAATAAAGAGTGGAACACATTCTAAGTAGTGAGTATGTACCGAATCATGTCACAAGAAAATATAATCAAATTACTCCTTCCAAGTGTTCATTCTCTCTCAAACGCAGAAATAAAACAACAAAATTTGACAATTAAGATGAGTAGTTACAACTTACATCTCTAAAACAAAAAACATACTTAGACCCATAATCCCAGATCTGATATATACTTACCAAATCAAAATATATGTATAAAAAAATATAAACCCATAATCTAGATATGAAAATATGAAAATTACACGACAAACTCAAAACAACAAAACTCAATCTTGATATCAAATCCAGGGTTGTTGATACCTTTGCTGCAACCACGACCACAAGGATGCTAAACTCAGCTTCACCACCAACCTGTTGCTACCACCACCACCTACAAACATCAAAACAGAGAGAAAGAGAAAGAAATATCCAGAAAATTCAAATACAAAATAGAGAAATACCCACAGGCCCGACCTCGAATCCCCCTGAGACCCAATCCCGTTTGCCAAGACCCTTAAGCCCCCACATTTAACATCTTTCTCCCAAGACCTCTGAGCCCCTGTTGTTAGCATTGTTCGCCAAGACCCCTGAGCCATGCCAATCACGTCGTTTTCCCAAGACCCCAAGTCCGCCATTCAAGTCATTTTCCCAAGACCCCAAGCCATTTAGTTCACGTCGTTTTCCTAGTTTCCAAGACCTCGCCATGAGTAAGAGAGAGAGAAGTTGTGAGTGGGAGAAAGAGAGGTTGTGAGAGAGAAAAACAAGAGAGGCTAAGATAAAAGAGACAGGAAGTTGGAAATTTGGTTAAAGATAAAATGGGCTTTGGCCAAATAATATATATTTAATAAACACATTTGTGTGAGTGGGGTGCATTGACGCGAATAATTAAGTTTGTGTCACTACTCAATAGATAATGATGTCATTTATGATTTTTTTTTTGTCAGTTTTCAACTAACACAAATGCCCAAATATAGTCAATAGTTGGCTGACTCGAAATGACATTTTTGTAGTAGTGAACCAAACGCAACCTTTGTCCTTTTAACTTGTGAGTTTTTTTTTTATAAAAACTGAAGTCGTAGCTTATTTCCCTTGAAGCAGAACACCCAAAATTGATGTGAAAAGTCATGTAAACAATTTAACTTTGATTTTTTGTTATTATAAAGGATTATAATGAGTAAACTTCGAAGTTAAAGCCTCATTTTCTAATAGCATCAGATTATTCTTTTGTCTCAGCCCCCATTGCACAATAGAAGACTGGAAAAAGTATTTGTTTCTTGCTTTAGTAAAAATTAATTAAATTAATTAAAAGTGTATTTTATTAAGCTACACCACCACCAACTCGGGGACGTGGGTCTAGTGGTCAAGTAAGGCTTTGTATCTTCCCTCTCTCCCATAAAAGTTGATATCCCTTTAGGCACACCTCCAAGTTGGCATCACTGTAAATATATCACCAAAAGATATTGGGAGAAAAAAATGTTTGTGGTAGATTGTTGGGCTATTTCTGGAATTAGGTAAATTTTTCTAACTTGCAAATGAAAAGATAAAACAATGAAGTTATGTAATTTTAATTCTCAATGGCATTGAAATTTGATAAGGGGTACATAATTTGGTCACATACTTATGGTCAGTCCTAAGCCATGTGGGGCCTAAGTCAAAATAAAATTTTGGGGCCCCTATATAAATATGTTTATAATCACTTATCATTAAATTTTATTGTTTGGTGTAGAGGTAATGCATTTTCTACATTTTCTGAGAGAACAAAGGTGCAAATATGCTAGTGATTAGTGCTCAAAAATATCATTTTATTAATCTTAAAGTGTAAAATTAATTAAGTTTTAATTAATATTTTCATGGATTTATTGTCATATATTTTATATTTTAAAATATTTTAATTTAATTTGTGTTTAATTTTCAGGAAATAAAATATATTTTTGACACAAAGAAAAAGAAAGGAGAAAGAAAGAATTAAAATTGAAGAAATCATGAAGAAAATTGCATTTTTGAAGATGAAATGGCCCAAAACTAGGCCCAAAATGGAGCCTAAACGCAGCCAGCCGCCACTGACTCCTTCTGACACGACCTGCCACGCTGACACGTTCTGACACCGAGGGTCCCATCAGCCTGACGAGCCGCCACCTGGCGCCGCACCTGCACGGACTGCCACCAGACACGCGCGCCTGACGCGCCTGCTTTGTCTCCCACGGCCCGACCTTGACTGACGCCTCCAGCCCAACAGCAAACCATAGCCCGCCACGCGTCCCACTCGTCAGCCCATGCTCCCCAGCACCCGACCACGACCAGTCCGTGTCTCCCATTTTCATCAACTTTTTAAGCTACTATCCCACTATTTTATACACGGTTTTGCACGTTTTTGGGTCCTATTTACACTATAAATAGAGTACCAAATGGGGTAAAATCTCATCAGATTGTGTAAGGGAGAATAGAGATTATAGGAGAGAAAAACACTTATTTTTCATATTTTTCTTTTACATTTTTGTGAGTGAAAACAATTCCTATTTTAGGCTAAATTTTCTTGTGGAAAGGCTAGAGTGGAGTTCATGTGTTACATTATATTTTTAATATATTGATTCTTTATTTTGTTCTTCATTTCTATATATTTGTTACAATTAAATTTATTTTCTTCTAATTTTTGTTCTAAATTTATTATTATCTTTTACATAAGTCTAGTCATGCTCTTCTTATGTAATTTAGGTTTTTAATTTAATTTAGAATATTTGTTATATTATATGCTTTTTACTGCATTCTGCCAATGGTATTTTGTCGCTCTAAAGTATATAATATGATAGGTTTTAAAATTAGAAGTTAGTATAATTTAATTAAAGAACATATTTTAAGGTGAGCTTTATTATATATATTTTCTAACTATAATTAATGGTGTAGAATTATAGTTGAGTATAATGAATCAATTTTATTAAAATATATATATGTTTGCATGAATTAAACTTATGCCTTCCATACTTTCTTTCTGATTCTAATCCCTCGATTTTATTCATTTAATGTTTATATTCTTTTTCAAATTCACATTTTTCCAAAGTTTATTATTTTTAATTTACTAATCTTTCTTTTAATTTTGTACTTTACCTCTCAGTGGATACGACATAGCCCGATTACTACTGCGACTGCTTAGGAATTTATTGGGCAATATCAATTTTTGGCGCCGTTGCCGGGGAGGTAATTCTACAATTAAAGGTTTGCATAGTAAATTAATTTTTTTCTTTTTTATTTAAAAAAAAAAGGGTAGTATAATTTTTAATTTCTCTTTTATTTTATTTTTCCTTATTAATTTTTATTTTTTTTATTTATTTATTTATTCATTTTTTTTAATCTTATTTTTAGGTTTAGAATTTTATTTTCTAGATTTAGTTTTTTTTGTCCGAAAAAAAAAGCATAAAATTTTAAATCATAAAAAAAAAAATCAAACAAAGTATTGAGAACATTTGTGTAATCGTGGAAATTAGTCAAAACCAAACTTGTTCTGTCTTAGAAAAATTGGTTCTTAAATAAGGCATGTGTTAGCGTTACCCTCCAATCTTTTCTAAGAACCTCGGGGAGTTCTAGA
The DNA here is from genome assembly GCF_963169125.1 of Humulus lupulus. Classification (NCBI taxonomy): domain Eukaryota; kingdom Viridiplantae; phylum Streptophyta; class Magnoliopsida; order Rosales; family Cannabaceae; genus Humulus; species Humulus lupulus. The sequence continues at coordinate 37,444,940 of NC_084801.1, read as the reverse complement.
AAAGCTCTTGGGCCTAAAGTGGTACCTTGGCAGCCTTTCCAATTGGCCTGGGAACATTTTGGTGTGTACTTATTACATTATTACACATTTGCGCTTATAATACTTACAAACTAAAAAATATTTATGCCACGAAACAGAGAAGCACTAGGGAGATTTGTGAGACAACAAGTAGAAACTTTATAAAACTCTCCTAGTTTGTCGTTTTCTTCCATTCGTTCAAACACTCCTGATTCACCGAGACTTCCTGAACCACCCACGATGGCTCATCAAGATGAAGTCCAACCAAGAACGCTACAGGAATATTTACATCCTACGCGTACAGCCACACCTTCGTGCATAATGTATCCCAACAATATGCCAAATTTCGATTTCAAACCCGGCATGATTAACCTCTTACCAACCTTCCATGGGTTGGAAAATGAGAGTCTGTACGTGCATATTCGGGAATTCGAAGAGGTGGTGGCTACATTCAACAACCGAGCTGATGTCACCAACATTGTGAGATTGAAATTCTTTCCTTTCTCACTCAAAGACAAAGCAAAAAGCTGGTTGTATTCCTTAAGGCTAGATCTATCGGAACATGGGACGAAATGACAAAAGCATTCTTTGCCAAATATTTCCCGCCCCATAAGACTAGCAGCCTTAAGAGACAAATCTCTACCTTCATCCAAAAACACCATGAAACTTTCCATCAGGTCTGGGAAAGGTTTAGAGATTTGATAAATCAATGCCCACATCATGGATACGAAAGCTGGCGTCTGATCAGCTATTTCTATGACGGTCTCACAACCGGACAAAGGCAATTCGTACAAATGATGTGCAATGGCGAATTCCTTCAAAAAGATCCCGATGAAGCTTTCGAGTACCTCGACGATCTCGCTGAAAAATCCTACACATGGAATGGACCGAGTATTATGGACAAGCCATGATCAACTGGAATCTACCAATTGAAGGAAGAGGACAACGTCAAAAGCCAAATTGAATCATTGAGACAACAATTCGAGGCCTTCAAATCTCAAGAAGGTAGAGGAATCCACATGGCTGCAAAGGTAGAGACACGAGATCCATGCTTCATCTGTGGAGGGACAGAACATCAATTGCAAGAGTGCCCAACTCTTAGTGAGTTAAGATGAGGAAAAGAGGAACAATGCAATGCTTTAGGGGATTACAAGAAACCTTATAACCCTTTCTCAAACACTTACAATCCCGGTTGGCGCAACCATCCAAATTTCAGCTGGAAGGATTCGAACCAAGCATCTGGGAGCCAATGGAGGCCTGAGCAGCAACCACCAAAATCATACAACGCTCCTCAAAATATCATGCAGTCAAGCAATTCTCTTGAGAGTACTTTGCAAATGCTTGCACAAACTCAAATAGTTTCAACTCAAGAGCTCAAAGCTTGTTTCACACAAATGATAGAGGAAATGAAAGACATGAAAGTCCAAATGACAAAGCTAAACACTACTTTGGTGATTCAAGAGCATGGGAAACTTCCCGCTCAACCTCTAATCCATCAAAAAGGGCAACACATGGCACAAACCTCCTCCTCTGCAGATACAAATTTCAAAGAGGTTAATGCCATCACTACTCGAAGTGGTCAAAGTACGGTTTCACCGTTAACTAAGACAACGAGTACGTCAATGCCCGCTCCAGATGATGATGTTCCAATAAGCATTCCAGTAAAGGCACCCTTTCCTCAAGCTTTGAAATCCACTGGAAAGGTACTGGAAAATCATGGTGAAATCCTAGACCTTTTAACACAAGTGAAGATCAACTTTCCATTGTTGCATGTGATCAAACAAATGCCGGCTTATGCCAAGGTTATCAAGGATTTGTGCACCGTTAAAAGAAAGCACCATGTCAAGAAAACTGCATTCTTGGCAGAACAAGCTAGCGCGATAATTGACTGCAAGACACCGCCTAAGTACAAAGATCCTAGTTGTCCCACCATCTCATGCCAAATAGGGGAACAGGAATTTGGTCAAGCACTTCTAGACTTAGGAGCAAGTGTAAATCTCATGCCATATTCAATATACTTGCAATTAGGTCTAGGAGAACTCAAGCCCACATCTGTGGTGCTACAACTGGCTGATCGATCAATTAAGAAACCTCGGGGAATAGTAGAAGACGTTCTGATTCAAATTGAAAAATTCTATTACCCTGTTGATTTTCTCATCTTGGACACTCAATCTGAAGTAAGTATAGAGTCCAAAATTCTCATCATTCTTGGTAGACCTTTCCTCGCAACAGCAAATGCACTCATTAACTGTAGGAATGGTCTCATGAAAATCTCTTTCGGGAACATGACCTAGAAGTGAATGTTTTCCACATCGGCAAACAACCACCTGACAACGATGAGTGTTTCCAATCCTATCTGATCGATACACTTATTTCGGAAGAGGTCGAATCGAAATGCACTTCTAGTCATTTTAATCACCTCTTCCAAATTTCAGAAAGTTCTGAGCCTGATGAGTCTGCAATCAACCCTGAAATCGTCAAACACTCACAGGCTAGAAGAACCATGTTTTGGAATCCAATCTTTGAGGAACTCCCTCAAGATCGAGAAACACCAAAAACCATCTATTGAACAAGCTCCTCAACCAAAGTTGGCCCAACTTCCTGACGGTCTTAAGCATGTTTTCCTGGGAGCTGACAACACTTTTCCTGTCATAATATCCTCCAAGATCACTGCCACACAAGAGTGCCAACTCATCAATGTGTTGCAAGAACAAAGAGATGCATTAGGATGGACGATAGCTGACATCAAAGGTATTAGTCCATTAATTTGCTCCCATCACATTCAATTGGAAGACGAGGCTATACCGCGTCGTGACCCTCAAAGAAGATTGAACCCAATGATGAAGGAAGTAGTAAAGACTGAAGTCTTGAAACTTCTGGATTCTGGCATAATCTATCCTATTGCTGATAGAAAATGGGTCAGCCCAACTCAGGTTGTTCCCAAGAAATCTGGGGTAACAGTGGTACCAAATGAAAAAGGGGAACTTGTTCCTACCAAGGTCACAACTGGGTGGCGCATGTGCATTGATTATAGAAAGTTAAATGCAGCCACCCGCAAAGACCATTTTCCACTTCCATTCATCGATCAAATATTGGAACGTGTGGCAGGTCATCCTTTCTATAGCTTTCTCGATGGTTATTCAGGGTATTACCAAATCGAGATTGCCTTAGAAGATCAGGATAAGACCACATTCACTTGTCCTTTTGGTACTTTTGCCTTCCGGCGTATGCCATTTGGCCTGTGCAATGCTCCAGCCACTTTCCAGCGATGCATGATGAGCATATTTAGTGATATGATCGAGAAATGTATGGAAGTATTCATGGATGATTTGACAGTCTTTGGAGATTCATTTGAATCAAGCCTTCTCAATTTAGAGTCCGTGCTTAAACGTTGCAAAGAGAAAGTTTGGTACTCAACTGGGAAAAGTGTCATTTCATGGTGCCATCAGGCATAGTCTTGGGGCATGTCGTGTCGGAACGAGGAATTGAGATTGATCAATCAAAGATTGAACTCATATCAAAGCTGCCCACCCCCAAGACTGTTAAAGACATTCGATCTTTTCTTGGGCATGCAGGATTCTATAGGAGGTTCATACAAAACTTTTCGACAATTGCTCGCCCTTTGTCAAACCTCCTAGTAAAAGATGTTGTGTTCAGTTGGACACCTGAGTGTGAGGAATCTTTCCGAACGCTCGTTGCAAAACTCACTTCCGCCCCTATCATTCAGCCACCAGATTGGAACTTACCATTCGAAATCATGTGTGATGCTAGCAATTATGCTATAGGGGCTGTCTTAGGTCAAAGAAGGGAAGGGAAGCCCTTCGTTGTCTACTACGCAAGTAGAACTCTTAACAATGCTCAAATGAACTATTCTACCACTGAAAAAGAGTTACTTGTTGTAGTATTCGCACTTGACAAGTTTCGTTCCTACCTGATTGGTTCACCTATCACAGTCTTCACGGACCATTCCGCCTTAAAATACCTCCTTTCCAAAAAGGATGCTAAGGCGCGTTTAATTAGGTGGATCCTTCTGTTACAGGAATTTGATCTGACCATAAAAGACAAGAAAGGAGTTGAAAACGTGGTAGTGGACCACTTATCTCGTCTTGAATTTTCTGATTCCGCTGATGGCCCAGCCATTCGAGATGGCTTCCCTGATGAACATCTCTTCGCAGTCACTAAGTTGCCATGGTACGCTCATATCGTCAATTACTTAGTGACTGGCGAACTTCCAACTGCATGGAATGCACAAGATAAACGTAAATTTTTGGTCGAGGTTCGTAACTTCTATTGGGACAACCCATATCTTTTCAAGTATTTCCCCGACCAAGTTATGAGACGTTGCATTCCAGATGATGAAATTTTTAGTGTCCTGAACTTTTGTCATAATGAAGCTTGTGGTGGTTATTTTTTTATGAAAAAGACTGCCGCAAAAATCTTACAGTGTGGTCTTTATTGGCCCACTTTGTTCAAAGACACTAAAAATTTCTGTCGATCATGTGAAAGGTGTCAGAAATTAGGTGCCCTGTCCCGACGACATATGATGCCATTAAACCCAATACTTGTAATAGAAATATTCGATTGTTGGGGGATAGACTTTATGGGACCATTTCCACCTTCTTCTGGCTACCTTTACATTCTCCTCGCCATAGACTATGTCTCAAAATGGGTGGAGGTTGTGCCTTGTCGAAATAATGATAACACAACTGTTGTGAAATTCTTAAAGGAAAATGTGTTATCTAGGTTTGGCACACCTCGCGCTATCATAAGTGATCAAGGCACCCATTTTTGCAACTATTCTTTTGAGACCTTAATGCAAAAATATGGTGTAATTCATAAGGTTGCATTGCCTTATCACCCACAGACAAATGGCCAAGCTGAGTTAGCCAATCGAGAAATTAAGCAAATTTTAGAAAAGACGGTTAATCCTGACCGCAAAGATTGGTCCTCACGACTTCTCGATGCTCTCTGGGCATACCGCACTGCTTACAAAACTCAACTTGGTATGTCTCCTTATAGGCTAGTCTATGGTAAAGCCTGCCACCTTCCTGTTGAGCTGGAACACAAAGCTTATTGGGCAGTTAAAAGCCTAAATTTTGATCTCAAGGCGGCAGGACTCAATCGTAAGCTTCAGTTGTCAAAAATTGAAGAGTTAAGGAACGATGCTTATGAAAACTCTAGGATCTACAAGGCTAAAATGAAAGTGGTTCATGACAAGCAGATCCTAAGAAAAGAATTTGAGCCAAACCAACGAGTGCATCTTTATGACTCTCGTCTGCATATCCACCCTGGCAAGCTGAGATCAAGGTGGACTGGCCCATATGTTGTGAAATCTGTCTTTCCCAACGGTGTTGTTGAGGTCATAGACCCAACTGATGGGAGAGAATTCAAAGTAAATGGCCAGCGACTGAAACACTACATAGAGAGGGTGACCCAGCCTGAAGAAGTCACTCTCGTGGAACCGGTTTACCAAGTCTGAGTAGTGTTCCAAATTGTTTGTCCATAGGTTTGTTTTCTGTTTATTTCCCTTTTGTCATTTTATTTTATTTGTTATCATTTTGTGTTTTTAGTTTTTCATGTTTTAGAGAATCAATATTCGCTCTACCACTCGACGCTCGCTATCCAGGTGTTCTCTTTCCCTGCTCTTTTACATTTATTATCTTTTGAGACATTGAGGACACTGTCAGATTTTGGTTGGGGGTGGTGAGCATATTCATGCACGTTCATGTTGATTTTTGTCATATTAATATTTTCACAGTCAAATTTTTTTAAAAAATTACTTATTTATTTTTGCAAAATGTTACTTTTGAGTCAATTTTTGTTATCTATATTACTAAGAATTTCTCTAGAGTTACCTAATGCACATGCCAATTGTTGTGGTAAGATGGTTGTTAGCACATATTTGCTTAGAAATTTGCCATGTTTAAGTAATTCATTCTTTTGTGTGAGAAGTGACTTGAGAAAACAACTTAAATTTTTATTGATTCTTAGAGATGGTTATAATTATTTGGACAAGGTATTGTGGTATGAATGGATGATGTTTTAGGGATAATATTTTCTATAGACAAATCTTATTAGAGAGCCTTTTATTATGTTATTCATGAAAAAAAAAAAGAAGAAGAAAAGAAAAAAATATATATAAAAAAAAAGAGGGAGAAAGACACAAGAGCAATATTTTTATCATTTTTAATTATGTTGTCTCTTGTGTCCAAAAAAAAAAAGAGTATGTTTATTAATTTCATGTTTTATTTTATGGCTCTTAGAATAAATGTAAAGATTGTCTATTTAACTTAAAATCCCGAAAAATTGGTTTTGTGGTACTCTTTATGGTGGTTGTCCAAATAGTTTATTTCCTATCTTCGTTTCAATAATTATTTAAGAGTTTGTCCTAAATTTATACCCATTCGATGAGTGCTTACTTCTTTTTCCAACTCCATGAGTGAAACCCTTAAACTTTAAATATTTTCAATTACATGAGAGGTTAATGGAGTTGAGACTTTTACTTGGCATAATTTCAAAGGCTTTATGTGCTATGGTTTGTGGTAAGAAGGTTCAAGTTTGGTGCACACACTCACAACTCTAGATTTATTCGAAGTAATTTTGATAACTCTTGTTGACTTGTTACTAACATTTTGTGTTAATACTTAAGTTCTTTTATCATTTTTTACCGGAAATATATCATGTTGACATTTATCATTTCGCTTGAATTGCTAGAGACTAGCAATAAGCTGGTTGGGGGTTGTGATTAGTGCTCAAAAATATCATTTTATTAATCTTAAAGTGTAAAATTAATTAAGTTTTAATTAATATTTTCATGAATTTATTGTCATATATTTTATATTTGAAAATATTTTAATTTAATTTGTGTTTAATTTTCAGGAAATAAAATATATTTTTGACACAAAGAAAAAAAAAGGAGAAAGAAAGAATTAAAATTGAAGAAATCATGAAAAAAAAATGGCATTTTTGAAGATGAAATGGCCCAAAACTAGGCCCAAAATGGAGCCTAAACGCAGCCAGCCGCCACTGACTCCGTCTGACACGACCTGCCACGCTGACACGTTCTGACGCCGAGGGTCCCATCAGCCTGACGAGCCGCCACCTGGCGCCGCACCTACACGGACTGCCACCTGACACGTGCGCCTGACGCGCCTGCTTTGTCTCCCACGGCCCGACCTTTACTGACGCCTCCAGCCCAACAGCGAACCATAGCCCGCCACGCGTCCCACTCGTCAGCCCATGCTCCCCAGCACTCGACCACGACCAGTCTGTGTCTCCCATTTTCATCAGCTTTTTAAGCCACTTTCCCACTATTTTATACACGGTTTTGCACGTTTTTGGGTCCTATTTACACTATAAATAGAGTACCAAATGGGGTAAAATCTCATCAGATTGTGTAAGGGAGAATAGAGAGTATTGGAGAGAAAAACACTTATTTTTCATATTTTTCTTTTACATTTTTGTGAGTGAAAACAATTCCTATTTTAGGCTAAATTTTCTTGTGGAAAGGCTAGAGTGGAATTCATGTGTTACATTATATTTTTAATATATTGATTCTTTATTTTGTTCTTCATTTCTATATATTTGTTACAATTAAATTTATTTTCTTCTAATTTTTGTTCTAAATTTATTATTATCTTTTACATAAGTCTAGTCATGCTCTTCTTATGTAATTTAGGTTTTTAATTTAATTTAGAATATTTGTTATATTATATGCTTTTTACTGCATTCTGCCAATGGTATTTTGTCGCTCTAAAGTATATAATATGATAGGTTTTTAAAATTAGAAGTTAGTATAATTTAATTAAAGAACATATTTTAAGGTGAGCTTTATTATATATATTTTCCAACTATAATTAATGGTGTAGAATTATAGTTGAGTATAATGAATCAATTTTATTAAAATATATATATGTTTGCATGAATGAAACATATGCCTTCCATACTTTCTTTCTGATTCTAATCCCTCGATTTTATTCATTTAATGTTTATATTCTTTTTCAAATTCACATTTTTCCAAAGTTTATTATTTTTAATTTACTAATCTTTCTTTTAATTTTGTACTTTACCTCTCAGTAGATACGACATAGCCCGATTACTACTGTGACCGCTTAGGAATTTATTGGGCGATATCAGCTAGCTTTTAGGTTTAATATTTTTTTAAAAATTAAAATAACATTACTGGGATTCAAACAAGGGAATTATTGTATATTTTATTATTTTTAAGCCTATTAAAACTTAATTTAATCAAAATTTTGGGGCCCTGGCTCTGGTGGCCCTAGGCACAAGCCTAATTTGCCTTAGCCCAGGGCCGGAGCTGCACATATTGTTTAATACTTTGGAGTCAAAATAGTAAACCACGGTAAATAAAAATCTTTCCAAGCAAGCCCTAAAAATAAATACCTTAAAAGTTTTTAAATGAAGGTGATCTATGTGTCTACCATTGTAGTGCGACTATGGCTGACAAAGGTGTAAATGACTTTATATATAGAAGAATTTGCTAATATGTATATCTATTCTATATATAAAAAAAAAATATGTAGATAACGGAAATTTTTGGTTTAAACGGTTGTTTTTGTTAACTTTAACGGAATATTACAAATATTTAACAGAATATACCTTTAAAAGTTATTAGAAATAAAATTTATTAAATATATTAATATAAATTCAAATATTATAAAATATTATTATATTAATATTTAAAAAAAACTAGATATTTAATAATTATATTAATATAAATCCAAATATTATAAATATCATTATTATAAAAAAATATAATACATAACCTTTGTTGACGGTAAGAACTCGTCAACCAAGTTAGATTAAGGATTTTTTGAATGGTAAAAGAAGTGAACTTAAGCTAACTAAATTTTGAATAAACTTCCTAAAGATTGCAAGAACACATAACGTAAATGCTAGAACTCTAAAGTGAAAAATAGAGAGAATGTTGAGTGTCTATTAGCAATAGTTAGTTACAAGTTTTTCTCCCAAAAATCCTCCTCTTTTCAGATGAAGGGAGGTCATATTTATAGTAGAGTACTAATGACTCTTAGTACACTGTGGTCCCTGGGGACATGACCCTACGTATGCAGTTTACAGGTGGTGGTAGTGCCAGGAGTGTGGTGGTCGGTTCTAGTACATGTTGAGGGTTTGTTGGAGCACCTCAAATATAGTACTTGGATGTACCTCCACCACTTGTTTAGTACAATTGTTAGAGATTGGCTAATGAGGACCACACCAGGTACCTTACTCGTACGACCACTACTTGTCCGACATGGGTGCCTAGTTCGTACCATGTGTTCTCCTGGACACATACGTACCTGGCCTAACATACTCTGTGCTCCGGCATTCCCCTCCTCTGTTATTTTGGGCCAGTTTGGCCTTGTCTTTGTTTCTCCTAACACTTGACAAGGCATATGTGTGACTTCCTTCTTAGGAGCTAATCGTAAGCAAGTTATCATGCTCTAGCAAGTGGGCCAAGGTGCCTTAATTGAATGATAGGCAAAGGATGCCTCACTGGTGGAATGAGGCTCAAGTAACACGCCATGCAAGATGCCACGGGGTGCGAGGTGCTGGTGGGCGTGCGAGGCAACGCACGCCAGAATGTGGCCCTTCGGACCTTCATCTGGGCGAGGCAAGGCGAGGCGAGGCATTCAGCAAGGCCCAAGGTGTCTAGCGAGGCGCAAGGGGTTCAGTGAGGCGAGATGCACCAGGGGTCACAGCTTCGCAAGGGCCTCGTGTGAGGCATGGGTCTCACGTAGGGCAAGACGAAGGGGCTTTGCAAGGTTGCTAGGCAGGTGAGGCGAGGTGAGGCATTCAGCAAGGCGCAAAGTGTCCAGCAAGGCATAAGGGGTTCAGCGAGGCGAGATGCAACAGGGGTCACAACCTCGCAAGGGCCTCGGGTGAGGCATGGGTCTCGCGTAGGGCGAGACGGAGCGGCTTCGCGAGGTTGCTAGGCGGGTGAGGCAAGGCGCAAAGTCACAGCTTTGCGAGGGCCTCGCGTGGTGCGAGATAGGGCAGTTTTGCGAAGGCCTCGCGTGGGGCGAGATGGGGCAGCTTCGCAAAGGCCTTACGTGAGGTATGTGCTCACGTGGGGTGAGACACGAGGTTGCTTGGCATGCCCGAGGTTACTAGGGGGAAGCCTCACCTTTTCTCCCATCTATTGACTGAGGCCCTCTCGGGATTATGTCTGATTTTCGGCATTCACACTTGCCCCCCGGTCTACGAGAGGGTCTTCAGGCTCTCTAGTAGACTTCAAGGTTCGATGTTTTTGGGCTGCACGAGAGGTATTAGTTTACTTCTTCATTTTTGCATTATAGAGAAACACACTTTGGAGTTAAGGACTATTATGAGATTTTTAGAGTGAATGTGAGCCTATCATTGTGCTTCGTGGATCCCAAGGCGAGTGCCAAGCCTCTTTCTTGACCATTGATCAAGCATTGGATTCAACGACTAAGATGAGTTTGAGCTTCTTATAAATAGACCCTCACCTCAAACCTAATATTTACACTTTCTTTTCTTAGCTTGGTGGTATTTGTGTCTTCACATCCTCCAAGAGGTAAGGGGTTCCATTCCTCACAAGGTCATTTTGGCTTTCTTTCCTCTTTATTATTCAAATTCCTTTTTTATGCAAACGTCTATATAGGTGCTAGGAGACTAAAACTCCTTCCTTCTTTCTTTTTGCAGACGTGTACTTTCGACTCTTTGCATTCCTTTGACTGTGACAGTGCTTTCGACCCTTTGATTTCCTCTGACCGTGACAGTGCTTTCAACCCTTTGTATTCCTTCGACCGCGACGGTGCTCAATTTTACCTGCTCAAGGTATACTTTCTTCCTTTCTTATGTTCAATGGGTTTAAATTAGCATTACTTGGGATGGGTTGCCTTGGCCGAAGCTCCTTGTGAGATAATCCACACACATGCCCTTGCTTGCACATATACCCGTCCTTGTACCCCGTAGTTGGTCATTTCGAGCACTTGTGTCTAGAGGTTTTAAGCTTACTCCTTTGTTTTGTAGCACCCTTTCCACCTACACTTGCACCCATATTACCAGCAAGGCGAGGTTTCATGGCATGTGAGGGATCGTCTAGCGTTCCTCCGGGGGTCAAGTTTGTAGACTTATCTTCAGACTCGGGGTCCCCCGAGAACAACCCTTACCAAGACTATGACACCTTGAGGAGGGCTTGTATATGCCACCTTGAGTGCATGGCCTAGCTTAGGCGTAAAATATGGGTGGTGGATAGTGAGATAGATTCGGTTTTGGGGGCTGATGGAGTCCCTTTCCCCTTTGACCTTAATGACCACATTGCAAACCTTAGAATGAGCATTTTTTATCTGCAAATGGAGTTGGAGTTCATGGAGGGAAATCTCCCTCCTGAACCTCCTGCCACATTCTCTCCCTATAGTGACCCTAAGGTCACCCCGAGTTCCCCTCAACCCTTATCTTCAATCCACCCATGTTCGATGCTTCCACACTCAACGCCTCGGTGGAAAACTCTCGCAAGAAGGAAAAAATGGAGGGTAAAGTGCCCTGTTTCGACCTCACATTTTTCCTTGGGTTTTGTAGATATGTCAAAGGGAATGCGACGACAGGTGGCTCCCGAGAAGCCAGATTATGGTCCTCTGTTGGCGTCCACTATCGTGTCCGACATGTCGGAAAACTGATTGCTAGAATTATCCAAAAAGTATCATATTGGCAAAGAGTAGCTATACGTACCCTCCAACAAGTGTCGGGTCAATAATCCCCCAAAGGGCTATGTGACCATGAGCGAGCACATCTTGAAAGGGGGTGGGACCATTCCCTTACACCTATTTTTTGTCATGGTCCTCAACCACTTTGACCTTGCTCCGCTTCAGCTGGCACCTAATAGCTAGCTGACTTTGAGCTACCTATTTATGGCGTTTGTGGAGCTTAACGGCCGTGCTCCTACGGCCCAAGAGGTGAATTTTATGTACAATCTCATGCCTACCCCTAAATCCAAAGGCTTCTACTTCCTGCAAAAAGCCAATTCTCAGGTCTTCCTGATAGAGGGTTCCGTGTCTAACCCAGGTTCTTGGAAGCAGGACTTTTTCTTTTTGAAAGGTCCCATTTCCGTCCGTGAACATTTTCGCTCATCCCCAAGTAAGTACTTCAAGCTTTTTCCTTTTACATTGAATTTTCTATTTCGGAACTTATACTCATATTGATAATTGTGTTGATTGTTCAGAGAGCTTCAGTATCTCCGTCGTTCCTGAGTCGGAGGCAGCACCAGTAGACATCTTTCTCGATGTTGACCCTGCTAAAAAAATGGTCGCCCGTCTCTTCACTGTGGCCAACCTTAACCACTATGGTTTATCCATGGTTTCAGAGCCCGATCTGCTGTGGCATATTTCCAAGCGAAAGAAGAGGGTGAATCTAGTCGAGCCTCACTTGGATGGGGGTGATACGGAATGGGTGCCTGGGGAGATTTCTCCAAACTCTAAGCGTCAAACCCAATCATCTCTGTCCTCCAGGGGGTGCCCTCCTTTTGTCCTTACAGACTACGACACGGTCTCTAATTTCTGCGGTCCACAGACCATGCCAGGGTGCTTCGTTGTGCCTTTCTCTGAGGACTATGAAAATCTTCCTTGCGCTCCCACTAATCATGACCATTCAAGGCACCCTTTTTCTGATGTTCCTACGCCTCCTCCTCCCTCGATGAGTGGGTCATATGTCCCCGCTCACCCGGGCGCTCCTGATTTGGAGGGGTCATCTTGGGTGAGTCGCACATCAGCTCCTTACGTGCAAAGGTATAATCGAGTCTCCAAAGGTATTCCCGAGACCGAGTAGAAAGGTCTCAGGAGTTTTTCCATGGCGGAGCTTGGGGAGACCCTTGTGCACTCCACCACTTAGGTGAGTTCATGTGTCTTACATTGGTCTTTCGTTTTTTTTTTTTTGGGGGGGGGGGGGGGGGGGTTCTTTGTTTGCTCACATTTTTTTTTCTTTTGCTTCCTTGCAGGCCTCTCTGGTGGCTCAACACTTCGCAGACTCGGCACAGGACCTCTCTTCATCAAACGCTGAAAGGGACCGTCTAGCGGCCAAAGTTCAGGAGCTCGAGGGACATCTTTCTGACACCAAGCTTAAGCTAGAGAAGGCCCTGGCGAAGGCCTCTTCGAAAAAGAGGAGGAGAGCAAAAGCCAAGGACGCGATGTTGCAGGGGAGGGTCACCCTCCTGGAAGCTGATTTGGGGAGAGCAGAAGCCAAGGCTGCGATGTTGCAAGAGAGGGTCACTCTCTTGGAGGCTAATTTGGCTGAGGTCGAGTACAAGTCCATAGAGCGCACCCTATATGGAATGTGGAGGCAAAATCCTAGCTTCGATTTCTCCTCCTTTGGTGACCATGTCATTGTCAATGTGGCTGAATGGAATGCTCGTGGCGGAAGGCCCTGAGATTTTGCTACTACAACTTTTACCTTTTAATTCAATTTGGTTGTATGCTCATTTGAACCTCATTTTTTTGGGAACTTTTTTAAGTCCAGCTGTGCTGATGCTGATTTTATCTTGCAATGTTATCGCAACTTTCTTTTCTTTTATATATATATATGATCATTTGCTTTTTCTTCTTTATGCTTGAGGTCCTTTTGAGCCCACCCCTGTATACAGGAGCCGAATGGGTTCGATAGGTCTCTCTTTTTCCTAATAACTCGTCAATTTTTTATTTGGACAAGTAGTGATGGTCTCTTTGGTGCACCTTAGTAGTATTTGTAAGGATATGTTGGCCCTTTGGGTTCTAGCCATCATTTTATATATTTTTGCGCGTTCTTGTTATTTCTTGCGAGAAGTGTCCTTCTCGTCGTTATGCATAGTACTATTTTTGCAAGGGTCTCTTTTATGACCCTTTTTGGCTAGACGTCTTGGTGGCCGCTCTAGGCTTATTGGTGGATGCTCTTCCTGAGGTCTTTCCTCTTGTGGAGGTATCATCCTTTATTAGGAGGCTCTTTCTGTAGGACCTTTTGACGGGTCTCTTTTAGGTCCCTTTTTGGCTAGATGGCTTGGTGGCCATTCTAGGCTTATTGGTGGATGCTCTTCCTGAGGCCTTTCCTCTCATGGAGGTATCAGCCTTTATTAGGAGGCTCTTCCTGTAGGACCTTTTGACCCTCTTGATGTTCATAAGGGTAGTTAACCCTTGTTAACCCAAGAGATGCCTTGCAAGGTTTTCTTCCTTATTTCCTCTTTTTTTTATAAGGGTCTCTCTTAGGACCCTTTTTTGCTTTGTACTCTGCCCCCCAAGTGGTTGGTGAGATTTATCTCGTCGGGCATTTTGATCATTTTGCTCATGCACTTTGATAATTCTAATTGGTGATAGGTACACAAGAGTTAGATATGTGCTCATGTAAATGAGAAGGGTATCATGCCAATAAAAAACATATTCATTAGAAATAATTAGAGTACATAGGCAACATTGTTTTTACTTCATATCAGGGCATCTAGGTTACCCCTCCAATCTATAGTTGCTTTTGAGGGGAGGACTCACAACTATGTTAGAGGGCTAACTATGGTAACCCTTTTGATTTATCACACTAAAAGCGGAGCTTTACCTAATGCTCTCTCCTAGGCACGTACGCACACCATCGCTTTTGATCTCCTTAGTAACTTTGGGATTGAACTCACGCGGGTTTGTGTTCCCATGTACTCCCATCGCCATTGGTTCTGGCGGTTTCATGACTGTGCGGAGGGACATGTTATAACATTCCCTTACTTCTTTCTGTTCCCCTTTCATGCTCGCTACTTCCCCAGGAGTTGGGAATTTTATGGCCAAGTGGTATACCAAGGTTATTGCCTTCAATTCTCTCAGGGAGGGTCTCCCTAATACTGCGTTGAAGGCCGAGGAACAACTTACTACAACAAAGTTTGTCATTACAGTGGTCTGTGTGGGCAGTTCTCCCATGGTGAGGGCCAACTCAATTGTACCCAAGGGTTGTATCAAGTCTCCTGTAAATCCATATAGGGAGGTATTGCAGGGCTTCAGGTGCCTGATGTTCAGTCCCATCTTTTCTAAAGCTGGGTGGTACAGGATGTCTACGGAGCTTCCATTGTCAACCAAGACCCGGTGCACCCTCATGTTAGCAAGTTGTACCGTCAACACCAAGGGATCGTTGTGAGGAAAATGCACACCTCGTGCGTCTTCTTCGGTGAAGGTTATCGAGTCGTTCTCCCCCTTAAAATTCTTTGGGGGGCGTTGCTTCAAACTTAAGACGCACGGAGGTGGACTTCACCTGGCCTCCCTTGCATACTTGTCTCGCCCCTTCCTCGAGTCTCCTCCGAACCCTGGCCCTCCAAAGATGGTCCCAACTTCTCCTTGCACCTCTGGGGCTACATCTCGTGCCCGTGGTGAGTGTACTCCTTCCTCCAGTCTTTGGTTTTCTTTGCGGACGTACTTACCCAAGTGTCCCCTGTGTATAAGCTCTTCGATTTCTATCTTCAAATGAGTGCATTTTGCGGTGGTGTGGCCAATGTCTTTATGATAGTGATAGTACTTTATGGGGTCTCTCTTTGACCTATCTCTCTTCATTGGTGGGGGTCTCCTGAAGAGAACCTGATTCTCGTTTGCTACGAAGATATGCTCCCTAGTATGTGTTAGGTCATTGTAGAAGGTGTGGGACGTTTGCCTAGGATCAGCTCCATGCTTGTGCTTCCTCTGGTGGTCATCCCTTGGGCCTTCATACACCCTTTTCTTTTTTGCGTCATTCGAACCCTCAAAGGCTGAGGACTTGACAAGTGATGCCTTCAGGTTCTCATGGCCATCTTTGACGCGAATGTACTTTTGTGCTCGTTCGTAGAAATTGTCTAAATCAATGACCTCCCTTTTGAGCATATTATCCCAAAGCTTACTACCTGGGCGCACTCCAGCCGTGATTGCCATCTTGAGTTCTCCCCTGGTCAGGCTTCTCACTTTAGTCGCCTCCATGTTGAACCTATGGATGTAGATCTTCAAGCTCTCTCTTTCACCTTGCTTTATATTAGCGAGGCTAGCACCTGGCAGGGTATAATCGCGTACGACATGATGTTGTTGGAAAAATTCGTCGGAAAATTTTTGCCATGACCTAATGGTCCACGGCCTCAGCCTCTTGAACCACTTGTATGCATGACCCTTCAGCGTGACTGCGAAACAGTGACACCTTGCTCTGCTATTGATTCCTCTCAGCTTCATTAAATCGTTAAAGGCATCCAAGTGGTACTTGGGGTCCGAGGTGCCCTCATATGGGGTCATATGAGGTTCTTTAAAGTTAGCCGGGAGCTGTTCCAACTGAATTTCTCGCGTGAAGGGTGACTCGTAGTCAAACTCTTCATCGGTAACGTGCCCCCCCGAACCCGTGATGATCTTGCTCTGAAGGCTCCTCATCTCGGTGTCTATCTCCTGTCGCCTCCTATTCAAAGAGTCCCTCAACTCGGTAGGGTTGGCCTTTCTCTTCTCTCTACCCTTCGGAGGGGCCACAATAGGTGTCTTCCTTAATTCTGACCTCCTTCTATTGAGCTTTTCTCTTAGGTCAGGTGGTGCCTCCTTAGAGGTGACTTCGGCTTCGTTATGAGGGTTAGCGCTATTCTTCTGCTCTGGCCTCTGGGGCTGCTTCGCCCGAGGGGTGTTACTAGTGGAGATTCGAGTCCTCCCATCATCGACATGGATGGTGGTTTCTACACCCTCTTGGCCTTTCTCCTTTCGTTTAGGAAGAGTCATGCTTGATTTTCCCTGCTGCAGGCCATTCAACACCTCTTGCATATTCTCCAAGGTGGTTTCTAGCCTTTGGTTCTTCCGTTGTAATTCTCATATCTCTACTTCGTAAAATCGAGACTTAAAGCTCGAGCTTATGGAATGTACTCGGGGACTCTCGTCTAGCCTGCGCGTTAATGGACCTCGATTTTTCCTGCTGAAGTTCGGGGCCTGCGGTGGCCTCGGGGGGGCGGGGGGAAATCTTTGGCATCTCTCGCGGGAGCAGCCGATGGTCTCGTATGGTTCTCATCAGGCTGGAAAACTGGGGACGAAGCCTCCCTTTCATCTCTAGGAACCATGGGCTCCTTTGGTTCACCCACATTTTCGAGTGGCAGAGGATTCTTCATGGATGCCTTCAGCTGATCTCCGTCGAGGTGGACCTCCACCTCTCATGGTTCTCTCAGTCGCTTAGAGCAGCTTGGCATCTTTCTCTGTCGGAATCAATGGAAGAACAGTGGCTTGGCACTTATCCTTCCCACAGACGGCGCCAAACTGTTGACGGTAAGAACTCGTTAACCAAGTTAGATTAAGGACTTTTTGAATCGTAAAAGAAGTGAACTTAAGCTGACTAAATTTCGAATAAACTTCCTAAAGATTGCAAGAGCACAGAACGTAAATGCTAGAACTCTAAAGTGAAAATAGAGAGAATGTTGAGTGTCTATTAGCAATAGTTAGTTACAAGTTTTTCTCCCAAGGGGTTCAGCGAGGTGAGATGCACCAGGGGTCACGGCTTTGCAAGGGCCTCGCGTGAGGCATGGGTCTCGCATAGGGCGAGACGGAGCGGCTTCGTGAGGTTGCTAGGCGGGTGAGGCAAGGTTAGGCGAGGTGAGGCATTCAGCGAGGCGCAAGGGGTTCAGCGAGGCGAGATGCACCAGGGGTCACGGCCTCGCAAGGGCCTCGCGTGAGGCAGGGGTCTCGCATAGGGAAAGACGGAGCGTCTTCACGAGGTTGCTAGGCAGGTGAGGCAAGGTGCGAAGTCACAACTTCGCGAGGGCCTCGCATAGGGCGCGACAGGGCAGCTTCACGAAGGCCTCGTGTGTGGCAAGATGGGGCAGCTTTGCGAAGGCCTAGCGTGGGGCATGGGTCTCGCATGGGGTGAGACACAAGGTTGCTTGGCGTGCCCGAGGCTACTAAGGGGAAAGCCTCCCTTTTTCTCCCGTCTGTTGACTGAGGTCCTCTCGGGATTATGTCCGATTTTTGGCATTCACAACCTTAATTTTATAATAATATGTAATACATAATCTTAATTTTTATTAAAAATTTATTATTTATATTTGGGATAATTGCGGCATAAGTACCCAATGTTTGGATTTTGTACGCGGCATAGACCCAATGTTTATTTATAGTGACAATAGTACCCAAAGTTAGTAAAAGTGTCATTCCGTTAGTCTCCTCCGTTAAGTCTGTTAATGAGCTGATTAGGCAAACACGTGTCACGTTTTTATTGGTCAAAATTATAATTATTTTTAAAATATTATTGAGCTGGACCAATCACGGAGTGACATGTGTTGGTTCAATCATCACAAAACGGAGACCTAACGGAGGATACTAACAGAATTATACTTTTACTGACTTTGGGTACTATTGCCACTAAAAATAAACATTGGGTCTATGCCGCGTACAAAATCCAAACATTGGGTACTTATGCCGCAAATATCCCTTTATATTTATAAAGAAAACATGTTTTTTATTAGTTAATGTAACTTAACTAAATATATATTCATATTAAATAACAAAAAATATTATAAATATATTATATATAGGTGTCGTGTGTACAAATAGTATGACTATGTAATTACATAAGAAATTATAATAATATTTATCTTCTATCAAGAATAAACAAGCTTCTTCTCCAACTATAAATGTGTGATTTGAATAATATCATGAATGTTTTATACAATAAATAGTGTAGTTTATGATTTAAAATGTTATCATATATATATATATATATATATTTGAAAAAAAAACCATAAACAATATTTAGATTTAGCTTTTCTTTTAAGGGTTTATACTTTTTTGAACCCTGTGTTTTGTCTCATTACCTGTTTGGACCCTGTGTTTTGACAAATTACTTTTTGGATCCTATGTTTTGTAAAATTGTTAAAATAGAACCCTAAACTCTATTTTGGTCAATGTTTTCTCAACTAAAATCACAAATAATTTACCAAACTAACAATTTAGAACAAAAATAAAATTATTCTGCTTAAAAATTGTGTTGTTATATTCAATTTTTTCTTCATCAAAATTGAGTTTAGGGTTCTATTTTAACCATTTTACAAAACATAGGGTCCAAAAAATAATTTGTCAAAACACAGGGTCCAAACAGGTAATGGGACAAAATACAGGATCCAAAAAAGTATAAACTTTTTTTTAATATGTATAAGTCATTCTTTTATATATATAATATTATTTTTTATTTAAAATTTATATGATAATCATAAAAATTTAATAAATTTTAAAATTTATATATATTTTTTTACAAAAGAATTTGCTAATATATAAAAAACAATAATGTGACAGAAAATTATTGACAAATTAATTCGCAAAAGATACATAGAGAGTTGTGGGAATCACCAGAGGTCTTACATGGAGAAACGAGAGGCTAATTTACCAATTTATTGTTCCTAGTATCAAAATTGAAAGATGTAGTTAATAATTTAAAATAATAAAAAAAAAAAAAAGATGGCTATGAAAGAATGATGTCTTTGGCTATATTATTTCTCCTCAATGAATACAATATCCAACGTTACAATTTATACAGCAGAATTGAATATTCTAGAATGGGAATATACTAGAATTTTGTACCAGAGTGTCCTTGCAAGGACAACACAACAAATAGCAAATCATTATAGGTGTACAAAAAGATAAGATAGTATAACAAAAATAAAAGATGCAGATATATAAAAAAGAGAGCAGCAGCAATATTGTTGAATTCTTGTCCTATTCTGACTTCTCAAAAACAGCTGAATATTGTTGAATTCTTGTCCTATTCTGACTTCTCAAAAACAGCTGAATATTGTTGAATTCTTGTCCTATTCTGACTTCTCAAAAACAGCTGATTCACTCTCAATGTCAACATTCTCTTCAACACGCCCCCTTAAGCTCAAGTTTGCTAAGGCCAAAACTGGAAGCTTGATCTTCAAATAATTGTGTTGAGCAATGGATAATGCTTTTGTAAGTATATCGGCAGTTTGTTCTTCAATAGGTACATAACCTATCTCCAGCTATTTGTTTTCTATTTTTTCTCTAATGAAGTGCACATCTATGTGTTTAGTGCGAGCATGGAAGACGACATTCACAGCCAGCTGCTTTGCACCTGAATTGTCACACCACAACATTGGTTTGTTCTGAATTTTGGCCCCAATTTCAGTATATAATGACTGTAAACATGCTAATTCTGCTGCACATTGAGCAAGTGCTTTGTATTCTGCTTCAGTGCTAGACCTTGCTATGGCTTTTTGTTTCTTTGAGCTCTAGGAAATTAAATTTCCACTTATGTAGACAACATACCCTGTTGTGGAGCGACAATCGTCCAAAGAACCAGCCCAATCTGAGTCACAGTATGCCTCAACTTTCAGAAATTTTGCTGGTGTGAATAATATGCCATGTTCAATAGTCCCTTTTACATATCTCAAATTCCTCTTACATGCAAAGGTTATGCCAGGACGACTTAATGTTAGATATTGCAGCCCCCCAATTGTACTCCAAAATAAGGTGAGATCACCAAAGGGATTGCTGTCTTGCAAGCACAATTTTGGACCTTGGCACATCGGTGTGGCAGATGGCTTGCAGTGTAGCATGTTACTTCATTGAAGCAAATCAAGGGTATACTTGGTTTGGGATAGATGAAGAGATTGAGGCCCCCTCACTATCTCAAAACCAAGGAAATAAGTAACGGAACCAAGGGATTTCAAAGTAAATTTAGCATTAAGAGAAGCAATGATTTTGGACACTTCACTTTGATGACTGTCAGTGAGGATAATATCGTCGACATAGAAAAGTAAATAGAGAACAGCAGGACCTTGCTTGTAAATAAACAAAGATGTGTCAGCTTGGGAGCTAACAAAGCCGAGATGAAGCAAGGTGTTACGCAGTGTAGCAAACCAGGCATGAGGAGCTTGTTTGAGGCCATAAAGAGCATGGTTGAGTTTCCAAATAGTGAGAGGATTGATAGGATCAACATACCCCTCAGGTTGGTGCATATACACATCTTCAGATAGAGTGCCATTAATTTCATTGTTGACATCCACTTGCTGAATGTCCCACCCATATGTGGCAGCTAGTGTGAGTATCAAGTGAATTGTAGAGGGCTTGACAACAGGACTGAATGTTTCAAAAAAAAATTGATGCCAGGAGCTTGTTGGAAGCCTTTAGCAACAAGACCTGCTTTGTATCGTTGCACTGAGCCATCAGAGTTGTGTTTAATCCTGAAAATCCATTGTTAGCAACAATATTCATATAGGGGGAACAAGAATCCAAGTGTTGTTGTTAGTAAGAGCAAGAAACTCATCTTCCATGGCTGCTTTCCATTTGGGGACAGTCAGAGCTTGAGAGACTGAATGAGGTTCAATATCATCTGTTAAAGTTGTTGATATCATGGGAAAATAGGTGTATATTTCGGGTTTGAAAATTCCAGCTTTGGAGCGAATGATCATGGGGTGAGTGGAGAGGGTGTTGAAGGTTGATGTGTGGGAATGGGCAGGTTAAATTGAAGAGGAATGGGTTCAGGTGAATCAGGAAAAGAGGAAGGTGAGGCAGAAGAAAAAAAGGGAGAGGAAGAAGTAGACGACTTACCAGTTTCAGGTTGATGGCGGTTAAGGACACCATTCGATGGAGATGCTACAGCAGGGGACATAGTAGAAGGCATGGAGTCTGCAATAGGAGATGAGGTACTAGTGTTGAACACTGGAATAGCAAACCAAGAGTTGGAATGAGATGAGGTAGATGAAGAGGAAGGACGGCTAGACTCAAGAAAAGGACCATGAGAGAAAGGAAAAACACCTTCATGGAAAGTAACACTATGAGCAATAAATACACGTCCAGAAGAGTGCAAGCACAAGTAGCCCTTGTGATTGGGATTGTATCCAATAAAGACACAAGGGACAGCTCTAAAATCAAGTTTATATTGATTGTATGCACGAGTGTGAGGAAAGCATAGAGAACCAAAGACCTTTAAATGAGAGTAATTCGGAATTAGATGAAACATTTTTTCAAAGGGGGACTGATTTGACAAAGTTGGAGTAGGCAGCAAGTTAATCAAGTAAGTGGCAGTGGAGAAAGCTTCCCACCAAAAAGAGGTAGGAATGTGAGCTTGGGACAACAAAGTGAGCCCTATTTCGACAATGTGTCGATGCTTACGTTCAGCGGTACCATTTTGGGGATGGTCATGTAGACAGGGATGCCGAAAGTGGATGCCTAGTTCTTTGAGAAAACTAGCTAGACTCCTGTATTCCCCACCCCAATCAGACTGAATAGTCTTGATTTTGGTGTTAAATTTTCTTTCGACCATTCTCTGAAAGTGTAGGAAGATGGTCCTAACTTCAGACTTGAGTTTCATGGGGAAAATCCAAGCGAAGCCTGTATGATGATCAATAAAGTGAACATAATAGCGAAAACCATCAAGAGATGAAATGGGAGCTGGCCCCCATACATCGGTATGGATAAGAACTAAAACAGAGTTGGCATGGTTAGTGGAACTAGGGTAATGCATACGTTTGGATTCGCCAATTGCACAAGCAGCACAATAATCAATAAAAACAGAAATGGGAGAATTTGATTTCATTGAAACTTGCTTCATTACATTTAAGCTTGGATGATCAAGACGCAAGGGCCATAGGCAACTAGGACTGACTTTTGGACTATGACCACCTAGAGTAGGACGATAGCTAGATGACACACTAGAACTACAAGCAACAAATGGTGAAGAAGAAGCAACGCAACAAACAGAGGAAGAGAACTCGGACGGAGGCAGGGTGAGACGATAGAAGCCCTCATGCGTGGTCCCTTGAAGTAGAACCCTCTTAAAAGTGATGTCCTTAACAAAACAAACATCAACAAAAAAAAAACTCAATGTAAATAGGATTGTCACGTATAAGTTGATATACATTAAGTAAGTTTTTTTTAATGGCATGTACTAATAAAACATTGGTTAAAAGAAGAGACGAAGAAGTATCAGCAAGGTTAACAAGTGTAGATCAAGAGAGACTGACCATTTCCAATAATATGACGTTGGTTACCTTTGTACTCAGACTTTTGAGACAGAGAGCTACAATCATTAGTTACATGGTGAGAAGCCCCACTGTCAAGGAACCAAGAAGCATCATGAGTAGTAGAGGGGGAGGCAAAGAGAGATTGTTGAGATGAGTGTGCAGGAGCAGATACGGCCTCAGTGGATGTGGTAGAAACTAAGGTAGTAGAAGAGCCCTAGAAAGATACATCAAACCGATGGTAACATTTGAGAGCCACATGACCAGGACGACCACATAACTGGCAAAAAGAGCGATTAGAAGAACCACGACCCCCAAAGAATCAACCACGACCTCGGCCACAAGAGATACTAGGCGAGCATCCAGAGGAAGAGCCAGTATAATTGTTCAGTGGAAACGGGCGAAGAGAGCCTTGAGCGACATTGGCCGAGGGAGCCGAAAGGTCAGGCGAAGGATTATTAAGCTGATCAAGACGAAGCTCCTGACTTTGGAGCAAAAACTGTACCTCTTGGATAGATATAGAGTCATGACAGGAAGTAATATTAACCACAACAGGGTCATACTCGTGACGAAGGCCAGCAAGAATGTATAACAATAACTCATCATCAGATATAAGCTACCCAGCAACAGTGAGACTTTCGGTAAGATTCTTCATCTTGAGCATATAGTCATGAATGGAGAGGAATCCTTTTTTAAGAGTCTGCATTTGAAGTCGTAGCTGCAGAGACCTAGATTTAGATTGGATGGTAAACATAGATTCAAAACAAACCCATATTTGGTTGGAGGTGAGACACCGACAACATGCCCCATCATAGTCTCTGTGATAGAGTTGAACAACCAGCTCATTAGAGCTTGGTCAGTGCGAATCCAAGTAGCATACGCTGGATTAGGGATTTGAGTGGGACTAGGCAACAAGGATTGAGGAGGGCCAAAGGTTTCAAGAAATCGAGAAGGGCAAGGGGTAGTGCCCAGTATGTAGCCATCAAGATCAAAAGCACGGACTGTGTTGAGGACTAGGGAGCGCCAGTAGGAGTAGTTTTGGCGGTCAAGTTTAATCGTAAGAGGAACCAAATGTTGAAAGAATTGAAGTTGAGGTGGTAAGGCAGGGATTGGAGTAGAGATGGGAGCAGGGACAATAGATTGTGGAGCAGAGACTTGAGGACGAAGACGGTGGGGAGTGTGAACTGGGGGAGGTGGAACGAGAGGAGAGGGAGGAGTGGAAGTAACAGGGGTGCCAGTGGAAGTAGTGGAGGAGTGAGTCGAAGGATCCATGGACGGAGGTCAGAGAAGGCTCGTGATACCAAATTTAAAAGAATAAAAACAATAAAGATGGCTATGAAAGAATGATATGTCTTTGGCTATATTATTTCTCCTCAATGAATACACTATCCAACGTTACAATTTATACAGAATTGAATATTCTAAA
This sequence comes from Humulus lupulus, assembly GCF_963169125.1. Lineage (NCBI taxonomy): Eukaryota > Viridiplantae > Streptophyta > Magnoliopsida > Rosales > Cannabaceae > Humulus > Humulus lupulus. The sequence continues at coordinate 37,420,566 of NC_084801.1, read as the reverse complement.
ATGGGAATATACTAGAATTTTGTACCAGAGTGTCCTTGCAAGGACAGCACAACAAATAGCAAATCATTATAGGTGTACAAAAAAACAAGATAGTATAAGAGAAATAAAAGATGCATATATAAAATAGAGAGCAACAACAATATTGTTGAATTCTAGTCCTATTCTGAATTCTCAAAAACAGCTGTGTCACTCTCCATGTCAGCATTCTCTTCAACATTAATCAATCATGGGTTCAGATTCAGTGCACTATCAACATAAGTAGTTATATTAGTATTGAGCAAGAAACGGTTCACTTTCTTTTGAATCTGACCCTCAATTGCTTTGTGTTTCTTTTCAAGAGTAATTGGATGTGGACGTGGATTGGGATGAAAAAATATGTCTCGCAAGAGTAATGTAATTTGCTACTGCAAAGTTAATATTTTTTTGTCTTGAGAAGTAGTAAGTTGATCGTGAGTAGCATAACTATGCAAGATTCTCAAGACATTCAAATAACCCTTATTTTTTTCACAAAAATTAATACATTATTACAATTTGAAACTAATAAGAAAAGAATCCTTCAGATTGGCTCAGTTCTCTCTATATAAAAATATCAAAATTAATTTTTCTTAATTATCATAGCTCAAATTTTCTATTGCCAAAATCTTCATTTTTATTATACTTGCCAATATATGCAACAAATACTCGCAATATCAAATTGCTAACCTTGATGGGAAGGTATCACATTTTTGTAAACTTTCATCGAATAAGAGAAAATTCAAGTCAACAAATATTTTGACTACTTAAAATTATTAGAACTTCTGCTAATTAATTAGAATTATTTGGTACGCGCGTTGAGAATATTATGGTACTTTTTATGTCTTAAATTTTTTTGTTATGCTTAGCTTGGAATAATGCATACATACACTGTGAGGTCAAATCAAATCAAATGTGAAAATAATTAAGCAGGAAAAAAGATAATCTTTGCTTCTAATTAATCATAAAAGAAAAAGTAAGATATTGCTGATATCGAATTTAATTTAGAACCAAATTAAGGAGTCGTTTCAGAATATATTCACAATTAAGATCCTTAGAAGCTGAGATACATTTAAAGCAAATATAAAAGAGCAAATCTACGTACCAATTCAAATAGTAAAGCTCTAACGCGTGTTTAACCAAAACCAAAAACATTTTTCTCTACTGATCTATTAGACGAAAAATGAAAAAGAAATTAATGTGAAGAAAGACGAGAATAATTGTTGATCCAAGGCTGCTGCATTGTTGGTATAAAGAAAGATCACCACCGCACCACCAGTACCTCATAACCGTTGATCTCTTCATTGAATTGATGCAACTTGATTATACATCAAAGTACTGAAAAGACCAGAAAAATAAAAATTTATATTATAATCAAGAATACCTAAAAGAAATTAAAATAGCTAGGAATTAAAATTTATATATATCTCATCTCCAAGAAACCTTATACCACAATTGCCACAATTGATCACTGAAGAACTCCAATCGATCACCATTCATTAAAAACTGAAAATATACATACAAATATATTTATATATATATTTAAAGATGATAGAATGAATTGGTATATCTATATATATATATATATATAAATAGATATATTATATATTATATATATTTATTTATTTACCCATTAAATAAATTAATTTTTATTTTCTAACCCATATCCACACACATCCTCAAATATTATTTTAATGTTACCATTTTTTTTGTTGTACAAAACTAGTTAATATATATACAAAAATTAATTAATTAATTAAGAGGGTTAGATATTTCAATCTATCCTCCTTAAAAAAAATCGTACACAAAATAATACTGGCTAGCGCTCCTTCATGTGACATATATATGTTGTACTTGAATATTAGTGGAGACTTTGGATGTAGTCCCTCAGAGTCCTCGTTTGATATCAAAGATTAATTTTGTTTCTTATACTTAAAATAATGAAACGAAATTATCAAAAATTAACTTGTGACAGTGGCAAACACACATAATTTAGGAAAAAAATTATGATAAATAATAATATTTTATAGAATAATATAATAAATAAGGAAATTAATGAGAAAATTACAAATAAATTTAGATAACATATAAAATATAAAATAAAACAAACCTTCTTTAATGGTTAAAATTACTTCTAAATGAAGATTAGAGACTCCAAAAACTTATAGTTAATGAATACATTATATATTTTAAAAATTACAAGTAAATTCGGAATAATGTAAAATCAAAAATTAAAAAAATTAAACAAATAAAAATTTAGTGATCCATACTTATTTGGAAGTTCAAGAACACCTTTGAATGCTAAAAATCCAATTAAAATCACCCATGGTCGACCCTCTCTTAAACCCATGGCCAAACTCTATATTTTTATCTAAAATATGAAAATAAACTAGTTCCTATGATCTACTTCAACTTTTTTGATAACAAAAATAGATGAAAATGATAAAAGAGGAGAAAAAATAGTGGAAAATAGTGAAACTCTTGTTAATTAGTTTAACTAAAGAACATAAATCATAGTGACTTTGACAAAAGCCCATAAACTTGTTTGGAATTCCTAGTTAATGATACCCAGTGTTGACCTGTGAAATTGTCCAACGGTCGTGTGAACAATATACGACACCTTTTGAACGAAATAAATGACAGAGTACGATTATCTTAAATAAACACACAAGAATTTATAGTGATTCAGCCCTGTTCAGATGAACGGTAATAACCTAATCCACTTAGCTTTTAGTATTAATTGAGTCATTCGACAATTACAATGATGAACAAAAGTGTTCACTCGTTTCTCACTTGCCCAAAATTCCAGCAAAAAAGCTCTCTGAAACCAAGCTCCCTTTAATGAAGTCCTGGGTCATTTATTTATAGTACCCAAGAGCTGTTACACGACCAGTGATACTAGGATCGTGGTTTGGCACACGATTATCAGGTAATGGAGATACGTGTCTACCTTCCCATGATTATGAGATCATGGGTCTTCTTGTTGTCTTCTCTGGATCGTGGTTGATAATGCACGATAAACTTCTGGGAGATGTAAAGTCTCTGTTATTATATTAGACTTAGATGCTAGGCCCGACGACCACAACTTGGGTGCTAGACATGTGACCTTCTGGGTGCTGGACCTGTTGACCCTTTGGGTACTAGGCCTATTGATCTCAGTTTGAACGAGAATGATTATTTCTCAGTGAAGTGTACTTGGGGGTTTAGGCCGACCACCCTATGGAGGATAGGGTTAGGCCGACCACCCTAGGGGGTACAGGGCTTGCCTGGGCCGACCACCCCTAGGGGTATAGGGCGTGCTTGGGCCGCCCAACCCTAGGGGGTATAGGGCCTGCTTGGGCGATTTTCCTATAAATCCTGGACCTATTCTTTTTGCCCGTCGTTCTTTCCTCAACACTTTGTCGTTTTCCTTGATTTGTGATGTCACATGTCACATTCTCATTTGACACATCATCCTTGTATTTTTTATGGATAACACCCAGGTTGTTGTAGCATTCCCGTACCATTGATGTCAGTTTTTGCATATTCAAAGGTATTGACGCCGTTTTTCGTCAAACAGTGAAAGAAGAGCACATAAACAATAGTTGATAATGGCCAATTGAAATAAAACAATGTAAACACACGATTTTTACGTGGTTCAGCAGTTAAATCTGCCTAGTCCATGAGTCTTTGTTATTAAACTCAAGATTATCTCTAGGAATTCTTCAAGAATGAATTCTCCAGAGTTTTCTCGCAAGGATCAGAATTTCGGTCCTTTACAATGGTGCATGGCCTCTCTATTTATAGAGAAGGCTGCAGAATACTATCCCACATATTTTGGGTAGTTACTCTTTTTGTATAAATAAAATAAATGGCTTTAAATGCCTATAATCAGATATAAAAGGAAACGTCCCCTGAAGACCAGGAGACGTATAACTGACCAAATAATATCCCACGATTCTAGGGGATTTACAATAATAAATGAGGATTACATCTCATATTTATAACACTTGTAGATATTCAAGGTGGTTATCACGTATCTCTAAGGCTTTAGCTTCCCAGGTTTCCCGTCATCTATCGAGCTAGAAACATCTCCCGAGGCCACATGGCTTTCGAGATCGTACGTGCGTCGAGCTCGGGACCCCTGATCCGAAGTCGTCCCTGAAAATGAGTGTGTTCCCGGAGCTATCTTTCGAGATCATGAATACTTCGAGGTCACCATACTCGAGGTCGTCTATATCCTGCAAGCTCGACATACAATCCTGGAGCATGTTTCCAACCTTATGAGTCCACTTATTTGCGAATCCAACTTTCGAGGTCATAAATAACATAGCTCGAAATCTGGGTGTAACATCTTACCCCCTCAAAAGTATTTGTTCGAATCCTAAGAGAAGGAAACTTTTGAAATACTTTCTTTGAGAACTGTACCGTCATACACTCTTGAAAATGGACACGCGTCAATTGGGTATTGCTCATTTCTGGTACTTGAGTACCTTGGAAACACACCCACAATCGTCCGTCTGACACCTTTTCGGCGCCATCTTGTCATTGATCCCTGACCGTTGGATTTTGCAAGGATTTTGTTCAACGTTCCAAATTAATTCCTTTTTCCCACCTATATATACAAGACCCCACTCTTCATCTTCTTTTTCACTTTTGTTCACCATAAGCAAGAAAAGAAGAAAAAAAGAAAACCAGAGACCTTCCTAAAAAGCTTCTGTCCCGCGTATGTTTTCTCGGCCAAAGAAACAAAGAAATCCTGGTCTGTTCGAGTCAGTGAGTTCTTATTTGCTACCTCTTCTTCAATCGACAATCTCTCTGTCGTCGCCATTATTGTGTAAGTAAGCAATCTTTGTTTCCCATTTTGTCAGTTTTTATTCAAACTGTTCTTGCTGTGTATGTGTATATACTAGTTACATCCTTAGCATAATACGATAGGAGGTTTTGATCTGATAGACTCTTATGCTTTTTAGACTTCCGTACTGGATTTACATCACTGGCTTATACCCAGTTTTCATATTTGAGTGAGGTTCCAATTTTCTGGGTTTTGAAAATTTTTTAGGCGACGTTTCTTGTACACTAAGTTTTCGGGTAAAAAACATGGGCCTTGATAAATGCACGAAACCCAAGGTTGCCTTTCCTGGTTAACCGCCACTTTCTTTTCCCTTGACTTTCGGGATTTTCAAAAAATTATCCACACTCCTTTCTTTTTTCGTGGAACGCACACCCTGACTCTTCAATAAGGGTCTTGATATTTAGCTTGTTTCGCTCCTAAACCCCGAGCTCGGAACTCTTGCATGCCTGGCCCTCACCATTTTTTCTTTCTCGCTAGATGTCACAGAATCTGGAAAGACGGTGGGGGTCATTGCTGGCACTCCCTTACGAGCCAAAATCTCCGAGCCCAGAATCGTTATTCGCCCGTAATCAACGTCGGATAAGAGAATACGAGCTTGCGCGCGAGCAAGAGGACATTCGAGCTCACTACCGCCGCCAGATTGACGAGGTCATAGAGGGGAAGAGGAGAGTTCTTCGAGAGGCCCTCTATCCGGAATCCAATTCAGGACCTAGGCCGATTCCTCTCGATCCTTCGTTAAAGGTTACTGTCGCGTACCATCCGGGAGAGCTCAAATTCTCACTAATGGGGGAACCTTCCTCCTCGCAGCTGGGGAGAGAAATGTTTGAGGCCGAGCACTACTGGAGCTCGATTACCACAACTAGCCAGATAAGTGACATCCTGGCTTTCCACGGCCTTAGCCTGTCAGGCTCCTTGAAGTGTCGACCTCCAGCCAACCATGAACGAAGCTGCTTCGCCCCTGGGGGCCGCGACACCAGTGTGAAATACGCGGCCTGGAGCCAGGAACATATGAGGGCAGGAGCTCTGTTGCCCTTGAAGTCTTTTTTCAAGGACTTCACGGATTTCGTTGGGTTGGCTCCATTCCAACTCAACACCAACTCTTACAGGGTACTGTCTGTCCTGAGGTCCTTATACCACGAGATGGGGTGGAAAGGACCTTCGCCTCAAGAGATCTTGTATCTCTTTTGTCTGAAAAGTAACCCCTCCCGAGCTCGGGGAGGGGATGGCTTTTATTACCTTTCGAGCTATCCCAAGGAGAAGAAGGTCTTTGAAGATCTTCACAATCATCTGCCCGATTTCAAAAGGGCCTTCTTCTGGACAGATGGTCTGTCCCCGTCTCGACACTATTCGTTCAGGCGAATTCGTAAGTAGTTTTGTTATCTTTATTTCTGTGCTCGTGACTTTAGCTCTTAGACCCGTACTTAGTAGAAATATGTTGTCTTTCAGCCAATTTTCAGCGTCCCACTCTCGACGATACAATGAAGGAGCATAGAGAGACCCTGCTCCAACTCCCACATGGCAGGAGGTCCCTCTTATACCTTCTACACGAGGATTAGCTCTGAAAGTGCGGACTTTTGGGGGAGGGCCAGTCCACCTTTGACTGGTCCAATATAAAATATGAAAACTGGGAGCAGGTGCCACTGCCCACAGGCGCCCTTCCTTCGAGGAGAGAAACGAGGCCGCCACTTCCAGTTCGCCCAAGGAGCCCGCTGTCTAGGAATGAGGCTAATGATGAAGCCTCGAGCTCGGATTTGGATGAAGGTAAAGTCCTTCCTACCTCGAGAATGTGGTCCCCGACCTTACTAAAACACAGGCCCAATAGGTTAGTCTCGTGCCCACAGGATAGATACCACTTCTACATATGGAGTTGGGTAGATGACTGTGTCCATAGGTTTGATAGTGGGCTTGGGAAATACGACACCATGTACACCACGGACGAGATGTGGAATGGGATAGCCGTTCAGTATGGGACCAACGATTATAGGGACCTCTCGAGGTTATCACCCACATATAGGGAAGGCACTCCCCCGCCTCCTCTGAAGACGGGGGAATTTCATGGTCCCCAAGTTCGAGCTCGGGGGAGAGTTCCAGTTAGGTTTTTTCTTTACCTGGTTTCCCTCTCTTTCCAAACTTATTATCATTGTCTAACTTATTGGAACTGCGCAGGTGCCATGAATCCCGACCTCGACGCTGTGCTCTTTAGCGATGGGGGAGCTGGCGCCCAGAAGAGCAAACGTCCGAGAATACCACGGAGGTCCGACCGACCATCCAAGGTACCCAGACGCCACGAGACGACCCCCACGGCCCAAACTACTGCGAGCACAGCCACGGAACCGAATGTCTAGGTTGATGCGTCTGGCTCGACCGCGCCCATCTCGCTTCCTCCGACCGAAACTCAAATAACAGTTGTTCGGCCCCCGAAGAAACCTTCTATCTCCAAGGTTCAGCTGCCGACGGCCCGAACTCATATTGAGGAGTTTGTGCTCGATGGCGCCGCCTGGACAGAAGGGGTTGTGCTCAGCTCGGATGTCCTTTCTCGAGTGGGTCAGAGCTTTTCTGGCTTCGGCGCCGACCACTGGGACCTCGTGCGCAAGGCCTCGGACTGCAATACTCTTTATGATAAGAGTATCGAACTCACCGCCGCGGTAGCCTTTGCAACTCTATTTTAAATATTTGTGCCTCAGTTCGCAATTCTGATTCGTTCTTTGTGTTTCAGGCCCTTGTCGTTTCAGCACAGCTCAACTATAAACTGACCAACGAGGTGCAAACGAGCATGTCTCTGGCCCAGAAGTCGAAGGATCTCGAGCTTAAGATGGCTGACGAGCTCAAAGACTCGAAGTCTGAACTTGAAAAAATGAAGACCCGTCTCGAGGAGCTGGAGAAGTCGAATGCCGAGCTTGAGCAGGCGAGGACTTGTCTCGAGAAGGCCAATGCCAAGCTTGAAGAGGAGAAATCTGCCACCTTCGACTTCATGGAGAGCGAGAAGGCCCGCCTCCTGGATGAGTATAAGGAGCAGAAGGAGAAAGCGGTCGACCAAGCCACATACAAACTTTGGGCTGATAATGCCGACCTCGATACCAGCTTCCTGGGCCCTCTCGAGGCCACATATGTTGAGCGGTGGAATGCCCGTCTTGAGGCAAGTGAAGCTGCTAGAGAGGCAGCTCAGAAGGATAGTCATGCTATTCGTCCTGGGGGGTCCGGTGCTACTGATGCTAAGAAGGCCAAGGAGACTCCTCTTCCTTAAATCTGATCTCGGGGAAATCATTTATTGGGGCTGCGTCCCCCTATTTTTGTAACTATCTTAATTTATGCCCACGGGGCTGATACAATTTCTTTAAATATTACTTACATGTGCTTTACATTTCTTGGCTCGAAATATTTTGCACATTTTTTATGGATGAATCATTTATGTTTATTTATTCATACAAACATATCGTGGATTTAGGTGCGAAGCTCAATGCATTCATGCATAGTTTGTTCAAATTATCCGCTTTCGACCTCGTTATTTTTCAAAGTCGGGTATTACTTTAACCATGAACCCAAAAGTACTTATATGGTATGTAATGTGAATGATTTGGTTATATCTTTTTTTGTTTAGTCACTTTTACTCATCCTCAGTTTTTGTTCCGAGGTTAAGAGTTCGAAACTATTTTTCTTTAAGATATTCCAGCCTCGATCTCGACTTGTTTCGCAATAGGTTTAGGTTCCTACTTATCATCGATTAATTTTTTGGCTGGTTTGTTCCAAACCTGTTAAGTTTGCACATCTGGTTAACTCCAAATGTTTTAGGTTTTTGGTAGTTCGGTTATGTCCGAACTATCTAAGCTCGCATACTTGGTTATCTCCAAATACTTTATGTTTTTGATAATTCGGTTATGTCCGAACTATCTCAGCTCGTGTATTTGGTTATATCCAAATACTTTATATATTTTTGATAATTCAGTTATGTCCGAACTATCTAGGCTCACGTATTTGGTTATATCCAAATACTTTATATATTTTTTTTTTGCATATGTTATTTTATTTTTTAAGCTGATGGTATATGTACCAATGATGCCCCCTTAATATCCTATGAGTGTGACCATAGGTTATTAAATTAAGAGAGATTGCAAAAATGAAAAGAAATAACATATTTGAATGAAATGGAACTTTTATTTGATGACATTCAAAAACAAATAAGCTAATACAAATAGAAACTCATGGTTATAGGCAACACTTTTCCTATACTACTGATAGTAAGGTCTAAGGTGTTCGCCATTCCATGCTCGCGGTACTAGGCTCCCGTCCAATCTCGCAAGTTTGTACACACCAGGTCGGATGACTGACTCTATCTGGTATGGTCCTTCCCAGTTCGGCCCGAGCACTCCAGCTTCCGGATCTCGAGTAGCCAAGAATACGCGTCTTAACACCAGATCTCCCATTCCGAATTTTCGATCTCGAACCCTCTTGTTGAAATATCTGGTAGTTTGTTGCTGGTAGGCAGCATTTCTCAGCTGGGCCTCTTCTCTTTTTTCTTCGATCAAGTCTAAGGTTTCCTCGAGCTGAGTATGGTTTGAACTTTGGTCGTAGGTCTGAGTTCGGATCGTTGGGATTTCGACTTCTATGGGCAACATTGCCTCGCAGCCGTATGTTAGAGAGAACGGGGTATGTCCTGTCGAGGTTCGAGCCGTTGTCCTATATCCCCAAAGGACTTGGGGCAATTCTTCGGGCCATCGTCCCTTCGCTTCGTCCAACTTTTTCTTTAGTGAACTCTTGAGAGTTTTGTTCACAGCTTCGATCTGGCCATTCGCTTGAGGGTGGGCCACTGATGAAAAACTCTTTATTATACCGTTCTTCTCACAAAAATTGGTGAATAGGTCGCAATCGAACTGAGTTTCGTTGTTGGATACGATCTTCCTCGGTACTCCATATCGGCACACGATGCTCTTTACAACGAAATCAAGGATTTTCTTTGAAGTTATAGTTGCCAATGGTTCAGCCTCCGTCCATTTTGTGAAGTAATCCACGGTGACTACAGCATATTTTACTCCGCCTTTGCCAGTCGGGAGAGAGCCTATGAGGTCGATGCCCCATACTGCAAAAGGCCATGGGGATGTCAACATGGTCAACTCGGATGGTGGAGCTCGGGGTATCATGGCGAATCTCTGGCATTTGTCGCATTTCTTCACATACTCGAAAGAATCCGCTTTAATGGTTGGCCAGAAATATCCCTGGCGTATGATCTTCTTGGACAGGCTGTGCCCCCCAGTGTGATCTCCGCAGAACCCTTCATGAATTTCTTCGATGATTTTCTTAGCCTCGGGAGGGGTTACGCACCTGAGTAACGGCATGGAATATCCCCTTCGGTACAGCCTTCCATCCAAAATTGTGTAACGGGGAAGTTGGTACATCAACTTTCGAGCTTGGTTCCGATCTTTTGGAAGAACTCCGTTTTTGAGATAATCAACTATCGGGGTCATCCAAGTCGGCTTTGTTTCGATCATACACACATCATCCTCTTCTGGCTCGTTTATGCTAGGTGCTGATAGGTGTTCTATGGGTACAACATTCAGCTCTTCGTTTTCGGTGGATGTGGCGAGTCGAGCTAAGGTATCTGCATTTGAGTTCCGTTCTCGGGGGACTTGTTCGATTGCATAAAACTCAAAATACTCTAATGCAGATTTTGCCTTCTCCAGGTAAGCTGCCATTCTTGTGCCTCGAGCCTGGTATTCTCCCAAGATTTGATTAACCACGAGTTGGGAGTCACTGTAGCAATGTATAGCTTTAGCCTTGAGCTCTTTTGCTATTCGTAGTCCCGCGAGTAGAGCCTCGTACTCGGCCTCATTATTCGATGCTTTAAAGCCAAATCTTAAAGCGGAGTGAAATTTACTCCCTGCGGGGGTGATCAGAATAACCCCTGCCCCTGCTCCATTTTCATTTGACGAGCCGTCGACGTAAAGTTTCCATAGCTCGTGGGCCGTGGTTATTACCTCATCGTCGGCTATTCCAGTACATTCCACTATAAAGTCCGCCAGTGCCTGTGCCTTAATGGTCGTCCTTGGGTGGTAGGTGATCTCGAACTGTCCGAGCTCAACAGCACATTTAAGAAGTCGACCTGAAGCCTCTGGTTTGGATAGGACTTGCCTAAGTGGCTGATCAGTCAGTACATGAATGGGATGTGCCTGAAAGTAAGGGCGGAGTTTACGGGATGAATGAACTAAACTGAGCTCGAGTTTCTCCATCAGTGGATACCTTGACTCTGCCCCCAGTAATCTTTTACTGATGTAGTAAACGGGTCTCTGTACCCTCTCTTCTTCTCGAATGAGCACTGCGCTTATCGCGTGTTCGGTGGTTGAGAGGTATAGGTACAATACTTCTCCCGTTTCAAGTTTTGATAGGATGGGCGGTTCCGCTAGGTGCTTTTTGAGCTCCTAAAAGGCCAGCTCGCATTCCTCTGTCCATTCAAATTTCTTACCTCCTCTCAGTAAGTTGAAAAATGGAAGACCACGATCCGTAGATTTCGAGATGAATCTGCTTAGGGCCGCCATCCTGCCAGTCAGACTTTGGACATCCTTGTGCCTTCGAGACGAGGGCATGTCAATCAGGGCCTTGATCTTGTCGGGATTAGCCTCGATTCCACGGGAGTTCACAATAAAGCCCATAAATTTTCCTGAAGATACCCCAAAAGTGCACTTCTGAGGATTTAGCTTCATGTTATACTTTCTGAGCACGCCGAAGCACTCTTCGAGGTCATCAACATGGTTCTTGTTGAGTTGAGACTTTACAAGCATGTCATCAACATAAACCTCCATGTTGTTCCCAATTTTTTTCAAAAACATCATGTTTACGAGCCGCTGGTATGTGGCTCCGGCATTCTTGAGCCCGAATGGCATGACATTATAACAATATAGCCCTTTATCCGTGATGAAGCTCGTATGTTCTTGGTCTGGGGCGTGCATGGGAATCTGGTTATATCCAGAATAGGCATCCATGAACGACATCAGGCCATGCCCCGCTGTGGCATCCACGAGCTGGTCAATCCTTGGTAACGGAAAACAGTCTTTTGGGCAAGCTTTGTTGAGATCTGAGTAGTCAATACAGGTTCTCCACGTCCCATTGGGCTTTGGGACCAACACCGGATTGGCTACCCAGTCAGGGTAAAAGGTGTCCCTAGTGAAATGGTTTGCCTTTAACCTGTCAACCTCCTCCTTCAGTGCTTTCTTTCTGTTTTCGTCCAGTTGCCTTTGCTTTTGTTGCTTTGGGGGAAAGCTTTTGTCTATGTTTAGAGCATGGCTTGCTACATTCGGGCTTATCCCCACCATGTCGGAATGCGACCATGCGAAGACATCCTGGTTTTTCTTCAGAAAGCAAATTAATTGCTATTTTGTCTCATCTGGGAGGTGTTTCCCGACCTTCACCTTTCTCAAGGGTTCAGCTTCCTCGAGCTGAATTTCTTCGAGCTCCTCTATAGGTTCGAGGTCAACTTTCTCCTCAATCCTCGGATCAATCTCCTCGTCGATTTCTAAGACCGTTCCATCTTTATTTTTTATGATAACGAGTGCCTGAGCGCTCGTTTGCTTCTTTCCCCTCAAAGAGATGCTATAGCACTCCCTCCCTGCCAGTTGGTCCCCTTTTAATGTCCCGACTCCGCTAGGGGTCGGGAACATAAGGGCCAGATGCCTTACTGATGAAACTGCCCCCAGCCCGACCAGGGCGGGTCTCCCGAGCAGCACATTGTAGGCAGATGGCAAGTCTACCACCACGAACTCCATTATCTTGGTCACCGAGACTGGATAGTCTCCCAAGGTCACGGGGAGATCAATGGATCTCATGCAGGCAGTTCCTTCTCCTGAAAAGCCGTACAAAGTAGTTGCACATGCCTTCAGGTCGCGAAGGGAGAGTCCCATTTTCTCGAGGGTTGCTTTGTAAAGAATGTTGACTGAGCTCCCATTATCTATGAGAACTCGGTGGACTCTTTTGTTGGCGAGCTGAAGAGTAATAACCAGCGGATCATGATGTGGGAACTGAACATGGGAGGCGTCCTCCTCAGTGAAGGTTATGGGTTGTGATTCAATCCTCTGGTTTTTAGGTGCCCTAGGTTCGGGTTCATAAGGAGACCTGTCCCCTGTCTTAAGCTCGTTAACATATCTCTTTTGGGCATTCCTGCCCCCTCCTGCGAGATGAGGCCCTCCCGAGATGGTTATTACGTCCTCTCCATCTATCGGGGGGGGCCTATCCTCTTCCCGAGATCGGGAGTTATTATTTTGTGTCGTCGGAGGCGCGGCTACTCTCTGGCTTGCGGCCGTCTGACCAGTATTCTGGTTTTTGACATACTGCCGGAAGTAACCTCTCGAGATCAACCCTTCAATCTCGTCCTTCAATTGTCGACATTCATCAGTTGTGTGCCCGATGTCTCTGTGGAACCGGCAATACTTACTGGAATCCCTCTTGGACTTTTGATTTTTCATTGGGTCCGGACGCCTGAAGGGGACCTGGTTTTCATTAGCCAGGTATATGTTTTCCCGAGACTCATTGAGCTCGGTGTGCACTTTATACACGGAGAAATACCTCTCTCCTTTCTTTTTCTTTCCTCCCTCAGCTTCGGGATTACTTCCTTCGTTCTTTTTCCTCTTGGATGGGTTCTCCGAGGCAGGCTTTGGTGCCACTGGGTCCGCCGAGGTTGAGGCAGAGTTGATGTTTATCGTTGTAGTTTCGGACTGGGAGGTCGCTTTGAGCGTCGACCTCGCTTCCTCTACATTGACAAACCTCTGCGCTCGTCTGTTAAACTCGGTTATTGACCTTACCGGTTTCCCTTGCATGTCGTCCCAAAGGGCACTTCCCGGTAATACGCCAGCTCGGATTGCCATTAGGTGTCCACTGTCATCCACATCCCGAGCTCGGGCTACTTCCAGATTGAATCTTGTTAAGTAACTCTTCAATGTTTCACCTGGTTGCTGCCGGACGTTAGTTAAGGTGGATGCTTCTGGTCTGACCCCTACCATTGCTCTGAACTGCTTCTTAAAGTCTTTAGACAACTGCTCCCATGAGGTTATTGAGTGTCTCTTGTACTTTTCAAACCAACTTTTGGCGGGTCCTGCCAATGATGTTGGAAACAACATGCACCTAAGCTCATAACCCACGTTACTGGCTCTCATGATAGTGTTGAACGTGCTCAGGTGACTACATGGATCGGTCTTTCCTTCAAACGTTGGGACGTGAGGAATCCGAAACCCTTGAGGAAATTGAGTGTCAGAAATATGGGGAGCAAACGGTTCGAGCTCCTCATCAGAGTCCTCATATCGACTCAATCCTCGTTCATTCTTCAAAAGCCTAAAGGCTCTTTCGAGCTGATCGATTCTTTCTTGGACTGGGTCAGTAGGAGGTGCTGTCTGGAATTGACTGTCATTGATCGTGATTCCAGGCTTGTGTCTCCGCGAGGGATCTCTACGCCTATTCAAGCGATCCCTCAGGTCTGGATTTGTTTGATCTCCATTCCCCCGACTCTGATTCAGATGATTGCGCAGGTCGGGACGATTCTTGCGACTTCCAGTATTCTTACGACCTTGGTCGTGTTTGCTGACGGACCTGGTCTCTCCGGATTCGTCACTGGTGAGACTCATTGCTCGGTTGTTTCGCGATGGATTCTTTCCACGTCGCCTTGTCTCCGCGGTGCGAGACCGAGACGTCTGATTTCTCTCAGATGGAGCGCCTCTCCGCTCCTGGAAAGTCTCCCTGTTTCCTTGTCCATCCCCTGCACGCCCTTGATCCTGATCTCGAACAGGTTGAGCGTTTCTGCGGGGTGGCGAAGGATATCTTATGGGTGACGGAGGGAACCGTATAGGCGACGGTGGCTGCCACCCTTGTCGCGGCCTAGAGGGTCCAGAATTTGCCCAAGATGGGTCAGTCGCGTTCGGTACGCTCCCAGGTACCTGAGTCCGAGCCTCTGCATGGGTTCGGTTATTCTCAATTCCTGCAGGCACTTCCACAGGCGGGTTAGGCGGGACCTGAGCTCGGGTACTCCTCTGGGGCCTAGGAGGAGCAGATGGCTCTGCTGGCGCCGAAGGTTGAGTCGGCCTCCTTGTGGCAGCATCCTTTCGTGGACGCCCACGGGGCCTCCGGGGAGGAACATGCACGTCCCTTGGAGGAGGGACTTGGTTTTCGCGCGGAGGCGGGGGCTGAGCCACCTGCGCCTCTGCGGCTATCCTAGTCAACTCCTCATTCTGTTTGTTGGCCTCTGCCAATAGCTGTTTCAACTGCCGGTTTTCCAGTTCTACAATAGGAACGTAACGCTCAGGATTGTAGTACATATCCTCATCCCTTGGTGGAGGCGGTGGTCCCCAGGAATCAAAAGACCCACTCCTCTCCTCAACATCTGGGTTCTCCATTGGTTGTTTTCCAGGACGTCTTGGGTAATTTTCTTCAAGCGTGTTCTGATTGTTTGTGGCCATGATTTTCTCAGGGATGAATGGTTAAGGCTCTCAATGAAAGCACCAAACTGTTGACGCCGTTTTTCATCAAACAGTGAAAGAAGAGCACATAAACAATAGTTGATAATGGCCAATTGAAATAAAACAATGTAAACACACGATTTTTACGTGGTTCAGCAGTTAAATCTGCCTAGTCCACGAGTCTTTGTTATTAAACTCAAGATTATCTCTAGGAATTCTTCAAGAATGAATTCTCCAGAGTTTTCTCTCAAGGATCAGAATTTCGGTCCTTTACAATGGTGCATGGCCTCTCTATTTATAGAGAAGGCTGCAGAATACTATCCCACATATTTTGGGTAGTTACTCTTTTTGTATAAATAAAATAAATGGCTTTAAATGCCTATAATCAGATATAAAAGGAAACGTCCCCTGAAGACCAGGAGACGTATAACTGACCAAATAATATCCCACGATTCTAGGGGATTTACAATAATAAATGAGGATTACATCTCATATTTATAACGCTTGTAGATATTCAAGGTGGTTATCACGTATCTCTAAGGCTTTAGCTTCCCAGGTTTCCCGTCATCTATCGAGCTAGAAACATCTCCCGAGGCCACATGGCTTTCGAGATCGTACGTGCGTCGAGCTCGGGACCCCTGATCCGAAGTCGTCCCTGAAAATGAGTGTGTTCCCGGAGCTATCTTTCGAGATCATGAATACTTCGAGGTCACCATACTCGAGGTCGTCTATATCCTGCAAGCTCGACATACAATCCTGGAGCATGTTTCCAACCTTATGAGTCCACTTATTTGCGAATCCAACTTTCGAGGTCATAATTAACATTGCTCGAAATCTGGGTGTAACAAAAGGAATTAGTTATTCTAGCTTATTGCATTCTCTATCTTATTTTTTTTGTTTATTTTATTTACTTTATTGATTAGTTTTTAGGATCAACCAAATTTATTTTCACTTGTTTTGTTCCAAGTTGTTTAGTATTGAATTTTGCATAATTAATTTATAATTTAATCACTGTGGAGACGATACTCATTCTTATCATTTTATTATTTGTTGTATGTGTACACTTGCGCATCATTCTATAATTTTATCACAATAGTATATCTAGCAATAATAATTAAAATGTGAAATAATTAAAACAACTAATAACATATGTTAAATCTTGTACCAAAGAAGAAGTCTTGAGCATTTCAATGCAAAAATACTTAGAGAGTGAGAATTAGCGTAGATAACATAATAATGACAATGTACTCAAATATTTAGCTTATGTAAGAGCATCTTCAATGGAGATGCAAATTTGTGATGCATTGCTAAAATATAGCACACTTCAAATAAAAGTTTCTCCAATGATGTGCTAAAAGTTGTGTCATATTTGGCACATACTAAAAGTTTATCTAAATTTGGATCAAAATATAACATGATCCAAATTTGGATCACTAATAAATGTTCGCTTTTTTATTTACTTTTTTGCCATTACTTATTATTTTAAATATTTTTTGATATCTTATTTATTGTTGGCATTAACTGTTCATTTTTTTTAGGGAAAATATCAGTTTGGCCCATGTATTTTTTCCAAATACGCGATCGGCCCCTGTGTTTTGTTAAATGACAATTCGGACCTTGTGTTTTACAAAATGGATCAAAATAGTACCATATATCCAATTTTGGTAAAAAAAAAAATTAAATATTATCTTTCATTCTCAGCTCCTCCACCACTTTCACCGCTTCTCTGAACTCATCGCATCACTAACGACCCGAGAATTGATCTTATAATTGAAAATATATTTTGAACAAAATCGTGTCTAGGGTACTTTTTTGATCCATTTTGTAAAACACAGGGTCCAAAGTGTCATTTAACAAAACACAGGGGCTGATTGCGTATTCGGAAAAAACACAGGGGCCAAAATGATATTTTTCTTTTTTTTATTTACTTTTTTGTCATTACTTATTATTATTGGTATCTTACTTATTATTAGCATTAAATGTAGACTTTTTTACAACAATTTTACATCTATGTATATTAGACCATCTCCAATGCATTGTGTATAATTTGTGCCAATTTTGGCCCAAAATATGTGTCAATGATATATTTGACCCACCTTTTGTATTTGTACTACAATGCATAAGGTGCAAACTAGCTAAAAAAAGTCAATATAACTATTAATGTTTATTGAAAATATACAGAAACAATTAATTTTTTTATAAAAAGCCAGATTAAAAATTAATAATTTGTATTAATGAGTGGCAGAGAAGTAATTAAAAAAAATGATATTTATTGTAGACCAAATTTAGCCCATACTATATTTTGTGCCAAATTTGGCACATATTTTAGACCATCATTGGAGTTCAACTTTATGAAGACGGGCTAAAAAATGGATATATATCACTTTTATAACACTCCGTTGGAGATGCTCTAGAGCACAATTGTAAAAGTTGTGCCAAATATGTCATTTATTAACTTTTTGTGCTAAATTTAGTACTAATTTTTCTTCTTCCATTAGAGATGGTCTAATATAGAAGGGAAATTTCATTATTTCTGCATAATAGTGTGTCTAATTACTAAATAATACCAACACTATTAACTTTTTCAAATTGGTACTAAACTTTCACCAAGTATCAAAAATACTCCTCTCATTTTTTCCCCCACAAACTCTCTCACTCTCTCTCTATCTCTTTGTTGCCCTCAAACCCCGAAAACCCAAACCGAAAGACAAACCCCCCAAAACTAAAACCCACCCAGAATCGATCTCACCCTCAATCTTTCTCTTCTACGACGTCGGCCACCGTCGCAACCCACGAAGCTTGAAAACCCACGGCGGCCACGAAGCTCGAAACCCACGAACCCTTCGAACCTGTCGAAGCCATCAATCGAACCCATCAATTTTAAGGTAAATTCTTGAACCCTCGTGATGATTATTGTTGTTTTGATCCCTTTGAATCTGGTGGTGTGGAATGGTTATGGAAGTTCTTGGGTTTTTCTCTGGTTTTTCTGATGGGCTCGATGGGTTCGATGCAACCTCGATATGAGCTCTATGGGATGAAACATTAGCCTAACATTCGGTTAGATTAGAGCTCGATAGAGATCGATAGGGATCGATAGAAGTTCGAGATAAGCTCAATAGGTGCCAAAGATGATTTCTTGATGGGGTATGGTTAGGCTCGATAATTGCTCGATATTAAGCTCGATGGGTAGGTGGTTAGGCTCGATAGGAGCTCACTATAAGCTCGACGTGAAACTAATTGGTTAGGCTCGATAAGCTCGATAGTTGCTCGATTTTTCTTATTAAGGCAGATTAGAATTTGTTATATAAGTTAGCTCGATATGAGCTCGATAGTGACTCAATACTAGTACTCGATAAGCTCAATAGAACTCAACAGAAGTTCGATGACCCTATTTATTACAGATGCTTGATGAATTTTTTTTGAATTTTTTCCAGATTCTGTTTGACATTCTGTTTTCTTACCAATTTTTTTTTCATGTGTTGTTGCAGATGCCTAAGTTGCTTGTTCCGTTTAGTGATCGCTTTCCTGGTCAAGTTACATATTGGGGTAGTAGCACTTTAAATCACATTAAGACTAGGTTTGTGGACCTCGAGCTGATAGAAAGGGCTAAGGACTCCCCTTTCAAGCAGTTCTTTTTGGCTTCAGAGTTTAATTCCTTCGGAGTTTTGGTGCATCAACTGCTTTTGAGGAAAATCGCTAGCAACAATGAAGATGAGGTGCATTTATTCTTGGGGTCGAAGTCTTATAGATTTGGCATGGGAGAGTTTGCCCTAGTGACGGGGTTGAATTTCAGTACCTTCCCGTCACTAGAATAGTTGGAAGAGCGCAATCTCAACGACCGCTTGATAAAGGAGTATTTCAATGATGCTGAGAAAGTAAAGCTCTCACAGGTGGACCATGCTTTCAAGACTTGTACTGTTGTGGAAGATGTGTACCAGCTTGGTCTATGTTTGTTGGTTGAGGGGGTTTTGGATGCCATAGAGGGCAAGTTGCATATATGGAGAGATATTCTAAAGATGGTTGAGGTCGTAGACTACTTCTTCAACTATCCATGGGGGAAGTACTCTTATGGGAGGCTATTGCAGTCTTGTAAGAAGGACATGGGGAAGCAAAAGGCCAACTATGACAACAAGAAGGATGCCAAGGTGCAGCAAGATTCCAAGTACAATATGTATGGTTAAGCCCTGGCCTTACAGTGTTGGGCATATGAGGCTATCTAGCAACTTGTGACGGAGTTCGTTGTGAGCTCGGGAAACATGGTCCCGAGGATGCTTAGTTGGTCGCATCGGAAGAACAAGGATTTTGTAACGCCTTACTACCCAAGGACTGTTATGTTGTGCATTTTAAACAGTGCTAAACTCCCTAACTAAGTCATTTGGCCATAATCGTGTAACTAAGTATGACTAACGGTTTAGGGTTAAAAAATTTGGTCAAAGATACAACATTTCACTAAAACGTTTACTATATATACATTGGGATCCCAAATATATATTTTAAAGGTTAATTACAATAAAATATTTAGAATCAGCCGACCTAAGCGGAAAAATAGGGTTTAACCCTAGTTCTTCTTTAAACCATCGGCCGTGGTGGTGGAGAAGCCGCATATGTACACATCGTCACCTAAGCTCTCCAACTCAAGGATGGTCCAGCTTTCTTTTGACTTTACATGCACCACATAGCACCGTGAGCCGGGGCTCAGCAAGAAAACTCAATATGCTCATGAACAGGTAATAACATGTCACTGAATCATAATAGGCATGCCTAGCAATAATAGTCCTATTCATGCAGGCAAGCAAGTCCAAATAAATGATTATGGGCCCTGCCCCCCTATATAGATGACTATCAAGTCAATCTGGGAATAGATGGCTAATGTGTCCATCTTTGAATAGGTGACTAATGAGGCACACACTTGGGCTCCACACCCTAATCGAATACGTGACAAATAAGTCACGCACTTGGGCTCTGCACCCTAATCAGATAAGTGACAAATAAGTCATGCACTTGGGAAATTCCACCCCATTTTTCTCATCCTTCCTTCGTTTTGGGAAATTCCTCTTACGGTGCCCAACCATTCCACAAAAGAAACATACCCTTGCTCGGCATTCTCCCCGATGACGCCTCTTACACCTAGTGCATTCTGGGTAGACTTTCCAATCCTTTTCCTCGCCCGATTCAATAAATGGAGGTATCACTGTCTGAGCTCCGCGCTCTCCAGCACTCTCCTTCTCAATCTCATTTCATGTCCTCTCAACAGTAAGAGCCTTCCCTACCACTTGAGCGTAGGTAGAGATTTCATGCACTGGGGCAACTCTGATTCCCTGAGCTATCCTGGGATTCAATCCCTGGATAAACCTTTCCTTCCAAGCTACATCCATGGGTATCATATCAAAAGCAAACATGGCCAACCCATCGAATCTGTTAACATACTCGATTACTGTTGCATTCCCTTGAACGAGCTTTAGAAACTCATTCATCTTAGAAGTCTTGACTGCATCACAGTAATATCTTTCATTAAACAACTGCCTAAATTCTTTCCAAACCATCACAGTTGTATCTCGTGTCTAGGATACTACTTCCCACCATGTCCAGGCATCATCCCGCAATACATATGTAGCATAGATCACCCTATCGTGACCTACCGCCCCCATATTGTCGAGGATGGAACTGATCATGTCCATCCATTGCTTAGCTCTGAATGGATCTAGGCCTCCCTCAAAAACTGGAGGGTAATACTCCTGGAATCTTCCACAAAGAAATTCCCACCTGATCTCAACCCTAGGCTGAGTCAATACTGGTGCCACTCCTGACAACTCAAACCTTGGCTGTAATTCTCAGCCTCGGTATAACCACCACCAGGTCTCATTGACTGCCTTAGATACATACATGCTGATTGAATCTGCAGTCAATAACTTGACCCATTAAACATGATGAGCATATTAAAAAACCTTCCCCACGGGAACAATCTTATCATACCACATTCACAACCCACTGCAGTGCTAAAAACATGCACATGGCATTCATACATCAATTCATAATCCCTGCTCTTCCAACATACTTACCATGCCTCCAACTCCAGCATGCAAATAACACATTTATATAATCACGGAGCAGCTAATCACATAATCATATAAATATTCAAGGGCTAAGCCCTAACAAATCTCATGCTCCCTAATACAATATGCAAGTAAAGCATTTACATTCTATTTAAGCAGTTAAGCACATAACCACATAAATAGTTACCATACCCTGAGTGAAGCTTGTCTTTAGTGACGAGTGTACATGCCCATCTTGTCTACAGGCACCCTTAACCTTGGCACGCTCTGATACCAAGTTTGTAACACCCAACTACCCAGGGACCGTTACGTTGTGCATTTTAAACAGTGCTAAACTCACTAACCGAGCCATTTGGCCATAATCGTGTAACTACGTATGATTAACGGTTTAGGGTTAAAAAAATTGGTCAAAGATACAACGTTTCACTAAAACTTTTATTGTATACATTGGGATCCCAAATATATATTTTAAAGGTTAATTACAATAAAATATTTAGAACCAGCCGACCTAAGCGGCAAAATAGGGTTTAACTCAAGTTCCTCTTTAAACCCTCGACCATGGTGGTGGAGCAGCCACATATATACACATCGTCACCTAAGCTCTCTAACTCAAGGATGGTCCAGCTTTTTTTTGCCTTTACCTACACCACATAGCACCGTGAGCCGAGGCTCAGCAAGAAAACTCAATATGTTCATGAACAGGTAATAACATGTCACTGAATCATAATAGGAATGTCTAGCAATAATAGCCCTATTTATGCAGGCAAGCAAGTCCAAATAAATGATTATGGGCCATGCCCCCCTATATAGATGACTATCAAGTCAATCTGGGAATAGATGGCTAATGTGTCCATCTTTGAATAGGTGACTAATGAGTCACACACTTGGGCTCCACACCTTAATCGGATACGTGACAAATAAGTCATGCACTTGGGCTCTGCACCCTAACCAGATAAGTGACAAATAAGTCATGCACTTGGGCTTCGCACCTTAATTAGATAAGTGACAAATAAGTCACACACTTGGGCTCCGCGCCCTAATCAGATAAGTGACAAGTAAGTCATGCACTTGGGCTCCACACCCTAAGCCATGTGACGTTATAGTCACTTGAGCCTTTTGGCCCTGGCTCTAAGTAACTAGCCTTTAGACTAGACAAGCGCTTTTAGTTTTCATCGAACTTGGGGTCAATCAAGCATTTAATGCTTATGTTGATTAGATCTAATCATTTCAGCTCTGTGTTCAATACGCTTATGCCGCTCTTGACTCATAGGTCAATTCCATACGACTCATGTCGTTTCTGACTAATGAGTCAATACCACTCACAAATAAGCAATGCACCCGGGCATATATCATATGTCAAATATCCAAATATAAGGCATTCAACATGCTACTCAACATTCCCTAGCATAACTATGATCATGCACATTTATAGAGACTCAAGCTCTGATCAATATCATATTCAACATTCATGCCATGCCCTAATCACATGTATCTTATGCATCACATGCATCGCATACTAGGTGCAGTTTTCTTACCTTTGGTCCAAGCACAGGTTACCAATAAACGACCCACAAGCACGACCTGTTTCCAAGCCCCTAGCGATAACCTAGTCACAACCATAATATAAAACCTCATCAAAATGAGTAAATAAATACTTCCGGACCAAGTCCTAGCCTCCAAGACATCGAATCCTATCCAACTGGGTAGTAGGATTGATCCAGAGCCCTTAGAGTTAAATTCCCACGACTAAAAACCAAATATGGGCAAAACTTCCCTTAAGCGTCGCGGCCCTCCCCTAGCTTTGAGCCGCATCCCGCCTCCAAATAGAGGTCAAGCTCTTCTCTGCTTGTGCCTAGCGTCGTGGTGCGCCACCTTGCATCGCGGCCCTAACTGCCCATCAGCCAACTTCACCTTCTTCGTCAAGCCTGGGCGGCAGCGCCCAAGAATAGGGTCGCAGCCCGACCTCAACCCAACCATTTTTTCCTCGTTTTCTTCATTTAAAAACCTTCCAAAAACCTATCCAAACATATCCAAATCCCAAAATCAAAGTTCCCAAACATCCTAATTATCCAAAACCATCAAAACCCAAATCTCAAATCATCCAAATACTCATCAAAACATCAAAATCCAATCAAAGCTTAAAAACTTGAAAACTTAGAACTTAAAACTCGGATTACCTCCAATTAAGTCATTTCCCAACTAAATCCTCCGGCTAATAAGTATCTAATCTTTCCTATAATCGCTATGCCTCGATCCTTGCTTGAATCCGAGTCCTAAAACTCGAGTTTCCTCTGAAAATACGATCGGTGTCAAAAAGGTAACAGGAGAGAGAGAGAGAGAGAGAGAGAACGTTCTAAACGTTCTTTTTATAACTCTGACAGGTTACTTCGAGCTTAAGTAACCTCAAGCAAATCCTAATGCTCGGGGTCCCGTAAACGCCCCCTTGGGGTAAGATAGTCAAAATTCCCATAATTTCTCCTTGATCTCACTAACTACTAATTTATCATCAACTATTTATTCACATTACCCAATATCCCGGTAATGTGCTCAATACCCAAAATACCCCTTGACTCACTCCGAGTCAAGTATGGATCCCGTTGTGACTTTCCCACTGGCTTGCCTCCTAGGATTGCCTCGTACTGAGTAACCCTAGCATAACCAAATAATAATGAAGTACCACACACATACCACATATATGCCAAATATACCCATAACGGGCCAAATTATGAAAATTACCCAATTAAACAGAAATGGTTCCACATGCATATTTAATACACCTAAACATGCATATCAAATCATATTATGATATAACTCACATAATCACATAATGATGGACATAAATATTGTATAATCACATAATTCCACAATTTGTCATCTTGGCCCCCTAATCAAGGCCCTAAGCCTTATTAGGAAATTTGGGTATTTACAGATTTCCCCAAGTCTGTCCTCTCATCGATGTTATCGAAGAAGAATGTAAGTTATATTTGATTGAAATTAAACAATTATTTTTTATCTATATGCTTATCTTTTATGATTATTTGAGTTAACCAAATGTTTTATGTTGTTTGCAGTTGATCGTCCTTCTAATGTTGAAGCCTCGACTAGTAGAAAAGGACTATTATTTATCGTTGATAGAGGGAGATCTTCCCCTTTATCCCGGGCTTGACCAGGATCCTGGGGACGCTGATGAGGAGGAGGATGTGACTTTTGATAAAGTCGCCAAGATAATTTCTCAGGCAACGAAGATATTTGTTGATGTTGTCCCAGAGGAGGAGGAGGAGGAGGTTGCAAGTCCCATCCCTCCTGTTGCCCCAGCTACAGCCCCAGCCTCAGCCTCAGCCCCAGCCTCTGTGCTCGCTGAGTTGGTCAAGCGGTTGGACAAAGTCGAGGGTCGACAGGAGACCCTCCTGAAGAATCAGTCAGTGATCCTAGACGCAGTCAGTCAGATCCTGACGTTTATTGAGGAGAGACCGAGGGGCTCCAAGGAAGATTCAGACTCAGAGTCACTGGATATTCCTCTGGACTATGTTAATGATCCAACCATGCCTCCCACCATCATTGTGACACCTGATGCTGGGACTCCGAGAGTCGTTATTGTTAACCCTAAGGATGTTGCTGGGGTTCGGTTTCAAAGTACTAGACGCCAAATACGCAAGCCAGATTGGTTTGAGGACTACATGGATCCCATGAGGAAAAGACCTTGCACTAATGCAGCTATACTAGAAAAGGAGGCTACACAGGTGAAAACCCCTCTCAAGAAGCCAGATCGCAAACAGTATAGGATAGTGTCTAAGTGGTTGCTTGGAGACATCCCCAACAAGACCCTGAGGGATGTAAAGACTGGGAATCATGGTCCAGCGTGGTTTCTGACGTGGAAGACACCCCAGTCGTGGCTCAATGATGGGATAAGCCATTTATACCTAATGGTAAGAAATTATGTTTTGTTTTCAATTTTACAAGTTATGTTTTAATTGAATCGATGGGAGCTCGATAGGAGCTTGATATGGGGTTACATTGGATCGATAGGGGTGTTAAACTATGGTTGTTGCTTACTGTTTGAGATTAGCTCGATAGGCGCTCGATGGAGCTTGATAGTAGATCAATGGGGGTGTTGTAGGGCTGTTGTTTACTATCTGAGATTAGCTCGATAGGAGCTCGATGGAGCTCGATAATAGATCAATATGGGTGTTAAACTAGGGTTGTTGTTTACTGTTTGAGATTAGCTCAATGGGAACTCGATGGAGCTCAATAGTAGATCGATGGGGGTGTTGTAGGGTTATTGTTTACTGTCTGAGAATAGCTCGATATGAGCTCGATGGGGCTCGATATGGTAGTTCGATGAGCTCGATGTTTAGTTCGATGTAAGCTTGATAGTGCTCGATTATAACTCAATTTATTCGTTTATGCACTATTTTTTAGCCATTTATGATGGTCTTTGCTAACTTTTTATACCGTACTCTCTTTGTAGCATATTGATGCAGCACAACGCATGCTTCATATGTGTCGCAAGTATTTTCCCAACACATATCGCTAGAATGCTGTTGTGATGAACATTTATTTCTCACAAGTGATACCTACCCGATATGATCAGTACAAGAAAATTTCCGACAAAACAAAGTACACGTGGGATTCTGACGTTATGTCCATGTTGACCGGCATCGAGTAGCATCATCTGGCATCTTGGGGAGGAGTTGAGGATGTATATTGGTGCCAGAACTATGAACAACAATATTGGTTTGCCATTGAGGCTTTTATTTCTAGTTGGAATCTCACTGTTTATGATTCAGACATCTCGGTGATTAGTGCAAAGATAGAGGAAATTATGAATCCATGGTGTTTTTTTTTTCCTTCTCTGTTGATGTAGAGTAAATTATTCACTGATAGCTTGATGTTGAAGATTCCTGCAGCAGGAAAGAGGTCGCATCAATTCACATGGCGTCGCAAATAGAAACACGAGCTCACTTAGTCAAAGAGAAGGCAACAAACATCATCTTCATACTATATTTGTTTCTAAGTAAAATTATAGTATTGTACACTTAATGTTTATATTTTTTTTTACATTGGGGATTGTGGTGTGTATGATGTCAAGCATATTGAGCATCTCATGGCCGGTCTTCCATTGGAAACCATCTGCGATGAAAATATAGAGGTGTTCAGGAACAAGTGGACCATAGACTTGTGGTATCGAAATTTGTTACCTTGGTGATTGTATATTTACAAGGATTTACATGTGCAGTTTTTTGTTCACATTTTTTTGTAACTTTCACTTCCCTGTATTGTTATATCGAACATTATCGAACTAATATCGAGCTATATCGAACTGTTATTGAACTAATATCGAACTTTAATCGAGGAATATCATTTTCATATCCATTATCGAGCTGTTATCGAACTAATATCGAGCCATATCGAACCATTATCGAACTACTATCGAGCTATATCGAACCATTATCAAACTAATATCGAGCTAAGATTTGAAGTCAATTTAGAAGCTAAGTTAACAACCATATTATCGAGTTCATATTGAGCTACTATCGAGTTAGCATCAAGTTCATGTCGAGCTACAATTGAGCTCATCGAGTTTACATCGAGCATAACATAACTTTTAAGAAAAATAAAAGAAAAAAGAAGGGAAAACAAGCTAGGTTATTAATACAACAAGTCCAAATGGGAAAAAAAGGTTTATTGCCTAGCTTTGCATGTAGCCCTGTTGTGGCCAATACCACCACACATACTACACTTGCGCTCTTTGCAGTGAGTAAATGTTGACATCGCGTAGGATGGCCGCAGCCACACCATGAACACAAGGATAACCCATTATCAACTTTAAGTTCCTTGTGCAATATGTCAAGAAGTTGCAAGTACGTTACATATCCTCCATCGGTATCACCATGCATTGAGGGTCCTTGAAAATCCACTTATTCCCTTGTAATTCGCAAACACCATTGTAAGATACAAAAACGTAGACAATGGAACCTGTGTTGGAAAAAAATATATATTAAAATTGTTAAAAAAACTCTCAATTTTTCACAAAAGTCGTGAAAAAAAGAATATTATCGAGCTTCAATCCAACTCTATCGAGTTATCATCAAGCCCTCAACGAGATCTTATCGAGTTCTTATCGAGCTAAAAGTTCTTAAACCGAACATAAAACCTAACCAAAACCTTCATCGAACCCCTATCTAGCACATATCGAGAAAACAAGTGTAACGACCCAAATTCGCTAATAAGGCTTAAGGGCCTTGATTAGTGTGCCTGGAGGGCATAATGGGACTTATGTGTGACTTTAATGAGTAAGATGCATGATTATAATTTAAAGCATGTTATATGACTATTTGAATATTTGAAATGCATGACTATGTGTATTAGTATGCATGTCGGCCCTGACTAGGTTAGAAGGGCATAATCGTAATTTTGGCCAGTATGGGCATAACTGTATTGATATATGTGATAATTGTTGAGACCACATTATTATGTGGATATATCTGTGATCTGTGACTCGAGACGATCCTAGTGAGTAAGTAGCGAAAAAGTCATGGCAGGGATTTATACCCGGCTCGGGGTGAGCCTAGGGGTATAAATGGGAATTTAGTGAGTATATTGGAGTCTATTTTGACATCGAGGAATATTATTGGTGATTAGTTAGGTATCGGGAATTAAGCGGTAAATATTTGAGACACTCGAGGAATTAGCGGGAATTGGGTAAAATGACTAGAATGCCCTTAAGTGGATTAAAGGGTTAGAAATAAAGGGGAGGACATTAAGGTCATTTGGCTTGCAAGGGATAAATATGCTGAGGCTTTATGTTAGTGGAAGTTGTAGAAAAATATAGAAGTCTGAAAGAAAGGAAAGAAGGAAAAGAAAGAAAAGAGAAAAGAAAGGGAAAACAGAGTTGTATTCTCTAGGGTCGGTTTGTGGTTCTCTCATCACTTTTCTTGGGTTTTCTTGGAGCAAAGCTAAGAGGAGAGCTGGGTTAGGCTGAGCATCAAGAATCCTAAGCTAGGCTTGGAGAATTGGCAGAGGTTTAGCAAGAACACGCTAACATTTGAGGTAAGGTTTTGTAGTTTCCTCAGTTGCTGGTTTTGGTTTTTGAACTATGTGTATAAGCTGAGTTTGATGGGAACTTTAGGGAATTCAGGCCAAAGGGTGAGGAAGAGCAAGCTAAGGAGATGTAGAGGTTGTCTTGAAATCGGATTCCCATTAAAGGTATGAAGTTCTGAGCTTTAACTTTGATGTTTAACTGATTTCTGCTGGGTTTTGATGTCTAGAGGTGGCCATGGTGAATTTTGGGATTAGGGATGCATGTGATTGGGTTTTGAGTATTCGGGGTACTTGGGATGAGTGGAGTATGTTCATAAGGTTGTTTTTGAGTTTGGTGAAGGTTTGGAGAAGTTTTGGTTGAGTTTGGTTCGAGGAAATCGCAGGAAGAAAAACTGAGGCGGTGCCTGTCTGTGACTAGCGCTACAGCGCTAGTCTTTGGGCGCTGTAGCGCTAGGCCATGCCTGCTGAGGGGATTTTGCTTCTGTTTGTAGCGCTGTAGTGCCCTCCTAAGAGTGTTGTAGCGCTGCCCTGTTTTCAGGAGGGGATTTTAGGGTTGTTTGCAAGGGTTTTTGACCAAGGGTTTGGGGTTTGATTCCACCACCTTGTTTGGTGGAACTAGGACTTCCCGGGGGCTCGGGATTGTCCTCGAGGCTAGGTTTTGGACTTGAGGATTGATGATGACTTTGACCTATGATTATGTTTAGGTGAGCGCTAGGGCTCGGGAGGGATCGTGCTCAAGGAGTCAAGTGATCAAAGCTAGCGAATCGAAAGGTAAGAAAACTGCACCCGGTCATATGTTTGTGATGGGACTAAGTGCTCCCGAAGTTGTATTATGTCAATGATGGAATTACGCCATGGGACATGTGATAGCGGCCTAAGGGTGCCGTACACTATATTTGCGCACAGGGCGCGGCTCGGCCACTGGTAGCCGAGGACAGCTTAATATTCACTGAGCTCGGTTTAAGCGGGCCGGAGTCAGTGGGATAACGGAGGGAGCGGCCCGAGGGCACTAGCCCTAGTTATCATTTGTGAACTGTTATATGATATGAGTTAATATGTTAGTATGTTGAATACTTGATTATACTGTATGATCATATGGTTGAGAATATGTGATGCAATATGAGATATTGATTTGTCTGTTGATTGCTTATGCTCTGCTGTTGTGTTTTCTTGCTGGGCCTTGGCTCACGGGTGCTACGTGGTGCAGGTAAAGGCAAGGGGAAGTTGGACCAATCCTGAGATGGAGAGCTGCGGGGTTGAATGTACATAGCCAGCTGTTCGATCGCCATGGTCGAGGAGTGGATCAGGACAGGGATTGCCTAACTGTCTGTTTTGCCTTAATATGGCTTGATATTGTATTTAAACCTTACGTCTTTTGTAAACGGTCTTTAATCTTAATGATTTTGGGATCCCATGTTAACAGGAAACATTTCTTAATGAAAAATATGACTTTTGAGACCAAAACATTTTAACCCTAGTTCCTTTAGAGTTTCAATAACACGTTTTTAATTAAATGACTTGATTAGCAAGTCTAGCACTTAATAAACACACAGTGTAGCGGTCTTGGCTATCCAGGGCGTTACAACAACTACACCAAATATTTTATGGTCCAATCAAACCCTTATTGAGTTTCCATCGAGCACAATCGAGCAACAAAGCCTAAAACCATCGAGCTATAATTGAACTATATCTAGTAGCATCGAGCCCATAAAAGAACCTTCGTCTACATACTATCGAGCCCTTATCGAACCGTTATCGAGCTCCTATCGAGCAAAAAAGTTGCAGAAAACCCAGAAAAATGCAGATCGCGAATTCTCTCTAAAAACCAAAAAAACACACTAATATAGGCTCATATCAATTCGAAATGGGCAAAAAAATGTAAATAAATAATACCCAACACATAAAATGAACAATCTTCTTACCCGTGTTTTTTCTCCTCCAAAAACCCTCAAAATGGATGTTGCCTTTGATATTAGCAACTTCACAGAGACAATGGAAATGGCTAACAATGATTTCAACAAGAAAATAATACAAATCTGTGGGTTTTAGGGAGGATTTCTTGAGAATGAAAGAGAGAGAGGGAGAGAGAGAGAGAAGAGATGGGAAGATAAGGTTTTAAGATTCTTGATATAATGGAAGGGGTATTTTGAGTATGAGAAGAATGTTTAGCATCAAATTGAAAAGATTAATAGTATTATAATTTTTTGGTAATATTAGGCACTATTAAGTATGAATAGTGAAATTTCCCATATAGAATGATTTCCATATAAAATGCACAAATAACATGACATAATGCCATCCAATCATGTAATTATTGGCCTTCATGACTATTTTAGAAATTGGAATGTTCGCACGGACGGATTACTCTTTTGTCTCAGCCCCAGTGCACTATCGAAAACCTGAAAAAGTCTTTGTTTATTGCTCAAGTAAAAATCTTTTGATTGAATTAAATAAAAGTAATCTTTTTTATTAAGCCACACCACAACTCGGAGCCGGGGGCGTGCGTGTGGTGGTCTTCTCTCTCTCCTATACAAGTGGATATCCCCTTTAGGTACACCTCCAGGTTGGCTCTGTAAACACACCACCAAAGAAGTGTTAAAAAGCAATGTGAGACTGTTATAACTAAGGAGACTCAAAAAACTATTCATCATTTTTTTTAATAATTCATATAAAGTCCAACATATTTTAGAGGAAAGAAAATTGGAAATGAACCTAAATAGAAGTGAATTAGGGATCGATGGATTTATTTATAGTCTCGTAGAAAATTAATTTTGTAAGTGTTTGTTGGATCGAATAGAAAAATAAGTTGGTTTCCAAGATACACTTGTTCATTTGTTTTTGTATGAATAGGCAGAATCATACAGTGGTATCTGGTGTAGTGGTATCAAGTGCATCTGGTGTAGTGGTATCATAGTACCCTCCCTTGGTACTGACCATTGACCAAGATGCGCATTACTTTTTACTATATTGTTTTAATTGGCTATGAATTATAAATCTCATTGGGATTCAATAAATTGAAAAATATCCGACAATGAAATTATGAAAAAAAAAAAAAACTTAATAATGTAAATTTTAACAACAATATCGCCAAGAAATATTGTGAAAAAAAAATGTCGTGTTGGACTTTCTGGAATTAGCTAAATTTTTCTAACTCGCAAATTAAAAGAAAAAACAATGAAGTTGTGTAATTTCAATTCTCAATAGCATTGAAATGTGAAAGGGGTACAGAATTTGGTCACATACTATTTAATACTTTGAAGTCGAAATAGTAAACCATTGTGAAAGAGAGAGATCATGAATTTACTGGGGTATATTATATGAAGCACATCACCCAATATTGAGAGAAAAAATAATACTTGGGATTGGGTAAAATTTTGAATCTTTCACAAACATGTCAAATTTATTATTCTAAGCTACAAAACCAAAACGAAAAATGCCCACAAAGGATAAAGGACAACGCAATGACAAAGGTCCTCTCTTCTTCCATCTCTTCTTCCATGAGAATGAAACCATCTTTACCTTGGTCTTCAAGCAACTGTCTGAACTGCTCTGTCAAAGCTCTCTTCGGCCGATGCCGACCTTTTAATAAGGATGTGATCAGGATGTGCAAGTTTCAATTGGCTGCAAAAACAACATACTCTTTATTAAACAAAAAATCAACTCTCTGAACAATTACTTCGGTAAGTGGTGGAATTGTAATTCTGATGGGTCACATCAGAATGAATATAAAGTGGGCAAGAAAAAGCAATTGAAACACACTGAAATCAATAGCCAGTAAAATGGGATTTATGTGGATTTTCTCAAGCATCTTGATGAAAACTTAAACTTCTAAATCAGCAAATAAAAAATAAAAATATTTCCAAGCAAGCACTACAAAATAAATACTTTAAAAGTTTATAGATGAAGATGATCTATGTGTCTACCATTGTAGTATGACGACAGATGACAAAGGTGTAAATGACCATATATTTATAAATATATGTGTATATATTTTGACAAAAGAATTTACTAATATATAAAAACCAATAATGTGGCAGAAAATTCTTAACAAATTAATTCCCAAAAGATACATAGGCAGTTGTGGGAATCAGCAGAGGTCTTACGTGAGGAAACGAGAGGCCGATTTACCAAGGTGAAGACAGCACACAATTAGATTGGCAAGAGTTTCTGGATCCTTAGCATCCTGTCAAATAAAGGAATAGCACCATACAATATTTAAACTTCGTGCATTATTCATGTTTTCAGTACCATTTTGTCATGTTTTAAAAGCGTCGTTTGAAACATATAGTAATTTCTTTTAGAGGTATGAATAAAATTTCAAAGGGAAAAAAGGCCATAAAAGCAACAAGGAAAATAGAAAGAATAAAACACTAAGTTGGCTTGAAGTATAAAAGAAGTTTCATTCTTAAAGCATTTTTTTAAAGACAGAGAGGAAGTAATCACATGTTATTGTAAAATATCATCTAAAGAAACAAAAATTGTGAAGGGGGCATGGGAAACAACTCCAGAAAAATGACTAATTAGATACTTGCCTTGTTAAGTGCTTCAAGCAGCAGAGTTTCAGCTTCATCAAAGTTATTCATGTGCATGCAGCAAACGGCTTTCCCATTAAGAACCAAACTGGTCATCTGATATTTCTCAGAGAAATCTTGGAAGATAAGATATGCTTCTTGTATTTTAGAGCCACCCTGTTTGACATGCATGAAATATGAATATTGGCAACATCCCATTCATTCAGAGGGAAATTATAAAACAATAAAGCTATGTATATACATACCACGGCCAGATTGAGCCACGATGTTGCAAGTTGTGTTAGTGTGTGATCCTCATCTATCTGTTGCATGACTCTAAGCTGTCTCTCTGCATAATCTGCCCTGTGCATCTTGATGAATATTTGGACATTCAATGCATTGCTGCAAAAGCAGGAGCAGCAATAATTAGGCTCGAGAAACTGACAACTTCTAGTAAGAGCTTTCATGCCTTCTGCCTCAGTATCATGGTTTTTAAAATCGTTTGCAGCGTACACCTCGAGGTGAGGCAGTGAAAATAACGCCTCTGAGGCTTACCCTCAGCAGTCTGGGACGAGGCATAACACAATTTTTTTTTTTTTTGAAACAAAGCACCACAACTTGTATTATTACTGAAAAGGATAATACAAACAGAATAATGTGTACAAAGATTGTACAACCATCTTACCAAGAAAACATAAAACAGTGTTAATAAAATACAGGAAACACAAAACTTACAGGAAGACAGAGAAAGGCACATCTCTAAACTCTTTCGTATTGAAAAGCCAAATAGCTACCCAATATTTTATTTTATCCCGTAAAGCTTCTGCACTATTTTCTACCCATTCAAACAGTCTAATAGGCTCGAGATACGCTTCACCTATGCTAGGAGAGGTAGGAGGGTGAGTGGCCAAGAGTAGTGTGGTATAGGCCTTACTTGTGTGGGAAGGGTATTTTTGTAATTGTTGAGTTAGTTATGGGGTGAGCTGATATAGGGTGTGGGATAAGTGAGAGAGGTATGCTTGAGCTAGTATTTGTTCATTGCATCTGCAGAGTCCCAGTCTCTCAAATCCCTGTGGAATTTGTAACCCGAGACTCTATTTTCCCTAATTCAATAATAGCTTCCTACCTTCCAGTTCATCTTTACTACTGTGTGTACAGTTCTATTGGTTACTTACTCTTCTGCAGATGATCAGGGCACATCAATTGGTATCAGACCAGTCGTGCTTATTGACAGTGGGGCCACCCACAACTTCATCATTTCCGAGCTGGCGTCTAAGTTGGCTCTTCCAATTTCCTCCACCGAGGCTTACAGGGTGCAAATGGGCACAGGTCAGGCAGTAAACGGAGGGGGCATTTGCCGAGCAGTACCTCTAGTCTTGCAAGAGCTGGAAATCGTGGACGATTTCCTTCCGTTTCCCCTCGGCAGTACAGATATTATCCTCGGTATACAATGGCTAGAGAGGTTGGGCAGCACCTATCACCACCGGAAGGATCACATCATGAAGCACAATGTCAATAGCAAATCGATCACCCTCCAAAGCGACCCTTCCTTACATAAGACTAGGGTGTCCCTCAAGTCTATGATGCGGCTCCTCCATGTACGACAAGGGGTTTGGGACAAGTTGTGTACTACGATGGATTCTGAGACCTCTGCACTACCCGCACCCATGGCAGGTCTCTTGCAACAATTTTACTCCGCCTTTGAGGTGCCCACAACATTGCTGCCCATTAGAAGCCATGATCATGCTATTCCTTCGCGAGATGGCGCATCCTCGATGAGCGTAAGGCCATACAGATATGCCCAAATTTAGAAAGATGAGATCAAGCACTTGGTTGGCAAGATGTTGGCAAACAGCTTTATACAACCAAGTACCAATCCTTTTTC
The DNA here is from genome assembly GCF_963169125.1 of Humulus lupulus. Lineage (NCBI taxonomy): Eukaryota > Viridiplantae > Streptophyta > Magnoliopsida > Rosales > Cannabaceae > Humulus > Humulus lupulus. The sequence goes on along the minus strand of NC_084801.1, from coordinate 37,385,803 downwards.
GAGCCTAGTGCTATTGGTCAAAAAGAAAGATGACAGTCGGCACTTTTGTGTTGACTATCGCGCTCTCAACTGGGAAACGGTGGCAGATAAGTTTCCATCCATGTCATAGATGAGCTCCTCAATGAGTTGCATGGGGCACTAGTGTTTTCGAAGCAGGATTTGAGGTCGGGTTATCACCAAATCATAGTTTCAAGCCTTATCTACATCGTTTTGTGTTGGTTTTCTTAATGACATACTGGTCTGTAGCCCCGACGAAGCTACACATGAAAAGCATCGTTCGACAGTGCTTCACACCTTGGCCACCCATCAGTTGTACACTAACCTGAAGAAATGTTGTTTTGCACAGCGCAAATTGGAGTGTTTGGGGCATATTATCTCGGGTGAGGGAGTGGCGGTGGACTCTTCCAAGATTCAAGCTATGATTGACTGGCTACTGCCCACTTCGATCAAGGAACTTCAGGGGTTCTTGCGGCTTATGGGTCACTATCGGAAATCTGTCGCCGGTTACGTGGCCATTGCTCGGCCCCTCACGAACCAGCTCTCAAGACGAACCACTTTGGGTGGACAGAGGCTTCCACTACCACATTCAATGCCCTTAAGTGACCATCATTCCCGTCCTAGCTCTTTCGGATTTCTCCAAGACGTTTGTAGTGGAAATCGATGCTTTGGGCTATGGGATTGGCACGGTTCTGATGCAAGATGGGAGGCCACTTGCATATTTCAGTCAAGTGTTGAAGCCACACGCCCAACTCAAGTTCATCTATGAAAAGGAATTGAAGGCCATCGTCCTAGCCATTCTTAAATGGCGGTCGTACTTGTTGGGTCAGAAATTTGTGGTGCCTACCGATCAGAAGAGTGTGAAGCTCCTGCTGGAACAACGCCTTGTGACTCCAAAAAACCAAAAGTGGTTGGTTAAGCTACTTAGTTATGACTTTGAGATACATTATTGACCTGGAGAGGGCAATCAGGCAGCTCATGTGCTGTCGCGAGTGGGGTCCATCGAGTGTTCTATGCTCACTTCGACCTCTTGGTTAGATTGGGATACTGTGGCCAATGAAGTTCGACAGGATACTTTCCTTTCACGTATTCTCGTCGACTTGGAAGTCGGCAAGGAAGTAGTGGGCTTTGCTGTTGAACATGGTCGCTTAGCGTATTATGGCAGGTTGGTCTTGGCTACGACATCTACCCTCATTCCTCATTTCTTGCGGGACTATCATTGTTCTTCGATTGGGGGTCACTCTAGGGAGTCATGGACTTACCAACGACTGTGTGGAGATGTGTTTTGGACGGGGATGAAACACATGGTGAGTGAGTTTGTGCGGCAATGCGAAGTGTGCCAACCCAATAAGCACATGGCTATGTCACCCGCGGGCCTCTTGCAACCTTTGGCGCTACTTGAGCAAGTGTGGTAGGATTTGACAATGGATTTTATAGAGGGGTTGCCTAAATCGAAGAACGTGGATACTATTTTTGTGGTGGTGGATCTGCTGAGTAAGTACAACCACTTTATTCCTCTCAAGCATCCCTTCAATGCTCAAATTGTGGCTGAAGCATTCCTTCAACATGTGGTCAAGTTGCATGGAGTACCTCGCTCCATTTCTGACCAAGACTGAGTTTTCCTTGGTCACTTTTGGTCAGAACTTTTTTGGCCACTTTTGGTCAGAACTTTTTTGCTTACAAGACACGGAGTTATGGGACAGCATAACCTCCGCAAACTGATGGTCAATCTGAGGTGGTCAACCATTTCCTTGAGACATATCTTTGTTGCTTTGCTTCTGACTGACCTCGAGTGTGGGCCAAATGTTTGGCTTGTGCAAAGTATTAGTACAAAACATCCTTCCATTTGTCCTTGGGATGCACCCCATTTAAGGTTTTGTATGGTCGAGACCCTCCTTTGGTTCGCCATTCGGCAGGGTCTACAACCATCTTAGGCATGGACCAATGGTGGGAAGAACAAGATGCCTTCCTTGATGATTTGAAAATGCACCTGCTGCGGGCCCAACAACAAATGAAGACCACCGCTGACTCTTCCCACCGCCATGTAGAATTCCAGGAAGGTGACCAAGTTTTTGTGAAACTCAGGCCATATCGTAAGAAAACATTGGCAGTCGCAAGAATGAGAAACTCGCAGCTCGCTACTATGGGCGTTTCAAGGTGTTGCGTCGTATTGGTGTCGTGGCCTATTGCTTGGATCTTCCCGCGTCTTCAGCTGTTCACCCCGTGTTCCATGTGTCTCAACTCTGAGCTGTTGTGGGCTCTGTTCATTCTTCTCCGACCTTGCCTCCCACTTTGACTGCTGATCTAGAATTAATTGTGGAACCCGCTGAAGTTTTGAACGCGCCTCGTAGTACCATAGGGTCTGGACAACACTTGGAGGAAATTATCAAATGGAAGAACTTGCCCCTTGTTTGAGGCTACTTGAGCTGATATAGTGTCTATGGGATGAGTGAGAGAGGTCTGCCTGAGCTAGTATTTGTTCATTGCATCTGGAGAGTCCCAAGCTCTCGAATCCAGTGGAATTTGTAACCCAAGACTATTTTCCCTAATTCAATGAACTCCCTACCTTCCAGTGCATCTTTACTATTGTGTGTACTGTTTTATTGGTTACTTACTCTTCCTCAGGTGATCGGGGCACATCACAGTCTTTCATTTCTTTCCAACCAGACAGCCAGTCCCTAACCACCATAACAATTTTTTAGCTTCAATTCCTCATGCAAGATGAACAATAAACTTCCCACAACTATTAGGCACACACCGTTGGCTATTGAAGGACTTAAAAAATCTTGACCATATGTCCATAGTAAAAGCACAATGGATAAAAATATGATTAGAATCTTCCTCACTATTCTTGCATAGAACACACTTTCCAGGTGAGAGTGAAACATAAGGCTTCCTCCTCTGAAGAGTGCCATGAACGCTTAGATGATCTAAGCAAAGTAGCCACCAAAACACCCGAACCTTTGAGGGCATCGGACTCTTCCATATCACTTAAGCCCATAAGAACCGATAATTAGGGACATCTCCTACAACCATTTTGAAAGTTGACTTACATGAAAACATCCAGTTGAATCACCCAACCAAACTCTTCTATCTTTCAAAACTAGGCAAAACATATGATGTTTCAGCCTATGAGTTAACTCGATACAATGGGGAACTTCTCTCTCACTAAGGTTGCATTTGAAGTTAAAATTCCAATCCACAAAATGGGAATGCAAGAGTTCCTCTTCGTCGAAAGACTAGCCAGACTAGGAAAATCAGTTCTAAAATTGTTATCCCACACCAAATTCCTTCCCAAAACTGAACCAACCTCCCGTTCCCAATTTTAAGCGTAACACGTCTGAGGCGTAACACATCTAAAGCGTAACACATGAGGCTTAAGCCTTATACAATAATAGTCATGCCTGTGTTTTACTAAAGTTTCATGGGCTTTTTTTTTCTAGTACTTTTTTTGCACTTTTTAAAACCTAATTTGAACACATTAAAAAGCCTGGTAAAATCTGAAGAAAAAAAAAGTAAAACCCTATCTTCCCTCTCTCATGGCAGCTCTCTTTCTCACTCACGGCAGCCCCTCTCATTCTTCTCTTCCTCCCCTCATCTCTCTCCCTCCTCTCATATTATTCACTCACATACTCTCTCTCCCTTTCCTCACCTCAAACACTCTTTCTCAGCCCCCATCTCTCAAGTGGCAGCCCCTCTCTTGTTTAGTTCTACTCTTCATGTTTAGAAGGTCTCCATTAATTAGGATTTTTCACTTGAACCTTTAATGAATTTAGTTTATGATTTTAAGATTTATAACTAGTAATTTCATGAATTTTATGCCTTTGTTATGGAATTATGTGTTGCTTGTTATGGATTTTATGATATCTTATGAAGTGTTTTTCTTATTGTTGAGGCTTACGTCTCGTGGAGCTATGGGAAGACACTTCTATTCCCAATTTAGCCTTTTAATACCTAGCTCAGCATGCTGCCAGCACAAATAATAGAGAAAAGGAAGAAAGACAGGTAGTAAGAAGAGTATGAAATCCAGGTATAATTATCTAGGGTCCTTACCGACTCCAAGAAGTACTCATTACTATGTTTTGCTACATATTCTAGACGAGATGCTTTGCAGATTGATATTTCTTGGGTGTGTTTTGCAAAAGAACCTATGTGAAAAAAGAAAAAAAAAAATCTTGTAGTCGAGGTACACCAAAAGCTAGTGGTCCATTAATCCACTTCGACTTCTAAAAATGTAGGGCCGTCCATAAGAATGTAATTGGGAAACAATATTCTACTAAAGGATGATTTTGCCAAACTCGATAAATGGGACAACCATACTATAAACACTTAAATTATGGTTCAAACAGAAAAGCAGTAATATGTATCCTGGCAGTTCAACAGGACACATAAAGCACTACAATATGGCATAAAAATCTTGTATCTCACATTGTATTCTCTCTCTCCGAAACAAAAACCCACCCAGAGCCCAGCCCACCCTACTACAAACTTCAGCAACATTAACAGATCTACATTTCAAAACTCAAATATATTTGGCATCCCTCAGAAGTGGCAGGAAAAATTAAGGTAGCCCTAAACTTGGTCAGACTTCCATTTAGGAAAGGTGGAAAATAATGCAAATACCTTCAAACATAAAAAAAAAATTGAAGGTAAGATTAAACTCACAGTTCCATGGTCCCTCCAACATTAGTATGTTTAAGGGCCTCATTATAGTCCTGTTCATGAAAGAATATAGTCCCAGCAATCAGTCTGAGGATAGGGTTGTTTCCAATAGCCGGATCTGCCAACCACTCCTTCAGACTTGAGATTGTAGATTCCTGCACAATTTGGTGCAATACAATTAACCATCATTACAATACCATTGCAATTTATTGGTTCTTCTACAACCTAAATGTATACAACACTTGAAGAAATAACAGATCTAATGAATTTAAATCAAATTCAGAAACCTTGCATTCTAAATTGAAATTTTTTACATATTATTACAAAGCACTAGTCACACAAATCAAGCACGAAACGTTACCAAAGGGAATGTAAAATAAAAACAAAGAAATCTCAGATCAGAGGCCCAAAATCAACCATTAGTATCCAATCAAAAATGGAAAAATTCAAGATCAAGCTGAGAGAGAAATTGAGGGAAAAAAACCTTGCTCTCGGGACTAGAGAGGTACATAGCAAGCAACTTCACAGCTTGGAGAGGCGTAGCCGCAGAGGAATCGATCTCAGTGATCACAAGCTGAGATAATCGCAAGAATCGAAATTCATCAAATTCCGGGAAAGATGATCAGATATTAAATCGAGTGCTATAGAAAGAATGAGAGAAAGAGATACCTGGTAGCTTCCGAGAGCGATGTAAGATCGGTAGACGAGGCAATCGCGCTCGATGGCATCTTCAGGGGAGAGATTGGGGAGGTCGCTGTTGTTTATGGCAGCCTGGTAAGCTCCCAAGTAGAAATGGTTTCTCAAATTGAACAAGTAGTCAGGCGTTGCTGCTGCTGCCGCCATTGCTGTTTCGAACTTTTTCTTTAGCTTTTGCAGTTACAGATCTCAAACCCAAACCAAACCAAAATGAACTCACCAACAGTGATGACGATGAATGAATAATAATAATAAAAAAAAATATAATTTCTCTTCTGTCAGTTTGGTTCTTCATCCTAACAGGGTCTCGGACTGGGCTGGATCCATTCTACGCTTGGATTCGGCCCAATTTTTGGCTCGTAGCCCATTACGCGCACACACCAAATTCATTTTGATTCTTATTATTGTGGAAATTAGATCCACAATTATTTGAAATGATTCACTTTAATTTATATTCACTATTTTTAATTTTTATTTTAGTACTCAAATTTTCAATTAATATACTCATTATACTCCTTCAATTACATTTTTTTTCCTCCTTAAACACGCTACAATTAGAATGCATTTCCAATTTAACTATAACATGACACATATAATACACATTACAACAACACTTAGAACTATGTGCTCAAATAAAAGTAATTTGGGAAGTCTCATCATAATAATGGGTAAAGTTCAACTAAATATATTTAGTGTATAATTTTAGTTAACTACTCCTAAAAAAAAGTAGTTTTCAACTTTTCCCATTCTTATTTGATTTTTGGGTGAGGAAATTACACGGAGGTTTTTCAAAAGTATACAAAAATATGGGATTTTAAACATTGCCTATTTTTTTTTAATGAAAATAGCATATTTTAAACTAAAATTTGGAATTATTTTCCATATTTTTGTATTTTGTTGATATAATATTATGTTCTTATTAGTAAAGTAGTTTTATTCTAGAAAGTGTTTGATGTGTTGTATTATGTCATATTGTATTATATTATAATAAATTATGTTTTATAACATATTTTTATATAATACTGTTGACGCGGCTTTTTGCCAATAGTGGACTAAGAAGTCTGAAATAGAGAATTAGGCTTTTTAGGTAAACCGTAAGTAAATCTTGCTCGATGATTTTTTACGTGGTTGAGTGAATCAAATTCACCTAGTCCATGAGTCTCTGATGTTACTTTGTGATCTCTGGAAAAATTGTTTAAGACAATTTTGGCTGAGTTTTTCATACAAAGTTTGATCCTAGATCCATCGTTTCCCCTTTATTTATAGGGGTATTGTTGGCGCGATTTTTTGTCAATAGGAGATTTAGAAATCTGAAACAAAAAGATTAGGCTTTTTGTAAACCGAATGTATTAGAAATAACAAAAGCAAGAACACGAAGCACTCACACGATCTTACATGGTTCGGTGGTTAAAATCTACCTAGTCTACGAGTCACTTTTATTGATCTGTTTTGGACTCTTGATGAAATTGTTTATGACAATTTCAGCAGAGTTTTGGCATACAGAATGTTGGGGGGTAGAGGTGTAAATATGGGCCGGGCTTTCTAGCACGGCACGAAACCAGCACGAGCTCGGGAGGCACGAGCATGACACAGCACGAAAAAATATGGGCTTGGGCCAAGCATAACACGAATTGAAAATTGGCACGGCACGTTACGACACGGCATAAGCTTGAGCACGGCACGACAAGCCCGAAGGCATGACACGAAAGCACGAACAAATTAGCCCGAAAGCACGACACGATAAAAACCCAATATTTTGACATTAATAATGATAATAAATTTTTATTTGTCAATTATCTATAAATTAAAATGATAATAAAAGTCTATTATTTTTCTCAATGTTTATAATTTTATAATTATATTAATTTATTTTAAGATTTGTGAGTTAAAAATTTTAGCATTTATTAGTAGGTATTCAAATTCTAATAATTATCTTTGATATAATTTTGTGTAAAGTATTGTTGAAAAGTATATAAAAATATCTCAAACTATAATTTAAATAAAGAAATGTATTTGGATTGGTTGTGAGTCCATTGATTGTTAATGAGGAGGTGGAGGGTTCAATTCCCCATCCTCACATTTTTTGGCAATAATAAAATGGGCCAAAAAGTGGGTCCGAATTTGGGCCCGACACGGCACGAGCACCGCACGACATGGGCCGAGCCTATGGGCCGTGCTGGGCTTACTCTTTCAAATATGGGTCGGCCCCGCCTGACACGAATTTAAATACGGGCCCGGCTCGACCCAACCCAAATTATTCGGAGGCACGAAAATGTGGGTCGTGCTGGGCCAGGCCGGCCCACATTTACAGCTTTATTGGGGGGTCCATTTTACAATCCATTCCCTCTATATTTATAGGGAAAATGGTGGATAGTATTGGGTAATTGTTCATTAATATGGTAACTGACAAATTTGGGTAACTTCTTGATTAGTGCTCAAAAATATCATTTTCTTAGTCTTAAAAGTGTAAAATTAATTAAGTTTTAATTAATATTTTCACGGATTTATTGTCATATATTTTATATTTGAAAATATTAATTTTAATTTAATTTGTGTTTAATTTTCAGGAAATAAAATATATTTTTGACACAAAGAAAAAGAAAGGAGAAAGAAAGAATTAAAATTGAAAAAAATGATGATAAAGTGGTATTTTTGAAGGAGAAATAGGCCCAAAAAGGAGCCCAAACCCAAGTTTCAGCTACTCCCTCTCGCTGCCACGTGTCAATCTGCCATTCGTCCACTCCAGCTTGACGCCAGCCGAGCCGAGCCGAGCCGAGCCGTTCCTCCATCTTACGACACGTGTCCCACCAGCAGCCTGACGAAGCTGCCGAGCCGCACGCCAGCCGAGCCGCCAGCTGCACCACAGCCCACCTGACGCGTTCTGCCACTCGTCAGTTTCTGTCCCCACGTGCCTGACACGGTCTGACGCACGTCCCATCAGTCTGCAGCCGCCAGCCACCTGATCCAACCGGAGCCTGCCACGTCAGTCCATGCTCCCCAGCACCCGACCACGACCAGTCCGTGTCTCCCATTTTCTTCAGCTTTTTAAGCCACTTTCCCACTATTTTATACACGGTTTTACACGATTTTGAGTCCTATTTACACTATAAATAGAGTACCAAATGGGGTAAAAATCACATCAGATTGTGCAAGGGAATAGAAGAGAGTATTGGAGAGAAAAACACTTAGTTTTCCATATTTTTCCTTTACATTTTTGTGAGTGAAAACAATGCCTATTTTAGGCTAAATTTTCTTGTGGAAAGGCTAGAGTGGAGTTCATGTGTTACATTATAATATATTGATTCTTTATTTTGTTCTTCATTTCTATATATTTGTTACAATTAAATTTATTTTCTTCTAATTTTTGTTCTAAATTTATTATTATCTTTTACATAAGTCTAGTCATGCTCTTCTTATGTAATTTAGATTTTTAATTTAATTTAGAATATTTGTTATATTATATGCTTTTTACTACATTCTGTCATTGGTATTTTGTCGCTCTAAAGTATATAATATGATATGTTTTTAAAATTAGAAGTTAGTATAATTTAATTAAAGAACATATTTTAAGGTGAGCTTTATTATATATATTTTCCAACTATAATTAATGGTGTAGAATTATAGTTGAGTATAATGAATCAATTTTATTAAAATATATATATGTTTGCATGAATGAAACTAATGCCTTCCATACTTTCTTTCTGATTCTAATCCCTCGATTTTATCCATTTAATGTTTATATTCTTTTTCAAATTCACATTTTTCCAAAGTTTATTATTTTTAATTTACTAATCTTTCTTTTAATTTTGTACTTTACCTCTCTGTGGATACGACATAGCCCGATAACTACTGCGACCGCTTAGGAATTTATTGGGCGATATCAATTTTTGGCGCCGTTGCCGGGGAGGTAATTCTACAATTAAAGGTTTGCCTAGTAAATTAATTTTTTTCTTTCAATATATAAAAAAAAAGTAGTGTAATTTTTAATTTCTCTTTTATTTTATTTTTCCTTAGTAGTTTTATTTATTTTATTTATTCATTTTTTTTAAATTTTAAGTTTAGAATTTTTATTTTAGATTTAGGTTTTTTACGAAAACAAAAGAGCATAAAATTTTAAATCATAAAATTTTTAAAAAAATCAAAAAATCAAACAAAGTATTGAGAACATTTGTGTAATTTTGGAAATTAGTAAAAACCAAACTTGTTCTGTCTTAGAAAAATTGGTTCTTAAATAAGGTATGTGTTAGCGTTACCCTCCAATCTTTTCTAAGAACCTCGGGGAGTTCTAGAAAAGCTCTTGGGCCTAAAGTGGTACATTGGCAGCCTTTCCAATTGGCCTGGGAACATTTTGGTGTATACTTATTACATTATTACACATTTGCGCTTATAATACTTACAAAATAAAAAATAAAAAAATATTTATGCCACGAAACAGAGACGCACTAGGGAGATTTGTGAGACAACAAGTAGAAACTTTAGAAAACTCTCCTAGTTCGTCGTTTTCTTCCATTCGTTCAAACACTCCTGATTCACCGAGACTTCCCGAACCACCCACGATGGCTCATCAAGATGAAGTCCAACCATGAACGCTACAGGAATATTTACATCCTACGCGTACAGCCACACCTTCGTGCATAATGTATCCCAACAATATGCCAAATTTCGATTTCAAACCCGGCATGATTAACCTCTTACCAACCTTCCATGGGTTGGAAAATGAGAGTCCGTACGTGCATATACGGGAATTCGAAGAGGTGGTGGCTACATTCAACAACCGAGCTGATGTCACCAACATTGTGAGATTGAAATTCTTTCCTTTCTCACTCAAAGACAAAGCAAAAAGCTGGTTGTATTCCTTAAGGCCTAGATCTATCAGAACATGGGACGAAATGACAAAAGCATTCTTTGCCAAATATTTCCCGCCCCATAAGACTAGCAGCCTTAAGAGACAAATCTCTACCTTCATCCAGAAAGACCATGAAACTTTCCATCAGGTTTGGGAGAGGTTTAGAGATTTGATAAATCAATGCCCACATCATGGATACGAAAGCTGGCGTTTGATCAGCTATTTCTATGACGGTCTCACAACCGGACAAAGACAATTCGTACAAATGATGTGCAATGGCGAATTCCTTCAAAAAGATCCCGATGAAGCTTTCGAGTACCTCGACGATCTTGCTGAAAAATCCTACACATGGAATGGACCGAGTCCTATGGACAAGCCACGATCAACTGGAATCTACCAATTGAAGGAAGATGACAACGTCAAAAGCCAAATTGAATCATTGAGACAACAATTCGAGGCTTTCAAATCTCAAGAAGGTAGAGGAATCCACATGGCTGCAAAGGTAGAGACACGAGATCCATGCTTCATCTGTGGAGGGACGGAACATCAACCGCAAGAGTGCCCAACTCTTAGTGAGTTAAGAGGAGGAAAAGAGGAACAATGCAATGCTTTAGGGGATTACAAGAAACCTTATAACCCTTTCTCAAACACTTACAATCCCGGTTGGCGCAACCATCCAAATTTCAGCTGGAAGGATTCGAACCAAGCATCTGGGAGCCAATGGAGGCCTGAGCAGCAACAACCACCAAAATCATACAACGCTCCTCAAAATGTCATGCAGTCAAGTAATTCTCTTGAGAGTACTTTGCAAATGCTTGCACAAACTCAAATAGCCTCAACTCAAGAGCTCAAAGCTTGTTTCACACAAATGGTAGAGGAAATGAAAGACATGAAAGTCCAAATGACAAAGCTAAACACTACTTTGGCAATTCAAGAGCATGGGAAACTTCCCGCTCAACCTCTAATCCATCAAAAAGGGCAACACATGGCACAAACCTCCTCCTCTACAAATACAAATTTCAAAGAGGTTAATGCCATCACTACTCGAAGTGGTCAAAGTACGGTTTCACCGTTAACTAAGACAACGAGTACGTCAATGCCCGCTCCAGATGATGATGTGCCAATAAGCATTCCAGTAAAGGCACCCTTTCCTCAAGCTTTGAAATCTACTGGAAAGGTACTGGAAAATCATGGTGAAATCCTAGACCTTTTAACACAAGTGAAGATCAACTTGCCATTGTTGCATGTGATCAAACAAGTGCCGGCTTATGCCAAGGTTATCAAGGATTTGTGCACCGTTAAAAGAAAGCATCATGTCAAGAAATCTGCATTCTTGGCAGAACAAGCTAGCGCGGTAATTGACTGCAAGACACCACCTAAGTACAAAGATCCTGGTAGTCCCACCATCTCATGCCAAATAGGGGAACAGGAATTTGGTCAAGCCCTTCTAGACTTAGGAGCAAGTGTAAATCTCATGCCGTATTCAATATACTTGCAATTAGGTCTAGGAGAACTCAAGCCCACATCTGTGGTGCTACAATTGGCTGATCGATCAGTTAAGAAACCTCGGGGAATAGTAGAAGACGTTCTGATTCAAATTGAAAAATTCTATTACCCTGTTGATTTTCTCATCTTGGACACTCAATCTGAAGTGAGTATAGAGTCCAAAATTCCCATCATTCTTGGTAAACCTTTCCTCGCAACAGCTAATGCACTCATTAACTGTAGGAATGGTCTCATGAAAATCTCTTTCGGGAACATGACTCTAGAAGTGAATGTTTTCCACATCGGAAAACAACCACCTGACAACGATGAGTGTTTCCAATCCTATCTGATTGATACACTTATTTCGGAAGAGGTCGAATCGAAATACACGTCTAATCATTTTAATCACCTCTTCCAAATTTCAGAAAGTTCTGAGCCCGATGAGTCTGCAATCAACCCTGAAATCGTCAAACACTCACAGGCTAAAAGAACCATGTTTTGGAATCCAATCTTTGAGGAACTCCCTCAAGATCGAGAAACACCAAAACCATCTATTGAACAAGCTCCTCAACCAAAGTTGGCCCAACTTCCTGACGGTCTTAAGCATGTTTTCCTGGGAGCTGACAACACTTTTCCTGTCATAATATCCTCCAAGATCACTGCTACACAAGAGCGCCAACTCATCAATGTGTTGCAAGAACAAAGAGATGCATTAGGATGGACGATAGCTGACATCAAAGGTATTAGTCCATTAATTTGCTCCCATCACATTCAATTGGAAGACGGGGCTATACCACGTCGTGACCCTCAAAGAAGATTGAACCCAATGATGAAGGAAGTAGTAAAGACTGAAGTCTTGAAACTTCTGGATTCTGGCATAATCTATCCTGTTGCTGATAGTAAATGGGTCAGCCCAACTCAGGTTGTTCCCAAGAAATCTGGGGTAACAGTGGTACCAAATGAAAAAGGGGAACTTGTTCCTACCAAGGTCACAACTGGGTGGCGCATGTGCATTGATTATAGAAAATTAAATGCAGCCACCCGCAAAGACCATTTTCCACTTCCATTCATTGATCAAATATTGGAACGTGTGGCAGGTCATCCTTTCTATAGCTTTCTCGATGGTTATTCAGGGTATTACCAAATCGAGATTGCCTTAGAAGATCAGGATAAGACCACATTTACTTGTCCTTTTGGTACTTTTGCCTTCCGGCGTATGCCATTTGGCCTTTGCAATGCTCCAGCCACTTTCCAGCGATGCATGATGAGCATATTTAGTGATATGATCGAGAAATGTATGGAAGTATTCATGGATGATTTGACAGTATTTGGAGATTCCTTTGAATCAAGCCTTCTCAATTTGGAGTCTGTGCTTAAACGTTGCAAAGAGAAAGGCTTGGTACTCAACTGGGAAAAATGTCATTTCATGGTGCCATCAGGCATAGTCTTGGGGCATGTCGTGTCGGAACGAGGAATTGAGGTTGGTCAATCAAAGATTGAACTCATATCAAAGCTGCCCACCCCCAAGACTGTTAAAGACATTCGTTCTTTTCTTGGGCATGCAGGATTCTATAAGAGGTTCATACAAAACTTTTCGACAATTGCTCGCCCTTTGTCAAACCTCCTAGCAAAAGATGTTGTGTTCAGTTGGACACCTGAGTGTGAGGAATCTTTCCGAACGCTCGTTGCAAAACTCACTTCCGCCCCTATCATTCAGCCACCAGATTGGAACTTACCGTTCGAAATCATGTGTGATGCTAGCAATTATGCTATAGGGGCTGTCTTAGGCCAAAGAAGGGAAGGGAAGCCCTTCGTTGTCTATTACGCAAGTAGAACTCTTAACAGTGCTCAAATGAACTATTCTACCACTGAAAAAGAGTTACTTGCTGTAGTGTTCGCACTTGACAAGTTTCGTTCCTACCTGATTGGTTCACCTATCACAGTCTTCACGGACCATTCCGCCTTAAAATACCTCCTTTCCAAAAAGGATGCTAAGCCGCGTTTAATTAGGTGGATCCTTCTGTTACAGGAATTTGATCTGACCATAAAAGACAAGAAAGGAGTTGAAAACGTGGTAGCGGACCACTTATCTCGTCTTGAATTTTCTGATTCCGCTGATGGCCCAGCCATTCGAGATGACTTCCCTGATGAACATCTCTTCGCAGTCACTAAGTTGCCATGGTACGCTCATATCGTCAATTACTTAGTGACTGGCGAACTTCCAACTGCATGGAGTGCACAAGATAAACGTAAATTTTTGGTCGAGGTTCGTAACTTTTATTGGGACGACCCATATCTTTTCAAGTATTGCCCCGACCAAATTATGAGACGTTGCATTCCAGATGATGAAATTTTTAGTGTTTTGAACTTTTGTCATAATGAAGCTTGTGGTGGTCATTTTTCTATGAAAAAGACTGCTGCAAAAATCTTACAGTGTGGTCTTTATTGGCCCACTTTGTTCAAAGACACTAACAATTTCTGTCGATCATGTGAAAGGTGTCAGAAATTAGGTGCCCTGTCCCGACGACATATGATGCCATTAAACCCAATACTTGTAATAGAAATATTCGATTGTTGGGGGATAGACTTTATGGGACCATTTCCACCTTCTTCTGGCTACCTTTACATTCTCCTCGCCATAGACTATGTCTCAAAATGGGTGGAGGCTGTGCCTTGTCGAAATAATGATAACACAACTGTTGTGAAATTCTTAAAAGAAAATGTGTTATCTAGGTTTGGCACACCTCGCGCTATCATAAGTGATCAAGGCACCCATTTTTGCAACTATTCTTTCGAGACCTTAATGCAAAAATATGGTGTAATTCACAAGGTTGCATTGCCTTATCACCCACAGACAAATGGCCAAGCTGAGTTAGCCAATCGAGAAATTAAGCAAATTTTAGAAAAGACGGTTAATCCTGACCGCAAAGATTGGTCCTCACGACTTCTCGATGCTCTCTGGGCATACCGCACTGCTTACAAAACTCAACTTGGTATGTCTCCTTATAGGCTAGTCTATGGTAAAGCCTGCCACCTTCCTGTTGAGCTGGAACACAAAGCTTATTGGGCAGTTAAATGCCTAAATTTTGATCTCAAGGCGGCAGGACTCAATCGTAAGCTTCAGTTGTCAGAAATTGAAGAATTAAGAAATGATGCTTACGACAACTCTAGGATCTACAAGGCTAAAATGAAAGCGATTCATGACAAGCAGATCCTAAGAAAAGAATTTGAGCCAAACCAACGAGTGCATCTTTATGACTCTCGTCTGCATATCCACCCTGGCAAGCTGAGATCAAGGTGGACTGGCCCATATGTTGTGAAATCTGTCTTTCCCAACGGTGCTGTTGAGGTCATAGACCCAACTGATGGGAGAGAATTCAAAGTAAATGGCCAGCGACTGAAACACTACATAGAGAGGGTGACCCAGCCTGAAGAAGTCACTCTCGTGGAACCGGTTTACCAAGTCTGAGTAGTGTTCCAAATTGTTTGTACATAGGTTTGTTTTCTGTTCATTTCCCTTTTGTCATTTTATTTTATTTATTATCATTTTGTGTTTTCAGTTTTTTATGTTTTAGAGAATCAATATTCGCTCTATCACTCGACGCTCGCTATCCAGGTGTTCTCTTTCCCTGCTCTTTTACATTTATTATCTTTTGAGACATTGAGGACACTGTCAGATTTTGGTTGGGGGTGGTGAGCATATTCATGCACGTTCATGTTGATTTTTGTCATATTAATATTTTCACGGTCAATTTTTTTTTTAAAATTACTTATTTATTTTTGCAAAATGTTACTTTTGAGTCAATTTTTGTTATCTGTATTACTAAGAGTTTCTCTAGAGTTACCTAATGCACATGCCAATTGTTGTGGTAAGATGGTTGTTAGCACATATTTGCTTAGAAATTTGCCATGTTTAAGTAATTCATTCTTTTGTGTGAGAAGTGAGACTTGAGAAAACAACTTTTAAATTTTTATTGATTCTTAGAAATTGTTATAATTATTTGGACAAGGTATTGTGGTATGAATGGATGATGTTTTAGGGATAATATTTTCTATAGACAAATCTTATTAGAGAGCCTTTTATTATGTTGTTCATGAAAAAAAAAAAAAAATAGAAAAAAAAGAAGAAAAAGAAGAAGAAGAAGAAAAAAAAAATAGAAAAAAAAAGGAGAAAGACACAAGAGCAATATATCTATCATTTTCAATTATGTTGTCTCTTGTGTCCAAAAAAAAAAAAAATGTGTTTATTAATTTCATGTTTTATTTTATGGCTCTTAGAATAAATGTAAAGATTGTCTATTTAACTTAAAATCCCGAAAAACTGGTTTTGTGGTACTCTTTATGGTGGTTGTCCAAATAGTTTATATCCTATCTTCGTTTCAATAATTATTTAAGAGTTTGTCCTAAATATATACCCATTTGATAAGTGCTTACTTCTTTTCCAACTCCATGAGTGAAACCCTTAAACTTTAAATATTTTCAATTACATGAGAGGTTAATGGAGTTGAGACTTTTACTTGGCATAATTTCGAAGGCTCTTATGTGCTATGGTTTGCGGTAAGAAGGTTTAAGTTTGGTGCACACACTCACAGCTCTAGATTTATTCGAAATAATTTTGATAACTTTTGTTGACTTGTTACTAACATTTTGTGTTAATACTTAAGTTCTTTTTATAATTTTTGACCGAAAATATATCATGTTGACATTTCTTATTTCGCTTAAATTGCTAGAGACTAGCAATAAGCTGGTTGGGGGTTGTGATTAGTGCTCAAAAATATCATTTTCTTAGTCTTAAAAGTGTAAAATTAATTAAGTTTTAATTAATATCACGGATTTATTGTCATATATTTTATATTTGAAAATATTAATTTTAATTTAATTTGTGTTTAATTTTCAGGAAATAAAATATATTTTTGACACAAAGAAAAAGAAAGGATAAAGAAAGAATTAAAATTGAAAAAAATGATGATAAAGTGGTATTTTTGAAGGAGAAATAGGCCCAAAAAGGAGCCCAAACCCAAGTTTCAGCTACTCCCTCTCGCTGCCACGTGTCAATCTGCCATTCGTCCACTCCAGCTTGACGCCAGCCGAGCCGAGCCGTTCCTCCATCTTACGACACGTGTCCCACCAGCAGCCTGACGAAGCTGCCGAGCCGCACGCCAGCCGAGCCGCACGCCAGCCGAGCCGCCACCTGACGCGTTCTGCCACTCGTCAGTTTCTGTCCCCACGTGCCTGACACGGTCTGACACACGTCCCATCAGTCTGCAGCCGCCAGCCACCTGATCCAACCGGAGCCTGCCACGTCAGTCCATGCTCCTCAGCACCCGACCACGACCAGTCCGTGTCTCCCAGTTTCTTCAGCTTTTTTAGCCACTTTCCCACTATTTTATACACGGTTTTACACGATTTTGAGTCCTATTTACACTATAAATAGAGTACCAAATGGGGTAAAAATCACATCAAATTGTGCAAGGGAATAGTAGAGAGTATTGGAGAGAAAAATACTTAGTTTTCCATATTTTTCTTTTACATTTTTGTGAGTGAAAACAATGCCTATTTTAGGCTAAATTTTCTTGTGGAAAGGCTAGAGTGGAGTTCATGTGTTACATTATATTTTTAATATATTGATTCTTTATTTTGTTCTTCATTTCTATATATTTGTTACAATTAAATTTATTTTCTTCTAATTTTTGTTCTAAGTTTATTATTATCTTTTACATAAATCTAGTCATGCTCTTCTTATGTAATTTAGATTTTTAATTTAATTTAGAATATTTGTTATATTATATGCTTTTTACTGCATTCTGTCATTGGTATTTTGTCGCTCTAAAGTATATAATATGATAGGTTTTTAAAATTAGAAGTTAGTATAATTTAATTAAAGAACATATTTTAAGGTGAGCTTTATTATATATATTTTCCAACTATAATTAATGGTGTAGAATTATAGTTGAGTATAATGAATCAATTTTATTAAAATATATATATGTTTGCATGAATGAAACTAATGCCTTCCATACTTTCTTTCTGATTCTAATCCCTCGATTTTATCCATTTAATGTTTATATTCTTTTTCAAATTCACATTTTTCCAAAGTTTATTATTTTTAATTTACTAATCTTTCTTTTAATTTTGTACTTTACCTCTCTGTGGATACGACATAGCCCAATAACTACTGCGACCGCTTAGGAATTTATTGGGCGATATCACTTCTCATTTACATAAACACATAATTGCCTATTAATTCTATATATGTTATATCAGGTAATAAATACATAATAAAGTATGGGTATTTATTAGGCGTTTAAGGAATCTCTGAGTCTTTTGGGATCATTCACTTTGCGTCGATCAGGCTTCCACAAGCTGAACACACTCCTCGAGTGGGACATTGTAAGACCAATGCGAACTGACGTGGGTCATGTTCGGAGCTTCACGAGGACGACCTAGTCGATATGTACCTCGAACTAAGTTGTTGGCGTAAGAGGCGATTTGTAGACTTGGGTTGTCACAGACTATCAAGTAAGCTCGAGATATTCACTCTGGATTTGAAGGAAAATACTTTATATGTATATTTTATCCATACGCTTGTCTGCCAGTTGTACCTCATGCTGAGTAATTCAGCTCGTATTTTGGGGGTACAACACTTGCCCCCCAAGCTCTTGCTCGTGTATGATGTCACTTCTGACAGGCACAGTAGGGGATTTTTAGCTTCTGTTATGAGAAAAGGTGCCCACCCATTCACTCGAGTATGGGACACGTGTCTGTCTGTCATAGGCGCATGTTCGGGTTTCACGTACTGTGATAGTTGTCTTGTCAACTTTTTTTCCGTCGTTTGGTTTATTAAATTCTGGCCCTCGGATCTTTTTCTGCTTTAATCGCGTGGCTTAGATTTGTGCCCGAAGTTTACATATTGATAAACGAGTTTTAGGCTCGTTTCTGGTCTAGTTTTTAGGAAATTTTTCATTAGTTTAGGGCTATTTTATTGTAGAATTATGCTTGTTTGTTCATGTTTCATATTTTTGATGCTAAGATGGTGAAAATAGTGAAATGAAGTGAAAGTTGAAGAAAATGGAGTTATTTTGGAGAAAATCGAGTCATTTGGGAGCAATAGGTCTGAGTACTGTTTCTGTGGATAGCGCTACAACGCTATCATAGTGGCGCTACAGCGCTAGAAAGGTGACCTTAAAGCTTTTGTTTCTGTCAATAGCGCTACAACGCTGCAAAACTAGCGCTACAACGCTAGTACATCAATTTTTGATGCAATTTGGCTATGTTAATGGCGCTACAGCGCTATCGACGCGGTTTTGAGATTTTTTTAGCCATTTTTAGAAGGGTGAAATGCTCTCTTCACTTTGGAGCATTAGAAAACTATTTAAGGAGCATTATTCTGCGAATTTAGCAAGCAGATTTAGTTTTTAAAACCCTAGATCTAGAAAAGATTGCTGTAATTAGATTTCTTTTTCTGGTTTATGACTTTCTAGATTTCTTCTTCATCTGAATTCTTTAGGTTAATTTCTATGAACAATTATTTGAATTTTATTTTCATTATGCTATCTATGAACTAAATCTTTTATCTAGCGATTAATGTAGTCACTTGAATTTCAATTTAATTTTACTATGATCTTCTATTGATCACTATTTACTTGATTTAATGGTTTTGATTCAAAATTCGAAAGATGAGAATTGAATATGCTATCATTATTGAAATTCTATTCTTAGTAATTACCAAATTAATTAAATCATGTGAATTAATTAAAATGCGGAATGGTAATTAACTGTTTACACAGATAGCAGTTCTGTCGGGACAGAATCTGAACTTGTCACAACAGAACTGAACACAACAAATAGATAGTGCAAAAAATAAAGAACACACTGAATTTTTACAAGGTTCAGAAACCCTTTCGGATAACCTAATCCTTGGGGTCACGCCCAGAGAATAAACCAATTAGTAAAGAAACAATGTGTACAAAGGCATTGACTTAAACAATGTAAAACTTCCTCTTAAACTATTGCCGCAATCTTGTTATACTCTTCTCTACGAATCTGATTTGATTAAACGCTGATTCTCTTGAACTCCCTTCAAAGAATAGCGAGCGCACACTTCCTCCCGAAGTGAGACTTAGATAGAATCCTCTCCCGAAGATCCTTATGAACACGTTCACAATAGACACTATCTGTTTATAATGGACTACATAGATATCCACAAGTACACTCAGCACTCTCACAAAGATTAAGGTGAACAAACTTAATCTCTACAAATAAAGACACTCTTCAAAATAACATAATGTTTACAAATATTCAAAATGGAAGAGGTGATCATTCCAAAGGCCTTGGCAAGGTATTTATAGGCAGGGAAATTGTCCAAGGCCATCATTTTCTGGTATCTTTGAAATCAATTTGCGAATTCCTTTGATTTAGGAAATCAGCCAGCCAGATGGATTCTGTGTCGACAGAAAAGGAAACTGATGAGTCAGCAACGTAATCAGTTTTATCTGGCAGAACGAACATGGTCATTTCTTTTGACCATGTTCATTTTCGACACCTTCTTTATTTCCATAATAGACATAATCCCATATAATCCCTGAAAATAATCTCAAGATATTTGCACAATATATTTTTACCAAAAATTGATTATTTGTGATAAATAAGGCAACAAATATATTCACACTTAAAGATATTTTCACATTACAAAATCAGCTGAAAATATTGATCATTAATCTGAAAATCAATATGGAGATATGCTACTGATTTTCCTTAATAACTTTAAAATATTTTGTCTAAAATAAAGTTAGCCAATAAAGGACTTTACAATTATATAGACATAGGTTGCATATTGGACGAAAGTATATGTATGACTTGTGTAGTAATTGGGTTTCCATGCTTAATGCCTTCTATATGTTTAAGTTTATCACAGAAATGTAGAAAACCTGCATATAGACTGAGATCTTATATCTTGAAAAAGAATAGGAATCAATTAAGTTAACCTACTATTAGAATAGGAGGAAGAGATTTATAATTGATTAGTCAAATTAATAGAATAAAAAGTTGTTGAAATTAATTCCTAGGCTTTTATTATTGATTATTAATTCATTGATTAATTATTTTGTTTATAGTTATTTAAATTGTGTTCATAGTTTAGAATTATTCATCTTTATTTTAATCACCAAATAGAAAGTGCAAAATGATTATTGGTAATTGGTTAATAGTCTCTGTGGGACGATCTCTATTCTTACAGACTTTATTACTTGACACGACTACGTATACTTGCGTACAAATTTTACAGATCACATATAAATAGAAGAGCGGAATCTGAGCATAACCACCTTTGCATCTGAAACTTTCCTTTTGTCATTCTTCTTCTCAAACACATTCAAACTTTCTGAAATCCCTTGCTTCCTAGAGATCCCAGGTCCTCGTGCTCAGATTTTTCAAGCACTTTCTGCTCTTATTTGACTAATCAATCAAGAAACCAATTTGTAAGTATGCTCATTCCTAGTTTAAATTTCATTTTCTCATTTTTCAACAAGTTTTATGAAATTTTCCAGTACTTTGCCTTACTTTGGTTTTGTATGAGTTTAGTGTAGGATTTTGTTAGGCCAAAAATAATAGCACTAGATCCGATTAGAAATAATGCACAAAAAATGGGTGATTTTCTGGGTTTAAAGGATGAAATTTTGAATTTCTGGGTTTGAAGATTCAAGGTTCATTTTTGGGTAACTTAAGGGTTACGGTATTGGGGCGGTTTTGGATTATACCACCTTTCGAAACCACTATGTCTGACATGCGAAGCCTGAAATTTTAACACCTTCCCGAGATATAGGCGCGTGAAGTAGAGATGCGCGTGAGAACACGCTCTGGGACACCACGCCCGTTCTTGACTCATAAGATGTCTTAGGCCGAGTAATGAAGCCTTAGAACTTTAGGTCTCCATTTATTCTACTATTAGAGTTAGCTTATATTCCCAAGTCGCCTCTAATGGATCATTTTGTAATCAAGCAAACTAAAATCTTTATCATGACCCCTAAGAAAAAGACTGTGACCAGTTCCTCTTCTCGAGATAAGAGAAGCAGGTCGCCCTGGAGACCCTCATTCCTCACTTCGACCCAGTGGTGGAGAGGGAGGCCGAGGTAAGACCTGATATCTTTTATGAGGGCGAGTTAATCGTGTCTAGAATAATAACTCTGGACAAGGTCAACAAGATTATACTGAGTCATGGGATAGAGATGACCCCCGAGTTTTATGCCCAACCTCCCTTGGAAGGCGAACGGAGTTGCGCCCTGTTGGAAGATGACTTCGGGGCCCAGAGTGATGAGCACCTGAAAGCAGGTGCCTTCCTCTCGCTAGACTAGTACTTCGTAGATTTCCTGAACTACCTCAATCTCGCTCCATTCTAGCTCTCCCCGAATTCATATCGCCTTATTGCGGGGTTAAAATATTTATTCCTCAAGAACGAGTGGGAGGTCCCCACTCTAGAGGACATTATGTATTTCTTCTGTCTGAAAGTCAACCCAGACATTAAAACTCGAGGTGACTGTTTCTACTACCTCACCCGGTTTCCTAAATTTGCCAATGTCATCAACCTCCCCAACCACTCAATAGGGGTGTACATGGTTTGGTTTGGTGCGATTTAGAAGAATTTTGAAACCAAACCGCTCATGTGGTTTTTTCAAAATGAAAAACCAAACCAAACCATTAAAATTAAAAAACCAAACCTAACCAAACCATAAATAAACAGTTTGGTGCGGTCTGGTTTGGTTTTAACCATATAACTAAATTATTAAAATTTTAAACTTTTTCATTATAAAATAATTAACTAAATAATTGTATTTAAATAATAATAATAATTTTAGCTTTTTTTTTTAAGACCATAAAAGTCTTCAAGAAGCTTATTTTCATTGTTGTTGTAAGTGTAAGTATTTTGAATCATTTTGTAGAAGTGGGAAAAATAAATGTTTACTTTCTAAATAATGTGGGACTTTACATTTCTCTTTTTTTAGATTTGGAAACTTGTGCATGTATTAAATACTACTAAAAACATATCCTAAACAATTAAATTGTTTGGCTTGGATGATTTGGTAGATTTTATATTAACTTAAGTGTAGGGGTTCAAATCTTTGAACCATCATTTCTA
Organism: Humulus lupulus; assembly: GCF_963169125.1. Classification (NCBI taxonomy): domain Eukaryota; kingdom Viridiplantae; phylum Streptophyta; class Magnoliopsida; order Rosales; family Cannabaceae; genus Humulus; species Humulus lupulus. The sequence goes on along the minus strand of NC_084801.1, from coordinate 37,362,986 downwards.
AAAACTATTTTTTTAGAAAAAATCATGGTCTGGTCTGGTTTAATTGGTTTTAAAAATTTATAAATCGTGACCAAACCATTAAAGTTGAGTGGTCCGGTTAAAACCGAACCATCGAAAACGATTTCACCAGTTACGGTTTTTGGCGGTTTGGTTCCAAACCACGGTTTGCGGTTTATATGAACACCCCTACCACCCAAATAACTATAAAGACCAATTCTATATGTCAAACGGGTTCAAGAACTGCACTCACCAATAATTCAACCGTCCTCGTAAGTTTCTCGGCTTTTTGAACTCTTTACTTGACTCATTTATCTTAACCAAGTTAAAACTTATTATGATCGAGTTGTTACCTTGTGCAGCTATATACAAGAGAATGAAGTGGTCGGAGACCCTCAGAATCAATACCGGACTCTGGCCAGTGGTCCTGCCAAGGAGAAAGAGTTCAAGATGGTGGTGAATGACGCCACCATGTTGGCTTGTAAGCTGATCAGAAAGGATTAGACACTGGGTATTAAGCCCTGAGTTCTCTCCTGGAGCTCCCTCCTCCCCAGGAGCTCCCCTCAATTGCTGAGGAGGTTGAGGAAGAAGAAGAAGTCGCACCTTTGGTGCGTAAGAGAAAATTTTCTGATGATAGACAAGATTCTGGTCAATGTCGTGCTGAATCGGGGGCAGCAGCCGGCACCTCCAGCCAAGGTAATCCATATAGAGAAATAAATCAGGCTACTGCTAGTTTTAGGCTAGTACAATTCAATCCGAGGCAGCTCGTGAGCCGACATCCAGTTGATCCGGACCTGGATTTGACCCTCCTCTAGTGTGTTGACCAGCTGGTCTTACATCGTGATTATGGTTACCTCAAAAGTATTGTAATGGTAGATAATATCTTGCATTTTAGGTCCACTATTTTTCAACAATACAGTACAAACACTTTTTCATGTCATTTCCTGTGTCATGATACATTTACTTCGGGTATTAGGGAGGTCGAGCAAGAGTCTAGTCCGGATGAAGAGCCCAAACCTCGTAGGTCCCATAATGTAGTAACGCTAGAATCTTTCCCTTCTCTGATAATAAAAGAGTTAGAGGTTTTACCCAGCCCGGTTCATAACTAGAAACTGATCATAGTAGTTATTGGATTAGCTTATACATGATCTTTATTTATTTTCATGTATATCTAATATTAAAAAAATTAATACGAGATAGCCTAAAACATGTTTCTAAAATTGAATTCAAAGAGAAACAAAAAATAGAATACTTACAGTATACGCAGCGGAATTAAAGAGTCCTTCCTTCAGTTTCTCTAACTCTTGTATCCTCTCTGTCGCAGAGTATTATCAAGAAACTGAACCGATCTTCTATTTTCTTCATGATCTTCCAATGTACCCTTAGAACCACCTAGACTAGTGTGGGCAATTCTCAACACATGAGATAGATATAGAGAGAAGAAGAGAAAATAACAAAGAGGCTTAGAAAAGGACTTGTGTTTAGAGAGAATCTAAAACTATCAGAAAATCTGACTTGAGACTTATCAAACTTCTTGTTTTGACTTCTCTATAAGCACTCCTTTTATAGACTCAATTAGGCCATTTAATTTAATTAAAAAATCAATAAAATAATAGCTATTTTGAAGCCCTAGGTCGAAATTATCATGGGCTATAGGCCCGTGAAATTTCCCATTTGATTATAAGCCCATTGGACTTAAAATCAAGACCTATATTATTTTCTATTGATTTAATTAATTAAATAATTATTTAAATCCTTTATCAAATTAATTATTTATAATTTGAACCTTGATTTAAACTTATTTATTAATTTAGATACCAATTTATCTTAATTAATAAATCTGCCATAATTTCTCTTTTCTTCTCAAAATTACACAACTCTCTGAAACTATCCAAAATTGACCTGGTCAACTTTGATAATTCTAATTGATGATTAAATCAATTAATTGAGACTATCTAGATGATTTTATCCAAGGTACAATGGGGACCATGGGCCTATGAAATCAAGCTCCAATAAGTTATCATAAATCTAACAAATAAATTTACTAACTTATTAATTCCTCGTGACTTCACTATAGACTTGGAATTGCACTCTTGAATTCATAGAACGCTCTACAACAAATATAGATACACTATTAATTATCCATTGTTACAACCATAATTGTCACTCAATCTTCTATAGATGGTCTACAATGAGATAGGACTAAAATACCGTTTTACCCCTCATTGTATTTTATCCTTAAAACACTTAGTTCCTTGTAAATGATATTTCAGTAAACTAATTTAATTACTGAAATGAGATCTCTATCATTTAACACCTTGAACCAAACTAAAAGGAAACCATCATTTCACTTCTTCATCAGAAGCTATAGATGTTCATATCTATGATTAACACTCCCACTCAATTATACTACCGAGTTCCCAAGATGTAAGTATGGGCTAGTCCGTAGGGTAAGCTGGTAACGAACAAGTCAAAGAACTCAAATAATACAATCAGTTAGAATACTAACCACTCAGAATTGAGATTGAATTGACCTATGGTCAACTATATGATATGACTAGAATAGATAATAACGGTATGTTTACTTATCTTATCAACTATCAATATCGGTCCTGTCCGATGTAACAAATACATCCGATCTTATCTACTTTGCTAGTGTTCTGGAAAGAACATAACATTGTAATGTGTAAGTAGATCATATCGTAGATTGGCAAGTCAGTGTAAATCCGGTGCACTGACTAATCTTATGACTAACTTATTTTGAACATATAATCATATTTATATTCCACTGTGATTACGTAACTATAAATAAGATTAGTTATATGCTCGGGATTTAATAGAAGTTTATATTAAACAAATAATCATGAAAATAAAACATGTGAGCAAAGTGATTGACCAAGTCAAAAAATGATTTCTATTCTTTTATTGATAATAAAATGAGATTACAAAGAATTTGAGTTTTAATTAGGGCATAAAACCCCAACATTAGTCTCATCCTCTAGTTCGGAGGGTAAGGTTCTTGTTTTGTTACTCTTTGCTTTGTGTTATCTTGACTAACATTTCTTGCTCACTCTTTTGCAAATAAAGACATGAATCTAAATGAAGCCCTCAAAACCGGACCAAACATAAAGATGCAGAGGGTTTTGAAGAAAACCACTCCTAGAGCTAGAGTTGCCACCGAGTCTCCCGCAAAAGACAAGGGTGCCAGCTCCACCCAGAAGCAACAGTAGCCTTAGCCCACTGTAGTCATGACCCTATTAGCTCCTCCACCAGCTTCTCGCGACCCCACTTCTGTCTCGCGGGTTTCCCAAACCGAAGCCCCGACAATCATTATCCCAGTTCCCCTCCTCGAGATGGAGAAATATCCAGAGCCTCTGCGCGGTTCATATCAGGAAATCGTGATCCATATGATAAAGTATGCGAGTGTGTTGTGTTCAGCGTCAAAGAGTTGCAGGCTATTGAGTCACGACCATCAACGACCATCCTCGAATCTGGGTTGAGGATGACTTTGACTGTAAGTACTATACTTATCTTCTTCTTCCAGTCCCATGCCTTCAGATACTGACCCCTCTTTATTCTTTGTTTGCAGTCTTGCACGGCTTAGATCCGTGGCATCGCTCAGGTCTGAGAAGAGGTTGATGAGGCCAGGACTGCCTTGGGAGAGGCGTGGGTTTCCTTGGATGAAGCCAATGCCACGAGGGCCACCCTAGACAAGGCCAACAATGCCCTGAAGACCCCCCCAGGTGAATGAGAAAATTTCCAAAGCACAAGCCTTGGAGATAGTTTGACAACAGGACCAACTTCAGCTCAAGGTTAACAATTTTAAGCACAAGCTTGGGGAGGTCAATAGTCTCAAGTAGAGGCTTGTGGAGGTCGAGGCCAAGGCCAAGGAGGACGTTGTTGAAGTAGATAACTCTTTAGAAGAAATGTTTTATTGGGTCTAGGCGTATAACCAAGAAGGGGATTTCTTATTCCTGGACGCGAAACTTTGGGGGCGCTGTTGGGGTTTTGTGCCCTAATTAAAACCAAATTTCTTTGTAATCTCATTTTATTATCAATAAAAGAATAGAAATCATTTTTTGACTTGGTCAATCACTTTGCTCACATATTTTATTTTCATCATTATTTGTTTAATATAAACTTCTATTATATCCCGAGCATATAGCTAATCATATTTATAGTGACGTAATCACAGTGGAATATAAACATATAAGTTAGTCCTAAGACTAGTCAGCGCATAGGATTTACACTGACTTGCCAATCTACGATATGATCTACTTACACATTGTAGTGTTATGTTCTTTCCAAAACACTAGCAAAGTAGATAAGATTAGATGTATTTGTTATATTGGACTGGACCGCTATTGACAGTTGATAGGATAAGTAAACATACCGTTATTATCTATTCTAGTCATATCATATAGTTTACCATAGGTCAATTCAATCTCAATTATGAGTGGTTAGTATTCTAACTAATTGTATTATTTGAGTTCTTTAACTTGTTCGTTACTAGCTTAACCTATGGACTAGCCCATACTTACATCTTGGGAACTCGGTAGTATAATTGACTGGGAGTATTAATCATAGATATGAACATCTATAGCGTCTGATGAAGAAGTGAAATGATGGTTTCCTTTTAGTTTGGTTCAATGTGTTAAATGATAGAGATCTCATTTCATTAATTAATATTAGTTTACTGAAATATCATTTACAAGGAACTAAGTGTTTTAAGGATAAAATACAATGAGGGGTAAAACGGTATTTTAGTCACATCTCATTGTAAACCGTCTATAGAGGATTGAGTGACAATTATGATTATAACAATGGATAATTAATAGCGTATCTATATTTGTTATAGAGAGTTCTATGAATTCAAGAGTAAAATTCCAAGTCTTTAGTGGTGTCACGAGGAATTAATAAGTTAATAAATTTATTTGTTAGATTTATGATAACTTATTGGAGCTTGATTATATAGGCCCATGGTCCCCACTATATCTTGGATAAATCATCTAGATAGTCTCTATTAATTGATTTAATTATCAATTATAATTATCAAAGTTGACCAGGTCAATTTTGGATAGTTTCACAAAGTCATACAATTTAGAGAAGAAAAGAGAAATTATGACAGATTTATTAATTAAGATAAATTGGTATCTAAATTAATAAATAAGTTTAAATCAAGGTCAAATTATAAATAATTAATTTGATAAATGATTTAAATAATTATTTAATTAATTAAATCAATAGAAAATAATACATGTCTTGATTTTAAGTCCAACGGGCTTATAATTAAATGAGAAATTTCACGGGCCTAAAGCCCATGATAATTTCGACCTAAGGCTGTTAATTGACTATTATTTTATTGATTTTTTTAATTAAATAAATGACCTAATTGAGTCTATAAAATGAGTGCTAAGAAAGAGTTGAAATCACAAGTTGAAACACAAGTTTTTGACAGGTTTTAGATTATCTCTAAACATAAGTCATTTTCTAAGCCTTATTTCTATTTTCTCTTCTTCTCTCTGTATCTATCTCATGTGTTGAGAATTTTCCACCCTAGTCTAGGTGATTCTATGGATACTTTGGAAGGCTGTGAAGAAAATTGAAGATCGGTTCAGTTTCTTGGTAATACTCTACGACAGAAAGGATACAAGGGTTAGAGAAACTGAAGGAATGACTCATTCATTCCGCTACATATAATGTAAGTATTCATATCATTATTTCTCTTTGAATTCAATTTTAGAAACATGTTCTAGGTTGTCTCATTTTAATTTGTTTAATATTAGATCTACATGAAAATAAATAAAGATCTTGTACAAGTTTCCTAACAACTGGCCTCAGGGCCTTCGGTAATCTTTATTTTCATGCATGAATATGTTAAAAATTTAATTATTTGATGTGTTTGAATAATTGGATGGATTTCATGATTTTATGAAGCATATTGAATTTTATGTGATTATTAGCAATTTTAGGTTATTTGTTGTGTTTTCTATGCCATTAATTTTTATATATGCGTTATTTTGTGTAAAACATGGTAAAAATTAATTAGAAAACGTTTTTGGTTTGAAAAATTGCTCAAAAAAAAATTCCAGAAAATTTTTCCTCTGGCTGCCAGTCGCGTGCGCGCACATGTGCGCATCACTTGGCAGCCCGTGCAACCATCCCTTGGCGTCGCACCCTCACGCGCACGCGTTGCTCGGGTGCAGCAGCACCGGATGCGTGCATCCTTCAGCAGACACCCTAGGTGTCACTCGGTAGCCACCTGCTATGCACGCGCGCGCGTCACCACCCAGCAGCTAGGTGTTTCAGGTACTGTTCATCAAATTTTATTTTTATTTTTTTTAAATTAAAGAAAATAAAATTGTGAATTTGATTATTTATAACAAAGCCAAAAATACCATATTTATTTGATCATTTAAATATGTTTTTTAAAATAAGATATTTTTGTTGGTTGAGATTTAAATAATTAGATATTTTCTACAAAGATTCAAATTCAAATTTAAAAATAGATTAACAACTTAATTTCAAATATTTTAATATATTAAAATATTAGAATTAAGATATCTGATATTTAAGATATTTTCTTTTAAATACTTGATATTTTTATTAAATCTTTATTTGAAAATATAAATATTTGTTTATTCTATAGTTTTTAATATTTAAATTATTTGAAATTTGTTAGTTAGATATTTTTATGGATATTTGAATTTGTTTAACTGTTTTGAGATATTTTTGGGTTGTTATAACTAATATTATATATATCTTTTTAATGGTTAAAATATTAGTTTATTGTTGTAACAACACAAGATATTTTTGAAAAACAGTTAAGATATTGATTTTAAAATTTAAAATTGGTTAAATTTTGAAAAATATAAAAAAAAATTCAACCAATTAATAAAATATTTTTTAATAAATGGGATTTAAATTAACTTTGTTTAATTGTTGATCAATCTTATTTAAATTAAATTAATATTTTTCAAATTAATCTAAACCAAGTTGATTGTTGATAAATGAAATTTAAATTAACTATTGTTAATTGTTGATAAATTTCATTTAAATTGACTTATTTTTGTAAAAATTTAATTAATTCAAAATTTTGATAAATTCTAGAAAATTAATTATTATATTTTTTGCAAATGAAATAAATTGTGGTATTTTTTGCATAAATTCATAGAATTGCTCATATAGTAACATGATTAGACCCATCCAATTATAACATGTCTGTTTGCACTATATGTGGTATTTTTGCAATTGGGCTTAGATGCATATAGTGACCTATATGTTTGTTAGATATATGGATTTTGCCAAATAAAATATTCATAAAATGATAGGTTTTATTTGGGCCCTTTAGAAAATGTAAAGTTTAAATTTCTCTCTTGTGGGTGATTCCACTTGTGAATGCCCATTTGTTTTGCATGACTATAGTGGGTCTAATCAATTAATAACAACTAATAAAACGAAGGTTTAAATTCCTGTTTTTGGACCTTGTATGGAAGTTTAGGGGCCTTAGTAGTGGGAATGACATACTGGACCCAGCCCTCCTCCATATAAGTCAAATTGTTAAGGCCCATTTACCTGAGTTTGACTTAATTGTATAGATTCATTATATTAGTTAAACCTAAATATTGATTAGCAACAAATTAATTCTAAATTAATTGAATTTGTTTCAATGTGACACTTTAGAATTAATAGGAAATTATAGGACTTTGGTTTTAAAAATTCTAATATTACAATTTTTTGGAGAACCAGTCATTAATTTTCAAAAAATAATAAAAATATTATTTTTAATTTTATAATGAGCTTGTTTTAAGAATTATATTTGATCTCCACCATTGGTTTAACAAAGTCAATAACTTAATGGGGCCTCGAGACGCTTTGATTCGTCCCCCTACGGAAGGTGTTCATTAGTTATTTTGACAAGGTTAAATTTCGAAAGATAGATAATTATAGGTCAAATTCTACTAGACTCACCCCTACGGTGACTACTAGGACTAAATATATGATTATCGAAACCATGGGTCTAGCTCATAAAAGAAGAGATTTTGTTTTCTTATTTTGATCGAATAGTAGGTTGTTAATAATGGTGTCCATTATTAAATAAGTTTACAACTTTATTTAACTAGTGGTATTTTTGACTCTCGCCAACCAGGACAAGGATATCATAGATTGGTTAAAAACCTACAGAAATAGAGATATGATTATTTTGGTATTTTTTCTCAAATCTTACATATTTTGATATATGTTGTGTTATTTCTTGAAATTTGTGTGAATATGAGTTTTATTGAGCAAAGTGATTGATTTCTATTTTATTGATAATAAGTAGTTTTTAAGTATGGCTGTGTCTACTCCCATCATTTCGATGGAGAAATTCACTGGAGAGAAACTTCCTTAAATGGAAGCAAAACATCAACATTGTGTTGATTGGTGACAACTCTGAATTCGTCATGACTAAGGAATCCCCAGAACAAGCACCGTCTCCGCATGTTCTTGATGGCACCGTAAATGCTTGGATATCATCGTCTCCGCATGTTCGTGATGGCACCGTCAATGCTCGAATGACACCGTGTCCGCACGTTCATGATCAATTCAACTATGGTCTGACGCAGCTCATGAACGAGCTTAAGATTTTTGAGCCTATCATTGGTGGACCTAGTAAAGGAGGAGAAAATAAGACTACTATTGTTGCTACTGATCCTGCTAAGGCTGAAGCTAACCAAGCTTCGTCTTCGAAAGCTGGAAACAAGAGGAAAGGTGGACAAAACAACAACCCCAAGCCTGCAACGACTGCAAAGACGAGTGCACAACCAAATGCACAAAGGCCTAAAGGGAAGAATAAGAAAAACAAGAAAGGTACAAGTAAGTGTTTTCACTGCAAAGAGAAGGGGCATTGGAAACAAGATTGCCCTAAGTTTCTAGCAGCTAAAAACAAAGGTAATGATTATAGTTCATTTATCTTGGAAACATGTGTTTTATAGAATGGTAAATTCATTTGGATTATTGATTCTGGATCAACTAATCATGTTTGTAACTATTTACAGCTTCTTGAATCGTGGGAGGAAGTGGACAAAGGCGACTTAAAGCTTAGAGTTGGGAACAGAGCGTTCGTTGCGGTCCAAGCTAGAGGAAGAGCTCGTCTGAAGTTCGGAAATAAATTTTTAATTTTAAATGATGTATTTTTTATTCCGATTTTTAGTAGAAATTTAATTTCAGTTTCCATGTTGCAATTAAAACAATTTGTTTTGACTTTAACAAGTTCTAATATATCTATGTCCTTCAATGGATCACAATTGTGTATTGTATGTTTGGAAAATGGGCTTTATATTCTGCGACCTAACGAACACCTCACTCTTAACAATGATTTAGTCAAAGTAGCTAAACCTAGGACCAATAAACGTTAAAAGATCGATAACGATAATATGATGTATTTATGGCACTTGAGACTAGGTCACATTGGCTATGATAGGATTCAAAGACTTACAAAGGATGGGCCTTTGAGGGAACTCACCTTAGGTGAATTACCTGTCTGTGAATCTTGTCTAGAAGGCAAACTGACCAAGCATCCATTCCCTGCAAAGGGTGATAGGGCCAAAGAACCACTTGGACTTTGAATTCAGATGTTTGTGGACCTTTGAATGTACAAGCCATGGGTGGTTTTGAGTATTTCGTCACTTTCATTGATGATTACTCTAGATACTCATGTCTTTACCTAATGCATAGGAAATCAGAAACATTTTCAAAGTTTCAAGAATTCCTAGCAATGGCTCAGAACCAATTAGGAAAAACGTTAAAGTTCTTGGGATCTGATAGGGGTGGAGAATATTTGGATATGTAGTTCCAAAATCATTTAACTGAACTTGAGATTTTATCACAACTTATTGCCCTAGATACTCCGCAACAAAATGGTGTAGCAGAACGCCAGAACAGAACTTTATTGGAAATGGTTAGAAGCTTGCTTAGTTACTCAACTCTACCAACTTCATTCTAGGGACATGCAATTGAAACCACGAATGACATTCTCAATGTCGTACCGTCTAAATCAATCCCCAAAACACCTTTAGAACGCTGGAATGGACGTGAACCTAGTTCACTCCATTATAGAATCTGGGGGTGTCCCGCCCACATCCTGAGGAAAAAGGAAGGAAAGCTAGAACCGCGAACTGAAGTTTGCATGTTTGTTGGCTATCCTAAAGGTACTCGGGGTGGACTTTTCTATAGTCATTCAGAAAAAAAAGTGTTTACTTCTACAAATGCTACTTTTTTGGAAAATGACTATGTCCAAAACTTCAAACCACGCAACAAAGTAGTTTTAGAGGGGATGGTTAAAGAGTTGACTCCAACCAATGTTCCATCGTCATCAATGTGAATTGATGATGAAACTCCCACTCTTCATGTCCAACTGACGCAAGTCGATTTAAATGAAGATAGTACCACTGTTCCTGAGCAAATAGTCACGGAGCCTCGTCGTAGTGGGAGGGTTTTAAGGAACCCAGTTCGCTATGGTTTGGATGGTGAAACCAATATGGTTGTTGGTGACACTAGTGATGATGATTCGTTGTCTTTCAAACAGGCAATGGCTAGCCCTGAAAAGGAATTATGGCTCGAAGCCATGAAACAGGAAATGGATTCCATGTACTCAAATTCCGTCTGAGATCTTGTGGAAGCACCTAGTGACTTTAGGGCCATTGGGTGCAAGTGGATCTACAAGAAGAAACGAGGTGTTGATGGAAATATCGAGACTTATAAAGCTCGATTAGTGGCAAAGGGTTATACCCAAAGAGAAGGCGTGGACTATGAGGAAACTTTTAGTCTGGTAGCCATGCTCAAGTCCATTCGCATCCTCCTATCTATAGTAGCCGCTCTCGACTATGAGATCTCGCAAATGGACGTCAAGACAACTTTTCTTAATGGAAAGCTTGATGAAGTCATTTATATGGATCAGTCAGAAGGATTTAAAGTAGCTGGACAATAAAGAAAAGTTTGCAAGTTGAATAGATCTATTTATGGACTTAAGCAAGCTTCTCGTTCCTGGAACCTTAGGTTTGATGAAATAATCAAAACCTATGGCTTTGAACAAAATATTGATGAGCCTTGTGTTTACCAACTGAAGGCAAATCAAATAGTGGTATTCATGGTTCTTTATGTAGATGATATCGTACTCATTGGAAACAATGTTAAGAAATTGTCAGATGTGAAGAATTGGCTGAGCACTCAATTCCAGATGAAGGATTTGGGTGAAGCAAGTTATGTTCTAGGTATCCAGATCATTAGGGATAGTGTTGACGCGGTTCTTCGGCAACAAATAATTAAGAGAAGAAGAGAAAGAGATTAGTACTAAAAGTAGAACCGTCACAGATATGAAATCTTTTGGAAAGAACTAGGTGACTCAAGGCACGTTTTTAAGTGGTTCGAAGGTTAAAATCCTTCTACTCCACTAGTCAATATTATTGATCTTCTCTGGGTATTTGGTTTACAAGGTATATAGTTCTTCAAAGACTATTTTTTCCAACCCCTATCAACTCCCAGGGTCTCCCTATTTATAGGAGAAGGCACCTGGAAGTTGGTAGGGAGGTCATCCCGTGACCTTACCATTTGTCATATCAAATCTGTGACATTCATGATTAATTCCTAAACCTGACACACAAGTGTGGTCTAATCAGCATGGAAGGAGATAATGGGCCGCACGGCCCAACCCGTCCGTGGGTGTCTGAATACGCACGTTCCTGCTGCGTGTCCGAGAAGTCAGGGGGATATCGGGCACGTGATGGCAGGAATATGCACGTTTATCTTGTGTGTTGACTTCCCATAGGGTCAGAGCTTCCTGAGAAGCTCGTGACCTGATATCACTCTCCGTCCGTGACCACGAGCTGCTCCGTCCGTGGCCTTCGGATGTCACTCTCAGCTCCTGGGCAACAAATGCGAGCTGGAAACAGGACCCCCTCGAGCTGATAAGGGTCCGTCCTGGAAATAGAACCTCCGGCCTGCGGGAGCCTTGGACTAAACCTGATTAGTCCGAGGCTCGTCCTGCTAAACAGCCCGTGGGAAAACCAGGGCGTACATCTGCCCCCCAAGCTCTTGCTCGTGGTCTACGACGTCATATACAGGAGACCACAGTAGGGGCTTTTAGACTTCCCCCACAACCCTTCACATTCCATTCTTTTCGCAGGCGTCTGATACGTGGAACGCCGTGGGTGGCGACGGTACACTCTACGAGAACCGCATTAAATGGCCTAGCCTACTGTCCAGCCGTCGTTTCACATTTCGAGTGGAGGGTCTCCCAAGAGCCTTTTACACGTGATCCTTCCCTTGTATAAAAGGGGGTGGCCATCCCACGCACGGGCCACCTTATCATTCAAAAAATTCCCAAATTTCCTTCTTCTTTCTCTGACCTTCCAAAGAACGAAACCCTCATCTCTGCTGTTCTCATCTTCTCCGTTCACGAAGCTTAAGCATACGAGTTTCTTCAAAGCCTTGGAGGTCACTGTACCAACGAAGCTCCTACCAGCGCAGCAATCTCGCTCACCATCCAGCCACACACTGTAAGTTCTCCTGACCCTGTTCACTTTGAAAGCATGCCACTGTAGCTTAGGTAAAAAATATTACTGTAGCCACATGCAGGGGTTTTCTGAGTTGCGTGAATACAGAGGGTGACAGCCCTTCTTAGGTTAGGGCACGCCTGCCATGGGACATTGTCTTAGAGTATGGGTTTCATGGTGCTTCTTCAGGGACAATTTCTGGGTAGGACCTTTAGGAATTTTGGGTGCAAAACCGGGTAGCTTAGGGAATACGCCTCAAAAGCGGTTTTGCAATGTTTTGCCTGTTGAAACTTTCCCCCCAAGGCAAATTTTTACTCTGAGCCTCCTGACACATGAATTCCAAGTAATCTGGGATCTGTTGAGGGCATAGGCGCGTGTTCCTTGGACCGCGTGGCACCACTCTCCACGGGCTGGGCTTACCCCCGCTCGTGTACTTAATACTTGCTTCATCCTCCTGCTTGGGTCGCCTTATCTAAAGTGTTTTCTTTTGTTCGATAGGCGACCAGATGGCTCCAAAGAGAAATCTGCCACAGAAGAATGTGGGAAGTTCGTCCTCCCAGCAAGATAAAGGAAAGGCGGTGATGCCCAGCTCGCCAATTCCTCACTTTGGGCCGGCCGTGGAGAAACAGGCTGAGGTGGCCCCTGACGCGTTTTTCGAGGCGGAGAGAATCGTCTCGAAGATAACCGACCAGGCAAAGATCACCAAAATCTTCCTCAACCATAACATTCCCCTGGGGAGGGCCTCTGTGATTGCCCGACCTGCTGCGGAGGGTGAGCGGAGCTGCACGCCGCTCGATGAGTCGTTCGCGGCCTGGAGCGGTGAACACTTCAAGGCAGGGGCCTTCCTCCCCCTGGATCAGTATTTTGCTGATTTTCTGAACTATGTGGGGTTGGCCCCATTCCAGCTCCCCCCCAACTCATACCGTCTGTTGGCGGGGTTAAGGTATATGTTTCAAAAGCATGAGTGGGAGGTCCCCACTCCTGCTGATATTCTATACTTCTTTTGCCTCAAAGCCAGCCCGGACTAGCGGGGGCGAGGGGACGGGTTCTATTACTTAACCCGCTTCCCTAACACAGCAGCGGTCATCGAGCTGCCGAGCAATCCGAACGACTTCAAGGACCAGTTTTTTATGTCAACTGGGTTCCGCAACTGCGATCATCACTACTTCAACCGTCCTCGTAAGTGATCCTTGATTTAGCCCGCCTTTTAAAGGTTATCTTATTTTAGCTCTTCCCTTATTCCACTTCTGACTTCAACCAACCTTGCAGCCATCTACACGAGGACCGAAAAGTCTGTGACCCTCGGGGGTCAATACGACACACTGGCGAACTTGCCTCCCAGTGAGAAAGATTACCGCGCGCTCGTGACGAACGAGACGATGGTATTCTGCAAGCTGATTTTCCCAAATCAGACTTTGAATTTGAAGAGGCCCCGGGGGCCTCCCCCAGCTCGCGACAACAGACCGATCGTCGCGGAGGGGATCGCCGACGATGAAGGCGAGGAGGAGGGTGAAGAAGTTCCTCTCGTGAGGAACAGGAAGAGGACCTTGGAGGTCGCCCAGGGTATGGGCGAGGAGAGGGTCCAATCCGGAGCAGCCGCGGGTCCTTCCGGCCAAGGTAACCCTTACTTATTTAAGAATGTAGATAGGGCCACCGCAGACCCCCGGCTGGTTAGGTTAAATCCTAGGCAGATCGTCCATCGTCATCAGAGGAATCCGGACCTGGATACGCTCCTACTCCATTGCGTTGACCAGCTCGTGCTGGACAACCAAGAGAGTCGGCCTAGGGGTACCGTAGTAGTAGATAACACCCTAGCTTTTAGGTCGATCCTTTTTGAGGAGTATGGGACCAACTTACGCACGTGGCCAGCGCTCCAGAGGGGCATCTATGCTCCGGGGACTAGGCAGTATGTAGAAGAGTACAGCCCCGAGTCAGAACCGGACCTAGAACCTGCGCCAGTTCATGAGATAATCGTCTTAGGCTCTTCCAGCTCGGGGGGTAGGGCTCCCTTAGTATTCGCTTACTTATTGCCTTTAAACCTTTTCTCTATTTCTGCATGATTGCTACCTTGTAATAACCATGTTTTTTGTTCTTAGCAGAAGAGATGTCTCAGCCCGGAGGTAGTCTGCGGGGCGTGGTCTTCGGTGGGAACCCCCCAGCGGGGCCGAGGTTAAAAAGGCTCCGCGAGTCCAAGAGCTCGGCTGGGACCTCCACCAAATCCCCGGCTAAGGAAAAGGAGAAAGCCCCTCCATCCCAGGGCGCGGGGGCGATCCTTCCTGTTGCCAGGATAGGACCCATTCTCCCGCCACCCCAACGATCTCCATTAGCCGTCCAGGATGGGGTAATGGAGATCGGGAATCTGGCCGCGGCAGCCCCGGGTGTGCGTATCCCGGTCGATCCCCAGGACCTGGAGAAGATGCCAGAAGCATTCCGGGGGACGGTTTATGAGTCGGCGAGCTATGTCGTCAGCCATTTCTACAAGATCAGGGAGAAGGAGCTCCGGGCCATCGAAACAATGAGCCCGGTCCGAGTTATAGAGTCTTCGATGGACATGACCCTAACGGTAAACTGCCCCCTTCTTTTAAAGCTTTAACACTCACACGCCGCCTTTTTTCTTCCAGTTAGTTAATTTATCCTTCCTTTCTTGCAGGGCATTGCTGCCGCATACAGAGGCATCGCTAGGACCAAGGCCCAGCTCGAGGGTATGGAGGCTGAGCGCCAGACCGCCCTTCAGGAGGCCCAGGAGGCGAAAGACGCGCTGGCGGCCTCCAAAGCCGAGCTAAAGAAGATCCGCTCCGAGAACCAAGAGCTTAAAAACTCCCTGACCGCATCGCGGATGGATCTCGAGGCAGCGAAGACCGAGGCCCAGGCCGCCCTGGAAGCCGAGCGGGCCGTCTCGGAGCAGTCCTTACAAGACCTGTTCTATCACTGCTGGTCCCACAATCCGGACGCGGACTTTTCTTTCATGCCACCGAACCTCTGGGCGTTTTTGCTGCCGAAGCTCCAAGCCCGCCTAAATAAAGAGGTACCTCCCTCGGAGACTGGAGAGGCCTTTGTCGCGGCGGAGCAGGACGAGACCGCGACCTCCAAAGGGCCAACTGATGGGGCTTAGGATACTTCTCTTTGGGCATTTTGAACTCTTACTTTCCATTGTAATTTTTTTTTTTATGAGGTGTTTCCACCTCTAGACAATTTGCTCAGCAATTTTAACATATATATATTTTTATGCATTTGGCTACAATTCATCCCTTTATTTTTATGAACTTAGTTCGGGTTAACCATTATTTATATCCCAGGCTTTTAAAGAAGAACCACGATCTATAAATTTTTAGTTAACTTCTAATTTTTATGACCTGGTTAAAACCAGGAACTTATTTTAAAAACTTAGTTCGCGTCAACTTTTATCCATATCCCGGGCTCTTTAAAGAAGAACCACGGTCAATAAATTTTAGTTAACTTCTAAGTTTTATGACCTGGTTAAAACCAGGAACTTATTTTAAAAACTTAGTTCGCGTCAACTTTTATTTATATCCCGGGCTCTTTAAAGAAGAACCACGGTCAATAAATTTTAGTTAACTTCTAAGTTTTATGACCTGGTTAAAACCAGGATAGGACTTAGTTTGTGATAACTCTTATCCATAGATAAAAATTAACACCTAAGTCGTTAAGGAGACCTGGTTATATCCAGGTACCATATGCACCCCAAGTAACTGGGAAAGGGTCTTTCGTGGTTACTTTAAAATCACACTTGCAAATAAAGAGAAACACTTGATTTTTATTTATACATGGAAGGCGACCTTCTAGGCCTTACAAGTGGATCATTTATAGTATTTCTTTAGGTGGATAGCATTCCAAGTCCGCGGGACCGCCCCTCCACCAAGTCGAGCTAATTTATAAGTTCCTTCTTTGATGACTTCGATGACCTGGTATGGTCCTTCCCAGCTTGGTCCCAAAACCCCATCTTTGGGATCTTTCCCAGCCAGGAAAACTCTCCTTAAGACCAAATCACCGACGCTAAAGGCACGTCTTTTGACCTTAGTGTTGAAGTAGCGAGTGATCTTCTGTTGATAATGGGCGAGCTGGAGTTGTGAATCTTCTCGCCTTTCATCTACTAAGTCTAGGGAATGGCATAGGAGCTCATGGTTCATGTCTTGGTCGTAGGACTGGACCCTATGTGACAGAACTTTAACCTCCACAGGGAGGACTGCTTCACTCCCAAAGGTTAGGGAGAAAGGAGTGTGACCCGTGGGAGTTCGATGTGAGGTCCTATATGCCCACAGGACTTGGGGGAGCTGTTCTGGCCAGATCCCCTTTGCCTCATCTAGCCTCTTCTTGAGGCTCGCCTTCAGAGATTTATTGACAACCTCGACCTGGCCGTTCGCCTGGGGATAGGCTACGGACGAGAAGCTTTTCACAATCCCGTGCCTTTCGCAAAATTCGGTGAACAGATCGCTGTCAAATTGAGTGCCATTGTCGGAGACGATCTTTTTAGGTAGGCCAAATCGACATATGATGCTTTTAACCACGAAGTCTAGCACCTTTTTCGATGTTATGGTCGCCAACGGTTCCGCTTCGGCCCACTTGGTGAAGTACTCAATGGCTACTACGGCGTAACGGACCCCGCCCTTTCCGGTAGGCAGGGCGCCTACCAGATCTATCCCCCAAACGGCAAATGGCCAGGGAGACGAAATCATTTTTAGCTCGACCGGAGGAGCTCGGGCAACCGCAGCGAATCGCTGACACTTGTCGCACCTTTTTACATATGAGATCGAGTCTTTGGACAGAGCCGGCCAGTAATAACCTTGCCGGAGAACCTTCAAGGCCAGGCTTTGCCCCCCAGTGTGGTCTCCGCAGAATCCTTCATGAACTTCTTGCAGGATGGCCTTCGCTTCACTTGGAAGAACGCATCGGAGGAGAGGTAGGAATACCCACGTCGGTATAGCACCCCTTCGACTAGCGTGTATCTCGGAGCTTGATAAAGGACTCGCCGTGCATCGTTGCGCCCTTTGGGTAACTTGCCCTCGATGAGATACTCAAGAATGGGAGTCATCCAGGTCGGCCTGATGTCAATCATTTCAATTTCTGCCCGATCCCCGTCTATACTAGGTTTCTCCAAGAACTCAACTGGCACCAACCCCAGGGTTTCTGTCTCTCCCGAGGTGGCGAGCTTGGCGAGAGCATCTGCGTTGGCGTTCTGCTCCCGAGGTATCTGTTCGATTGACCCTCGCCCAAACGCAGATAGCTCGGACTTTACCTTTGCCAAATAGGCGGCCATCTTGGGTCCTCGCGCCTGATATTCGCCTAGAACCTGATTCACCACGACCTGGGAATCGCTGAAGCATTGGACAGAGCTCGCCTTTAGCTCACTAGCTATCCTAAGTCCAGCCAACAAGGCCTCGTACTCTGCCTCGTTGTTAGACGCCTTGAACCCGAACCTTAGCGCCGAGTGGAATCTATGCCCCTCTGGGGATATCAGAATGATTCCGGCCTCAGAGCCGTTCTCGTTAGATGAGCCATCAACGAAGATCTTCCACGATGAGCGTGAGGAGGCGACCTGAGGTGAGTCTTCAGATGGAACCTCCTGAAATTCCGCGCATTCCGCCACGAAGTCGGCCAAGGCCTGACTTTTTATGGTAGTTCGGGGAGTATAGAAAATCTCGAACTGACTGAGTTCGACCGCCCACTTTAGCAAGCGTCCCGATGCTTTAGGCTTTTGCAAAACCTGCCTTAATGGCTGATCGGTCATGACGTGTACAAAGTGGGACTGGAAGTATGGCCTGAGTTTTCGCGATGCCGTGATTAGGCAGAACGCCAGTTTTTCCATCATTGGGTACCTTGATTCAGCTCCGAGGAGTCTCTTGCTGATGTAATAGACCGGTTTCTGAGCCTGGTCCTCTTCTCGCACAAGAACGGCACTAGCTGCGTCCTCGGTGACGGCCATGTAGAGGAAAAGAGGTTCTCCTACCTTGGGCTTTGATAGCACAGGCGGTTCAGCCAGATGCGCTTTTAGGTCGAGGAATGCGCCTTCGCACTCTACTGTCCATTCGAACTTCTTGTTTCCCCGGAGCAGGTTGTAAAAGGGCAAACATTTATCGGTCGATTTGGAAATGAACCGGTTCAGTGCTGCCACCCTTCCTGTGAGGCCTTGGACATCTTTCCGCGACCTGGGGGAAGGAAGCTCGAGCAGTGACCTGATCTTGTCGGGGTTTGCCTTGATTCCTCGGGTATTGACTATGAAACCCAAGAATTTCCCCGATGCGACACCGAAAGTGCACTTCTGAGGATTGAGCCTCATGCCATATTCTCGCAGTATGTTAAAGCATTCTTCCAGGTCAGCGACGTGGTTGCTGGCAGTTTTTTACTTGACAAGCATATCATCGACGTACACTTCCATGCTTTTCCCGATCTGGTCCGCGAACATTCTGTTAACTAGCCTTTGGTAGGTAGCTCCGGCATTCTTCAGACCGAACGGCATGACCTTATAGCAATAGACATTAGTCGGGGTCATGAAGCTGGTATGTTCCTGGTCTGCTGGATTCATCGCGATCTGATTGTAGCCCGAGTACGCGTCCATGAAGGACATGAGCTCGTGCCCCGCCGTGGCATCCACCAATTGATCGATCCTCGACAATGGAAAGCAATCCTTGGGGCAGGCTTTATTCAGGTTGGAGAAGTCAATACAGGTCCGCCACTTCCCGTTGGGCTTTGGAACTAACACAGGATTGGCAACCCAAATGGGAAATTTGGCTTCGCGGATAAAGCCACACTTTTTGAGCCGGGCCACTTCTTCTTCAAGGGCTTCGGCTCGGGTTGTCCCTAAACGTCTCTGCTTTTGAGACTTGGCAGGGACGCTTTTATCTAGGTGGAGTGTGTGCATGATGACGCTCGGACTGATCCCTATCATATCCTCGTGCGACCATGCGAATACGTCTAGGTTCTTCTGCAGAAACGTAGTCAGCTCCGCCTTTCTTTTATCGCAGAGGTTTTTTCCGAGCTTAACCGTCCGTGACGGGTTTTGTTTATCGATGCTTACCTCCTCGAGCTCTTCAATAGCTTGGAGCTCGGACCTGTCCTCGCCTACTCGGGGGTCAATGTCCTCGCTTAGGGAGAGCTTTTTGCCTTCGGAAATCTGAGGTTTTTCAATCTCGGGAGCCGCCTTGGGTCCCTGAGATTCCCCTTCGTCCTGAATGGCCATCGTCATCTGCCCGGGTTTAGATTTTCCCTTCATGGAGATGCTGTAGCATTCCCTGGCAGCGAGCTGATCGCCCTTGATAGTACAGACCCCTGTTGAAGTAGGGAATTTCATGGCGAGGTGTCGGACGGAAGTGATAGCCTCAAAAGCAATGAGCGTAGGTCGGCCCAAAATGGCATTGTAGGCATTGGAGCAGTCAATGACCACGAATTCGAGTAGTTTGGACACTATTCGGGACTCGTCTCCTAGGGTGATCACCAGCTCAATCGTCCCTATCGCTGCTGATCCTTCTCCTGAAAAACCATATAGCATCATCGAGGTTGCCTTCTGCTCGGAGACGGTCAGACCCATTTTTTCTAAGGTGGACCGGAATAGGAGGTTCACCGAGCTCCCATTGTCCACCAACACTCTCCTTACTCTCTGGTTGGCGAGCTCGACTGCTACGACCAAGGGATCGTTATGAGGGAATTGGACATGGCCTGCGTCTTCCTCCGTGAAAGTTATCGGTTGCTTCTCTAATCTTTGCTGTTTTGATTGACGCACATCCGGGGCGAACTTCGCTCCATTGTGGGCCTTTAATTCATTCACATACCTCTTCTGGGCACCTCTACTCGTGCCAGCCATGTGTGGTCCTCCAGAGATGGTGGAGATCTCTCCCTTAACCACGGGGGGAAGGACGTCCTGATCTACCCGAGGTCCGGCCTGACTGGCAGGGACCTCCGGAGCGGGTCGACTTGTCGGGACCCTGTTCCGTGAGTATTGCGCCAATGGACCTGCTCGGATGAGAGTCTCGATTTCATCTTTGAGGTGCCTGCAGTCGTCGGTATTGTGCCCGACGTCGTTATGAAAACGGCAGAATTTGGAAGTGTCTCTCTTTCCCTTAGGGTGTTTCAATGGCTCCCGCCTCTTCCAGGGGACTCGAGTAGCGTTGGCCAGGAAAATATTTTCCCTGGTCTGGGTGAGCTCGGTATATGTTGTGAACATGGGCTTGAATTTATCCACAAACTTATTCTTCTTTTGACCGTGCTGGCTGTTTTCACCATTTCCTTTTCTTTTGCCACCACCGGGCTGGTTATTCTGCGCAACGTCGGGAATCGCCACTACGATCTCTGTTCCCGTCCCAGCGGGCTTCTCGGGGACCTGGCTGGTCCCTGCGGCTGAAGCTTCAGCTTCTTCCAAGTTTATCCACTCTTGGGCTCTGTTAAGGAATTCACTAACCGAACTGACCCCCCTCCTTTGAATATCCTTCCACAGGTCTCCGCCGACTAGGATCCCGGTCCTCATGGCCATGAGTTTGGAGCTATCGTCAGCATCTCTGGCTCGAGCAGCGACATTTGCAAATCTGCTCAAGTAGGCTTTCAGCGTCTCACCAGGTTGCTGTCTCACATTAGCTAGGGAGTCGGCCTGGACTCGGGCGGCCTGGGAGGCTCGGAATGCCCTTTTGAAGTCAGCCGAAAATGTCTTCCAGGAGCTGATTGACTGCCTTTTACTCTGCTTGAACCAGTGCCTGGCGGGCCCAGTTAGGGTGGAAGGAAAGATCAAGCAACGGAGCTCCGGTCCGATGTTATGGGCCATCATTAGGGTGTTGAACATCCCTAAGTGGTCAAACGGGTCTCCATCCCCGTTGAACTTTGACAAGTGGGGCATACGAAAGCCAGTAGGGTATGCCGTCACTGCTATATTGGGGGCGAAGAGTTCCATCTCATCCCCTGAATCATATTCGTCTTTTTCTTTTTCCGATAGGAGCTTCTTCATCAGCTCCTCCATCTGAGTTAGGCGCTCTAGGGTTTTGTCCTGAGATCCTGGGTTATTCCGGGGTTGTTCAACAGCTCCGGACCCGTTGTACATATTAGGTGGGTTGTTGCCCCTCCTATCTTGAGATAGGTCATTTGGGGCATTTCCACTGTTACGTACTTCAGATCGGACCCCCACTGAGCGGGCCTGGCTACCATCCCTAACTCGACCCTCTCTGTGAGAATTGAGTCGATCTCGAAGGTCGCCTCCCTGGGTAGTATGGTGACTTTGTGCTGAACTTAGTCGCTGTCGCAGGTCTCCTCCCGAGAGATCACTCTGTGCACTGCCGGTCCAGTGACTCCTGCTGGACAGGCTCGGGGTGTGTCTTTGGCGGCTCTGACCTGATCCTTCCCCCGGCACCCTGCTGCGCCGGGAGGGCCCGGCTGATGGCGGGTCTCTCCTACTATTTTCGTAGGTCGGGATGTCTCGGACGAGTTAAGGAGACGGATATCTGATGGGAGAAGGAGGATGCCTGACCGGGGAGGCGATCCTAGTACCGTCCGGTCGGACTAAATTCGGTGGGGCCCTCTCGGCCCTGCCAGCTTGCTGGTCCCGCGCTGGGTGAGCTGGACGAGGAACTGGACGTTCTTCAGGGACGGGCTGACATCTCTGGCTCTCCTCGGCCCTTCTCCGGGAATTTCCTCGATCTCTTCTGGGCGTCCTCGAGGAAGGCTGAGAGCTGGGGGTTGACGTCCTAACCGAACGGCTGTATTGCTGCTGTCCGGTCTGAGGCATTTCCCTGAAGTTCGCCTCTTGATGGTGTGATGAAGGGGCGGAGTTAGCTGCAGGAAGTCGACCCGAACGGCTGCGTCTGGACCGATTACTCCGGCGAGACTTAGGAGCCTCGCCTTGCCTCTCTCCAACGTTACCGCTGGTTGTGAGAGGGGGTAGTCGGCTCAGAATATCCTGGAGTTGCTGACCAGCTGCTGCTAACTGGCTCCTCAGCTGAGCATTCTCCATCTCCACCGTAGTGTAATAACATGGATTCGGATTAGGCGGCCGGGGCGCTGAACTACCAGTGTCGTCTTGGCCCGCCGGCTGCTTCCCTGGCCTCTGCTGGACTTCAGGAACTTGCTCATCAGGGAGGGCAACCTGGTGGGCCTCCTGCCCATCATGCTGCTCTGTCTCGTTGCCATGCCTGGATCGAGTGGTCACCATAGTTGGATGTTTGTGGTAGTACTAATCGAACTTGCTCTCAATGAAAGCACCAAACTGTTGACGCGGTTCTTCGGCAACAGATAATTAAGAAAAGAAGAGAAAGAGATTAGTACTAAAAGTAGAACCGTCACAGATATGAAATCTTTTGGAAAGAACTAGGTGACTTAAGGCATGTTTTTAAGTGGTTCAAAGGTTAAAATCCTTCTACTCCACTAGTCAATATTATTGATCTTCTCTGGGTATTTGGTTTACAAGGTATATAGTTCTTCAAAGACTATTTTTTCCAACCCCTATCAACTCCCAGGGTCTCCCTATTTATAGGAGAAGGCACCTGGAAGTTGGTAGGGAGGTCATCCCGTGACCTTACCATTTGTCATATCAAATCTGTGACATTCATGATTAATTCCTAAACCTGACACACAAGTGTGGTCTAATCAGCATGGAAGGAGATAATGGGCCGCACGGCCCAACCCGTCCGTGGGTGTCTGAATACGCACGTTCCTGCTGCGTGTCCGAGAAGTCAGGGGGATATCGGGCACGTGATAGCAGGAATATGCACATTTATCTTGCGTGTTGACTTCCCATAGGGTCAGAGCTTCCTGAGAAGCTCGTGACCTGATATCACTCTCCGTCCGTGACCACGAGCTGCTCCGTCCGTGGCCTTCGGATGTCACTCTCAGCTCCTAGGCAACAAATGCGAGCTAGAAACAGGACCCCCTCGAGCTGATAAGGGTCCGTCCTGGAAATAGAACCTCCGGCCTGTGGGAGCCTTGGACTAAACCTGATTAGTCCGAGGCTCGTCCTGCTAAACAGCCCGTGGGAAAACCAGGGCGTACAGATAGAAAGAACAAACTCTTAGCTCTATCTCAAGCAGCTTACATAGATAAAGTGCTTGAACGATTCTCAATGACAAATTCGAAGAAAGGACGTTTACCGTCCCGCCATGGAATTCATCTTTCAAAGAATAAGTCTCCACAGACTCCTGAAGAGGAAAATGCAATGAGAAAAGTTCCTTACGCATCTGCAGTTGGAAGTCTGATGTATGTCATGTTGTGTACTAGACTAGATATCTGCTATGCAGTGGGAGTAGTGAGCAGGTATCAGTCAAACCCAGGACCAGAACATTGGATAGCAGTTAAGCATATCCTGAAGTATTTAAGGCGGTCTATGGATTATATGTTAGTCTACAAGGGTGGTGTTCTGAACCCTGTAGGCTACACCGATTCAGATTTTCAGACCAATGTCGATGACAGGAAGTCTACTTATGGAATGGTGTTTACTCTTGGGGGTGGAGCTGTGATATGGAGAAGCGTAAAGCAGTCTGCAATCTCAGATTCCACCATGGAGGCTGAGTACATAGTTGCGTTAGAAGCAGCTAAGGAAATAGTCTGGCTAAAGAAGTTCTATTCGGATCTTGGTGTTATTCCAGAAATGGATAAACCGATTGTGTTGTTTTGTGAAAATACAGGAGCAATAGCCAACTCAAAAGAACCTCATAGTCAAAAGAGGAGTAAGCATATAGAAAGGAAGTATCACATTATACGAGAATATGTGGCCAGGGGAGATGTGAAGGTTATGAAGATTGCATCTGAAGACAATCTTGCGGATCCGTTTACAAAGACACTACCAGAAGCTACATTTGATAAGCATATCAAGGAAATGGGATTAGTAGAATTAAGACATTAGTTTCAATTAGTGCAAGTGGGAGTTTGTTAGGGTTTTATGCCCTAATTAAAACCAAATTTCTTTGTAATCTCATTTTATTATCAATAAAAGAATAGAAATTATTTTTTGACTTGGTCAATCACTTTGCTCACATATTTTATTTTCATCATTATTTGTTTAATATAAACTTCTATTAAATCCCAAGCATATAGCTAATAATATTTATAGTGACGTAATCACAGTGGAATATAAATATGATTATATGTTCAAAATAAGTTAGTCCTAAGATTAGTCAATGCATAGGATTTACACTGACTTTCCAATCTACGATATGATTTACTTACACATTGTGGTGTTATGTTCTTTCCAGAACATTAGCAAAGTAGATAATATCAGATGTATTTGTTACATCGGACAGGAGCGATATTGACAGTTGATAGGATAAGTAAACATACCGTTATTATCTATTTTAGTCATATCATATAGTTGACCATAGATCAATTCAATCTGAATTTTGAGTGGTTAGTATTCTAATTAATTGTATTATTTGAGTTCTTTGACTTGTTCGTTACCAGCTTACCCTACAGACTAGCTCATACTTACATCTTGGGAAATCGGTAGTATAATTGAGTGGGAGTGTTAATCATAGATATGAACATCTATAGCTTATGATGAAGAAGTGAAATGATGGTTTCCTTTTAGTTTGGTTCAAGGTGATAAATTATAGAGATCTCATTTCAGTAATTAATATTAGTTTACTGAAATATCATTACAAGGAACCAAGTGTTTTAAGGATAAAATACAATGAGGGGTAAAACAGTATTTTAGTCTCATCTCATTGTAGACCGTCTATAGAGGATTAAGTGACAATTATGGTTGTAACAATGGATAATTAATCGCGTATCTATATTTATTATAGAGTGTTCTATGAATTCAAGAGTGCAATTCCGAGTCTTTAGTGGAGTCACGAGGAATTAATAAGTTAGTAAATTTATTTGTTAGATTTATGATAACTTATTGGAGCTTGATTTCATAGGCCCATGGTCCCCACTATACCTTGGATAAAATCACCTAGATACTCTCAATTAATTGATTTAATTATCAATTAGAATTATCAAAGTTGACTAGGTCAATTTTTGATAGTTTCATAGAGTTATGTAATTTTGAGAAGAAAGGAGAAATTAGGGAAGATTTATTAATTAAGATAAATTGGTATCTAAATTAATAAATAAGTTTAAATCAAGGTTAAAATTATAAATAATTAATTTTATAAAGGATTTAAATAATTATTTAATTAATTAAATCAATAGAAAATAATACAGGCCTTGATTTTAAATCTAATGGGCTTATAATTAAATGGGAAATTTCACGGGCCTAAAGCCCGTGATAATTTTGACCTAGGGCTGTTAATTGACTATTATTTTATCGATTTTTTAATTAAATTAAATGACTTAATTGAGTCTATAAAAGGAGTGCTAAGTGAGATATGAAAACATAAGTTCAAAAGTCAAAAACACTAGTTTATGATAGTTTTTTAGATTCTCTCTAAACACAAGTAATTTTCTAAGCCTTATTGTTCTTCTCTCTGTATCTATCTCATGTGTTGAGAATTTCCCACCCTAGTCTAGGTGATTCTAAGGATACTTTGGAAGGCTGTGAAGAAAATTGAAGATCGGTTCAGTTTCTTTGTAATACTCTGCGACAGAAAGGATACAAGGGTTAGAGAAACTGAAGGAATGACTCATTCATTTCGTTGCGTATAATGTAAGTATTCTTATCATTGTTTGTCTTTCAATTCAATTTTAGAAACATGTTCTAGGTTATCTGATATTAATTTGTTTAATATTAGATCTACATGCAAATAAATAAAGATCATGTATGAGTTTCCCAACACTTTACGGCTGCCAGTGATCTCTTCAAAGACTCTGCAACTTTGAGTGCTTCAATTCGGTTATTGTCGAGAGTTATCATACCCTGCAAGAACAATAGAAGGTACACTTGAGCAAGAAATTTGTACAACAATTTTAAAGATTGAAATAGATAATTATCGAAAGGAGCTCAGACATGGCCCGACCAAGTCCCAAGTCCACGGACGAATGCTCGTGGTTTATGAAGGATTCAATACTCAGGTAGTGCTAGACAAGTGACTGGGTCCGGGAGGAGATGGCATCCATGACAACTTTCAATTTCCCCTTTGCTCGCTTAGTCTGAGCAGTAATTGGGTCCATGGATGATCGACCGGTAGGGGATGGAGTAAGTTAGCTAGCAAGAGACTCCCGACCACCAGATGGAGTCTAGACGAGAAAAGATGGAAAGGGTGCCACCGGAAAGGCAGGAGCAAGCAGTTCGCTCCTTGGCTGCTTGACGGCTCACTCTTTACTCGAGCCACCTTAGGAGCCACCTTTCTTTTCATGCCTCCCTTGGTCGAGGCTGGAGGTGAGGCATATAGATTAAATATGTGTGACTTAGACATTGCTGCAGAAAAAAACATAAACATTAAAAAAATCTCGTAGATATAAAACGAGCAGAAACAAAAAGCCTATTTCAACATTCAACAATAGCAAGCAGTTCGCAAACAGCTTATATTACATAGAAATTCCTCATCATAATTTGAAGTGGAAGACATATTGAGAGGATCGTCATCCACATCCAGCACCTGCTTGCCCTCCCCTTTGTCGGCAAATGGTGCTAGGGCCCTTGGATGAGGAGCATCCTCTTGCTCCCTAATACTAATCCCTGTTGCCCTCCCCCTTTGAGGGATGGGTTGCTTGGGGCTGTTCGGATCACCCCACCTCCTCGCCAACTTTCGGATTGACAGTTCTTTGACCAGTGCACCCTCAGTAGTGCCTCCCTCATTGTTCTAGTGGGCATTGAGCAGACCAACCCTCCTTAGATTGTCCCTCATCACGAGCAGCCTGAAGCTTTTCTGCTCAAAGGAAAGATTGTTTATGGCCACTACTTGCCTTACCATATCAGACTTGGGAAGAGGTCTTTCCCACGGGCCTAAAGTACAGTAAAAGAAATAAAACTAAGCACTAGCGTAAAGGAAGAGTGCGAAAGAGAAAAACTAAAGCGAGTTGATCGTTACCTCCTTGCTGGAAGGCCAAGTTATCTGCTACCAGGTCAGTCATAAAAAAATATTCCTTGAAATAGCCACCCACGTTTCTCCTAAACGTGGGCTCCGTTAGGAACACCCTGGTCATGTCCCTAAGGCAGAAATAAAAGAATATAGTACCCTGCTGGCCTGGGTTCGACTTTGGCTAAAAAAGGTAATGGACTTTGTGAGGAGTAGGAGTAGTCCATCCTTGGTCCCGATAAAGGATATATAATGTTGAAAGCATTAAATATCCATTTGGCATTATTTTGAAAAGGGAAATGTCGAAGTATCTAGCAATGTCCCTAAAGTAGTTGTGAAGGGGGGAGAGTAGCGTCAGCTAAGATATGGAAACACGACCAGGCACTAAAGGCACCACCAAGAAGGTTAGCACGCTGGTCGGCCCAAGGAGTAATCATATTTTTCCCCCTGATTCCATAATTTTTGGGGTACTCCTCGAGAAGGTTGCTCGAGAGGGTACTAGCAGGGACTATGTACCGGGGCACGTTCTTCCTCTTACGAGGCCCTTGCTTGGCATAGAGTCTTATGGTGTTGATCACCTGTTCTTGCTCTTGCGACGACTATTGTTATTCTTCTTCTTGTCGCCGCCTTTGTTGTTGTTGCTGCTGCTCCTGCTATTGTTGTGGGGGTTGTTGTTGCTGCTGTTGTTGCTGCCCATTGGTCGCATGCTTTGCGACTTGGGGATCTGCAACCAAAATCAACAGTTACGACCTCTTCAACAAATGTAGACCTGTTCGTTGCCCTCCCACTGGTTGGAATTCTGACCGGGAGTGGATCAATAGAGTCAGGGGGATAACAAAAGTCCAATTAGTTGGAAGAAATTTCCTTATTCCTTGGTCTAATTTCCCAACCATACGACGATATTCCTGGTCAGAAACAAAATGAAAATCATAATGAGAGTACTCACCAGATTCATCAGTAGGTTTCAGAATATTGTGATTAAGATCAATGTCTGGTCGATACTGTTCCACTTCATCGACCAGCGTTTGTAGCAAGTCAAGGTCAATTGAATAATCACTTCCCTAGTTATCGCGTTTGTAGATATGATAACAGGTAAATGGGAAGTGAGTTATTCAACCAGCTTATTGTTGGTAACTAGTTTACCATATGCGCAGTGGAAAACATGGGGTGGTGGGCCAGAGATTTCAAAAAAAGTTATATAAACAATATTTAAATAACTAGAACCCTTAATATGCAAAACATTAATTAAAGAGAAAGGAAAATATGAGGATTTACCAGTTGTAGAACAATCAATCATCCTTGTTATCTTTTAGTAACTCCAACGAACATCCAATCCAAAGCATCCTTGTGAATACCTAGGCCAAGATCTTCCAAGATGTATCTCTACACCTCAAGACGTGTGTGGGCACGTAGAGTAATGGTGGGGAATTTTATGATTCACAAGATGTACTTAACTCATGAGATGTTGGAATATTAGGTCTGAGACAGTTTTCAGGGATAGGAAAAATATAATGATATATTTTTCTCTCTCTGTGAAATGCTTAGAATTTTCTCCCTAGAATATTCTCTCACTTAAGTGTATCTTGAAACTATTTCTATCTAATAGATATATAAAAGAATTAATTAAATTCAAATTATAAACCAATTATTAAAGAAATAAAATAAATAAATGAAATATCAAGATCCAATCTTGATTCTTGTTACACTGATACACGCCAACTACAATGTCAGTATTGTAGTTCGCATGTAGCACATCCCTGATTTCAGGGATGTGTTTCAACCACTTTCTTTTAATTATTATTTAATAATTATCTATTCAAAAATATCTAAAGCAGATGACTTATCTTATTAGATTAAATAAAGAATAAGTATCATTTCAAATTCAAATCCAATTTGAATTATCATAAATATCTTTTTCACATTATTTAAATAAATAAAACTAATTAATTCAAAATTAAATATCTTAATAATTTAAATACCATTTTCGAAAATGCTCATTTTATTTAAAAAATTATTTTTAAAAATTCTATTAATTAATTTATCAGTTTAAAAAATTACTATGTTAATTAATTAATTTTTCTCGATTACATCTTTGACCCTGGAGAACAAATTTCTTCCAAATATATATTTTCTCTGATTTTTCTCATTTGCAACTTTTACCTTGAATAGTGTTGATAGAGACCTATGGACCTATAATTTTAAGCTCCAATAAATTTAGATTATTAATTAAAACTCTTTAATATAATAACCTTAATTTATTAATCTCAATAGTATTCCACTAAAAATATGAGATTGTACTTTTGTAATTATAGACATTTATTTTTTGAGTGCTTTTAAGTGTAAAAAGTGTCCATCGATTTAATCACTACATACAATTCATTCATCTATTAATGGTTCATAATTAAAGTAGGAATTAATTACCGTTTAACATCTTTAATTATATCTTGTTTCCTTTATCATTAACTTTACTAGTGAAGGTTTATTCGTAAACTGATTTATGAATTTGAGCTCAATAACCTTTTAGTTCTAAAAGTCAATCCTTAAGAGAACCATTATTCAATTCCTCTCAGAAAGGTATAGATTCCATATATGTATATTATGTCCCTGGCCATTTATATTAATGAGTTCCCAAAACAAAAGTTTTCAGTATGATCATTTTGACAAACCATAACGAGTAAATAAAAAAACTCATAGGACATAAACAGGAATTCATAATAACTTCAAGATTAAGATCAATTTTTATATGATCATATTATTGAT
Organism: Humulus lupulus; assembly: GCF_963169125.1. Lineage (NCBI taxonomy): Eukaryota > Viridiplantae > Streptophyta > Magnoliopsida > Rosales > Cannabaceae > Humulus > Humulus lupulus. The sequence continues at coordinate 37,332,811 of NC_084801.1, read as the reverse complement.
ATGTTTAATTAATACTTATAAAGTAAACGATATTATTAAGTATTAGAAACATATCAGGTCTCGTTCATGTATAACCACTTTATACAAAGTACATCCGCTAAGATGTCCTGCTACATCGGTAATCCGAACCTAGATTACATATATTCATAATACCAGTGAACCGTACTTACAATATTTAATCCAAAGATTCCATATAACTTTGTTATAATGCGAACTTTGTAAATGTGTTCCCTATAATCCTAATCTTCTCATACCAATACAAGATTGTAGTCACAATAACGAATTTGAGAATCTTCTGATATTCATATAATATTATTCTATCAATAATAATAGATAATCAATATTTACTAAAAAAAATCATTTCAATTATTTATTTCATAAAATAATGTTCAATACATATGCTTTAAAGGGCACTAATCCGAACACTTATGTGTGTGCCTAATAAATGTGAGTTGCTCGAGAAACACGATTCTACGCTCTAGCAAAAGCTAGGTTGGATCCAAAAGGTAATTAAAAAAAAATCACGAAAACTTTTCACTTACCTTTTGGAGAGAAAATTCCCACCATTTTTTCAAGAAAACAACAAGCAATATCTCCTCGTTTTTTTTTAATTTTCTCGACATATCAACACGATCAAGTATATCCCAAAGCCTAAATGATTTTTCTACTTCCCAAATAGATATTTTCCCAGAAAATCATTGATTTATACAAGAAAAAAAAGAAAAGTTTTCATGTTAAGATCAAGAAAATCAAGAACACAGAAGTGTAAAATCTTCAAAAATGCATGAAAAACAATGTAATGAATAATAAGAAATCATGCAAACACAAATAAAAGTTCAAGAAACTTACTTTTATGAAGATTTTGAGAAAGGATTTGGGAAAATTTTAAGGTTAGGAGGAGAAAATAGAGATTCGGGTTTGAGAGAATTTTAGAGAGAGGAAAAGTTTGAGAAATTTCAAAGCGTGAAAAATGAGAAGAGAGGTGAATGCCTATTTATAGGCAACGTGTAGCGCCTCAGAATTTAACTTAGTTAGATAGTAGTATCTTATGTTGTAGTATTTTAGTTTTCGTGGTTATTTGTTCAAGCAAGGAGTTATTTGGAAACTCATAGAGATAGTTATGGATTTTATACGTTTAGCCTATAGTTTAGAAATATTAATTTTATCATAAGGTTTAATTATTGAAGTTGGTCCTAGAAATATTATTCATTATAACCTAAGGTTTAGATAGAATAATTAAGAATGTGACATTTGTCACATGTATGTTTATTAAGGATTTAATGATTTTAGATTAATAAAATAATCAAGGATAAACCTAGGAAGTCTAAAACCTTCCCTCAGACGTTAGGATGTCGTATTACTCAGTTAAAGTGGTTTAAACAACTTTAAGTGCGCTTAGAATGTGCAAAAACGTGATTTCATATATCAGTGTAAGCCGATATATCGCAGCTATAGAGGCCGATATATCGCCTATGTTGATACGGAAAACACGTCGACTTCGCACGAACGAAACCATGAAGCCTCAGGAAAATGAGGTAGGCGATATATCGCCTATAGCGGCGATATATCGGCTCCATCAGACCATTTTGAAACTCCATGGAATCCGAAGCTAGAAACAACCCTCAACAACTTGGACTTGCTCTTGAACGATTTTGATCGAGTTCTGGGCATGTGTTGAGCATGAAATTCCATTTTTATTCATTTATTTATTCATTTTAAAGGGAGTTAGTTTCACTCCTTGAACTCTATAAATAAGACTCTTCACTCATCCATTTGCATCATCTTTCAAACACTTCTTAGAGCCTCCAAGCTTCCAAGTTCGTTCTAGAGAGAAACACTAGGGTTTTGGGGTTAAAAGCTTTCAAATCTAAGCTATTCTAAACACTTGGGAAGTAAGCTAGAGTGTGATTTTGGTATTGAGGTATAGATCGAAGTTCTAAGCTATCTAAGGTACTCTTAATCCTCAAGTTTAGTTTATTACGATTACTATTCCTCTTATTCTTTTCTTTTACTTCAAATCCTAACTTGTTATAATGGCTTTTGGTTATGTGCTTGATTTCTTTGAAACTTAAGTTTTTCGGTAAGTTCTTATCTTGATGGTTTATATCTTCTTTTCTTTAGGAAACTTATGGTTTTACTGTTTGGTTTTAGGAGTTTCCAATCCCGCACTTGTCTCCAATTCCCCAGTTTTTGGTAAGGAAAATAAGTTAGATTTATGAGCTATGTGCTTTGTGTATGTATGTTTGTTTTTATGTCTTTTAGTCACTTGGGAAATATGGTTGCTTAGATAGCAAATCCTGATATTTTTATCATTATTGTAGACTATAGTTGTGTCTAAACCTACCTCTAAATTGTAGCAAGAGGACTATAGCGGTTTTTATCACATACTACGGTAATGAGTTGATGGCCATTAATATTGTAGTCCATTTTTATGTTTTATGTTATATGGTTTAATAGTTTTTCCTTACTGGGCATTAGGCTTATTCCTTTTTATTTAGATTGTGCAGGTAAATGAATATGGAAGGCGGGACAAATCCTAGGTGGCTTTGGCATGTATTGGGCGAGGACTAAAAGAATGGACCGATGGGATCAATTGAGGATGACGTTGACATTTAAGTCTTTTTATTATGTATTTATGATTTGCGCATTTACTATTTGAACATTTAAAATAAATGTTTAATTTTCTTTATGATATTATGTATAAACAATGAGATCCCGTATTATTGGATTTTCTATAATAAAGTTTTATTATTTTATGTATGTATCCAAAATATAGTAGTTATTGTCTTAGTAGTTTTAAAGGTCTGATGTCTTTAAGTTAGTTGGGTCTTTACAGTTGGTACCAGAGCCACGGTTCATATGCATAAAGTTCTCCTTGATACACATGCAAAAGCTTCGGATCTAACCACCAATGTAAGTGTTTATGTTATGAATATTATGTTAATGTTAAGACTAACGTGTTAGTTAATATGTTTTCAGTAAAAATGAATGGAGCCATGACTTATCAAGATATCTGTGCCATTAAGGAATTGAAATGATTAGAGAGCCAAGGGATACAATAGGTGTGCTAGAAAGAATCACTCAAAGATTGGTAAAATTTCACAAGGAGATAGTTCACCTTCAAATCACTAGGCAAATTATGATGAGAGCATAGAACAATATGCCCTAGTAATTAGGCTTTTTAAAGGTATGCCTTCTGTGGTTTTAAATTTGGAAGAATTATGGGAAACTATAAATGATGAAGATGACTTACCGGTAGTCATTAGATATTATTTTCTTATACTTAGGTTTACCAATAGGTTTGAGATTCAATTCACCAATGAACAAAAGAATAATATCCTAATGAATATTCCCCATGGTAGTTTTGAGGCTTATGATATTGATGATTATGAGGAAATAACTGATGATATGCTAGATGAAGGGTCAGATGTAGAAGATCCTGATTTTTAGAAATTTTACCCTGGTTATTATTAGTATTGTTTCTTTATTATTATTGTAATAAGTGAAATTCTTTCCAAATAAATAAAATTGTTATTATTTTTTAATGGCATGTATGAATTTTGTTTTGAATTTATTTTATTTGTAAAATCATAATTAATTTAGAATAAATTCAATAAATAATGACTGAGTTCGGTGAGGGTGGATACAAATCAATGAAACAGATTCTGTATTGAGAGTTTAGGAGGCCATAGAAGTGGGAACGATTTTACTGATCCCAGCCCTCCCTCAATATGGTTAACTTTGGAACATCGACAAGTTTCGAGCCTGAGAATTAAGTCATATAGGGTGATTAGAAACAGACTTAGAAAATAATAAAGATGACCTAATAGTCTAAGTATAGAAACACACCCTAATTTATAAAGATGACTTACATAAATTTTCATAAGAAATCATAGCTGATACGTCCGAGTTATGTTTGCTTAGATTAAACTTTTGCCGTAGAAACCATTAGGGTAAGTTCTAACGTGTTTTTCTCGACTGTTAGAACTTTTTTGAAGATGTCGCTCCAAAGGTCTACACGCACTAATAGAAATGCCTCCAGCACCGCCAACAAGACACACGAGGCCCCTCCAATTCGAAGAAGGGGAAAACGTACTGCCACTGCTGCTGCTAATAGAAATGCAACACCTTCGGTTGATAACGATGCTGAAATTATCTGGTTACGACAACAAGTAGAAGAACTACTGCAGCAACAACAACAACCTCAGTTGCAGCCTCAGCCAGCGACTCAAGCACCCAAGCAAGAGCAGAATAGAGGATATCCGTATGGGGGATGGTCGATGGCAAATTACGCGGCCTATCCAACTCAGTACATAGAACCAGTCTGCGAGCATTTCCATAATCAGCATGCTCCAAATTTAGAAGGGACAACCGACCCCTTTGAGGCTGAAGAGTGGCTCAGGAATGTAGAGCCGATTCTGGCACACATGAACCTCGGCAACATAGATCGCATATCCTGGGTTTCATCTCTACTGAAAAAGGATGCCAGAATTTGGTGCAGCAAACTCATGATATCACCACCATGACTTGGGCCGGATTTGTGGAGATGATTCACAAAAATTACTACAATTCAGCAGCCATCGCTACAAGGGTGTAAAATTTTTCCAGTCTGAAACAAGGCAATTTTTCGGTAGTCGAGTACGCTCGAAAATTTGATCGGCTAGCCAAGTTTGCACCAGAGTTAGTCCCAAACGACTACTTGAGAGTAACCAAGTTAACTAGGGAACTTAGACCCAAGATTGAATTAGGGGTCAAGCTTGCAAACCCCAGAACCACCTCTTACGCCGATGTTCTGGAAATGGCTATAGAGGTGGAAAGGCTCCAAGAAAATGTTAGCAAGGAGGAGGCAAGCAAGTTAGAACCCAAGCAACAGAATCAGACTCAGAATGGTCGAAACCACATAGCCATCATAACCATAATGGGCATAAAAGAAAGCATCTCGATAATAAGCATACCGACGCTGACAAAAGAGCATAGACTAACAATGGTAATAACAAGTCAGGTTATGTGGAATACCCTCAGTGCTCCAAGTGCCAGAAAATACATACTGGGGAGTGTCGTGCAAACAACAAGGGTTGCTACAATTGTGGCCAGGAAGGTCATCAGAATAGAGAATATGTCTACAGCTCAAAGAAAAAGAGAAGAAGGACAACAAGATGGTTCCAGCCAGAGTCTTTGCTTTGACCCAGGGAGAAGCCGAAACTAGTAAAAAGGTGGTCATAGGTCAGCTTCCTATCCTCGATAATATATGTTCAGTATTGTTTGATTCGGGAGCTACACACTCGTATATCTCGTTAGGAATGATAGAGAAATTAGACAAATCTTGTGAAAGATTTAGAAATAGGTTTGTTACGGAACTACCTTCGGGCGAAATTGTTCTTTCATCACGGATAGTACGAGGAGTACCGATCAAAGTCGAGGGCACGAAGCTAGAAGGAGACCTGATAGAGCTAGAGATCAAGGACTTCAACATAATATGGGGTATGGACTGGCTAGCAAGACATGGTGCAACCATCAACTGTCGATGCAAGCAAGTGACGTTCAAAACCCCTGAGGGTCAGAAACTATGTTTTATGTAAAAGGTTTTAGGACTACGAACACCGATTATCTCATCTCTCAAAGCTCAAAGGATGATAGAGAAAGGATGTCACACATTCTTAGCAAGTGTCACGGATGTGGCACAGGAAACACTATTAAAGGTTGGAGACGTCTGCATTATAAAGGAATTTCCAGAGATATTTCCTGATGACTTACCAGGGTTACCCCCTACTCGGGAAATTGACTTCACAATCAAACTAGTACCGAAAACTGAGCCTATCTCAAATGCACCATACTAGATGACACCTACCGAACTCAAGGAGTTAAAAACGCAGTTATAAGAGCTCTTAGACTTGGGATTCATCATACTGAACCATTCTCCATGGGGGCACCAGTTCTATTTGTGAAGAAGGATGGAAACATGCGGATGTGTATCGATTACCACGAGCTGAACAAGGTGACAATTAAGACCAAGTACCCGCTACCCTAGATCGATGACTTATTTGATCAACTCCGAGGAGCGACTATATTTTCAAATATTGATCTATGGTCCAGTTATCACCAGCTCAAGGTAAGGGAATAGAATATACCAAAGACGACTTTTAGGACTCGATACGGACATTACAAGTTCCTAGTTATGTCTTTTGGTCTTACCAACGCTCCAGCCGCATTTATGGACTTAATGAACTGGGTGTTTAAGGATTTCTTAGACAAATTCGTTGTGGTATTCATTGACGATATATTGGTGTACTCCAAGGACGAAGTCGAGCATGATGAACACTTAAGACTGACCATGATGCAACTAAAGGAGCATTAACTTTACACCAAGTTCAAGAAATACAAATTTTGGCTATCACAAGTAGCGTTCCTTGGGCACATAGTATCCAAGGATGGAGTTGCAGTAGACCCAACTAAAGTTGAGGCTGTGAAGGATTGGCAAAGACCTAAGAATGCGTCATAAGTTTGAAGTTTTCTTGGGCTAGCAGGCTATTACCGATGATGTGTAGAAGGATTTTCTAAGATAGCCACTCAGCTTACCAACCTGACCCAGAAACAGCAAAAGCTCAACTGGTTGGATAAATGTCAAGAAAGATTCCACATGCTAAAAGACAAATTGTGTTCAACACCAATACTTTGCGTACCGACACCCAATGACAAGTTTGTAGTATTCTGTGATGCATCCAAGCAAGGTTTGGGCCGTGTGCTAATGTAAAATGACAAAGTGATAGCTTACGCCTGAAGACAGCGTAAGGAATACGAGCAATGCTATCCAACACACAATATGGAGTTGGCAGCAGTGGTCTTCGCATTGAAAATATGGTGCCTCTTTATGGAGAACGGTGTGAGATTTATACGAACAAAAGCTTAAAATATTTCTTCATGCAAAAGGAGCTCAATATGAGGCAGCGCAGGTGGTTGGAACTAGTAAAGGACTATGACTGCGAATTCCTATACCACCAAGGAAAGGTGAATGTAGTTGCAGATGTGGTAAGTTGAAAGAGTTATGGAAATCTGACAGCATTATCTAGAATTGAAAAGCCACTACAGCAAGAGCTGATTAATGCCAGAATAGAAATAGTCATGGGTCAACTGGCTAACTTGTCCATCCAGTCAAGTTTACTAGAGGATATACGGATCAGGCAAGGGCATGATGACATTATTATTACATATGGCTACAGTCAAAGAAGGAAAGACTACGGAGTTCTCTATATCAGGTCATGGGTTCTTGAAATATAAAGGTCGAGTATGCGTGCCAAATGACCAGGGGATTAAGATGAAGATATTAGAAGAGGCACACACTACCCCATACTCTATTCACCCAGGGTCTACCAAGATGACTCACGGCCTTAAGGCACTATATTGGTGGCTGGGAATGAAGAAAGACGTAGCAGAGTACGTGTCCAAATGTAACGCCCTAGATAGCCAAGACCGCTACACTGTGTACTTATAAAGTGCAAGACTTGCTAATCAAGCCATTAACTCTAAAAATCGTGTCATTAGTTTAAGTGTTCTAGGATTAAAAGACATTTTGGCCTCAAAAGATACATCTTATAAATTATAGAAAGTTTACAGAAGGGATCCCCAAAAGATCAGTGTTTAAAAGCTGGTTTACAAAACTCAACAATTAAAAGTAAGCATTGGCCATACTAAGGCAAAATACAAAGTTCTGGTCCTCTTGTCCCTGTAATCTCCTCAACCGTGGCAGCTAAGCGGCCTGCCATGTACATTCACCCTGCAGAGCTCTCCAATCAGGGCTGATCGATCTTGCCTTTACCTTTACCTGCACCACGCAGCACCCGTGAGCCGAGGCCCAGCAAGAGAATAACATACACAACATATACAGCAATCTCAAACAGATATTCCAGTAAGCATGTTCAGTTATTCAATCCATAGCATGTAAGCATACTCCAACTACACTTAGATTATTCAACAATCTCATCTATAACCAAATATAGTATTCAATTTATACAAATACTAGGGCTGACACCTTAGGCCGCACCCTCTGTTTAACCCACTGACTCTGGCCCGCTTAAATCGAGCTCAGTGCATAATAAGCTGTCCTCGGATACCAGTGTCTGAGCCGTGCCAATTGCACAAGTTTACCGTGGCATGCTTAAGCCAATGGTTTACAATTTACATGGCATAATACCATTCTTTCAATCATATATATTAAGGAGCCCTTAGTCCCGTTCAAATATTCAACCGGGTGTAGTTTTCTTACCTTTAATCTTCACGGTTTTGGATTACGAGCAACACCCCTCAAGCACGATCTGTTCCTAAGCCTAAGCCTTTATCACCTTCTTGATAGAACCCTTCCTTTAACCAAAACCCAGCTGATTCCCACTTGATTTCCCAGCTCAATCCCACCTTAAACAATAATTGGATAGCACCTCAACAACCAGTTGATACACAAAGTTAAACTTCAGAAGAAAAAAAACACATGGATTAACCCTTACCTTAACCTTGATTTAGTTCTTGATTGTTTACTGAGCTAAACCTCTAAGTTTCCCCTGAATTACTCCAAGTTTCCGGCAATCCTTCAGCTCCAATTCCCCAATTTTCCTCTGTTTTTCCCTTGAGTATTTCTAGTTTAATTTCCTTTGTTTTTTTTCCTTGAGAGTGAAAGAGAATAAGCAGCTAAGGGGAAAAAGATAAAGTCAGTCTAATTCTTTCTAAAGGCTTCCTAGGTTTGTCTTACTTGTTAAGTTAATCCCAAGGCTCGGGGTGCCGAAACCGTCCCCGAGGCCAAAACGGTAAAATCCCCCAATATTCCCGCCTAGACATCCTAACCTCAAATATATCTCCATATATTTATTTTTATAATTCGATAGTCCAAATCACTACCCGATACCTAAAGTACCCCTGACTTATCCAAAGTCATATCTTAAGTCCCGTTGTGACTTTTCCCGCTATCTGACCCTAGGATCGTCTCGAGTTGCGCTCTATGAACCTGCCCACATAATAATGTGGTTCTCACATATATCACATAAATATTTCATATTATCACATAATATCATTAATTATCATATAATCATCATTAATCACATATTCACACATTTAAGTCAATAATATTCATTCTAATCCCATTTATGCCCTCCCGGCACACTAATCAAGGCTCTTAAGCCTTATTAGCGAATTTGGATCGTTACACCAAATGCCTAATATACCAGCAAGTAAAGGCAGAACATCAGCGACCCGCAGGCTTATTACAACGGCTTAGTATCACGGAATGGAAGTGGGAAGACATAGCCATGGACTTCGTGACAGTATTACCATGGACAAGTAAGCAACACGACTCGGCTTGGGTTGTGGTGGATAGACTCACAAAGTCAGCTCACTTCCTACCTGTCAAGACTATGTACACTGCAGACCAGTACGCAGACATTTATGTTCAAGAAATTGTACGACTGCATAGAATCCCTAAGACCATAGTATCCAACAAATCTTTAGTGTCCACCTCGAGATTTTGGGGAAGCTTGCAGTAAGCCATGGGTACCAAGCTAAGTCTTAGTACGACATTTCATCCTTAGACCGACAGATAGTCCGAGCATACCATACAGATTTTAAAGATATGTTGCGCACTTGTGTACTAGACTTCGAAGGATCATGGAGTAAGTATTTTCCACTTATAGAGTTCTCCTACAATAATAGCTACTAGGCAACAACCAGTATGGCACCCTATGAGCTACTTTATGGAAGGAAATGATGGTCGTCGTTACATTGGGATGAGGTAGGAGAAAGACAAATTCTTGGACCTGAGGCTGTTAGAGAAGCTCAAGACGCAGTGGAACTGAGTAGAAAGTGTATGCTCGTTGCTCAGAGTCGACAAAAGAGTTATGCGGATGCCAAGCGACGAGATGTGGAATTCAAGGTCGAAGATCAAGTCTTCTTAAGGATATCTCCAATGAAAGGAGTGAAGTGGTTCGAGAAGAAAGGAAAACTTAGTCCCCGATACATAGGTCATTTTGAGATATTGGACAAGGTGGACCAATAGCATATAGATTAGCCCTACTGCCAGCTCTAGTAAACAACCACAATGTGTTTCACATCTTGATGATGTGTAGATATGTGTCAGACCCATCCCACGTTCTCAAGTACGATACGTTAGCATTTTAGAAAGACCTAATTTATGAGGAACGAACGGTTCGCATCCTGGAGAAGGGGGTAAAAGAATTATGGTCAAAGATTATTCTGATAGTCAAGGTCTTATGGAGTAAAAGTTTAGAATGGGAGGCAACGTGGGAATTGGAGGAAGACATTTGAGCACGGTATCCGGAATTGTTTGGTAAGTAAATTTTAGGGACGAAATTCTTTTAAGTAGGGGAGAATTGTAGCGCCTCAAAATTTTACTTAGTTAAATAGTATTATCTTATAGGGTAGTATTTTAGTTTTCGTGGTTATTGGTTCAAGTAGTGAGTTATTTGGAAACTCATAGAGATAGTTATGGATTTTATAAGTTTAGCCTATAGTTTAGAAATATTAATTTTATCATAAGGTTTAATTATTGAATCTGGTCCTAGAAATATTATTCATTATAACCTAAGGTTTAGATAGAATAATTAAGAATGTGACATTTGTCACATGTATGTTTATTAAGGATTTAAGGATTTTAGATGAATAAAATAATCAAGGATAAACCTAGGAATTCTAGAACCTTCCCTCAGATGTTAGGATCTCGTATTACTCAGTCAAAGTGGTTTAAATAACTTTAAGTGTGCTTAGAATGTGCAAAAATGTGATTTAATATATCAGCGTAAGCCGAAATATTGCAGCCATAGGGGTCGATATATCACCTATGTTGATACAGAAAACATGTCGACTTCGCATAAACGAAACCACGGAGCCTTGCAAAAATGGGGCAGGCGATATATTGCCTATAGGGGAGATATATCGGCTTCATCAGGCCATTTTGAAACTCTATGGAATCTGAAGCTAGAAACAGCCCTCAACAACTTGGACTTGCTCTTGAACGATTTTGACCGAGTTCTGGAAATTTGTTGAGCAAAAAATTCCATTTTTATTCATTTTAAAGGGAGTTAGTTCCACTCCTTGAACTCTATAAATATGACCCTTCACTTATCCATTTGCATCATCTTTCAAACACTTCTCAGAGCCTCAAAGATGCCAATTTCGTTCTAGAGAGAAACCCTAGGGTTTTGGGGTTAAAAGCTTTCAAATCTAAGCTTTTATAAACACTTGGGAAGTAAGCTAGAGTGTGATTTCGGTATTGAGGTATAGAACAAAGCTCTAAGCTATCTAAGGTACTCTTAATCCTCAGGTTTAGTTCATTACTATTCTTCTTATTTTTTTTCTTTTACTTCAAATCCTAACTTGTTATAATGGCTTTTGGTTAGGTGCTTGATTTCTTTGAAACTTAAGATTTTCGCCAAGTTCTTATCTTGATGGTTTAGATCTTCTTTTCTTTAGGAAACTTATGGTTTTACTGTTTGGTTTTAGGAGTTTTCAATCCTGCACTTGTCTCTAATACCCCGGTTTTTGATAAGGAAAATAAGTTAGATTTATGTGCTATGTGCTTTGTGTATGTATGTTTGTTTTTATGTTTTTTAGTCGCTTGGGAAATATGGTTGCTTAGATAGCAAATCCTGAGATTTTTATCATTATCGTAGACTATAGTTGTGTCTAAACCTACCTCTAAATAGTAGCAAGAAGACTATATCAGTTTCTATCACATACTACGGTAATGAGTTAATGGCCATTAATCTTGTAGTCCATTTTTATGTTTTATGTTATATGGTTAGTAGTTTTTCCTTACTGGGCATTAGGCTCATTCCTTTTTATTTAGATTGTCCAGGTAAATGAATATGGAAGGCGGGATGGATCCTAGGTGGCTTTGGCATGTGTATTAGGTGAGGACTAAAAGAATGGACCGATGGGATCGATCGAGGATGACGTTGACATTTAAGTCTTTTTATTATGTATTTATGATTTCCGCATTTAGTATTTGAACATTTAAAATATAGGCTTAATTTTCTTTATAATCTTATGTATAAACAATGGGATCCCATATTTTTGGATTTTCTATAATAAAGTTTTATTATTTTATGTATGTATCCAAAAGATAGTAGTTATTGTCTTAGTAGTTTTAAAGGTCCAAGGTCTTTAATTTAGTCAGGTCTTTACACAACGTCTCGCGTGCGAGCAGATGACGTCATCTAAGTAATTTCATCATGACATTTTGGGTTGATATGATGTCATACGCGTGGGTTGGTAAAAAGTTGCTCTTTTTCGCTAAAAGGTACAATGATGGATGTGCAGAGTAGTGTGTCAGACGCCTAGGAAACCTAAAAGTTGTCAGTTACATAATCGAGAAGACGTGATCGTTGCCTATAAATGTGATAATGTGAGTTGTAAAGTGTAAATGTGGAAATTTTTCCTTGTGAATTCTATTCACGAGTGAAGCCCTATACTACGAGACATCCTAAAAGGGCGTCACATGATGGTGATAAGAGAGTCACCCTCACTAGGCGAGGGCCTTCGGCCGCTTGCCAATCCAAACGTCACCCTCGCTATGCGAGGGTCCCCAGTTGGTTGTCCGCGTGCACCCCATTCCATCAGGCATCAAGCCTCGCCTGCACTCAGGAGAAGAGGGTCAGCCTCGCTACGCGAGGCACCCTCGCTATGCGAGGGTGAGGCTTTGGTTGGGCATCCGTGCCCCTAGCCTCGCGACGCCTGCACCCGGGGAGAGGAGAGGCAGCCTCGCTATGCGAGGGTGCTGCCTTGTTGCGGCGCCCGTACCCCGAGCCATGCCTACACCCGAGGGAAAAGGACCAGCCTCGCTACGCGAGGTACCCTCGCTATGTGAGGGTGTGGCCTTGCTACGGTCCCCATGCTGCGAGCCTCGTGTCCATGTGACCTGCATAAGCCGGCCCTGACCCCTGGCGCCTTGGCTTCTCAGGACACGCATAGGTTGAAGCCTCCTTGACATAGGCATGGGGACCACTTGGAGGAACCTTATTGATATGACAAACGAACATGGGGCATTGAATGGGGATTGATGAGGACGACCGAGTACGGAATACGTGCGCTGACACGGGGCGTACGGTTGTGAAGAACAGAGGCACGACCCTGTGATCTGCATCTGAGGAGTAGTGGCGGTACGGACCTGTACGAAGAGTAGTGGTACCACTTGGAAACCCCCGACCATACGCCAGAACCGACAGTACTATGTCCTAGGCCACAACTCTGACACCATCAGGGTAGACACCACTACGCCCTGAGCCACTACACTATCAGAGTACCTATGTACGTCCCTGTCGTTTGGGACTTATTTGTATCCAGGGCCAATAGAGCCCCCCTATAAATAGGCCCCAACCCCTCAGGCTAAGGGGTTGGAAAACTGAGTGTATGAAAGAGACTTAAGAAATATATGTTTCTGGTTTTCATTGTTGCCTGAGTTTTCTTCTGCTGATTAGAGTTCCTTCTATCTAATTCAAAGCTTTCTATAGTATAGAGATTGAAGTTTTCTAACCATCAATCGTTGACGAGTTCTTACCGTCAACATAAAGTATCAAAAGTTGAATAGGCGCTAACTTGGTCGAAGGATACAAGTTTATTTAGTGTTGGTCGCACTAGGATAAACTTAGGGGGCAAATGTTTAACCCAATTTTGGACTCAGTGATGTGACACTTGGAAAAGGGACATGGTGTGATAATCAACAATTAATGTACAGAGCTGGTCGAAAAAAGAGTAGCTGCTTAAAAGTACTGTTGAGATTGGTTAAGATGTTTACACGTTGAGGTGCAAAACACTTAACGATTTTCACTTAAAGAGAAGTGAAAACATGAAATTGTGTAGAAGGCATCTAAAAGTGACTTTTATGGGTCTAAAGTGATACAATGAGGTATCCAAACATTTCCAAAAAGTTTGGTGGCATTTGGAGCAATTTTAGGACCATTGGAGTGGTCCAAAGTCAGAGAGGGTGGCGATACGTCGCCCCCTATGTGGCGTAGCATCGCCTAAATGCATCGCCTGCTAGTAGGCGACGTATCGCCTATCATGCGATACATCGGCTACATGCAGGCGATGCATCGCCTGGGCGGTCTTTTAGGGTCGTACAGTTTACGTAAAATGCTTCAAATGATGTGTTTTAAATGCTCTAATCCTATTGGTTAGACTAATGATGATGCCTACACTATATATATGGGTTATCAAATTTGGAAAGTTTTGATCACACTTTCCAACTCTCTCTCTAAAACTCATTCTCTCTCTAGCTCTCTAAGACCAAAGTTTTCTCCAAGAAACTCATCAAGCTTGCTTGATTTGCATGAGTTTCAAGGCTTGTTCAATCCCAAATCTCATTCTACTTAGTTGAAGCGTCAAACAATTGGGAAAGCTTGGAATAGAGATTTTGGACAACAATATTCATATTGTGTATAAGCCTTGGAAGTTCCCCAAGTTGAGGATTCAAGTTGCTCAATACAAAGGTTGTATCTCTCTAACCCTAATATTGTCTTTTGTAATTCTATTATGTTATTCATTGTTAGTATTAATGATTTAATGTATCTAAATTCATTGTATCATCATTTAATCATTTAGTTCATTATATTCAAGATTAATATGCATATCATGAATATGTTTCTTTGATTATCAAGAATTGCTTTCATACTTTGATTTTGAATCTTGATCAACACTAGGGTTTGGAATATTGCATTATTATCATAATTTATTGTTTATTTGCAAAGAGTAAAGTCATATATTCCCAACAATCAAAATCTCTATTTCTAATTACTTTCATTTTGTGTTTTGCATAATCAACAATGAGGGAAATTGGTTCATCTTCTACAACCTTCAAATCCTTGTTTCAAGATTTGGTTTGTGTTGGACATATAACCATGAAAGATCAAAGAAAGTTCTATTTGGAAATTCTCTACATGAATGTGGATATGGATTCAAAGTCTTCATCATAAAAGGATGAGACAACTCAATGGGATTACATGCACAAGGAGATTGGTATCATCAAGTTCCTTATTTATAAATGTGTAGATTTCAAGAATTTGAATGAAATGTGTTTGCTGCCATATTTTTGTGAGTTTGAGATTATTTTTTATATTAAGAGTGCAATGGTGAATGTTAATAAACAATTCAAGGGTTATTGTTGTGCTTGTTTTGTTTATAAAGTTATTGATCATTATGTGAGATATGGTAATTGTAAAATTAACAATAATGAGATTGGGGTCAATACAATTGATGATGAGATCTTTGTGACCTTAATTGAATTCAATGCATTCGATGAGGAATGTATAATAACCCTAAAGAGAATTGACATGGTTCATGCATGTAGTGATGAGACTAATGCAACATTAAGAGAAGGTGAACATGTCAATGCAATTGATGTTGAAATCATTGCAACCTTGAGTGAAGTTAATGCAACCCAATGAAAGGTACAAGGATGGTGGTATGATACTTGTGCCACCGTGCATGCAACCTATGATAAAACTCTTTTCAAAACCTTTGAAAGTGCAAAGGTGGGACTTGAAATCCAAATTGGAAATGAAAAGAGATCCAAGGTACTTGGAAGGGGCTGCATTTATGTGTTCTTCACAAATGGAAAGAAATTGACTCTAATTAATGTTTTCGATGTTCCCGATATGACTAGAAACATTATGAGTGGAAGTCTATTAAGTAAATCTGGTATCAAAATGGAGTTTGAATTCGGTAAACTCACTTTGACTAAGTTGGGCACTTTTGTGGGAAAGGGTTATACATATGATGGAATGATCAAATTTTGTGCTCTTGATAGTGACAATAATGATATGGCATCTAAATTTTGCAATGTGATTAATTCTAATTCTATTACTTTGTGACATAATAGATTTCTCATATAGGTTATATCACAATTAAAAGAGTTGTTAAATATGGATTAATTAATTGTGATGTGAATGAACATGATAAATGTGAACTATGTGTTAAATCTAAAATAGTAAAGAAACTTTTTTCCAAGTGTTGATAGATGTTCAAACTTGCTAGATTTAATACACAGTGATTTATGTGAATTGAATGACATGTTAACTAGAGGAGGAAATAGATACTTCATAACTTCTATAGATGATTGCTCTAGGTATACTTATATGTATTTACTTAAGAGTAAGGATGAGGCATTTAATGCATTTAAAATCTATAAAGTTGAAGTAGAAAATCAATTGGAAAAGAAAATAAAGACTCTTAGAGTGATAAAGGTGGTGAATACTTTTCAAATGATTTCAATGTGTTTTGTGAACAACACGACATTATACATGAATGCACTGCACCATACACTCCACAACAAAATTGAATTGTTGAAAGAAAGAATAGGACTTTTCTTAAGATGATTAACTCTATGCTGTTACATGCTAAATTGTGTTATAATTTGTGGGGTGAAGCCTTGCTTGCTGCGTGTCATATATTGAATCGAATTCCAATGAAAAAGAACAATGTATCTCCATATGAGTTATGGAGAGGAAATAATTCTAACATAGGCTATCTTAAAGTGTGGGCGTGCCTTGCTTATTGCACGAACACGGAGCCTAAAAGGACCAAGCTGGGTCCAAGGGTCGTAAAATGTGTATTTGTTGGCTATGTCTCAAGTAGCAAGGCCTATAGGCTATTACACTTGTAGTCTAATGTGATAATTAAATCAAGAGAAGTGGAGTTCTTTGAGAATATGTTATATTGTGATAGCAATTCTCAAGAACCCACAAGTATTGGAGAATCTCTTAAAGAGAAAGATCCAAAGGTTGATGAGCAACTTATATTGCCTCGGAGAAGCCAAAGGCTTAAAGAATTGGGATCAAATGAGACATGTTCTCAAGTGGAGACACTTTACCTAGTAGAGGGAAACCTTGAAGAAGTCACATGGAAATTTCCTATAGCCCTTCAAGTTGAGGATGATCCCAAAACATTCCAAGAGGCAATGTCTTCGAGAGACTCCGCTTTTTGGAAGGAGGCACTAAATGATGAGATGGATTCAATTATTTCAAACCACACATGGGAATCGGTAGACCTTCCACAAGGTTCAAAACCAATTGGGTGCAAGTGGGTATTTTGGAGGAAATATCACACTGATGGTACATTACAAACCTTTAAGGCACGACTAGTAGCCAAAGGGTTTAAACAAAAGGAAGGAGTCGATTATTTTGACAGGTATGCACCGGTTGCTTGGACGACCACTATAAGAGTACTATTTTCCTTATCATCAATATATAACTTTTATGTTCATCAAATGAATGTCAAAACGCCATTTCTAAATGGAGATCTCGATGAGGAGATTTATATGGAACAACCGGAGGGATTTGTTCTAAGGGGAAACGAACATAAAGTGTGTAGGCTTGTTAAATAATTATATGATTTAAAGCAAGCACCAAAAAATGGCATGAGAAATTGAATAAAGCCATAATTTCGGATGGGTTAACACATAATAATGCGGACAAGTGCTTATACTCTAAGACTTGTGATGACTATGTCATCTTGGTGTATCTATATGTTGATGATATTTGATTTTGAGGAATGATATGAAAAGCATAATGGAAACGAAGAGGTTTATATCTTCCACCTTCAAGATGAAAGACCTTGGAGAGGTTGATACCATCTTGGGTATAAAAGTGAGAAGAAATAGTGGGAGTTATGCCTTAAGTCAAGAACACTATATTGAGAAAGTGTTTGGCAAGTTTAGTCATCTGAAAATCAAAGAGGCAAATACACCATTTGATTCAAGCATAAGGCTTGAAAAGAATAATGGTAGAGCAGTGACTCAACTTGAGTATGCAAGTGCATTAGGGAGTCTAATGTACGTCGCTCATTGTACAAGATCTGATATTGCATATGCGGTTAGTAAACTAAGTAGGTTTACTAGCAATCCAAGTATGGAACATTAGAAAGCGATTGAGAAATTTCTAGGGTACCTTAAAAGGACCAAGCAGCTAGGTCTCCAATATTCAAATTTCCCGAAGATACTTGAAGGATATTCCAATGCGAGTTGGATATCAAGTGTAGGAGATAATCTCTCCATAAGCGGTTGAGTGTTTATCCTCGAAGGAGGAGCGATTTCTTGGGGTTCTAAGAAATAAACATGTATTTCACACTCAACCATGGAGGCCGAATTTATAGTTCTAGCGGCAACCAGCAAAGAGGTTGAGTGGCTCAGGGATCTCATGTTGGAGATCCCAATTTCCGCTGATGAGGTATCAACGATCTCGATACTTTGTGATAGACAAGCCACATTGGCTAGAGCATATAATGGTGTATATAATGGGAAGTCTATACATATAAGTCTAATACTTGAGTATGTGAGACAACTAATTCGTGGTGGAATCATATCAATCTCATACGTTAAGACAAGTGAGAACTTGGCGGATCCATTTACAAAACCTCTTACGAAGAGGTTAGTAAGTTCTACTTCAAAAGGGATGGGAATAAAACTCCTAGAATAATATATTCACCAATGATGGCAACCCAACTCCAAACTTATGAACATAAAGGGCAAGAGGTCAATAGGTAAGAACAAGTTATTAGGTGAATTGTTTCAACACTAACAAAATCATGAGTTCCATCCAAGGATGGTTAACGTTGGTTGCTACAGAGTGAGGGTTAAGCTTAAGGCTTTTAATAAAGTTCAGTTATGTGCAACAAGCATCTCTAAAGGTAGTAAAGATGTTGTAAGAACTTCACCTATGTGAACTTAGAGGTGGTGCCGCCTCTCATGGGAGTTGGAGTTTCTCCCCGGAAAGTTCATGAAATGGATGAGCACATGGCCATATGAGTGCTAAGCGAAAAGTGGGAAAATGAATGGTCAAGTGGAGGTGTGTGTGGTGTTACCGGTTTTATCATTAAGGAATACTTGGTTCAATCTTTAAGACACCAATGACTTCGATAAGGCTTTGTAATACCTTCACTAAGATAAAGTTCAAATCGAAAGATACTTGATTTTATGCACCAAAACTGTTAAGCTAAGAAGAGAGGATTATATTTAACCAAGTGGGGGGTTTTTGAGATTGGTTAAATATAATGGTTAAGATGTTTACACGTTGCGGTGCAAAACACTTGAAGATTTTCACTTAAAGAGAAGTGAGAACATGAGATTGTGTAGAAAGCATCTAAAAGTGACTTTTATGGGTCTAAAGTAATACAATGAGGTATCCAAACATTCCCAAAAAATTTGGTGGCATTTGGAGCAATTTTAGGACCATTGGAGTGGTCCAAAGTCAGAGAGGGTGGCGATACGTCGCCCCCTTAGTGGTGTAGCATCTCCTAAATGCGAAGGGCTTCAAAAGCCCTAGCAGGTGATGCGTCGTCTGCTAGTAGGCGACATATCGCCTGTCAGATGATACATCGGCTACATGCAGGCGATGCATCGCCTGGGCGGTCTTTTAGGGTCGTACAGTTTACGTAAAATGCTTCAAATGATGTGTTTTAAATGCTCTAATCCTATTGGTTAGACTAATGATGATGCCTACACTATATATATGAGTTATTAGAGTTGAAAATTTTTGATCACACTTTCCAAATCTGTCTCTAAAACTCATTCTCTCTCTAGCTCTCTAAGACTAAATTTTTCTCCAAGAAAATCATCAAGCTTGCTTGACTTGCATGAGTTTCAAGGCTTGTTCAATCCCAAATCTCATTCTACTTAGTTGAAGCTTCAAGCAATTGGGAAGGCTTGGAATAGAGATTTTGGACAACAATATTCATATTGTGTATAAGCCTTAGAAGTTCCCCAAGTTGAAGATTCAAGTTGCTCAATATAAAGGTTGTATCTCTCTAACCCTAATCTTGTATTTTGTAATTCTATTATGTTATTCATTGTTAGTATTGATGATTTAATGTATCTAATTTCATCTTATCATCATTTAATCATTTAGTTCATTATATTCAAGATTAACATTCATATCATGAACATGTTTCTTTGATTATCAAGAATTGCCTTCATACTTTGAATTTGAATCTTGATCAACGTCTAGGGTTTGGAATATTGCATTATTATCATAATTTATTGTTGATTTGGAAAGAGTAAATTCATATATTCCCAACAAGAACTACATCATTACAATGGGTTTCTAATATGAAGAAGTGCAATTAACCTGCTCAAGAGGAGAATACTGGTGTTGTTATATGATGTTGCTCGAAGATAGACCTGCTTGATGTACGACACATTTTTCACTCGAAAATCTGGATTTCACAAGATACTACAAAATATCCCAAGATAGTTATTTAACCGATATTTGAATTGTATTATTTCTGTATTATTTGAATTTGTAATTAGTTGTAACAATCCCACACTATACGTGTAAGGTCTATGTTAATTTGTAAGGGTCCATAGCCCATTAAGAGACTCTATAAATAGAGATCTCTCTCAGTCATTATCAAAAAGCAGAATTTGTGTGCACTTTACATAAAAATAAAAATAAAACCCGACTGAATTGTATTCTTTTTCTCTCATGCTTGAGAAACTCAGTTGAACCTTGTTTCTTCTTGTCTTGAGTATGAGATTTCTTTGATTAATAAAAGTGCAAATGGACGTAGGTCATTACCAATTCTTGGGGTCGAACCACTATAAAATTAAGTGTCGTTTACTTGATTTCAGTTTGTTTTATCAATTCCTGTCGTATAAATTGACTCAGTGTCGTTGATCAAAACGTTGGTCAACATAATTTTTATCATGTGCCAAAAATAAAAATGTTTGCCCCACTGTAGAAACTTCCTATATATATAAGATTACAATATTATTATCCTTTTATATATTATCAAGTTGATTTATTACCTCCAACCTATTGCAATATTTTGGTCCATTGGAATTTTTGTGGTTGGATAATTATAGTGTGTTAGAACTCAATGCAAAAGTGCAAGCTATTAGATGGGAGTGGGTTTAGGAATATTGTTGTTGCTAGATGGATATTTCATTTCAAATTATCCAAAAGATTCAATTCATCATGTCCCACTTGGACCAAATGCTATTAAGGTTGGGGTTGATTTTGCAAGAGAGTCAGAGACCATCTCCAATAGAAGATGTAAATATAGTCCTATATTTAGCACAAAAAATAAATGTGGTATATTTGGCACAACTTTTAACATTATGCTTCAATACACAATTGTAAAAGTTGATGCAAAAATTAATCTTTCATTAATGCTTATTTGATATTTACTGAAAATATACAAAAGTAATAATTTTACTCTATATTTTATTGTTGATACTTAAAGAAAATAATAAAGTAAAAAGTCTAGCATTTAATGCTAATTATTAAAAATAATACTAAAATAATAAAAATGACATAAAAGCAAATAAAAAGTGTAGCATTTATGATGATGCAAAATATGCATCATGTTATATTGTGTGCGAAATTTGACACAACTTTTAGCATGTGCCAAATTTGGCACAACTTTTGGCACACTATTGGAGCAACGTTTTTTTGTAAAGTGAGCAATATTTTAGCAATGTATCACCAATTTGACACTACATTGGAGATGTTGTGATGTATTGGCCAAAGGTTACAATTTATTTTTTAATGCACCCATTAGATGTTATATTTCTATGTAGGGTAAATACCAAATAGGACCATGTGTTTTGCAAAAGTTATCGATCGGACCATCTATTTTGTTAAATGGCAATTCGAACCCGGTGTTTTACAAAACAGATCAAAAGGATACCCTAAGCCTGATTTTGGTCAAATAATTTTCCAATATGATCAAAATACCCTTAGATTTTATAATTAATGAATTAATTAAATAATTAAAAATAGATTTTAAAATAAAAATTAAATTAAATTATTTTAAACAGATTTATAACACAAATTAATGAATATTTGTATTCATCAATATATTGAAGAACATACTCAAACAAACCCAAATTTCTACCTAGAAATCACAAAATCACAAATCAACAACTAAATATATTCATCAACATTCAACTCATTCTATTCATCTATCATACTTAACACATTCAATAAGGGAAATTTCACTATTTATGCATAATATTGTGTATAATTACTGAATAATACCAACACTAATTAGTTTTTCAAATTGGTGCTAAACTTTCACCAAGTACCAAAAATACTAATCTCATTTTTTCCCACCAAAAATCCCCCCCCCCCCCACAAACTCTCTCACTCTCTCTATCTCTATGTTTCTCTCAATCTCTTCCTCCCCGAAACCCAAACCCAAACTGAAGGCAAACTTAAAAAAAAAACCAATCGATCTCAACCTCTCTCTTTCTCTTCTCCGAAGTCGGCCACCCAACCTCGTCGAGCTCGTCGAACCAACGTCGGCAATGAAGCTCTAAACCCACGTCGGCAACGAACCTGTAGAACCAAGTTTGAACCCATCGAACCCGTCGAACCCGTCTATCGAACCCATATTCTCATTAAGGTAAATTCTTGAACCCATATTCTCATTATTGTTGTTTTGATCAGTTTGAATCTGGTGGTGTGGAATGGATATGGCAGTTTTTAGGTCTGTCATTTTTTCTGGGTTTGAACCAGTAGCTCGATATGTTCGTTGAAGGTTCGATAGAAGCTCGATTGATATATGGCAATATATGAAACTAGCTCAATAGGCTCGATTATGGTTCGATAGTAGGCTCGATAGGGTATTTTGAACGGTTTGATGGTGGATCGATAAAAGCTCGATAAGAGCTCGATGGATCTGTGGTATTAGATAAATAGGGCTCGATAGGTTAGATAATGGTTCGATAGTTGGCTCGATAGATCTATGGTATTAGATTACAAGGGTTCGATAATGGTTCAATATTAGACTTGATTGTAGCTCGATGGTTATTTATGTAGACAAATTTTGCTTAGCTCGATAGGCTCGACACTGGCTCAATAGTTTCTATAGATTTAGGTTGTTGATATTGCTTGATAGGCTCGATAGTGTCTTGATAGTTGCTCGATAGGGTATGTTGCAGCTCGATAGAGCTCGATGACAACTTATTTCAATGTTTTGATGAAAAAAAAATTATTCTATTTTCTTACTAACTTTTTTTCATGTGTTGTTGCAGATGCCTAAGTTGCTTGTTCCGTTCAGTGATCACTTTCCTGATCGAGCGACATATCGGGGTAGTAGCACTTTAAATCATATTAAGACTAGGTTTGTGGAGCTCGGGCTACTTGAAAGGGCTAAGGAATCCCCTTTCAAGAAATTCTTTTTGGCTTCGGAGTTTAATTTCTCCGGAGTCTTGGTGCATCAATTGTTGTTGAGGAAAATTGCTAGCAACAACGAAGATGAGGTGCATTTCTTCTTGGGGTTGAAGTCTTGTAGATTCGGCATGGGAGAGTTTTCCCTGGTGACGGGGTTGAATTTTAGTACCTTCCCGCCACCAAAAGAGTTAGAAGAGCGTAATCTCAGAGATCGGTTGATAAAGGAGTATTTCAACGATGCTGAGAAAGTAAAGCTCTCACAGGTGGATCATGCTTTCAAGACTTGTACTGTTGTGGAAGATGTGTACAAGCTTGGTCTATGTTTGTTGGTTGAGGGAGTTATGAATTCCATAGAGGGAAAGTTGCACATATGGCGAGATATTCTGAAAATTGTTGAAGCTATCCATGGGGGGAGTACTCTTATAGGAGGCTATTGCAGTCTTGTAAGAAGGACACGGTGAAGCAAAAGGCCAACTATGATGCCAAGAAGGATGCCAAGGTGCAGCAAGAGTCCAAGTACAGTATGTATGGTTATGCCCCGGCCTTCCAGTACTGGGCATATGAGGCTATCCAACAGCTTGTGACGAAGTTTGTTGTGAGCTTGGGAAACATGGTCTCAAGGATGCTTAGTTGGTCGCATCGGAGGAACAGGGATTTCACCAAGTCTGTCATCTCACCGATGTTATTGAAGAAGAATGTAAGTTATATTTGATTGACATTAAACAATTTTTTTTTATCTATATGCTTATCTTTTATCATTATTTGAGTTAACCAAATGTTTTATGTTGTTTGCAGTTGATTTTCCTTCCGATGTTGAAGCCTTGACCAGCAAAAAAAGACTATTATTTGTCTTTGACAGAGGGAGATCTTCCCCTTTATCCTGGGCTTGGCCAGGATCCCTCGGAGGCTGATAAGGAGGAGGATGCGAATTTTGAGAAAATCGCGGAGATAGTTTCTTAGGCAGCCGAGGCAGCCAAGATATTTGATGATGCTGCCCCGGGGGAGGAGGTTGCAGGTCCCATCCCTCCTGTTGCCCCAGCCTCAGCCTTCGCCCCATCATCAGCCCCAACACTAACCCCAACACCAGCCTCAGCCTCAGCCCTTGAGCTCGCCAACTTGATTGAGCGGTTGGACAGAGTCAAGGGTCGACAGGAGACCCTCCTGAAGAACCAGTCAGTGATCTTGGACGTAGTCAATCAGATCCTGACATTTATTAAGGAGAAACCGATGGGCTCCAATGAAGATTTAGACTCAGAGTCATTGGATATTCTCTAGACTATGTTGATGATCCAACTACGCCTCCTACCATCATTGTGACACCTAATGCTGGGACTCCGGGAGTCGTTATTGTCAACCTTGAGGATGTTGCTGGGGTTCGGTTTCAGAGGAGAAGACGCCAAAGACACACGCCAGATTGGTTTGAGGACTACACTGATCCCACGAGGAAAAGACCTCGCACTGATGCAGCTGTACCAGAAGATGAGGCTACACAGGAGGCTAAACAGGTGTTGGACCCTCTCAAGAAGCCAGGTCGCAAACAGTATAGGACAATGTGCAAGTGGCTGCTTAGAGACATCCCCAACAAGACCCCGAGGGATGTAAAGAATGGAAATCACGGTCCAGCGTGGTTTCTGATGTGGAAGACACCCCAATCATGGCTCAATAATGGGGTAAGCCATTTATACCTAATGACTCGATAGTGGTAGAAATTATGTTTTGTTTTCAATTTTACAATTTTTGTTTTTATTGACTCGATATGAGCTCGATGGTAGCTTGATATGAGCTCGATAGGAGCTTGATGGGGGTTTCCAGGATCGATATGAACTCGATGGAGCTCGATGGTAGTTCGATATGGGTGTTAAATTAGGGTTGTTGTTTACTGTTTGAGATTAGCTTGATGTGAGATCGATAGAGCTCGATAGTAGTTCAATATGGGTGTTAAATTAGGGTTTGTTGTTTAGTGTTTGAGATTAGCTCGATGGAGCTCGATAGTAGTTTGATGCAGATGTTAAATTAGGGTTGTTGTTTACTGTTTGAGATTAGCTCGATGTGAGCTCGATAGTAGTTTGATACAGATGTTAAATTAGGGTTGTTGTTTACTGTTTGAGATTAGCTCGATGTAGCTCGATAATAGTTCGATGTGAGCTTGATGGAGCTCGACAGTAGCAATTTATGATGGTCTTTGCTAACTTTTTATATCGTACTCTCTTTGTAGCATATTGATGTGGAAAAACAAATGCTTCATACACGTTGCAAGTATTTTCCCAATATATATCGACAGAATGAAATTGTGATGAACATGTATTTCTCACAAGTGATACCTACTCGATATGATCAGTACAAGAAAATTTCCGATAAAACAAAGTATACGTGGGATTCTGACATTATGTCCATGTTTATCGACATCGAGCAGCAGTTTTTGGCATCTTGGGGAGGAGTTGAGGATGTATATTGGTGCCAGAACTATGGACAACAACATTGGTTTGCCATTGAGGCTTCCATTTCTAGTTGGACCCTCACTGTTTACGATTTGGACAACTCGGTGATTAGTGACGCGAAGCTGGAGGAAATTATGAATCCATGGTGCTTTTTGCTTCCTTCTCTGTTAATGCAGAGTAAACTGTTTACTGATAGCTTGATGTTGAAGATTCCATCAGCAGAATAGAGGCCACATCAGTTCACATGGCATCGCAAACAGAAACACGAGCTCACTCAGTCAAAGAGAAGGAAACAAACATCATCTTCATACTAAATTTGTTTCTAACTAAAATTATAGTAATGTACACTTAATGTTTACTTTTTTTTACAGTGGGCATTGTGATGTGTATGCTGTCAAGCATATTGAGCATCTAATGGTCGACCTTCCATTGGAAACTATCTGCGATGAAAATATGGAGGTGTTCAGGAACAAGTGGACCACATACTTGTGGTATCAAAATTTGTTACCTTGATGATTGTATATATATACAGGGTCTTTACATGTACAGTTTTTTGTTCACATTTTTTTATAACTTTCATGGGTTGTTATCGAGCTAATATCAAGCTATATCGAACTGTTATCGAATTGTTATTGAGCAATGTCATTTTCATATCCATTATGTAGATGTTATTGAACTAATATTGAGCCATATCGAACCATTATCGAATTACTATCGAGTTATATCAAGCTTCAATCGAGCAATATCATTTTCATATCCATTATATAGCTGTTATTGAACTGATATCGAGCCATATCGAACCGTTATCGAACTACTATCGAGTTATATCGAGCTTCAATCGAGCAATATCATTTTCATATCCATTATATAGCTGTTATCGAACTAATATCGAGCCATATCGAACCGTTATCGAACTACTATCGAGTTATATCGAGCTACTATCGAACCATTATCGAGCTACGATTTGAAGTCAGTTTAGAAGCTAACATACATATTAGCGAGTTCATATCGAGTTTACATCAAGCTTAACATAAATTTTAAGAAAAATCAAATAAAAAAGAAGGGACAACAAGCTAGGTTATTAATACAACAAGTCCAAATGGGAAAAAATAGTTTATAGCCTAGCTTTGCATGTAGCCTTGTTGTGGCCAAGACCACCACACATGCTACACTTGCGCTCTTTGCGAATGATTTCGCCACTCGATGGGTAGCGGTTTGTCTTCCTTCTTCCCACCTTATTCTTCTTTGGTCGACCAACTGGTTGTTTTTCAAGGAGAACCACAACTTGCATTTTCTCTGTGTTCTCGGGAACTTCCCAATCATCCTCGTTGCCAGTTGGGTAAATTGTTTCTTTGTAAGACTCCCTCCACATCTCAGTAGTGTAATATGGTGAACACGGTGAGTAAATGTTGACACCGCGCAAGATGGCCGCAGCCACACCATGAACACAAGGGTAACCCATTATTTGAAACTGGCCATAGGAGCATGATTTGGTCATCAAATTCACCTCACCATCACCTTCTGGGTCTACCACATGAAATTCAAATTTTCCAAGAGGATGGACTTTCAAGTACCTTGCATCATCTATAATGCCTGAGACATCTTTCTCATATATTGTTGCTAATTTGGATGTGCACTTCTTTACCTCCTCATGACGCGCGAAAAACCATGATTGAATTCTGAACGAATGAATTCCACAAAAGAAGTAACTGGGAAGGTTCTTGCGTCTCTGGTTTTGTTGTTGAAACTTTCAGCGTAGTTTCTTGTCATTGCATTATATCGATTCCCAAGAAAGTAAGCACGAGTCCACTTATCGAAGCCAATACCCTCGAGATATTGAGCTATGGCAGGATCCATTTGCTTAATATTGTTGAAGAACCTATTAAATTTTTACTTCCGAAATGCATATGCCGCATTCCACATCTCCTTGTGACAGTGATCGGTCTTGAACTTAGCGATTACATTCATACTTATGTGATGGTAGAATGCGTCGTGGTAGGCATCAGGGAAGACCAACTCAAGAGCATGAATAATGCTAGCATGCATGTCTGATACAAAAGATAGATTATCAACAACTCCAATGACTTCCTTCAATTTCATCATGAAATACTTCCAAGAAGCATGATTCTCACAGTCAACAATCGCGAACGCAATTAGATAAATGTGGTTCTTCGCATCCAATGCGACAGCACACAACATGTGGCCACAGTACCTTGACTTCAAGAAAGTGTCGTCCACACATATAACAGGACGACATGATGTAAATCTCCTTCTACAAACTCCGAGTGAGAAGAAACAGTAAAGAAAGCGACTGTCATCTGTGACAAAATCAGTTATTGTACCTGGATTCTTTTGCTGCAGCATGTACAAGTAAGAAGGTAACTTGGAGTATGATTCTTCAGGTGTCCCCCTGACATAACCGAGTGCCTTCTCTCTGCATCTCCAAGCCTTCATATAACTCATATCAATCCCAAAATTATTCTTCATATCCTCTTTTATGCTGTTTGGTGGGTGGGTAGTGCCATCAGTAGCATATTTGTTCTTGATAAGGTGCCCAATGACAGAAGGTGCTGCTTGACGGTGGTCTTTTTGTCGCAATTCTAGTGAGCAAGTATGTACACTATTATAAACAGTGATCTCAAACATCTCCGATCGCGCTACTTTTTTCCCTCTTACTCTTCAGCCACGATCAGGATCCTTGCAGGTGATATACAACACATCAGTACCAGACTTCTTAACCATAAACTCAAAATTATTCTTTATTGCGAAGAGAGCTACTTTGGTTTTCAATTCCATCTTATTCTCAAAAGTCTTCCCAAGATGTAATTCCCCCAACGATACACCGGATGAGGGTGATTTAGAACAACTAGAAGTCATGATATCTTCTTTTGTAAACATGGGAGCACTCCATTTTCTGTGATCTTCCATTGAACATATTGGAATGTTCCCTGTATAGTTATATTCTGTTCCACCAGGGCAACTAGAGCTGGTGCCAGGTGTTTGACGTCCTTGACTTGGTGGGTTCGCCCGTGCAATATGATGTATTGGTTGTTCTTGTGCTTGTTCTACTTGCAAATGTTCAGCTACTCGATCGTCATTCACTGAATTGTATCCTAAGTCCTCATTATGTTAAGCTACTGGATCGTCATTCACATAGGGGTTGTACTCATACTGGTTGTCCCTCAGATCACCAATGGGACATCCTAAAGTACTGGCTGCTCCCTCAGGTCCTGGAGTGGAATATGGGCTGCAATGACAATCTTTTTAACAGGAGTGACACACAAGGCCAACCTTTCTTTAGATGTTACTCCTAAGAATGCACGGACACCAAGATCACTTTCAACATGAACGGGTATAAACAGTTGGTTGCCGCATGTGTAAGGAACCTCCAATTTCAACCCATACATCTGTTTATCAACTTTAAGTTCCTTGTGCAATATGTCAAGAAGTTGCAAGTACGTTACAGTATCCTCCATCGGTATCACCATGCATTGAGGGTCCTTGAAAATCCACTTATTCCCTTGTAATTCCCAAACACCATTGTAGGATACAAAAACGTAGACAATAGAACCTGTGTTGGAAAAAAAATATTGAAATTGTCAAGAAAACCGTCATTTTTTCAGAAATTCATGAAAAAAGAATATTATCGAGCTTTATCGAGCTGTCATCGACCTTTATCGAGTTAGAATCGAGCCCATAATCAAGCTCTTATCGAGTTATTATCGAGCTACCATTTCATAAACCGAACATAAAATCTAACCAAAACCTTCATCGAACCCTATCGAGCTCCTATCAAGCACATATCGAGAAAACAACTACACTAAATATTCTAGGGTCCAATCGAACCCTTATCAAGTTTCCATCGAGCACAATCGAGCAACAAAACCTAAACCTATCGAGCTATAATCGAACTATATCGAGCAACATCGAGCTCATAAAAGACATTCTTCTACATACCATCGAGCTTATATCGAACCGTTATCGAGCTCCTATCGAGCAAAAAAGTTGCAGAAAACAAAAAAAAAAATGCAAATCGCGGAATCTCTCTAAAAATCCAAAAAACACACCAATATAGACTCGGATCTGTTCAAAATAGCCAAAAAAAAATGTAAACAAATAATACCCAACACATAAAATGTAAAATCTTATTACCCATGGTTTTTCTCCTCCAAAAACCCTCAAAATAGATGTTGCATTTGATATTGACGACTTCACAGAGACAATGGAGATGGCTAACAACGATTTTGACAAGAAAATCATACAAATATGTAGGTTTTAGGGATGATTTCGTGAGAATGAAAGAGAGAGAAGGAGGGAGAGGAAAGAGAAGGTTTTAGGATTTTTGATATAATGGGAGGGGTATTTTGGGTATGAGAGGAATGTTTAGCATCAAATTGAAAATATTAATAGTGCTAGGATTGTTTAGTAATATTAGGCATTATTAAGTATTATTTGTGAAATTTCCCTTCAATAATCAACCCTTTCATCTGCATTCTAACTCAATAATCAACACAGATTTATACATACAAAAAAAAATATATCATATTTGAAAAAGTAAAAAAAAAAAAACAGCTTGCTACCTTCGAATATGTCATTGTTATCCCCAACCCACAGGTCATGGGTTCACTCACTCATAGTCCCTAACCCACTGGATCTGTCGCCCCACTCCACTGCCCAAATCTCATCTGACAACTCTAGCTTCAGATCTAAAGCTCTAACTTCACCTCTCGCCATCACAATAGCCCAGTCCCATCTGAAGCTCCGACCAAATAGGGACCTGCAAAAAATAGCCCCGACCAGATTTCGTTTGAAGCTATGACTTCACATCTTGCCATCACAACCCCGACTTCACCTCAAAACATCCACGACCATCCGATTATTATAGCCCCATATATGAATTTGAAAACTCAGATTTTTTGAAGCTCTGTAGCCATGGAAGTCGTCGAAGCTCAAACTTGTCGTCGAATCCCTTGCCGAAGTCTGCTAGTCACCGCTAAGCCCAGATTTGTTGCAACTGGTAAGTACCGAATTTGTCTATTTTTAATTCATTATTCTTCTATTATTATGCACTTGATTATTTATTTATATATGTTTAATTAGTTTATTTTGTGTTTTTATGATTTTCAAGACATTTGGGTGAAAGTGAATGAATTTGGGATGTTTTACAAGCAACGGTTAAGCTCGGAATTACAAGTCTGAAACTTCACACTTGATTTTGATAACTTTCCAATACTGTTTTGGAAATATACCTAGAAATAGAATTTTTAGATATTTTTCTTAGTTTTCTATAGCTTTTTGAATCGTCCAATTCCAAGTTATATCGAGGAAGTTATGCTTAAAATACTTTCGGTCACTGCAATAGAAGAAAACTGAAAAACGGGAAAACTTGCTACGGCTGCGGCCAGCCTTATTCCAGGCCGTGGCCTGGGAGACAGAACGTAGTGGCCGCGGCCAGCAATGTCCCAGTTCGCGGTCAGAGCCCGATTTTCTGGAAAAAACCTTTTTTTAGTGGTCGCGACCGACGATCGATTTTTTCTTAAATTTCAATTTTTAAATGTAATTTTTGGGGGCTATAAAAGGGATTAGGGTTAACTTTTATTATAACTTTGGATTGAGATTTTTAGAGGCTAGAGCAGCAGAGGAGGAGGAAAAAGCATCATCATATATATTCTTCAATCTAGTTTTTCTTTCTTCTCAAAACTCTTTTATTTTCATTGAATATTTATGTTTATGAATATGAATATGATTATGGAGTAGTTTTCTTTATAGTTAAGGGTTATTTCAAAACCTTAAACATGAGATCTTGAATGCATTGATGAATTTTATTCCTTTTATTCCCTTATATTAAATTGCTTCTATTTTTCTATTTGAATGTCATGGATCTTGTAAAATCTTGTTTAGATGGCCACTAATTAAGGTTTTGCATTGTTCTACTATCGTCTTAGGATTTCTATTCACCTAATAGTTTAGGACTCTAAGTAAAGTGATAAATTGCAATTAAGGTATTGTGACGGGTATTTTAATTGTGATGAGACATAGAACCTAGGTTAAATGAATTGCATGCTTAATGAATTTGTTGCCTATATTAACTTGTTTCTACAAAGTGTAATGCTTTTACTAGGTTAAATAGATTGCATGCTTAATGAGTTTATTGCTGGGTAAAAAGGGTTAATTAATAGCGCTTAGTTTTAATTAATTATATTAGGCAAACTGGGATAATTGACTGCTTAAGTGTTATCTGCAGGATTAATAGTTTAATTGGGAATAGGGAATATTATTCATCATTGTTGATAGATTGATTGTTGAAGGTGGAGAGTAATTCTTGACTATTTCTTTAATATCATTATATCCTTAGTTATTCAATTGTTGATATTTTTTTCATTTTATGTTTTCAGCTATTAAAACTAAAACCCCTTTTTAATTTCAATCTAGTATTATTTTGAATAATAATTTGATCATAGTCCTCGTGGGTTCGACCCTTATTTACCGCTATACTGAAGTAATTGGTGTAAGTGAATAAAAAAAAATATATTTAAATTTGATACGATATACGACACGCATCAGCAACTCAGCTAGCATGACGACTCAAGCTTCAGAACTTGAACCTCAGCCCAGCCGCAACTCATCCAATGTTACCACCTCCATCTCCAGCGAATTCTTCGGCTTCAGATCCCATGGCCACCATACTTGAAAGAAGAAGAAACAAAATATTCGATTGTTTCGATTTTTATTGGTTATAAATCTAGGTTTTAGTTTAGATTTGTATTTTTTTAATTATTTTTTATTTAAAATCAATTTAATTATTTTTTTTTTTAAATATATTTTTTATTATTTATTTAATTCATTCATTAATAAAATATGAGTATTTTAGTCATATTTAAAAAAAGTTTGACTAAAATCTACTCTAGTGTACTCTTTTGTTTAACTTTTGCAAAACACAAGATCCAAAATAATGTTTACCCTTCTAAGTATGAACTTGTACTTTGGTAATTTCTATATAAAACTTAGAATGCACTTCACCTAAGTTGTTTTTACCTACAACTCACCTACAACTACTTTTCTCCACAACACTACACTACACCACACCTACAACTACTTTTTCTACTTTTCTCCACAACACTACACACCTACAACTACTTTTTATACCAAATTGGTCGTAAGTTAGCGAAAATTAAGAGAACTATTTAGATTGTTGGATTAATTTTTTCAATATTCTCTAATTTCATAATTATCAAGTCCTATCTTTCTCTCCAAAGGTGACCTCAAGGTTAAAGGAAAAGTAAATGTTCATTTACCCTACGCTTTCATGCCCTTGTAGGAAAAAATGTTGTCCATGGAAGGACACATTCTTCTTCCACAACGTTGTCACCAACTTCAAGTGACATATTAAATCTAGACGAGAATAGTATGGTTACTAAGTGGAGTAAAAAATTTCAATTTTAATCATAAAAATCATATAAGTTTTAATATGTTAAGCATATTATTCCAGGAGTATGGAGTTGATTTGAAATAGGAGACAGATTAGGGAGAACATATTATCGTTCATGTATTACTAACAAGGAGATTCACACTGTTACAAGATAATAGCATCTACTACAAAACAAAAATTCTCAAGTACAAAGACCACAAAGATTAACACTACTCCAAATCCACTACAAATGTTGACTTAATAAATGCAGCAGATTAATGATATAGACCAATTGAAAAATCGCTTAAATCGCCATTTGTAAGAATTGATCTCTCCTGCAACCAAAGATAAGATAGACGTAAAGATCTGATAATAGATACTCAATATGAGAATTGGCTCAATAATGATATAGTCTTTCAACAAACAAGGTAAAACCAGTTTATCATTTGATCACTTTTCTTCCACAGCACTAATTAATAGACAACATTTTATTTATTGACCATCGTTGATAAAAAAGAGAACAGGAAAAGCAGATATTAGATGTGAAAGGACATATTTCAAGTTGAGGGAGTTTGATGAAAAACTGAAGACTAAATTTATAATATCCATAGCAGAAGCTTCGACAGGGATTGGACTCTGGGTTTCATGAACACCAGTGGTCGATACTCGATGTTCAAATTGAGCTAAGATACAACAATTGATGTGTACTATTCAAATCTCAACATTCCAATACGGAGTCATATGTTGAAATTTTATGACGCTTTATTTTTGGTTTCTTAGAGCATACAATTGCAAAATCACAAGTTTTACAGGAAAGAACCCAGGTTATAAATAACGAAAATGATCAGTAAAGCTTTCAACCTTCATACTTAACTAATAAATTAATACAAATGAAATAGACAATAGGGTACAAATGGCCCTACCTAACTGCAGAAGATAAATTAAAGAATCAAAATTTAGACTCTGCATTAGACATTCATTTAAAAGTTTGAACTTCAGTTATCATCCTTCTATTTTTAATTTTTTAACAATTACTATGTCGGTACCTAGGAGGGACTCGAACCTTAGCCCTTGGAGTAAACCCTATGCCTAACCATTTTAGCTCAAACCTCAGACCTTGTGGGAACTACATGACTGATCATTTGAGCTACCCCTCTTGGGTATCATTCTATTACCATTTTAGTAACATACATACTGATAAATGAGGTTTCATGAAGTAAAAAAAATCTGATTACCACTACATAAAATCTGAAAATAAGCAATCAGATAAAAATATTTTAGCATTGGATATTCATAAGGAAAAAACCACAAAGTAAGAGAGAAGCAGGCCAAGGCAAAAAAGGACATGATTTGCAAATAATTACGCATGCATACTAAAAAGAATATACATATATTGCACATGCACTCTAATCTTTTGTTCCATTCGAACATGGAAGATTTTTCTACAATTAGTTAAAAGTATTTGACAAATACAGGAAACATAAAACTCTTATGTGCATACAAATATTTCAAATAAAATTCAAAGGATATCTACCATTGCTCAGAATAATTTTGTTTGACTAAAATTTCCATATCTAGAACTAGAACTTCCACTTTACAAGTAACTCTGTATTTGGAAAAAGCACAAGGGCTCTTGGGTTACAGCTTGATAAATTTTGATCATTGAGGCAACATGTAATAAGAACATGTACTACAGGATAGTAAGCGTTATGGAATTTTCTTAATCAAACTTAGGGTATACAGAATGAATGCAAGAAATTAAAGTATGATCTCTTAGAAAGCTGAAATTGCTATCCACACCACATTCAAACCAAACTTACAATCAACCTTCACTACACTCAATTGCCTGAAATCCCTACTTGGGTAAGCATCCTTTCCAAATTCTGTATCTATCCTCATCATTTCCAACGGCACTAAGATTGTCATTGATGCTAAAAGCATACGTTGACCATTTTTTTTATTGTTCTGTTTCTATTGTATAAAATAAGGTTTTATTGTCTTGATGATTATTAAGCTATAGATTTACTTCAGTGGAGTAATGTTCACAGCATAGGCTTCTCAGCCAACTACATCAACATGTTTAATATCAAGTACAAACAAAGACTGTTTGCATACTTTATATTTATAGATAGATACCTCAATTAAAAATGTTGCATTAGAGGGAGTAACAAAGTAATGCATACTAAATGAGCCAGAGCAAAGGGAGGAATCTGAAAAGAAAAATGAAGGAATGGCTACAATCATCAGTAGGAGTCTAAGCCAGTTTATAAACAATGGTCACTCTCTTCGCTCCAAAATAGAAGCATTGCTGACTATCCTAGACAAGAAAAATACACCAACCCAATGATCTCGTTTGGCTAAATACATTGTAAAGAGTTTAGACAAAAAAAATGCATCAGCCTAGTGAACATACAGACGCAGCTTTCTAAGAACAAGAATTGAACAGAAATTAGAAGAAAATCGCCAGACCCACTAAAGGAATGCTAGATTATAAAGAATATTCTTTTTCTAAAGACCAAATGATAAATTAACTTCAATCTTTTATCCTCTTAGTTTCCAATTTATACAGATAAGCTCAGCACAAAAAACCATTCCATAGCAATCATATTAGATTAACAACCAACTACAAATATAAACTGATAAATTCACAATATTCAAACATAATGAAGCTTACCGAATCACTGTTGTTGTTGATTTTGCTGGTTTTGAGGGTTCGGAGGAGGAGGCATTCCAGGGCGGGGTGGTCCAAACACAGGAATGCCACCACCAGGAGGAGGCGGCATCCCGGGACGAGGCGGAGGCGGTGCCTGCATTCCAGGCCTGGGTGGAGCGGGTGGTCCTCTCATCATCTGCCCAGGAGGAGGAGGTCCCATCGGCCGTTGCCCAAACTGAGGCGGTGGACCGGGGAACTGTGGTGGCCCACCAGGCCTACCACCTGGACCACCAAACTGCGGCGGCTGACCAGGGGGAGGCCCACGCGCCATCGGTGGCGGACCCTGACCAGGATATCCAGGCATCTGACCAGGCGGCCGAATAACAGGAGCAGAAGGATACGACATCGGCGGAGCAGCAAGGTTTGGAACAGGAGGACGTGAGATCTGCGGCTGCATCATGCCTGGAGCGGGGCCACCAACGCCGCGCACCGGACCAGAAAGGCCAGGCTGGGCCTGAGCAAGGGGAGCAGTGGGTACACCACGGCCAGCGGCGCGGCCAATTCCGGGACCAGCCAAGGCAGCGGCGGAGGCGGCTTTGGCACGGGACTCTTCCTGCGGAGGTGGGCCCTCGACAGTCATGGAAATGACCTCTTCCCCACGGAGGAGGACGAGACCGAGGGTGCGGCGATCTTCGCGTTCCTCGTTGGTCTTCTTGCCCTTGGCAGGAGGGAGCTTACGGAACTCCTCGCAGTCGCCGAGGACGAGGTTCATGTGGCGGTCGAAGGCCATGAACTTGCCGACAAGCTGGCGACCATCCTGGATGGTCACCCGCATGCGGTAGTTGATGTACTGGAGCATCTTGGAGCTCTTCGACATCGACATTGTTGCCGAGTCGGAGTGAAAAACGACAACGCTTTGGAGATCCTTGGAACAGAGTGAGGAAGTGAGGGAGACGAAGACTGGAAAACCTAAAGCCCTAGTTTAGGGTTTGGATACGATTTTACTTTCAGGGCTGGCTTATTTTTTATTTTTTTCTTCAACTTTCAGGGCGGGCTTTATAATTTTATAAGGTTTTGTTATAGATATTAGAGAAAATTACACCACAATACCTTTTTGTCAAAATTATTATAGATTTTAAATCGATTTATTATTTTATATAGGGTAAAAGGTGGCAAAAATTCCTAATGTTTTAAGTTTATTAAGATTTAGTAAGGTTGAAATAAGAGTAATTAAGTAGAAGAAATAATTCGAATAAATAAAAAGAAAGATAGAGATTTTTAGTGGTTCATTAATTCTATATAGTTCACGAGTCTCTTACTAATATATCTATACTAAAGCTTAAAGCAATTTTTACAAAGCTTTTGTACAAAATTTGTGCATGAACCTTACAAATGACTGATCTCATGTATTTATAGGCTGGATTTGGATTATCTTCCAATAATTTTAGGGGAAGTTACATAACAATATAGATATTTAAATTTGAAATATTTTGAATCCCTAATGAATCGGTTTGATTATGTTAATATCAAAACCAATTCCTTAAAAATTGGCTTCATTTACTCAAATATGGCCTTCTGGCATCTTAAAGATGCGCTTTCAAGCCAACTGTCATCATCTTCGAGCTGAAACTTGAACTGTTGCCCAAGCCAACAACTATTTACCTTCTGAGCTGACCCTCTTGCAACAGTTTGGTCATTTCGAGCTAATCCTCCATTTCGAGGGGTTGGGTGAGACATCAGGAATATTAATACATACAATCGAACTTATCGATTATTTCTCGAGCCTACACTTCGAGATAAATTCTTTGTCTTGAAATTTGGGGTATAACAAGTACCCTTCTTTTTTTTGGTAGAAAAGTGTCCAATGTCAAGTTCTGTGTATACCTTAGTAGGGTTGTTCAAAAAAATTTAGTAGAAAGTACCCAATGGCAAGGAAATTCTTATGAGGGGTGACACCACCCTTAGCTCTATATAGGTAGTTCTCTTACAGTATTTTATTACCCTAAAATACTTTTCTTCTCAAGAGTGGGTTCTATTAAAAAACCTTTTAGTTTTAATCATTATTTTGGCAACACACTAGTACTCATATCTCAGATGGGACATAATTTGAGTGCTACAACTTGAACCTAATACTAATTAGGTAACTAGTATTAAGATAAGTTACCATCAACTGTGAATCTCTTTAGAGAGTCTAAGTCCCATCACTTGAGATGTAAAAATAATTCCATTTGAGTCATTTCTTTTCTCCTGTATGCATACTTAATGAATCATCACTATCTCATTATTTTATTTAAACTCTGTGCTAGCTATAGTTTGATTAAAATAGTTACACCTCTTATTCATCAAAATAGTAAGTTTGACCCCAAGTCAACACTCCCACTATTTTCACACTTTAATACTCAAGATTTAACACATTTTCTTGAATATTAATTCTAGAAACCTCTTCGTTTCTATAACTCCCCTTATGTTTTAAATTGATTCCTACTTGAATCAAATATCTCACAAACAAGAACTTTAGACATCAAGCATGTCTAGAATTATTCATTCTATACATATATAGCTAAGGTAATTTAGAATGTGGAATTCCAAATCACATATCTTGTATGTATATATTTTAATAAGATGGAAAAATTAATCAATCATTTTCAATAAAATAAATTGATTAAGTTTGGAGCATCACCTCCACATTTCTCACATGAAGTGATAATAAAATATCTCTTTAAAATAGAAATCTCTTTATGTCTATTAAGTCATTTATCCTCCAATATAAATCTAGACTTATAATTTCTAAAGTTCATCATGAGTCCTTAAGCCACATGATAAACTCTCAATAGATCAAGATAAACAAAACATCAATGTTAGTTTATTTTGATTTATTTACTTGCAAAAGCAAGACACACCCCTTTGAAAGTAACATTCACTTAGTTGCTTTCTTTTCTATTTCACAAAATGAAATATGTGAACACAAAAGTACTTTTCTACCTATATAGTCGGAAGGAGGCAAAGTGGATCCCACCGATCTCGGTCCCACAAGAATAATCAACCAAACATGAGTCGTTTGTTAGAACAGCAACCCCAAGCTCCGTTCCTTCTAAACAGACTCCTAGAAACAACCCGCTTGCTAATAATCGCATGAATGAACAAGCGACCCACACTCCCAAAAATCATCCTAGTAAGACAGGGCGAGTTGAGACCGCATCGAGAAGGGCGGAGGTCCCTGTAAATCCACCAGCAGCATAGGTGCAAAGAAATGAAATCATGTTGCCACTAATTTGGGAAATCGGAGTAGACAATGGGCAAGCTAATCTGGTGCATCTTGACGGGAGACGTATTTCCTTGCCAATAAGGCACCCTCCATTGCCTATATGTCATCTGACACCTCCTTGCCCATAGAGAAATGTTTCAGTTCGTAGAAATGATGGGAGAAATTTTGTACCTGCAGAAGATACATACATCCCGCGATCTCACAGGAACAATCAAGCCCCGCGACCTAAACCACGAGTAGCAAGCTTCGTGGATGGTAGCTATTGGAGGCAGAGCCATCGTGGGGGCAAAACTGAGAATATATGCAACACACACTCCTAAAGGCATCAGAGTGACCTGGGAAATCAATTAAGCTCAGCCCAAAGCTTATGTTCCAATCCCCGGTCCGATCTGCGTGACCATCTAAACGTGCAAAGAGGACAGTTAGCCTGTTACAATGATTTGAGTTACGCTCAGACGATGGAAGATCCGTCAATCGTGCACAAAAATAAGAATGTCCTGCCTAACCGAGCTCCGGCTTGGAGGGACAATAACCCATATAATGTGCAAGATAGGATGGGAGCTGGTAACCAATTCCCAAATAACCTAGAGACGAAGGATCAAACCCTTGAATGATTGGCCTTAATGGAGGAACAAATGAAGAGACTATTGTCAGGGAAAAACGTGGACGATTGTGATTCTAATGAGGAGCTCGAGCCTTTTACTCCTCATATCGCAACAACTCCCTATCCCATGGGCTTCAAAATTCCCAACATGCCCACATACGACGGAGCAATTGACCCATCAAACCACATCAAGATCTTCAACACTTTTATGAGAGCCCACAACGTCGACATCACCTGTGTTGTGTCCTATTCCCAGCCACATTGACAGGACCAGCCAAATTATGGTTCAACAAGTTTAAAAGGCACTTGATCACTTCCTAGAAATTGTTATCAACAAAGTTCAAAAAGTAGTTTCGAGCTGCAAAAGAAGTTTGAGTAGAGGCCAACTCCCTGGCCAATATAAAACAACAACCAGATGAATCCCTTAAGGCGTACATCAATCAATTCACAAACATAGCAGCCTGAGCTAGGGACGTTGATGATAGTACTAAACTCTTGGCCATGCGGTCAAGAATCATTTTCGAAGGTGAATTGTGTAGGAATTCCAAAGGAAAGGAGTGAAGAGTATGAACGAGTTCTTGGCTTGAGCTCAAGAATGGATTAACCTGGATGAAGCAGAGTCTGTAATCGCAGGGACCAACCAAACCCTTATTCAGCCTGCTGGAGTGGCGACGGATGCTGTAGCTACGGCTTAGCCTGTGGTCCATAACACCCAGGCAGGGAATAACAAAAGAAAGGGGAATGGGGAGGGCGACCAGACTGGGTCCAAGAAGAATAAGCCCAGGGAGAAGTACATTTCTATCTTCACCCCATATACCGACCTGTTGCGAAAAATAAATACTATGCTTGCAAGTGAACAAATCGAACAAGTAGAAAAGTATTCCAAAGATTGATATCGTCCCACAAGGATTAAAATCAATTAAATAAATTAAGTGTAGCAAATACTAAATCCTAACTTTATCTAAGCAATCAATTTCGAAAGATAATAAAAACTTAAAATAAAATATGAATTTTAAAAACTAAACAAAATATAAAAATAAATATAAACCTAACAAAACTTAAACAAAAGCTAAACTTAAACAAACTAAGATATCTACAATGAGCAAAGCAATAAAAATCAAATCCCTTCCCCCAAACTTAATCTAAACATTGTGCCCAATGTATAAATAAAAGAAAAGAAAAAGAAAACATCCATGTAATCCAATGCATTGCTCCATTGTAGTGACATTCATTGCATCCTCCTTAGTGTTTGATATGTCGACATACATCAATAAGTGGTTGACGCCCATAATAAGTGCCATACAAGACAACTTGAAGGTTGCCATTACGAATGCCCTCAAGCTTGGCTAGATATGAATATGTTTGACATGTTGCACCAACAACACAAGACTTTGAGTGACGAGCTTGGGGAGAAAAATTTGGTAGCTCATAAAGGATGTAAAATAGTGGAGGTGACATCAATTTAAAATATGGATCCACTAGAGGTATATATGATTGTACCATTTATTAACTCAAATCAATGATTGCAGGTGCTTCCTCATCCTCCAAAGTCATATTTTGCTCATTTTCCTTTGTGAATTCCTCATAACCCTTCTGATTGTTTCAACTCTCCACTCGACTGTCCATAACCATGCTTGTGATTTGATCTTCAACAACTTCATGATCATGGATTAAATTTACTTCATTCATCACATCACAATCATTATCTACCAAGAAAGTATCCAACTTAGCAAAAGTTTGAGTGAATATAACTTCGAGGGTCTCTTGTTCATCAACTTTACACTCAATCTCTTCTAATGGCTTAACCATTGGTGCTTCTACAGTATTCGAATAACTCTCACAACCTTGATTGTTTGAGTCATTGTCCTTAAACCACTCCATATTGTGCACCATTAAGTTGCCACCATCAAAATTTAAAGTGTTCTTCAATTGGGCCATTGCTTCTTCAAAAACTGATTTATGCTCTTCATGCTCAAAATGTTGGGGTATAATATTAGGATCTTGGAATGATGGAGGTTATTGATGACTCCAACCTTGCAGTGAAGGATCCCAATACTAATGGTAATCAAAATATGTCATATCATTCAACAATTCCATTATATCTTCATGCAATCTTCTTAATAAAGGTTCACCAATTACCTCTGTTCCATAGTTTACCCCACATCTTTGTTGCATCATCTAATCCATGGTAAAAGAAGAGTGTAAGACACCCCTTGATAAATTATGATGACATATCTCCACCAATTCATTAAATCTCCCCCAAGCGGAGTAAAATGGCTCATTGTGTTGTTGGAAAAATCTCACGATGTAATCTTGATGGAGCATTTTTGATTTACCTTGCAAGTCAAACACATACAATAAACATAAATTAAATAATAAAAAAACCAAGTTAGAATAAAAATAAATATATGATTATTAATAATATAGTCCCCGATAACGGCGCAAAAAACTTGTTGTGGAAATTATGTATGCAAGTATACATAATCGTAAAAACTAATAAAGTAATAAGTAGAGTATCGTTCCCACGAAGACTGTTATTAATTACCTATAATCAATCTTTATTTCTAATTGTTTTGACGAATAATGAATATAGACTTTACTAAAGCTAAAGAAAATAAAACAATAAACCATAACAATAGAGAACTCAATACTAAAATATTAATTCAATGGAATAAGAATTAGGGTTATTAACTTCATCAACTATACACCTATGCATCTCTAATGTGAATTTAAGAATTTCTATCTCTATTGTGATAGCGGATTACAATTGTAAATTATATTCTTACTATGACTTATAACACTACAATAAGCGAATCTCCTACATCTTTGTGGTAAATTAACATATCGTAAGCATTAAGCATGTAATCCCTAAGCTACACAAATCATACAGGTACTCTCGTCCAATATAAATCTATGATTATTTGTCTATAGCATATTTATCCTTCACTTCTTAGTTCTTGGTTTAAAATCATATAAATCATGCAATTAGTGGCCAATTAATCACAAGCATTAAACATAAGACAAGTAATTCACAATATTGATAGGAAATTCATAACAACTTCATTAGCTAATCATAGGGTTTCAAGAAGAATCCATTAACATCCTAAATAAGAAATTAGTTCAAGCTAAACATAGTTAAATTCATCAAACTAAATATAAACATCACTACAAGAGAAAATAAAAGAAGAAGAAGAAGAATGATAGAAACTAGTTGATCTTCAAGCTTTTGCCTCCGCAAAGTGTTTTCTTGAGTCTCTCCTTAGGTTTTTTTCAAAAATCATCATAATGTTTCTTATATAGTTGTTTGTGTTTTGAATGTGAAATCCCACTTTTGCACCTGCTTAAAATGCCCTAATTCGCACTCTGACCATCTGAAGCATCGCGACCCCTGTCCAAGAACCAAAGTTGTCTCGTCTCTGCCTCGACTCTAATGCATGTACTTCGCGGTCCTACTTCTCTAACAAATGGCGCCGCGACTCAGAAAGGCAGCACTGCAGTCCTTAATTTCTCAGAATTTTGGCGTATCTGTCTAATGATAGCGCTGCGGCTCTAATGCTCAGCGTCGTGGCTCAAATGTCTCTTTTTCACCAAATCACATATTTTCAAGGCCAAACACGGCCCATTTATCAAATTTTCCATAAATCCTGAAATATTGTCAAACACAGGCAACAAAAGTGTCATACTACACAAACATAACTAAATAAGCTAAAAAATTTCCTAAAACTACTCTGTAAAACACTATAAAAACTACTCTATCAAGAACGAGGACTATTAAGTTGTAAAAAGAAGTACGAAGTATTTAGAGATACAATTTCTTCAAGAAGGATGCAACTAGAACTTTAAGTGGTATGGAAGCAAGTGCAAGATAGGGCTTTCGAAGGTGTTAAGTATAGATGCTCATTGTTGACTTTTGCAAGACAATGAGGGTTCGAGCTGGCTAGCGAACCATTTGATCAAAGAATTTATGTAGAGTTGTTAGATAAGCTCAAAAGTTCTTTTCATGTGCATAAAATGTGGTTGTAGACATTTCAGGCATGCAAAATGATTTTAGCCTGTTTTTTTTTTCTTTGCTTTGGTTTGTGAACTTTGTGAATGATGTATATATCAAGGTATTTTGGCTTTATGAATAAATGGAGATTAGTAGTTTGATGGATTAAAAGCATGTTTTGGTTCCTAATTTGGAGAAGGTGCACTAAGATATGTTGTTGGTTTCAGAAACGAACTGAAATCATGCCTCTAAGGAGATCATTACGAAGGAATATTGGGGTTAACCGCAACATTGACAATCCACCTATTGCGAGGCCTAATACATCAACTAACAACAATGGCAACCCTCTACCAGCTGATGGGGGAAATAGGCGTGACTCAAATCCTGAAATTGCCTACTAAAGGTAGGAAGCACAGTTTATTTCCATGCACGAAGACATGAGAAGGCAAGCAGAAGAGTTAAGAGAACGGAGGCAGCTGAGGTAGCAACAGGCTCAGCCAACACCAGTAATTAGAGACATTCATCAATCCTTAGCACCGATTGCAGCTATTCTTGAAGCTGGTAA
Organism: Humulus lupulus; assembly: GCF_963169125.1. Lineage (NCBI taxonomy): Eukaryota > Viridiplantae > Streptophyta > Magnoliopsida > Rosales > Cannabaceae > Humulus > Humulus lupulus. The sequence continues at coordinate 37,288,728 of NC_084801.1, read as the reverse complement.
TCATTTGGAGCCATTGTATGAAAGATTCAAGAAGCAACATCCTCCAATGTTCGAATGGAGCACTGATCCATTGAAGGTTGAATAATGAATGAGTATGATGGGGTCAATTTTGTACTTCATGCAAGTCGGAGGGAATGATAGGGTAGCTTGTGCAACTCACATGCTGGGAGAAGTCGCAAGGATCTGGTGGGAAGTGATCTCTCAGGCAATAGATGTTACTGCAATGATCTGGGAAAAATTTCAACAAGCATTTAATGACAAGTACTACAATGTTGCGATACGGGCTTCAAAGGTATATGAGTTTGCTACCTTGAGCTAGGGGAATATGACGGTGATTGAGTACGCATTAAAGTTTGACAAACTTGCCAAGTTCGTAGCAGACCTAGTGCCAACTAACGCAGAAAGAGTAGACCGTTTTGTTCGAGGCTTGAAGCCCATGATAGCCAAAGGCATGGAGATTGTGTCAATAAAGGGTAATTATACATATGCACAGGTTCTAGAAAGGGCTCTCACTGTTGAGAGAATGGAAGATTGGATTTGGAAAGAAGGTCATGCTAAGAGAGAGGCAAGAAAGAATGCTTCTCAGAATAATAACTCCAATGAATGACAATGTGGGGCAGTCAAGTCAGGATAAAATGGCCAAAGATTATAAGGGAAACAACTGCCCTGGGAACAAGGAATGGGTACAGCACCCGGAGTGTGGAAAGTGTAAGAAGCACCACCAAAGAGAGTCTCAGACAAATGCATGTTATGGATGTGGTAAGGAAGGGAAAATCATGAGAAACTGCCAACAGAGGAGTCAAGAAGCTGCTAAGGATCAACCTAAGAAGGATGACAAGTTGATGCCAACACGTGTTTTCGCTCTCACAAATCCTTAGGCAGAAACAAGTACTTTCGTAGTCTCAGGTCAGATTTCTATTGTTGGAATTGATTGTCATGTTTTAACTAATTCTGGTACCACTCATTCGCTTGTTGCTAAGAGAATAGTGGATAGATTTAATAGACCTTATGAAACGCATGCTAAGGGGTTTGGGACCATGTTATCGACCAAGGAGGTGGTAATATCTAGGAACTGGATTAAAGCTTTGCCTTTGAGGATAGATGGTAGGGAGTTATATGTGCTCATCCAAGTTATATGTAGTAAGCTCCTTATATGGAGTCAACTGACTCTGGTAGTCGTACTAGATGTGCTCATCCAAGTTATTCTTAGAAATCTTCCAGGTAAGCTTCGAGCTCACTAAATCATATGTCTAAAACTTCGCATGAAAATACTTATACCAAATACTTGTTGGCTTCCCATCCGTTTTTCGTCCCGTATCCAAGTGTGCTCCATCATCCTTTATAGTTCAGACCTCCATGTCTATCATATGCGTGATTAGGATTTCCTTCTCCTATCGCCTAGTCCTTGCGACGACGGTTCACGGTGGACATCCAACCAACCTATCCTTCATCTCCCAACGACTCGAATCCTTCTGATATGTTGGAGATCTTTAAATTAGAAACCTTCACGAGTGGCATTCAATAGTCATTGTGGCTAGGATAATATCAATGGTATTCTGATCATGCTCTACCTATACCTGAGGATTAGCTCGCCTCAGAAGATTCCATTTCTCATTCTGAGTCTTATTAGTTCCACAAGGTCATAACAAAAGTCATTTTTTCCTTGAGTCATCAGAGCTAACGAACCGCCTCCACTGCCTCCTTGGGCTAACTCCTCCCAACCAAGACATGCTAAACTGAACACAACATGACTCCAAAAAAATTTGGCAACCAACAATCAAACATACAAAAAGTTCTACCAACCAACTACACAAAAAGCTAGTGGTACAAACAAACAACAAGCATACATGCAAAAGCAAACATATAACACATATATAATACACTGAAATACACTATAAGTGTAGGGATAAAGGATTACACCCATCCTCAAGTCATTTCAGTCAACTTGGGACCTAGCAGCTTTACCACATGAATATGCATGCCTAACTTTCCCTTAACGTCACCTAACACATTTATTTTTTTATCCATCAAAGACTCACAAGTAAGCCATCAATAATTCCAAAACTAAAGATAATGAGTTACTATAACAAGTATTTTCTTATTCTTCTATCCTCAGTCAACTATACTAAAATACCTTAGGCTACTGTTGACGCGGTTCTTCGCCAACAGGTAATTAATAGAATAAGAGAATGAGATTAGTGCTAAGTAATGAACCGTAACAGATGAATGATCTTCAAATAAAATGGTGATACGAATACTTTTTTAGGTGGTTCAAAGGTTAAAATCCTTCTACTCCACCAGCCAATATTATTGCTAGTTTTCTGGTATTCTTTACAGGGTATTTCTTTACACAATAGAATCCAACCCCTTGCAACTCCCAGGGTCTCCATATTTATAGGAGAGGGCACCTGGGGGTTGGCAAGGGGGGCCATCCCGTGACCTTCTTACCCATCATGTCACTTCTGTGACATTCATGATTAATTCCTAAAACCTGACAAATGAAGTGTGGTCTAATCAATAGGTAAGGGGGATAATGGGCCGCACGGCCCAACCCAGTCGTGGGTGCCTGAACACGCACGTTTATGCTGCGTGTTCGAGAATTCAGGGATATATCAGACACGTGATGTCTGATATATGCACGTTTACATTGTATGGATGACTTTATAAGGGGTCACAGCTGCCAACTCAAGCTCGTACCTCGAGCTGGATGTCTTCTTAACCTGCGGTGTCCATACTTCTGACCCGACTCCTTAGTAACCTTAGTAAGCCTTTGGTTACCTCGAGCTAAAGAGGTGGGACCTGGTAACAGTAGCTCCGGATACAGGTCACCCACGTGGCTGATATATAATTATGCCATTTCTCAGCTCGCTAATAGCACGTGGATAATTAGGGCGTACATTTGCCCCCCAATCCTCTGCTTGTGGCACATGACGTCACCTAGGGCCACAGTAGGGGCTTTTAGGCTTCTTTGTGGACTCTTCACATTTCGCTCATTATGCAGGCGTCGAGTACGTGGAGCATCATGGTTGGTGACGATACATCTTCAGAGAACCGCATTAAATGGCCTAGCCTATACTCGGCCGTCGTTTTGCCTTTCGAGTAGTGATCCTCGTATCCTACATCAAGGCAATCCAAAAACCCTCCTCACTTGGCCTCTTACGTATATAAAAGGGTTGGCCACCTTACGTATGGGCCACCCGTTCATTTGGAAATTTTCTTATTTTCTCCTTCCTTCTCAGTCTCAAAAAACCCTCCCTTTCTTCCGGTTACTGTTCCCAGCGTTCCAGAAGTTTCAGGCGCGAGAGCTCCTTTGAGGCTTTGGCACCAGAAATTTCAACAGGACTCTAACCCAGACGACCCTTTCAGCCTTCTCACAGCAAAACATTCTGTAAGTTCTTCGCTTATGCATGCTTTAAATTTCTTCTTCACGGTTGCTTAGGTAAATTGTTTCTGTAGCCACATGCAGTATTCTGCTGGTTTTTGTGGGTATGATAGGCGTAGGTTTTTATTCTAGGGCATCGACCGTAGAAAAAACCATTTAGGAGCATGACTCATAGGGTACGCTTTCTGGGGAAATTTTTTGGGCATAATTTTTGTATGCCTGTTTGAAATAACCAACTTTTAGGGTGCAAGAACCAAGTAGCTTAGGGGACACGCTTCACAGACGGTTTTGCACTGTTTGCCTACTGAAACTTTCCTTCCAAGGAAAACTTTTCTATCCTGACCCTCCTGACACACGGATTCCGAGTAATCGGGGACCCGTTGGGAGCACAGGCGCGTGTTCATAGAACCGCATGGTCTCACTCTCCACGGGCTGAGATTACCTCAACCCGTGCAAAGGAAACACTTCGAATCAAATTCTTTCTTATGCTTAGGTCGCCTTTTCTAAATTTTCTTCTTTTGTTCGTTAGGCGACCAGATGGGACCAAAGAAGAACGCCCCTAAGAAGACTGTTGGCAGCTCGTCTTCTCAGCAAGCCAAAGGAAAGGAGGTGGTCACAGATTCTCCAATCCCCGTTTTCGGTCCGGCCGTGGAGCAGGAGCTCGAGGTGGGACCCGACGCTTTCTTCGAGGCCGAGAGGATCGTCTCAAAGATCACCAGCCAGGGGAAAGTGAATAAGATATTCCTTTCCCACAACATTGAGATTGGGAGGGGCACCCTAGACGCCCGACCTCCCCTAGAAGGCGAGCGGAGCTGCGCGTCGCTCGATGAGGAATACGCGGCCTGGAGCGACGAGCACTTCAAGGCTGGGGCCTTCCTTCCGCTGGACCAGTACTTCGCGGATTTTCTCAATTACGTGAATCTGGCTCCTTTCCAGCTCCCCCCTAACTCATCCCGTTTGTTAGCGGGGTTGAGATACTTATTCCTGAAGCATGAATGGGAGGTCCCCACGCCGGCGGACATCCTTTACTTTTTCTGCCTCAAGGCCAGCTCGGAGCAGAGGGGGCGAGGCGATGGGTTCTACTATCTGACCCGTTTTCCAAACATGGCTGCGGTCATCGAGCTGCCCAGCCACCCCAACGACTTTAAAGACCAGTTCTTCATGTCCAAGGGGTTTCGCAATTGCGAACATCACTATTTCAACCGCCCTCGTAAGTACCCTTTACTTTTAGTTCGTAAGTTGATTATTGATTAGCTTCCTTTATTAGTTCCTGACTTAGAAACAATCATGCAGCCATTTTCACGAGGACGGCCAAGTCTGTGACCCTCGGGGGTCAATACGAAACATTGGCGGGGCTGCCCCCCAGCGAAAAGGACTATCGCCAGCTCGTGTCCGACGAGACGATGCTGGCGTGCAAGCTAATCTCCCTAGGCCAGACTCTGGCCTTGAGGAGACCGCAGACCCTCCCTCCAGCTTGCGAGATGGCACCCATCCCCGAGGAGGAGGCCGAGGGAGAAAAAGAGGACGAGGAGGACGAGGTGCCCCTCGTGCGGCGGAAGCGGGCACTGGAGGTCGCCTAAGAAACAGACGTGGAGAGGGCCCGGTCCGGAGCAGCAGCCGGCGCATCCGGGCAAGGTAATCCTAATATGTTTAGGGACTTAGATAGGGCCACTGCAGACCTTCAGTTAGCTAGGTTCAATCCCAGCCAGCCCGTTCATCGCCATCAAAGTGACCCAGATCGCGACGTAACCTTACTCCAGTGTGTTGACCAGCTCGTGCTGGGATATGAAATGAGCCGCCCTAGGGGTACTATAGTCGTAGATAATACCCTAGCCTTTAGGTCGGTCTTTTTTTAGGAGTATGGGACCAATCTTCGGTTGTGGCCCTCCCTTCGGGAGGGTATAGTAGCTCCGGGTCTTAGGCAGTACGTAGAAGAGTCTAGTCTCGAGCCAGATTCGGACCCAGAGCCTCTTCCAGCCCGCGAAGTCGTTATCCTAGATTCCCCCGCTGCAGCTCTGGGGCCGGTGGTCGTGACCATAGATTCCTCCTCTAGCTCGGAGGGTAGGATCCCTTTCAATATATACTTGAGATCTGTTTTCCCTTTTATTTTTGTTGTTTTGCATGAATACTTTTACTAGTATATTAACATTTTGTCTTTGTTTTGCCAGAGGATATGTCTCAGCCCGAGAGCAACGATTTGCGAGCTATGTTCCCTGGAGGGAACCCTTCCTCTGGGGCCTCCGGGCCCATGGTGAAAAAGCTCCGGCTGGCGAAGAAGGCCATCGGGAGTACTTCCAAGTCCCATGCAAAGGGGAAAAACTAGGCTCCAGCAGCTCAGGAGAAAGTGCCTCTGCCCCCTCCTGCAATGAAGATGCGTCCTCCTCCCTTGCGGGTTCCCGACTCTGCTCGGGAAACGGAGGTGCCCCTCGGGACTTTGTCGACCACGACCTCCAAGGTGCACATCCCGGTGAACCCCCGGGCTTTGGAGAAGATCCCCGACGTCTTTCGGGGAATGGTCTATGAGACGGCGAGCTACACTGTGGACCATTATTACAATGTCGCCGAGAGGGACCTGCGGGCAATCGAGACAAGGAGCCCGGAGAACGTGATGGAGTCTTCGCTGGGGATGGCTCACACGGTAAGTTGGCCTTGGTATTCCTTGCTCGTATGCATTACATGTTTGTTTTTTTTTCTTCTCTAAGGCAGTTGCCTTATTATCTTTTGGTCTTGCAGGGTGCCTTGGCTCTCCACCGGAGCATGTCCTGATCTAGGGCTCGGCTCGAGGATATGAGGGGCAAGCACCAGATTTCCCTGGTCGCCCTTAAGACTACCCAAAAGCAAGAGCAGAATGCCAAGGATGCCCTGGCAACTATGCAGGTTGAGCTGGACGCATCTTGACCTAAGTTGTAGGAGGCCGAGGCTACCAAGGCCGCCCTAGCCGCTGTGAGGACTGAGCTCGAGGAGGCCAGGGCCGCACTGGACGCCGCGAAAGTCGAGGTCAAGGAGGCCAAGGCCGCCCTGGCGACGGAGAGGGTAGCCTCCAGCTCCTTAATGGAGGCTATGCTGTACCACTCCTGGGTCTTCAACCCAGATGGTGACTTCTCCTTTCTGGGGGAGGACGCATGGGAAAACTTCCTAGAGAAGTTCAAAGCTCGCCTTCAGCAAGAGGCACCCTCCGAGACCGGGGAGACTTCCGCAGCCACCGAGCAGGAGGGCGAGGTGGTGACCTCATCGGAGCAGCCTAGTGGGGCCTAGGACTTCTTTTCTTTTTACCATTCGAACATTTTTTTTTTGTAACTTTGTATGAGGTTTTCTAACCTCGAGACAATTGGCTTTATCAACTTTTTGTTTTTAATTGATTTACATCCTTTTGCCTCTATGCATTTTGGTAATAGTCTTAGTTTTTGTTGGTGCTGTGGTTGATATTTTATGCTTTTCTAGGAAAAAACATGTTAATCAATTTTGAACCAACTTCTAAGATAAGTCCTGGTTGCATCCTGGACATTAATTTAAAAACTTAGTTCGCGTTAATTTTTATCAATATCTCGTGCTTTTTAAGAAAAACAACGATCAATCAATTTGAATTAACTTCTAAGTTTTAGGACCTGGTTACATCCAGGACATTAATTTGAAAACTTAGTTGGCGTTAATTTTTATCAATATCTCGTGCTTTTTAAGAAAAACAACGATCAATCAATTTGAATTAACTTCTAAGTTTTAGGACCTGGTTACATCCAGGACGTTAATTTGAAAACTTAGTTGGCGTTAATTTTTATCAATATCTCGTGCTTTTTAAGAAAAACAATGATCAATCAATTTGAATTAACTTCTAAGTTTTAGGACCTGGTTACATCCAGGACGTTAATTTGAAAACTTAGTTGGCGTTAATTTTTATCAATATCTCGTGCTTTTTAAGAAAAACAACGATAAATCAATTTGAATTAAATTCTAAGTTTTAGGACCTGGTTACATCCAGGACGTTAATTTGGGAACTTAGTTGGCGTTAATTTTTATCAATATCTTGTACTTTTTAAGAAAAACAACGATCAATCGATTTGAATTAACTTCTAAGTTTTTTAGAACGACCTGGTTATATCCAGGATACGAATTAGTTCGCGTTAATTCTTTATCAATATCTCGTGTTTTTTAAGAAAAACATCGATCAATCGATTTGAATCAACTTCTAAGTCTTTAGGGCGACCTGGTTGTATCCAGGCACCATATGCCCCCCCAAGTAATTAGAAAAGGGTATTTCGTGGTTACTTGAGATTACATCCGCAAATATACACAATAATGAAAAAAGATTTAAATCTCATTGCTTTATAAACAAAAAATGGTCTTTCTGAGTAAGCCTTACAAGGGTGTTACTGATAATATTTCTTCAAATGGATGGCGTTCCAAGTTCATGGGACTGCTTCTCCATTGAGCCGAGCTAACTTGTAGGTTCCTTCCTTTATGACCTCGGTTATTTGATATGGCCCTTCCCAGTTCGGTCCCAATACTTCATCTTTGGGATCTTTATTGGCCAAAAAGACTCTCCTGAGGACCAGGTCACCAATGCTAAAGGCACGTTTTTTGACCTTTGAGTTGAAATAACGAGTGATTTTTTGCTGATAATGCGCGAGCTGGAGTTGCGAATCTTCTCGTCTTTCATCAATCAGGTCGAGGGACGCGCAAAGCAGTTCGTGATTGCGCTCTTGGTCATACGCCTAGACTCTATGCGAAGATACCTTTATCTCGACAGGAAGGATTGCCTCACTCCCAAAAGCTAGGGAGAAAGGAGTATGACCCGTAGGAGTTCGATGCGAGGTCCGGTATGCCCACAGTACCTGGAGGAGCTTCATCCAATCTCTTCTTAAGGCTCGCCTTTAGTGTCTTATTGACGACCTCGACCTGCCCATTTTCCTGGGGATAGGCCACAGAGGAGAAGCTTTTCCCAATGTCGTACCTTTCACAGAATTCAGTGAAGAGGTCATTGTCGAACTGCGTCCCATTGTCTGATACGATTTTCTTTGGCAGCCCGAACCGGCAGATAATGCTTTTGACCATGAAGTCGAGGACTCTCTTGGAAGTGACTGTTGCCAAGGGTTCTTCCTCAGCCTACTTGGTGAAGTAGTCGATAGCCACCACCGCGTAACGGACCCCTCCCTTTCCAGTAGGGAGGGCGCCAACCAGGTCGATTCCCCAGACCGCGAATGGCCATGGGGACGAGATCATCTTTAGCTCGATTGGGGGAGCTCGGGCAACTGAGGTGAATCGCTGGCACTTGACACATTTCTTGACGTAAGAGATCGAGTCCTTTGACAGAGTGGGCCAGTAATATCCTTGCCTTAAGATCTTCAGGGCCAAACTTTGCCCCCCAGTGTGATCTTCGCAAAAACCCTCATGCACCTCTTGTAAATGGTCTTTGCTTCGCCTGGCAGAACACATCGCATGAGAGGCAGGGAGTGCCCATGCCGGTATAATAGACCATCTACCACCGTGTACCTTGGAGCTTGGTAAAGTACCCGCCTTGCGTCATTACGCACTTCAGGTAACTTTCCTTCGGTGAGATATTCGACGATGGGGGTCATCCAGGTCGGTTTGGCGTCGATCATCTCGACCTCCGCCCCGACTTCTTCTATGCTTGGTTTCTCCAAGAACTCTACCGGTACTAACCCCAAAGTCTCCGTCTCCCCGGAGGTAGCGAGCTTGGCGAGGGCGTCTGCATTGGCGTTTTGCTCCCAAGGTATCTGCTCGATTGAACCCCGTTCAAATGAAGACAGCTCGACTTTTACCTTGACCAGGTAAGCAGCCATCTTGGTTCCCCATGCTTGGTATTCACCTAGAACTTGGTTTACCACGAGCTGGGAATCGCTGAAACACTGAACGGAGCTAGCCTTCAGCTCCCGGGCCACCCTTAGCCCGGCCAGTAGAGCTTCGTATTCAGCCTCATTATTGGAAGCCTTGAATCTGAATCTCAACGCCGAGTGGAATCTATGTCCTTCTGGGGATATCAAAATGATTCCAGCTTCAGAGCCATTCTCATTAGATGAGCCATCTACGAAGACCTTCCATGACGTCTGGACCGAGGTGGCCTGGGGCGAACCTTCCACAGGATCTTCCCGGAATCCTGTGCATTCCACCACAAAATTAGCCAAGGCCTGGCTTTTTATTGCAGTTCGCGGAGTGTACAGAATCTCGAACTGGCTGAGCTCAATAGCCCACTTCAACAGACATCCCGATGCTTCAGGTTTTTGCAAAACCTGCCTTAAAGGTTGATCGGTTATGACATGTATTGAGTGGGATTGGAAATACGGCCTGAGCTTTCGGGAGGCCGTGATGAGACAGAATGCCATATTTTCCATAAACGGATATCAGGACTCAGCTCCGAGAAGCCTCTTGCTGATGTAATAGACTGGTTTTTGAACCCGGTCTTCTTCTCGGACCAATACGGCACTAGCTGCATCTTCTGTGACAGTTAGGTAAAGGAAAAGAGGCTCTCCTGCCGTTGGTGTGGACAATATGAGTGGCTTGGGTAGATGTGCTTTCAGGTCAAGGAAGGTACGTTCGCACTCCTCTGTCCACTCGAACTTCTTATTCCCCCGGAGCAGGTTGTAGAATGGCAGGCACTTGTTGGTGGATTTAGAAATAAACCGATTAAGGGGTGCCACCCTTCCTGTTAGGCCTTGAACGTCCTTTCGCGACCGAGGTGAGGGTAGCTCGAGCAACGACCTGATCTTATCGGGGTTTGCCTCGATTCCTCTAGTGTTGACAATGAAACCCAGGAATTTTCCAGACGCGACCCCGAAAGTGCACTTCTGCAGGTTAAGCCTCATGCCGTATTCTCTTAGTATCTTGAAGCATTCCTCCAGGTTGGAAACATGGTTATCGGCGGTTTTCGACTTGACCAACATGTCGTCAACGTACACTTCCATGTTCTTCCCGATCTGGTTGGCAAACATCCTGTTCACCAATCTCTGGTATGTAGCACCGGCGTTCTTCAGCCCGAATGGCATGACCTTGTAAAAATAGACGTTAGTTGGGGTCATGAAGCTAGTGTGTTCCTGGTCCGCTGGATTCATGGTGATCTCATTATAGCCTGAGTACGCATCCATAAAGGACATAAGCTCGTGCCCCGCCATGGCGTCTACCAATTGGTCGATCCTCGGCAAGGGGAAACAGTCTTTGGGGCAAGCATTGTTCAGATCGGAGAAGTCGATGCAGGTTTGCCATTTCCCATTGGGCTTCGGGACCAACACAGGATTGGCGACCCAGACCAGGAACTTAGCTTCGCGGATAAAGCCGCACTTTTTGAGCCAAGCCACTTCCTCTTCTAGGGCTTCAGCTCGAGTTGTTCCGAGGCGCCTCTGTTTCTGGGACTTCGCAGGCACGCTCTTATCCAAATGGAGGGTGTGCATGATGACACTCGGGCTGATCCCCACCATGTCTTCGTGAGACCATGCGAACACGTCTAGGTTCTCCTGCAGGAACTTGATCAGCTCCGCCTTCCTCTTGCCACAGAGGTTTTTCCTGAGCTTAACCATCCGTGAGGGATTCTATGGATCGACTTTTACCTCCTCGAGCTCTTCGATAGCTTAGAGCTCGGAATTATCCTCACCTATTCTGGGATCAATATCATCACTTAGGAAGATATTTTCCCCTTCGGTACTTTGAGGTTTTTCAATCTCAGGATTAGGCAAAGGTTCCCGAGATTCCTCATTTCCATCCTGGACGGTCATCGTTAACTGCCCGGGTTTTAATTTTCCCTTCATGGAAATGCTGTAGCATTCCCTGGCAGTGAGTTGATCGCCACGGACCGTGCATATCCCCGTGGAAGAGGGGAATTTCAGCGCGAGGTGGCGGATGGAGGTAACGGCTTCGAACACTATAAGTGTAGGTCGACCTAAAATGGCATTGTACGCGGCGGGACAGTCGATGACCACGAACTCGAGGAGTTTTGAGATTGTCCGAGGTCCCTCTCCTAAGGTGATCACCAGCTCAATCATCCCTATTGTCGCCGATCCTTCTCCAGAGAAACCATAAAGCATCATGGAGGTTGCTTTTAGCTCGACGACAGACAAACCCATCTTCTCCAGCGTGGATCGGAATAGTAGGTTTACTGAGCTTCCATTATCGACCAGCACCCTCCTAACCCTCCGATTAGTGAGCTGCACTGCTACGACCAGAGGGTCGTTATGAGGGAATTGGATGTGGCTGGCATCTTCTTCAGTAAAAATGATTGGTTGCCTCTCCAATCGTTGCTGCTTTGGTAGATGTTGCTCGGGGATGAACTCCACTCCGTTATGAGCCTTAAGTATGTTGACGTATCTCTTTTGGGCACCTTTGCTTGTGCCAGCCAAATGAGGACCTCCCGAGATTGTGGAGATCTCTCCTCCTATCACTGGAGGAGGGACGTCCTGATCTATCCGAGACCCGAGCTGACTGACCGGGACTTCCGGAGCTGGACAGCTTGTGGGAACCCTGTTCCACGCATATTGAGCCAAGGGTCTTGCTCTGATGAGAGTCTCGATCTCATCCTTCAGGTGTCTACAGTCATCGGTATTGTGGCCAATGTCGTTGTGGAACCGACAAAACTTGGAAGGGTCTCACTTTCCCTTCTGGTGCTTTAACGGCTCCGGCTTCTTCCAGGGGAGACGAGCAGAATTTGCTAGGAAGATGTTCTCCCTAGAGTGGGTGAGCTCCGTATAAGTCGCGTAGACCGGCTTAAATTTTTCTACGAACTTATTCTTCTTTGGGCTGTGTTGGTTGCCCTCGCTGCTCCCCTTTCTCTTGCCTCCATCAAACTGGTTATTCTGTGTAACGGTCTGGGTCACTATCACGACCTCCGTTCCCACTCCAGCGGGCTGCTCAGGGGCCTAGCTGATTCCTGCGGCTGAGGCTTGCACCTCCTCCAGGTTGATCCACCCCTGGGCCCTATTTAGGAATTCATTTATGGTGCTGACTCCCTTCCTTTGTATCTCATTCCAGAGTCCCCCTCCGACGAGGTTTCCAGTCCTCAAAGCCATGAGCTTGGAGCTGTCATCGGCGTCTCTGGGCCGAGCAGCGACGTTCGCGAATCTGCTCAGGTAAGACTTAAGAGGCTCGTCGGGTTGTTGCCTTACGTTTGCCAGGGTGTCGGCCTTGACGCGGGCAGCCTGGGAAGCTCGGAATGCTCTCTTGAAGTCCGTAGAGAAAGTTTTCCACGAGCTGATTGATTGTTTCTTACTCTGTTTGAACTACTGTCTGGCTGACCCCGTCAAGGTGGAGGGAAATATTAAACACCTTAGCTCGGGGCCAATGTTGTGGGCCATCATCAGGGTATTGAACATACCCAGGTGATCTGATGGATGAATTTGGACAAGTACGGCATACGGAAACCGGGCGGATATGCCGTTGCTGCTATGCTGGGGGCGAAGAGCTCGAGTTCGTCCCCGGAATCATATTCGTCCTTTTCTTTTTCTGATAGGAGCTTCCTCATCAGCTCCTCCATCTGAGCCAGGCGCTCAAGGGTTTTGTCCTGATTTCCTTGGTTGTTCCGGGGCTGTTCAACAGCTCCGGATCCATTGTACGCGTTTGACGGGTTATTGTCCCTCCTATCTTGAGATAGGTTATATGGGACATCCTCGCTGTCGCGTACCTCGGACATGTCTTCCCTTGGGCGAGCACGGCTGCCGTTTCCCATTGGGTTTCCTCTTTGAGAGTTTAGACGATCTTGGAGGTCGTCCCTCGGGTTGGCTCGAGGACTTTGTGCCGAGCTCAAGTGTTGGCGCAGGTCTCCGCCAGAAAGGTCACTTCGACGGCTTCCAGTCCAATAGCTCCCATTTGAGAAGCTTGGAGCCCGCCTCTGGGGGTGAGGATCCGGGACTTCTCTGGGCGCCCTGCTATGATGGAAAGGTCCTGCGGAAGGTGGATTTCTCCTACTGCTCCCATGAGCTGGAATATCTCGGATTGGCTGAGGAGGAGACGGATATCTTATGGGTGAAGGAGGGTGCCTGACAGGAGATGCAATCCTGGTCCCGTCAGGGCAGATTAGGTTAGGTCGGGACCGCTCGGCTTTGCCAACCTCCGGGTCTTGTGCTCGGCGGTCTGAGCGGGGCGCAGGACAGCTGGTCGGGACGGGCTGTCGTTGTGAGCCCTCCCCGGATCTCCTTTGCGAATTCCCTCAAGCCCTCCTGGGCGCACTCGAGGGTGGAAGTGAGCTGGGAGTTGAAGTTCGGACCGATCGGCTGTACTGCTGCTCGACCCTAGGTAGTTCTTCAAAAGTGGTCTCTCGGTGGTGCGATGAGGGAGTAGAGTTTGACGTCGGGGGTCTGACCGACTGGCTAGGCCTGGATCGATTACCTTGGCGGGACTTATGAGTCTTGCCTTGCCTCTTTCCGACGTTAGGGTCGGTTGTAAGAGGGGGTAGTTGGGCCAACACCTCCTGAATCTGTTGGTTAGCTTTCGCCAGCTAACTCCTCAGTTGTGCATTCTCCATCTCCACCGCCGTGTAGAAATCTGGGTTCGGATTAGGTGGTCGGGGAGCCAAACTTCCAGTGTCATCTTGGCCTATTGGCTGCTTGCCCGACCGCTGTTGAACCTCAGGGTTCTGATCATCGGAGATGGCGGCATGATGGGCCTCCTGCCCATCACGTTGGTCTGCCTCATTACCGTGTCTTGAGCGAGTGACCAACATGGTTGGGTATTTCCGATAGCACCAATCTAACAAGCTCTCAATGAAAGCACCAAACTGTTGACGCAGTTCTTCACCAACAGGTAATTAATAGAATAAGAGAATGGGATTAGTGCTAAGTAATGAACCGTAACAGATGAATGATCTTCAAATAAAATGGTGATACGAATACTTTTTTAGGTGGTTCAAAGGTTAAAATCCTTCTACTCCACCAGCCAATATTATTGCTAGTTTTCTGGTATTCTTTACAGGGTATTTCTTTACACAATAGAATCCAACCCTTTGCAACTCCCAGGGTCTCCATATTTATAGGAGAGGGCACCTGGGGGTTGGCAAAGGGGGCCATCCCGTGACCTTCTTACCCATCATGTCACTTCTGTGACATTCATGATTAATTCCTAAAACCTGACAAATGAAGTGTGGCCTAATCAATAGGTAAGGGGGATAATGGGCAGCATGACCCAACCCAGTCGTGGATGCCTGAACACGCACGTTTATGCTGCGTGTCCGAGAATTCAGGGATATATCGACACGTGATGTCTAATATATGCACGTTTACATTGCGTGGATGACTTTATAAGGGGTCACAACTGCCAACTCAAGCTCGTACCTCGAGCTGGATGTCTTCTTAACCTGCGGTGTCCATACTTCTGACCCGACTCCTTAGTAACCTTAGTAAGCCTTTGGTTACCTCGAGCGAAAGAGGTGGGACCTGGTAACAGCAGCTCCGGATACAGGTCACCCACATGGCTGATATATAATTATGCCATTTCTTAGTTCGCTAATAGCCTGTGGATAATTAGGGTGTACACTATCCCACTTAATAACCACCAAACTAGTTGCCTAGTTTAACCTATAAATTTTTCTTGTCCTTTCTAATGCACATAATCAAACTTAATCCATAACGCAGTCAAATCCTTATTCTTAGTACAAACCTATAAATTCTAACCACTCACATCCATTTATTACCCATTACTGCATCATGTCATCACATTACTTTAACACTACACTTTTATCCTTATATTGATTTGAAATTCACCTTAAATATAAAATCTTAATTATAGATCATAAATGCTTACCTTACTATCTTGATACAAACATCTCTCTCTCAAACCATCTAACCATTATGGTTATGCCTAAAAAGAAAACACAGGGCGGCACGCTAAATGCAGTGCGACGCGTTAAATGTAGCATAGCGCGCTAAACGCAATGCAGAGCGCTAAATCTAGCGCAACACGTTAAACACAACGCCACTCGATCCTATTCCACCAATCATGATACCCATTTCTCTCACTTGTAACTTCCAAACATACTAACCAAGATATTCATATAAACATATAACTTAAGTCTAATATTACTAAACCTGTGCTAACATGCCGTAGCAAAGCGTAATAAAAACGAAGCAAAATAGCTAACTAAAGAACTAAAACTTATTGTGTGATGGACCGAGTCATTTCTAGTCTTCATATGTATATCATGAAATCCTGACAACAATACAACCTTTATCTATGATACCAATTGTAACGCCCCAAAATCCTAACCCCGAGACCTTATTAGGGTACTAGTCATTTCAAATTATTTTAAAACTTGAAAACATAATGATAGACTATATAGTGCATAAAACTTTGTTAAAAACATACATCATTTGGATATCCATAATTTAAAATAAAATATTTATCTTAAATGCAAGTAACCAAAGAAAACTATTTTAGACCTCCATTCATAATAAAACACCTTTAAAACCACATGAATAAAGTATGTTACATAAAACTTTGGCGTTTACGTCCCTTTGATCGTTACAAGGTTGAGCGGCTCTCATGATATACATTTCATGATATACCCCAAAGACCAATCATAAAACATATAATAGTTCAACTATCACATCTTAGGTCATAACATATCATAACATAGTATAACATATTATAGCATATCATAGCTTAACATAATAAAATCATAATGTTCAATACCAATATCATTTCAACCATTTATGTAACATCCCATAATCCTAACCCGGGACCACACCAGGGTACTAGTCATTTCAAATCATTTTAAAGATTGAAAACCAAATGATAGAATCAATAATGCATAAAACTTCATCAAAACATTCTTATTTAAAACATGAAGTATTCAGATATCCATAATTTAAAATAAAACGTTAATTTATATGTCAGTAAGCAAACAAAATTATTTCTGGTCTCAATTCACATGAAAACATCTTTAAAACCATATGAATAACAATGTAAAGTAAAACTTTGGCGATAACATCCCGTTGATCGTAACAAGGTTGCATGGCTCTCATGATATACATTCGTTTCTGGATTGGACTTCGCCTGTCGCCACGAAACACAACAACATATGGCATCAACAACACAGAGTACCCGTGAGCTAATGCCCAGTAAGAAAAGTTGTGTAGGACACAACCCTACAACCCATACTAAAACAACATATAACAAATGCATTATATTCATAGCAATACTAAACATACACAATCTATCCATAAAACAAGATATAACTATAACATAACATATTTGCAATCAAAATAAATTGTATCAAAAACATAACTAGAATAACATATAATACCATACCAGAATCACTTCAGTCGTAGACCAATACTATTCTGGTCAAGTGTGCAACTAAGCACGGAAACGTAAGCATCCATTTTAACATATCATAAGATTGCAATTTATCATGACGTAAACACGCAAATTACCATACCATAAGCATGTCACGCAAAACATACAACATACACATACATATCATGAATACACATATCATGCATAGCTTAAAACATAATCATACTTATGACATATAAATAAAACTATTCTTAAGTACGTCGAGTGTACACCCTGCATGCATGTGTCCACTCTTCTTACCTCAGGTCCAAGCAGCAACAATAATTCCATTCCCTTCAAGTTTCCTTACCGAGCCTTAGTCACAACATAGAATTCCAAAATCTTAATTTTCATATCAACCCAAAACTCTATTATAAATGCACCCATGCCCCTCTTAATATTGATTCATACTCAAAATGTCCTCACAAAAGTCTCAAAATCATTCTAGATAGAACTCCTAATCGGAGACACAAAAAAAAAAAATCAAAACCAAAACATAAAGCTAACCAAACTTCCCTTTCTGGGTGAGTAGCGATGTCGCGCTAGGCTTGGGCGCAGTCGCGCTCACAAAAAGTTTCAGCTTTCAAGACTAGCAGTGCGATCGCACTGGCCTTGGGCGTGGTCGCGCTCGACGATTTCTTAGAAATGCATCCTGCGATTTCAACCTTATTTTACCCCTATACTCGAACTTGAACATCACCTAACCCAAATTTCAACGTACAATATCTATAGAACCGCAAAACCAACATTCCTAGACATGTTTAATCAATAAATTGTCATCAACTCATGCATTAATTCAAAATGATAACCTAACTTTTACCTTCAACTTCTAAACAACCTATACCCAAAACCGTTGTCCTAACATGCTTCTATCATCATATTCAATCAGAACCTTACAAAAGCAATGCTAATAATTAAATGTTATTTCAAGATCAATTTCCCAAAACAATAGATAAACCAAATCTAATTCCATAAAGTAATAAAGTCTTACCTTGGATTCCTAGATCTCCAATCTTCTTAAGCTTCCACTTCAGAGTCCCTCTACTTAGATCGATAGAAGGACTGATAACTGAACAATATAATGAACCTAATATTATTTTAATCTGCTAATTTTCACCATAAAATCAAAAGACTAGTTTGCCCCTAATTCTAACCCCCTCAGGATTAGGATCATGTCTTTTATTTTGTAATTTCACAAAAAAAAAACTAATAGTTTTCAATTTCCTTAATTAACTTATAACCCAAAAGTCCTCTATATTATATTAAGGCCCTTAATTGCATACTTTGTGACACTTATGCCCTTACAACTTGAAGGAATTATTGTTGTTACTCATAAACGTACACAATTTCAACAATTGCTCACATAACCTATTCAAATCATAAACATAGTCAAATAAATACATACATGTATTCACATAAAATTACAAAGATACGCCTAATGGTTTACCATATTACAGAAATACCCCTCAAGGGTAAAATTACCGAGTTGCCCTCTCAGACCAAATTACTAAATTCCATGACATGCTTGGATGATTTTACAAATATCCCATTCTTAAAAGGAATTTCATCCTCGAAATTCACATCACTATTGATCCAATGCTTTTTCTTTTACCTGAGTATCACAACCACTCATCAGCCCCTTAGGCATTCTATAACTCATAAAATTGTATTACTTTCGTAACTTCACAAACATATTAACGTATCTGTGCTAATTCTCATAGCAACGCCCTGATCATTGATTTGTACTTTCACAATTTGCGGGTTACTCCACCCTCTATTTTTATCTTCATTACTTAATTTTTAAAAGTGTTCTTATAACACTTATTCCCTTTCTTACTTCCAATAGTTTTCCACTTTAGGTCTATGTCACAATCCATCCTTAAAGTTTCCCTCTATTCTAGGAATGACTCTTAAAAATCCACTTACCTATTACACGTAATTTTTCTCCAAAACTCTTTAATCAACTACGTTTCTGTGCTACTCAATTACTTAGTTTTCTTATCTAGAGTACTCACTGTCCTTTCATTGCATATCCTCATGAAACTCCATTTATTACCAACTCAACATATGCAACATACTTTGTGCATATTTCCCCATAAATCACATCTTGAGTGATTACTATAGACATAAGCCAAACAAACCTTTTGAGAACCTCAAAGCCTATGGTGCCTCATCTGGCTTGTTTGTAAATGTGGTGTGGTAAGATTGTTCCCGTGAGGAAAAGCTCTTGATATGCTCATCATGATTAATGGGTCAAGTTATTGACTGCAGATTCAAACAGCAGGTTTATATCCAAGGCAGATAATGAGGCCTGGTGGTGGTTATACAGAGGCTGGGAGTTTCAGCCAGGGGTTGAGTTCTTCATCTGCCCCTCAGAGTTTTCAACAGATGATCACAGATTTGCAATCAAAATTGCAGAGGCATGAGGAAGAGATTATGTGTCTGAAGCAACAGCGGAGTCTATTGGGGAGCACTTCTTCCTTGATTATGCCAGGAGTGGCATCAGCTTTGGCTCAACCTAGGGTTGAGAACAGATGGGAATTTCTCTGTGGAAGATTCCAAGAATATTACCCTCCAGTTTTCGAGGGAGGTCTTGATCCATTCAGAGCTTAGCAATGGATGGCCATGATCAGTTCCATTCTTGACAGTATGGGGCTGGTAGGTCACGATAGGGTGGCTTGTGCGACATACATATTGCGGGATGATGCCCGGACATGGTGGGAAGTAGTATCCCAGACACGAGACACAGCTGTGATGGACTGGAAAGAGTTTAGGCAGCTGTTTAATGAAAAGTATTACTGTGATGTAGCCAAGACAACTAAGATGAATGAGTTTCTGAATCTCGTTCAGGGTAAGGCAACAGTAATCGAGTATGTTAATAAATTTGATGGGTTGGCCAAGTTTGCTTTTAATCTGGTACCCACAGATGTAGCTTGGAGGGAAAGGTTTATTCAAGGATTGAATCTTGGAATAGCTCAGGGCATTAGAGTTGCCCCAGTGCATGAAGTCTCTACCTTTGTTCAGGTGGTAGAGAAGGCTCTTGCTGTTGAGAGCATAAGTGATGAAAAGAAAAGTGCTAGAGAGCACGGAGCTTAGATAGTGGTACCTCCACTTATTGGAGCGAGCAAGAAGAAAAGCTGGAAGGCTTATCCAACATGCACTCGGTGCAAGAGGCGTCATCTGGGAGAATGCTGAGCAAAGGCATGTTTCGCATGAGGTATGGTTGGGAATATTGTGAAGAGGTGCCCTATGTTAAGAAAGGATGAGAAAAATGGGATGGACAGCTCGACTCCAGCTCGAGTGTTTATTCCGAGGCAGTCAGAGTCTAAGAAGGAGACTAGTTCCTCAGGGGTGGCAGGTCAGTTTTCTAGTTCTGATTTCTAAGTTATGCTGATTGGTTTTGGTGTCATGCTGATTAGTCAAGTCTTGCACCAAGTAACCTCATGGGTAGTGGATGGCACTTTTGTAATTATGCATATGTCTCCCAGACGAAAATCATATATGTTCCTGGGAAGACTTCATTTCCTTAGAAAGCTCCTTAGGGGGAGGTGACCTGGTGACTTAAGGAAGCACCATGGCCACCAGCAGATAGGGGCTTAAGCTGTGTACTCCCTTGCCCTATCAAGGCCTTATATGAATAAAATGATGCTTTGCCATGTCCCTTTGTGTATGCTTTATTTACGGTCTATGTGTTGCTTGTTTGTTACCTTCGTTGGGCCATTGCGTGCCACTTGACTGTGTTGTATGCTCTGATTGTTGTGTGGGATGTTGTCTCTGGATAGCTTGCCTCGTGCTTGCTCCCGCTTCATAATTGCCCTTACTTGTGTGAGACTTGTAACGTGGCTAACCGTTGAGTTTGCTTGCCGCAGGTGTGAATTCTAGGCTGACTTGCTAGCTAAGAGCGCTAACAAGTGTCGCACGTTCCGTCAATTCGAGTATTGAAGTTGGCGGCCCATGACAGTTGGTATCAGAGCTAAGTTTGAGAAAGCTTGGTGACCTTGCAGGATGGTGAGTAACACTCAAAGGATTGAAGCGTTGGAGGGGCGCATTGGAGAGCTGGATGGCCTGGACGAAAGAGTCAGGGATCTTAGCTCTGTCAGGCTAGAACCGGAGACAACTAACGCACTGAACCGCTTTGCTATGTTAGAGCGGGATACGACCAATCTACTAGCCCACATAATGGAAATCGAGCGGAGGGAAAACCTTTCAAGCACATTCAATAGTCCTCAGAGGGAGGAACGTATTGAGGCAGTGGAACGAGCGGTGAAGGACCTACAAGAAGCATTAAATGACCTCGTAGAGAATTGTAGGGGGTCAGTTGAGGCAATGAAGGATGAAATGTTGGAGATGAACACCAAGTTGAACCTCACCATGAGGGCAGTTGGGAATCAGCCTGCAACTGGACCCATTGGCATGGAATATGGGAGAGTAAAAGTCCCTGAGCCGAGGCCCTATGGTGGGGCTAGAGATGCGAAGCACTTAGAGAACTTCCTCTTTGATATGGAGAATTACTTTAGAGCCGTGAGAGCTGAATCAGAGGATGGCAAGGTCTCCATGGCAACGATGTACTTGTCTGCAGATGCCAAAGTGTGGTGGAGGACGAAGTACGACGATATTCAGAACGGCAGATGCACCATAACAACATGGGAAGATTTAAAAAGAGAGTTGAAGACACAGTTTCTCCCTGAAAATGTTGCCTGCATAGCTCAACGCCAGTTGAGAGAGCTGAAGCACACGGGAACAATCCGAGAATACGTGAAAAAATTCTCTGGGTTGATGCTGGACATCAAAGACATGTCCAAAGTGGACAAACTCTTCACGTTTTTAGAAGGTCTGAAAGCTTGGGCAAAGCAAGAGCTCGAGAGACAACGAGTGGCTGACCTAGCCACTGCTCAAGCTGCTGCCGAACGACTGACTGATTACTCATCAGGGAACATTCAATCCAAGAAGACCAATTCGTCGACTAGTGGAAGTAATGTTGGGAGTAAAAAGTTTGGGAAGTCTTGGCAGAGCAAGGGTGGGGGAGGAGAGAAAAGGAGTGTGGAATCTAACTCTCCTAACAAAGGTAGTAACCCCTTGTTCAAGAAGCCTCTTACATGTTGGATCTGTACCGGACCTCATAAGTCGACAGAGTGTCCTCACAGATCCAAGATGAGTGCCCTCCAGGTGACATTTGCTCAAGGAGAACAAACCAACGAAGAGGAGGAGGAGGAGTATACGCACATGGGTGCCCTCCGGATGCTGAATGCTCTCAAGAAACACGGTGCGAAGGTGAAGAAGGCCCCCGGAAAGGGACTAATGTATGTGGACGCCACTCTAAACGGTAAGATGGCCAAAAGTGTGATGATCGACACGAGCGCCACTCACAACTTCCTTTCGGAGATCGAAGCTAAACGTATGGGACTGAAATGGGAGAAGGACCATGGCTGCATGAAAGCGGTTAACTTAGAAGCCTTGGCCACAACCGGCGTGGCTAAAAAGGTGAACATGAAGATCGGCTCGTGGGAGGGGTAGACTGACTTGGTGGTCTTGCGAATGGACAACTTTGATGTGATATTGGGTATGGGCTTCCTTACGGAAAAGGGAGCCATTCCCATCCCAGCTACGGGAAGCTTACTCATAATGGGGGAGACACCTGCAGTGGTGCCTGCTAAAGTAGAGTAGCCCCCAGAAACCAAGTTGCTGTCAGCCTTACAATTGAAGAAGGGCATGAGAAGACAAGAGCCCACGTATATTATCCTACCCACAGTATACGAGGATACGGTGGATGAAGTCTTCCCACCAGAAATTCGAATGGTCTTGAAGAAGTATGGGGATGTTATGCCGGATCAACTCCCCAGAGCCTTACCACCTAGAACAGGGATTGATCACCAGATTGAGCTGGTGCCGGGAGCCAAACCACTTGCAAAGGCAGCCTATAGGATGGCACCCCCTGAACTAGAAGAACTGAGGAAGCAGTTGAAGGATTTACTAGAGGCAGGCTTCATCATACCATCGAAGGCACCATATGGTGCACCCGTGCTATTTCAGAAAAAGCACGACGGGACCTTGAGACTATGTATTGATTATCGGGCTCTCAATAAGGTGACAGTGTGTAATAGGTACCCCATCCCCTTGATCGCCGACTTATTCGACCAGTTGAGTGGAGCGAAATTCTTTACGAAACTGGACTTGAGATCAGGCTACTATCAAGTGTGGATAGCAGAAGGGGATGAGCCGAAGACAACGTGTGTGACTCGATATGGAGCATACGAGTTCCGAGTCATGCCGTTTGGGTTGACAAACGCACCAGCCACATTTTGTACATTGATGAACCAAGTTTTCCAGGAATACCTAGACAAGTTCGTGGTAGTCTACTTGGATGACATTGTGGTCTATAGCTCCACAATAGAAGAACATCAACGACACTTATCTCAAGTGTTTCAGAAATTGAGAGAGAACCAACTCTATGTGAAGCGAGAGAAGTGCTCCTTCGCACAAGAGAGAATCAAGTTCCTAGGCCACATAGTAGAACGTGGTCGGATCCGCATGGATCTAGAGAAGGTGCGGGCAATTCAAGAATGGAAGGCCCCCACCAATTTGAAGGAATTACGCTCTTTCCTTGGTTTATCCAACTATTATCAAAGATTTGTGGAGGGCTATTCAAGAAGGGCGGCACCCTTGATCGAGTTGTTGAAGAAAGGTGTAACTTGGACGTGGACCAATAGGTGTATCAAATCATTTAAGAGTCTGAAGGAAGCCATGATGCGAGATCCTGTCCTCGCCTTACCAGATGTTGGTAGGCCCTTCGAAGTGCAGACAAACGCGTCTGATTATGCTTTGGGAAGGGTGCTTGTACAAGAGGGCCACCCCGTAGCTTATGAAAGCCGCAAACTCACGGAGGCAGAGAGGCGATACACTGCACAAGAGAAGGAGCTTCTCGGGGTAATTCATTGTCTACGAGTGTGGAGGCACTACTTGTTAGGGTCGAAGTTTGTGGTGAAAACAGATAATGCTGGGGTGAGTCATTTCCACCCAGCCAAAGCTTACCCCTAAACAAGCACGATGGCAGGAGTTCATAGCAGAATTTGACTTTCATTTTGAACACAAGGCGGGCCGTCTAAACCAGGCAGCTGATGCCCTGAGTCGCAAAGCTGAGTTAACGGCTCTAAAATTGCTAGCAAATATGTCAGCTAGCGTGGTGACCACACCACTCCGAGCGCGCATTAAGGAGAACCTGGCGAAAGACCCGGTGGTGAAGACCATCATGAATCTCGCAAAAGAGGGGAAGACTCACCAATTTTGGGTAGAAGACGATCCTTTGTGGGCCAAGGGTGGCCGCTTATATGTTCCAAAGACGGGAGATTTGCGGAGGATACTAATGAGTGAGTGTCACGACACTTTGTGGGCGGGTCACCTAGGGTGGCAGAGAACTCATGCCCTATTGAAGCAGGGGTACTACTGGCCACAAATGCGAGATGATATTGTGGAGTACACCAAGACCTGTCTCACCTGCCAGCAAGACAAAGTGGAGAGACACAAGACGCCAGGTTTGTTGGAACCTTTGTTAGTCCCAAGCCGACCATGGGAGAGTGTGTCGCTTGACTTCATTACTAGTTTACCGAAGACGGGAGACTTGAGTGCGATCTTGGTGATCGTGGACAGATTTTCAAAGTATGTAACCTTCATACCGGTGTCGAAATATTACTCGGTAGAAGAGACAGCGAGACTTTTCTTCAAGTATGTAGTTAAGTACTGGGGAGTACCCCAAAACATAGTTAGTGATCGTGATGGAAGATTCACAGGGACCTTTTGGTTCGAATTATTCAACCTTTTGGGGTCACAACTAAATATTTCCTCGAGCTACCATCCTCAAATAGACGGACAGACTGAAAGATTCAATGGGATACTGGAAGAGTACTTGCAGCATTTCGTCAGTGCCAACCAAAAGAATTGGCCGCAACTACTAGACATAGCTCAATTTTGTTTCAACTCTCAGAAGATTTCTTCATCAAACAAGAGCGCTTTTGAAGTTGTTAACGGTCAGCAACCGCTGTTACCCCACACAGTTGATGAGTATCAAGGAAGAAATCTGAGAGCCTTTAATTTCACGAAAGACTGGAAGAAAACCACCGAGATTGCCCGAGCCTATCTGGAGAAGGCATCAAAGAGAATGAAGAAGTGGGCAGATCAGAAGAGGCGACCACTGGAATTCAAAGCAGGCGACTTAGTGATGATCAAGCTGAGGCCTGAACAACTGAGATTCCGAGGGAATAACATCAGACTCGTCCGCAAATACGAGGGTCCTGTTCCAGTCATCTCGAAAGTGTGTCTGACCTCCTACAAAGTCAGCTTACCAGAATGGATGAAGATACACCCGGTCTTGCACGTCAGCAACCTCAAGCCGTATCATGAAGATCCAGAAGATCCAGTGCGCAACTAGTCTACCAGAGAAGGAGTCAGCGTCAAGCCATGAAGCAGCAGACAACCTGAAGAAATCCTAGCAGAGAGGACCGTGGTCGTGGACAGAAAGAAGAAGAAAGAGTTTCTGGTGAAGTGGAAAGGGCTCGAAGATGAAGAAATTTGCTGGGAAAGGGCGGAGGACTTGCACAAGCATACGCAGAAGATTGAAGATCAGCTAGGGGCAGGTTTGTCGAAGACGCCGAAGGTTTAAGTGGGGGAGAGTGTGACGTGTTGCGTCATGACACACCTCCAGGGGGCCATTTTGTAGATATGAGCATGCCTTGGTGCTTGATCATTAGTCAAGTCTTGCACCAAGTAACCTCATGGGTAGGGGATGGCACTTTTGTAATTATGCATATGTCTCCCAGACGAAAATCATATATGTTCCTGGGAAGACTTCATTTCCTTAGAAAGCTCCTTAGGGGGAGGTGACCTGGTGACTTAAGGAAGCACCATGGCCACCAGCAGATAGGGGCTTAAGCTGTGTACTCCCTTGCCCTATCAAGGCCTTATATGAATAAAACGATGCTTTGCCATGTCCCTTTGTGTATGCTTTCTTTACGATCTATGTGTTGCTTGTTTGTTACCTTCGTTGGGCCATTGCGTGCCACTTGACTGTGTTGTATGCTCTGATTGTTGTGTGGGATGTTGTCTCTGGATAGCTTGCCTCGTGCTTGCTCCCGCTTCATAATTGCCCTTACTTGTGTGAGACTTGTAACGTGGATAACCATTGAGTTTGCTTGCTGCAGGTGTGAATTCTAGGCTGACTTGCTAGCTAAGAATGCTAACAAGTGCCGCATGTTCCGTCAATTCGAGTATTGAAGTTGGTAGCCCATGACACGCCGCGACCCAAGAGGGTCCAAGTCACAGCCCCCACCCTGAAGCCCAGGCAAATGCTCTCTAACTTGAGGGCAAGTCGCAACCCTCAGGGCCAAGTCGCGACCGGCCTGCGCATTTTCGCCCAGATTTGGTTTTTAGCCATGGGAACTTAACTCTAAGGGTATGGGATCGAACCTACTACCCAATTGAGTAGGATTTGATGTCCCAGAGGCTAGGTTTTGGTCCAGAAGTATTTATTTCCTCAATTTTTATGAGGTTTTATATTATGGTTGTGACTAGGTTATCACTAGGGGCTTGGAAACAAGATCGTGCTTGAGGGTCGTTTATTGGTAACCTGTGCTTGGACCAAAGGTAAGAAAACTGCACCCAATATATGATGCAGTGATACATGTGATTAGGGCATGACATGAATATTGAATATGGAATTGATCAGAGCTTAAGTCTCTGTAAATGTGCATGATCATAATTATGTTGGTGATTGTTGAGTAAGCATGTTGAATGCCCTATATTTGGATATTTGACATATGATATATGCCTAGTTGCATTGCTTACTTGTGAGTGGCACTGACTCATTAGTCAGAACGACATTGGTGTTAGTACTGGTCGTGAAGTCTTGACTTATCAGTCATGATTGGCAATAGTATTGAGCGCTGGTCGTATGGAATTGACCTACGAGTCTAGAGCGTCTTAGCGTATTGAACGCATAGCCAAAATGATTAGATCTAATCAACATGAGCATTAAATGCTTGACTGACCTTAAGGTCGAAGAAAACTAAAAGTGCTTGTCTGGTCTAAAGGCTAGTTACTTAGAGCCAGGGCCTAAAGGCTCAGGTGACTGAAACGTCACATGGCTTAGGGAGTGGATCCCCAGAGATGGACTCATTAGTCATCTATTCAGGGAGTGGATCCCTAGAGATGGACTCATTAGTCATCTATTCAGGGAGTAGATCCCCAGATTGACTTGACAGTCATCTACATAGGGTGCAGGGCCCCAAAATCATTTATTTGGACTTGCCTGCATGCATGAGTAGGGCTATTACTGTTAGGCATGCTTATTATGATTTAGTGACATGTTATTACCTGTTTATGAGCATGTTGAGTTTTCTTGCTGAGCCTCAGCTCACGAGTGCTATGTGATGCAGGTAAAAGCAAAAGAAAGCTGGACCATCCTTGAGTTGGAGAGCTTAGGTGACGATGTGTACATATACGGCTGCTCGACCACCACGGCCGAGGGTTGAAAGAGGAACTAGGGTTAAACCCTATTTTTCTGCTTAGGTCGGCTGGTTGTAAATCTTTTGTTGTAATCAACCTTTAAAATATATTATGGGATCCCAATGTATACAGTAAACATTTTAGTGAAACGTTGTTTCTTTGACCAAAATTTTTAACCCTAAACCGTTAATCACATTTAGTTACACGATTATGGCCAAATGACTCGTTTAGCGAGTTTAGCACTGTTTAAAATGCACAGAGTAACGGTTCCTGGGTAGTAGGGCGTTACAGACCCAAAATGGGTACATTTTAAATATTTATAACTCGCAAGCGCACAAATTGTATATGGAGTATAGTGTTCGTATTAGCACGAGGTCGAACCCAAAGGAATTGACTAAAATAAAAAAAAAAACTATTTTAAACCAAAATTAAATAAATTCTAACCTAGCTCCAAAGATTGATAAGATTTAATGTCAAGAACATAAAATAAAATATTGAAAATAAAGTTATTTAAGAAAAGAAAAATAAACCAAATATGATTTGTAAATAAGTTGTAAAGAATGATTATTAAGATACTAGAATCCACAAAATGTAAGTTTAATAATATTTATTAGTATATTGATTCTCAAGTTTTAGTGATAGTTAAAATAAATCAAACCATCATTTCCCAAATAGATTTATAATTTAAGCACAAATTATTTCTAAAAGATAAGATTTTTCTTTACTTTAAAAAAATATATAATTTCAAATTATTTAATGTGAATCAACTTAATGAAACAAAAAAAAATCAAATAACATTATTTATAAGGCAAAACATAATATTTTTGTTCTAAGCATTGGATGTGAACAATTTAATGACACATCTTACACAAAGAATATTATGTTTTGCAAAATGAAGAACAAAGTGTAATATTATCTAGCAATCTAAAATACAAGATATTCAATATGAAAGGCATATATG